>NC_137150.1:2019873-2619873 GCF_951394435.1 Stenella coeruleoalba
GGAGATTTGTTTCAGTTGAGTACAACTGAAGTAGCTCAATAGAAGGTCTCCTTTCTTTTATTTTAATTAATTCCACGAGTTGTCATTTAATGCATTCATTCACACAACCAGCATTTAGTGGGTACTTACTGTGTGTCAAGGACTTAGCAGTGAGGATATAATAGTAAGCGAGACAGTCCTGACCCTGAATAAAGTTAAAGAAAACATCACAGATAATCCCATGACCAGCAATAAACACTATAAATATGCTCCCTAGACTCTGTCCTGAACTCACATAGATACCTCCATACATATACAATATATACCTGTTAAAAAGTAGAATAATATTTAAAACAATTCTATTAAGTCTGTAACTTGTCTTCCCCATTGAACATTTTCATGTCAATATATTAATTTCTCCATCAACATTTAAAAGGGCTGCTTATTATTTTTATTCTCTCTATATTTTAGTGTAACTTTTTATTAGCCATGAAGATTGTACCAGTTTTTTTTTAATTATAAACAAGTCTGTGCTAATATCTGTGTTCTCCCAAGCACACTGATACATTTATTTCTTATGAATAAATCCACAGCAGCAAAAACGCAAAGCCATTGGTATGAATATTTTAAGGCCCTTGTCATTTACTGCAAAATTATTCCATAGAAAAGATATATCAATTTTCATTCTCACCATCAAGGCCGTATATAAGTATTCATTTCTCTATAGCCTGAGTAACAAAGGGAATCTTTCTTTTAAATCTTTGCCTTCTCATAACAAGAAATAAAATCTTAATTTGCATTTCTTTAAAAATTTGCATTCATACAATTACTTTGAAGACTGAAAATTTAAAAATATTATTATTGGCCATTTGCCTTTTTTGGTAACATGAACATGTGAATTTTCTGCTCAAGGCTATTGCCATTTTTCTTCACTTTTCCTTTCTCCTGTCTGTTTCTAACACATGAAGGATATAGTCATAGCTTTTATCTTTTTAATGTACAGTTAATAACTACAAAAATAAATGTAACATACGTATATTATATAAAGCATATTAGTAAAATGAATATTTAGGAATTGGAACTCTATCACTTCAGTTGCATCCACCACGTGGTCCTTGCCTACCCTGTCCACTTGCCTATCCCATTTAACACCAGGAGAAATCTGTTATCTTGAATTTGGTCTTTATTATTCTCTTGATTTTTTAATGCAGTTTTATTACAAACATATAGTTTTTCTAAACAATGTTTCTTTTAGATTTATAAAAATGTTAGCATCCTGTATGTAGCCTTGAAGAATTTGCTTTTTTTTTTTCGGTACGTGGGCCTCTCACTATCGTGGCCTCTCCCGTTGGGGAGCACAGGCTCTGGACGCGCAGGCTCAGCGGCCATGGCTCACATGGCTCCGCGGCATGTGGGATCTTCCTGGACCGGGGCACGAACCCGTGTCTCCTGCATCGGCAGGCGGACCCTCAACCACTGCGCCACCAGGGAAGCCTGAAGAATTTGCCTTTTTACTTAATATTATGTTTCTACGATCTATCCGTGTTGTTACCTATAACTTCATTTTCATTGATGAAAACTACTGAATTAGTGAAATATGCATTTGTCTGCTCGTAGATATTTGGATGGTATCCAATTTTTACAATTTATGAACAGTGCTACAATGACCATTCTTAAACATGAATCCTGGTATTTCTGTTAAAGAGCTTCTCTAGGATAGTACCTAGAGACAAATTGCTTGGTCATAGGAAATCTGGGTATTACATTTTATAGGATAGCACTAAGCCATTTTCAAGATAATTACGCTAATTCAGATTCTCACCAGCAACATATCTCAGAGTATCTGTTGATTGACATTCTACCTAACACTTGGTATTGTCATCACACTTCTTAATTTTTGCAACTTAAAGGATATAAAATCACCTTGCAAGATGGTCTTGATTTGCATTTTCTTAATTACCAATGCGAGATTGATATGGGTCATCTGAATTATTTTTTTTGGTAAAAATGAAGTCTACTGACTATGCCTGGTTTGGATTATCTGTCCTTTTCTTTCGATGTAGAAGGTCTTTCCACATTCTTTGTATATTCTGTCTCTGCTGGTTGTGTTTGCAACTGGAGTGCTGGATCCCCAGCAACAAGCCTTGTCTTTTCCATTCCTCCACAGCACTTCTCTGTTTGCCCACTTCTGGACACACTTCTCTGTTTTCCATTCTCAAAAAAAAAGGTGACAGGTGCTAAAGAGATGTTAACCTTTGCAGCCGTATTTATTTAATGTGTATTTACTTAAACCTACCAGGGGAATTCAGAATTGAACAAGACAATATTAATAGTGGCACATGCATACTTTGTTACTTGGCTTTGGTTCTGGAATAAGACTTCTTGTGAAGAAGAAATGAAAGACAAATACTGGAATTGCCTCTAGGAGGTCAGGGCAGGGGTCAGGGATGGTGTGAAGTCCCTTCATGTCTCAAAGATTGCCATCAGAACCCAAGGAAATCCCTGTTTTGTCAAATATTCCATCAAGCCATTCCGATAAAAGAGGTTTACTAAGTATGGGAAGGGTAACTTCCTTTTTAAGCATGTGGTCATCATGACGTGCTATACTTGTGTAAAATGTCAAGATTAATTTTTTTCTTTAGGTATCTTATGTTGGATTGGTCAACTTCATAACCATTAAGCAAGTAACATCAGAGTAACTTGGTATTAACAGAAGCAAAACCATCATGGTTGAGAAATGTATGTTATTATCAACATCACAGAAATTAAATCAAGCATTATTAGAGATTGTTTATAGACACAGAGTGACCTGCAGAGCCTGCAGCCCCTGGAGGAGAGGAGGGCACAGCCTTCAACCCCTGATGCACATGCGTTTCTCAGATGTGAACTCTTTGTGATAAATACACATTACTCCGCAGGCCATGGTTACTCATGAGAAAGAGTCTTTTCCCATACCCAAACTCAAGACCACCTCCTGGAGAATTCTGAAATTTAAAGGAAAATCTTGGCAAGGTATAAACTCTGTGAAGTGAAAAGTTCCGTATGCCTAATATAGATTGTAAAGAATATGGAAAAGTACATGTGTATGTAAAAAAAACCTTTGCATTTAGGAAGCAATTCTTAGAATGACAGTTGATAACATGACCGTCCAGTGACAACAAAGGATTTTGCTTATAAGTGGACAGATTCTGATTGCAGAGCACAGGTAAGGATAATGACTGTTATTATTTACTGAGTTTTTACTGTTCTAGCACTGTTATCAGTTGATGACAATCAACTGTGTTATCAGTTGTTATCAGTTGATGACAATCTCATCCTACCCCTTTGAAGGAACTGTTACTATCCTGATTTTACAGACCAGGAAGCTGAAACACAGGTTAAAAAACCTGTTCAAGGATACAGATGGGGTCTGGAAATAACAAACTCTCTAGCTCCATTTCTACTACTCTCCTGTACCATCCCCCCAGTTATCTACATTAATACCATTTTTAGTTCAACAAGATGAACCTTTCCTAATCCATAGTTTTGTCTTCGACTGTTGCCCCTAGAGGTAAGGGGAAGTCTCTGAACAGTACACAGTGTGATATGCGATTCACCACAAAGTAATGGCTACATAACTTACTGCTGTCATCAGTACCCACAGGGCACTGTCCTTGTCCCCCAAATACCCAGCTTATGGGCACTGGGCAAAAATCTTAACATTAAATTAAGAAGATGCATTCTCATTGGAAAGTGGTCATTCCCATCAAACAGTACAACGGCTTTATTTAGATTTTGGCAACAAACTGAAACAAAAAAACCTCTATATGTACAGATTTTCATATTATTAAATTTGACTCATCTTATGACACAGAAAGACAGAGACCCAGGTACCCACTTCACTGAAGGCAAAGTTTACCAGGGAAGAGTTTTGTGAGGTTTGGAAGCCTTAAGTAAAGCTTACATGTGATGTAGCTTTAGGTGGTCTCAAAACAATTTAGAAAGGTTTTTGGCTACAAGAAACTAAAAACATCTCAGATGTGGAGAACGAATAGAGGTAGATGTACAGAGTACAGAACTAATTGTATGACAAAACTAGCTCCAAGGATATAAAAGGAGTGTATTATTGAAGGAAGGGTGCCAGGGGCTGGACGGGAAGTCACTCAAATTTTCCTGTTCAAAGAGGGAGAAGCCACTAAGAATTCCAGAAGTTTAGACAAAGTCAATTAGATTTACAGCTCACAAATCCTTAAGAGAGACTGCCAGACAGCCAACAAAGTGCTGTTCAAGATAATAAAGAACCAATCATGATAATGATAAGATCACTGCTACCAGTAGCCTCCCAATGACTGGAACTTGAAATATGGTCTTGAAATAAGAATGACTTTTCTGGAGACTCTCACAGACTCCAATATGACCATGATGGGCAGAGTTTTGAGGGAAAGGCTTTAAAAGTAAGAGCAAAATGAATATTAAGGAAGACTCATGGGGGTTACAAAAGAGGGTGTGGGTTTGGCATCCAAAGAAAAGACCAAAAGAGAGCAAAAAGGCATAGAGAGAAATTCATTGAAAACATTGTGCCTCAAGACCATGGACTTGTAGCTGCCAGAATCAAGAGAGATTGGCTATGAAGGGAAAAAAAAAATACTTGCCTAAAATAGTATTCATTAGTTCAAGTCAATGGAGCCATATAATGCAGGAAAAGGAAGTCATTGTGAGGATAAAATTATAGAAAATAGCTGAATTACTAGACATTTTTAGAGGGGGGGGAATCAAAAGCATAGTTTTTCCTTCTTCGGTGGTAGGAAGGCACAGTTAGGGTTCCCAGTAATTTCCTACGGCTGCTATAACAAAGTGCTGTTCACAGTTCTGGAGACTAGAAGTCCAAAATCAAGGTGCCAGCAGGGTTGCTTCCTTCTGAAGCCTGTAAGGGAGAATCTCTTCCATGCCTTCCTCTGAGCTTCTGGTGGTTTATTGGCAATATATATATTTTTTTAATTAAAAAAAAAAGATAAGTCAATTTTGTTGCTTAGTAGGTTTGAGTTCTGGTTTCTTTATATTCTGGGCTTTGTAATAAGAGAAAAATATAAAGTGTCCTTGGGGTCTAGAGAGACTTACACAGATGTTTATTTTTATTTATTATTTTTTTAAAATAAATTTATTTATTTTATTAATTTATTTTTGGCTGCGTTGGGTTTTCGTTACTGCATGCACGGGCTTTCTCTAGTTGCGGTGAGCGGAGGCTGCTCTTCATTGCGGTGCACGGGCTTCTCATTGCAGTGGCTTCTCTTGTTGCCGAGCACGGGCTCTAGGCATGCGGGCTTCAGTAATTGGGGCTCAGTAGTTGTGGCTCGTGGGCTCTAGAGCACAGGCTCAGTAGTTGTGGCGCACGGGCTTCGTTGCTCCGTGGCATGTGGGATCTTCCTGGACCAGGGCTTAAACCCATGTCCCCTGCATTGGCAGGCGGATTCTTAACCACTGCGCCACCAGGGAAGTCCCTACACAGCTGTTTATATCACTTCTAATAAATGTAATTTTGCAAAAATTCTGAGGGGTAATAAGTTTCAGGTTGATAGAATCCAACTGTTACAATAAAAAAAGACCATAATGAACTTAAAAGTTGGCTTTCCTTGTTTATTTAGCAGTTCTATCTTCCTTTTTATTGAAAAATATATAATTAGTCAATGAAAACTATATGGGATAAAAATCTATGTAAAGAAATAGGAATAAATGTTATTTTCTGAGAATAGAAACAGAGATTACCTTGCACAAGTTTGTGAGTTGGCCACATTTGACACACTCAAATCTGCTATTATGCTGTCTCTCCAGATGATCCACTCATATATTTAAAAAATATCTGGGTGGCTATATTTTAGTCATGCAGCATGGTGGAAAGAACAAAACATTCTCTTGTACATGTGGAATTTATAATCCAAAGAGAAAGCTAAACTTTCAAGAAATAGCCACAATTTCAACTGTAAAGTTAGAACTGTGACTGTTTTAAAAAGGTAAGCTCCACAGGGTGCTAGGTTATGGTAGGGAAATTTGATTTCTTCATGGAGATAGAAGAAGGAAAATGGAAGGAATGTGCTATTTGGGCTGAAATGTAAGGGCATTTTACATTTTGGTGTTCCTTATCTTGTGCCAGCATAACTCCAAAATTCCCAAACTTCTCCCTGTATCTTTGTCTCTGTGTCCACATTTCCCCTCATTGTAGGACACTGTCATATTGGATTAGGATCCACCCTAATGACCTCATTTTAACTCCATCATCTGAAAGATCTTATTTCTAAGTAAAGTTACATTCAGTTCATAGATCCTGGGGGTTAGGAGTTCAACATCTTTTGGGGAGACACAATTCAACCCCTAACAGTCCTGTAAGTTTTTCCTGGTAAATCCTAAAATGATGTCTCATTGGAGATAGAACCTGACAGGACACACAAATGAGAACCAATTGCTCTGATGGGTTTACCCAGAAAACCATCAGAGAGACTCAGAAGTGCCAATTGCAATACCTAACACACGTGTGTTAAGTAAATACTGGAAGAGTGAATTCATGAATAAAAGTACATTTGAATCCCTTTTGTACACCTTGGGGACTCTGGTTACACATCAGGAAACGGAGACAAAGGCTGGATGTTCCCTTGTCAACCCCACACACCATCCAAGACGGAAACTTAAAACACCTACCTTCTTTCCCTGGGTATTCCGCACATGGCTTTTCCCATTGCCATGCCACTGTCCCATGCCTGGTACAATCACTGGATTTGGTTTTGCAAACCTTTCCCTGTCCATTGAACTAATAAAGTTCCTCCCTCTCCTCTCAACAGCTAGAACATCTACTTTCTAAGCAGTTTATTTGACATTGTCAGTTATTTTTCACTGATTCATTCATGGATTCATCCATCCATCCATTCATTCCGGTAATCTTCAACATTTTGGATGTAACGCTTCTTTTAGCAACATATTTTATAACACCTGCTTTACAATATCAAAATGAAAATCATAGATAATACAGCCCATCTACACATGTAGTTTGAACGAAGATAATATAATGCCCTGATTGCAATATCAAGGGTGAATTAAAAGAAAATCATTTATAATAAAATAATAGTTATTTCAACGTGTAAATGCTCGGGCATAAAGAAGTGGTAAGATGCTTGTCCCTCTGTGCAGAATTGCAATGAATGTTTTAACTGCAAATGCAGGTTGTTAAAAATGTGTGGTACTGGTGACCCAAATACCAAGAATAACACTGTCATCAGTGACACGATTTCCTGAAAAGTTGAAAGCCTCTTAGAAACATTCCCCAAACACCAAAGATGAACCTATTCTTGATTTACACAGCAATTATAGCCCTAAGTAAGATACAATAAAAGCATACAATATTTTGCATTTATATTTAAAGTGGAATTACAGTTTAGCTTCAGTTAATCATAATTTATTTTGGGGGGGTTGATATGACTGGTGGGACACTCAGAAGTCATGAGGCTATCAGGGAATTCTTCATGATTTGCAACGACTGCACAGGGCCCATACCCCAAGCCCTTGCCCACAAAACGCTTACAGTGCTGTCAATCACTGTGATATCCAGAAGCACATCCACAAATTTCTAAAATCCTCTACCAGCAAGAACCATTGATTCGGTCATTCCACAAACCTTAAATGAGTTTCCACTATGTGCCAGGCATTCATGTTAACAGTTGCACAGAGGAAGTAAAACTATGAAAACAACTAAAGACAGCAGAATAGGACATGTATCACACACACACAAAAAAAGTATGCACAGTAGGCGCATGGGTGGGAAGGGATATTAAAAGCTTTAAAAATTCAAGGTCTTCGAGGGCAAAGAGCAATCAGAGTTTTAGATCTAAATGATTTTCGGTGATTATGACTACCCAGTAGGAGTGCAAGGTACAGTGTTCTAAAACTCTCTGCATCACCTTGATATCCACGGCTAACATGGGTTCCGAAAATGAGACTGGCTTTGGTCAGAGCAAGAGGAGTTCAAACCCAGTCCTACAGTTTTGGTCGGAGCAAACTTAGAAAGTTGGTTACCTTAGTCTTTGTTTCTTTTCTTTTCCATTTGGCAGATAGAGGTAATACATGCAGTACACTAAATAAATGGCAGCTACTTATTTTAACACTTATTCTTACGGCAAAGTGAAAAAACAAGCGAGCTGACGGTACCACCTGGCTGGTGCCATTGTCTGGTCTGGTGGTCTCAAACTCTTGGAGGTGGCCTGCAGCTCAATGACACAGTTAATTATAGTCTCTCTCTGTCTTTTTCCTACCTCTCTCTCTTTCCCTACTTCCTTGCCTCCAACCCTCCCTCCCTCCCTCTCTCTCTCCCTCCTTCTCTCTCTCTCTCCCTCCTTTCCTTCCCCTCTCTTTCCCACTTAAAATACCAAGAATCATTCAAATGTCAGAGGGAACAAAAGCAGAAAAACAGAGAAACAAAGACAAAATAGGGAGTTGTATCAATTTAATGACATAGCATAAATCATCAGAGCTTCTGTGGGACCACCCGAACTCCATCCTGAAGATGGCCCAGAGGGCAGCCACCCGGTGGCAATTCTACCTGTCCTCGTGTCCATCTACATGGATGTGTATGGAGGTTAGTCTTCCATCACTCAAGGTCATCTGAATGGGTTTATCATCATTAGAAGCAAAATAACCCATCTGAAATGTGTAGGAGTTGTAGATTGATGAATTCATCAAGACAGAAATGTGGAACCCATGAAAGGTCTCACATCTCACGGCCAACTCAGCCAACTCAGAGCTGCTGTCATTCCAGTTTTCAGAGGTTCAATTTTCATGAGGTCAAAAATGCTCTTTTTAAATGTCTCCCTTTAATTTATTTGACAAATCTAAACTCTAAAGCATCCCTTTCTTTTCTCCATTCTTGGTCTTTTTTGGTATATATTCTTTCAAACATGCTCTCCCTAGAAATAATCATAGGAAGAAACTTAGAGGAAAATTCAGTCCTGTTTTTACGATCACCTCCATGGACTGAAAGCCTATTTTTCTATTCAAAAACACACTTCTTTTTTTAGATTCCATATATATGTGTTAGTATACGGTATTTGTTTATCTCTTTTTGACTTATTTCACTCTGTATGACAGACTCTAGGTCCACCCACCTCACTACAAATAACTGAATTTCATTTCTTTTTATGGCTGAGTAATATTCCATTGTATATATGGGCCACATCTTGGTTCTGATGAACCTAGTGGCAGGACAGGAATAAAGACGCAGATGTAAAGAATGGACTTGAGGACACAGGGAGGGGGAAGGGTAAGCTGGGATGAAGTGAGAGAGTGGCATGGACATATATACACTGCCAAACGTCAAATAGATAGCTAGTGGGAAGCAGCTGCATAGCACAGGGAGATCAGCTCGGTGCTTTGTGACCACCTAAAGGGGTGGGATAGGGAGGGTGGGAGGGAGACGCAAGAGGGAGGGGATATGGGATATATGTATGCATATAGCTGATTCACTTTGTTATGCAGCAGAAACTAACACAGTATTGTAAAGCAATTATACTCCAATAAAGATATTAAAAAAAACAAAAACAAAAAACTACTTTCGAAAAAAGAAAAACCCCACACTTCTAGAGTTATGATTCTCCTTTGGGCACTGTAGTTAATTTGATGAACTTGAACAATAATCTTTTTGTTTCTAATTCATGTTCACATATTCCTGATCCCCTTGGGGTAAAGTTCAACAAACAGAATGAACCCAGCTCCTCATTAGAACTATGAGGATTACATGTTGTACTCAATCAAAGTCTGGGGAAATTGTACAGACATCGAGGAGATGACACAGAGATTTCTTTATTATTGGGGAAAAGAGGTACTTCACTGAAGTAATCAGTATCTCTGCCCCTTTAAGAAACGGTCTCTTAATATAATACACACATGGCCCTGGGCCTATGCAAGACACTAAAACTGTTCAATCATGCTAAAAGCTTAAACTCTATTTCTAAAATATTCAGGTGAAGGCTTTTGACATCTCTAAGCCTCAGAACTTTAGAGAAACCAAATGACCAAAGGCAGATGAAATGGGCTAACCTGTTTTAATTGAGTTTACTCAAATCCCTAACAAGTTTCTTTTAGTCCATTTTACCTTGTTTTTATTCGGCTTAAAAATCGTGAAGGATACATACATATGGACCATACTATTATGTTTGACATTCACTAAATACCAGCAATATATTAAGTCCCAGACGTATTAAAATTAGATGTGATCCCTGTCCAATGGGGTCATTGTGTTTGTTTAAGGACAAATGTAACTCACAGTAGAAAGAAGATAAGACCACAGCGCATAGGATGATGGATAATACAAATTAATGGCTTGTTTTAGTTATCATTAATCTGCATGCATTTAAAACAGGATCAACACCTCCGGGCCCATTTTCCTTCACATGCAATAAGAAATTCCAATCTGGCCACACACCCTGCTTTAGACAAGCTGTGTAAACAAGGCTCCTCTTACTTTAAGACAAGATATAGAAATAAGACCCATTTTATGCCCTGTCGTTGGTAATTCTGAGATTCACAGTCTGTCTCTCTAGAAGGTTGGGATTTTCTGAAGTAAATACCCAATTCTGTCATTTTGACAGCACTTTCTGATCGGTAAAGAAGCAGGGGAAAGAGCTCTCATTTTAAGATGCTGGCGTTAAATGGCGATCATCTTGAGAGAGGCTCCGAAGCCAAAACGCTTCATATTTTCCAGCTTACAACAACCTATAAAAAGCACATGTGCAGCCATAAGACAGAACAAGCAGCCATGAAAGGAGCATAAAGAGAGACAGGCGGACAGTGGTCCAACTTTCACAGCGAGCTCTGGAACATTAAATTTTGGGTGTTCCCTGGCACAGAGCATCAGGCGTCCTTCCTGTCGTGTTTGCTGGAGGTGACGAGCTTGCCGTCCACAGGAGACAGATGAGTGGAAACACTGCAGTGTCCACCCTCAATACCCCCGATGAAAAATGATAGCTGCTCCCACAGTAGCTGGTGAAACCAGAGAGGTTGTGAGGTCCTATAAATGTCTTACATCTCCAAGGACTCCATGAACCACCGTGGAAAAGACACCCGCAGTGCAGCTGGGGGATTATCTGAGGGGTTGAGTTGGCCCCCTTGCCCAACACATTGGGAAGGACACGCACTCTGCGATCCCAAGACCTGAGCTTGGGATTTGGCTCCAAATTAACTAGCTGCTCAAGCTCTTTACTTTCTCTAAGCCTCATGGGTAATTTTTCTTATTACTTATTTTAACTCTCTCTTTTATGTATTTCCTCATTTCTAAGCTTATAGAGATTCCATGATGTAAGAATTCAGTCATAATGCAAAGACAAGGGCATCCCATATGGAAGATGCTTCAAGTTCACCTCTCTTCTGCAAGTATTTTTCTCCTTTCTGTTAGAAGGTTCTGGAGAACAGAATTTCTGAGACGTGGCCACAGTGGAATTCCCTCTGAGTTGTGCGTGGTCGCAAACGGTCATACCAATAGCCAAGTACTCCTTGCTGCAGGAGAGGAGGATCCACCACTGGCACAAACCAAGAAAGATGGGCTGTCTGCCTGCAAATGGCGTGGAGACCAGGAGAAAATCTGAGCTATAACATAGAGCATCATTGCCTGCTAGAGTTGAAAGGGCCCTCGAGATGCCCTGATTTCATCCCTTTGTAATACAGCCCTTCTAATTTATACCCCACTTTTATCCTGAAAAGATCTGAATATGATTGTTATCAAAGACTATTCTTTAAATAAAAATATTTTCTAGTTTATGGAAGAGAAATTCAGGGCGGTTGAATGACTGTAAACAAGATGTCGGGTCAAGGACTGTCTCACACGGGGATGTGTGTGCTGCAGGAAGACAGGGTTCCCGTTCTGGTCTAGGAACTGGCCAGGGTCTGGCTGCCCAGGGAGTCTGAAGTGGAGGGCAGAAGAGTAAGGAGCAGGTGTAACATCAGCAGCCGCTATGGAAATTGTCCTCACTTGCTTTTGAGGTAGAAGGTTCCGGAACCTATAAATAATACAGTGCTGAAAGAACCTTGCTATGAGGCAGGAGAATTTCTCTTCTGGTTGAGCTGCAGAGTCAAGGTGTGTACAGATTATGAAAGAAACGTCAGCAGATCCCATCACACAGGGACAAGACCCCATTGATGGAGTCATCCCCACCATGTTTGTTCCCTTCAGATTCCCACGGTACCCAGCTTTCCACCCAAGCATGTGTTTTGCTAGTTGTCAAGATGATGAAATTCGGCTACCTCTCTAACCTCAGTATAAGAATAAAACTTCAAGTTTAATTTTAGCAAGAGAAAATCTGTATGTAACTTTTAGGACCTGACCCTTGTTTCCCAGTCTTTCTAAACCACAGGCTTTAACAAAGACAACTCCCTCTTGGAGGGCCAACTAAAAGACCACATAGTAACAGTGGCTTCTTTCAATGATCTTCTTTCATGTGCTTTGTCTCTGTAGCAAGAAATAATTAAACAAGGTATTAGCCAGAGTATGAAGTCAGCCAGCTTTGGAGTTTCCAGCCTGAATTTTCTGTACTTTGTCCTTTTTCTGCCCCTTTTCCAGACACCCTCCAGTGATATCTTCCAAGTGTACTCAACACCCTCTCACCAAAGCCCTCAGAAAAAAAACCCCAGTAATTAATTATTTACCCTCTTTTTTTGAATTGCATACACTCTCCTTCTACAGGTTGAATTATATGAAATTGCCAATACTGACCAATTTTGATCTTGAAAAATAGCAGTTGCATAATGGGTCAACTTAGTAGTGACGGTAACCTGTACTTTACCAGTAATTGTGAAATGAAAAGAACAGCCTTGTGTTTATAGGTGACCTTCGGTACAATATAGCCCAGCTCCTTCAGGGTCAAAGGAATTAGAAGAGCTAACATCGCCTGTTAGAGACAAAGCCTGATTAGATTTGGGATGATTTGATTCCTGTCCCAATGCTCTTATCTCCATAATAGGAGTCAGCAAACTTCTGCTGCAAAGAACAAGATAGCAGATATTTTAGGATTTGTAGGCTATATGCTCTATCATTGTAGCATGAAAGGAACCATACACAGTATGTAAACAAATGAGTGTGGCTGAGTTCCAATAAAACTTTATTTACAGAAACAGGTGGTGGGTTGGCTTTGCCCTGCAGGCTGTAGTTTGCCAAGCACTGCTCTATAGAATTCTTAGAATTCTAAAAATATCTGCAAACAGATGGGTGAGGGATTTGTATACTGAGAGCCCGATCAAGTGTTCAGGGATGCTCATCCAGCATAAAGATCTCACCCGTCCTTCCACTTACTATGCTCTGCATTCTCCTTTAAATCAGTAGCCAGAAAAGCCCAAAGTTGCTGGGATTTGCTGGTGGGCATCTAGGGGTTGCAGCCACCTAAGGATTCTCAATCTTTCAAGCAAGATTAGATCACCCAGGTTGGGACTAATACGCATGTCTTAACTCCTTGACTACATCTACAAAATATACTTCCAATCTGAGGATAGAAATATGTTAGAATGTGCTGTCCTTTAGGCTGGCTGAGCTATAGAATTAGCTCTTGGGGGAAATTTTAATAGCTTTAACAATCATTTTAGTCAGGCCCATTCATGTGTTAGTTGAAAGTAACCTCATTATATCATTTGCATGTTGGGTGAACAGGGTTTGAATTGGCACCTGGGTCAACAAGATAGTTTGAATACACGTTTTTTTTTTCCATCTCTCCTGATAGCCAAGAAGCTACGTTGGCTACATCTACTTTTGATTTCAACTTGAGAAGCATGGGAAAATGTTATTAAGCAATTTAAAAGACTTTATTGGTCACATACTCAGGCCAGAAATGCAAAACACAGAAGGGAAGAATTATAATCAGGTCATTCCAAGAAGAAAAACAAATCACTAAATATCAGGCATGATAATACTGTGATTGCAATCAACATCCCTGCAGAGAGTCTGTCCATCTGTTTGTTCATCCCATCCATTCATCCGTCCATCTATCCAAATACCCAGGCATCCAGAAATCCATCTCCTACTCATTTTGAAGGCACTATACCAAGAGCTGAGGGATCCCAGTTAGGTAGAGCAAGCTCCATGCTCCCAGTGAGCTAAGGAGGCAGGAGGAAGGAGAAAAGACCACAATACAGAAAAGTGAAGGGAGTAATTTAAAGGACAAGTTTCTAAGACCAAGCCAATATTTGGAGGAACACCTAAAAAAGCAGCAAAATGCGAAATAATCAGCAGGAAGAACTCTGAAGAGCTCGTGCCAAGTTATGAACCTGAAAGAACTTAGAGAAGATGCTGGGACTTCCCTGGTGGCGCAGTGGTTAAGAATCTGTCTGCCAATGCAGGGGACATGGGTTCAAGCCCAGGTCCGGGAAAATACCACATGCCGCGGAGCAACTAAGCCCGTGTGCCACAACTACTGAGCCTGCACTCTACAGCCTGTGAGCCACAGCTACTGAGCCCATGCGCCGCAAGTACTGAAGGCTGTGTGCCGTAACTACTGAGGCTGCATGCTGCAACTACGGAAGCCCACACACCTAGAGCTTGTGCTCTGCAACAAGAAAAGCCACCGCAATAAGACCATGCACTGCAACAAAAAGAAGAGTAGCCCCTGCTCGCCGCAACTAGAGAAAGCCCCCCCACAGCAACGAAGACCCAACGCAGCCAAAAATAAAAATAAATTAATTAATTAAAAATAAAAAAAGATGCTGCAGATGCCCTGATGCAGCATCCACATGCCTTTTACCTTCAGATGCCAAACCAGGAAACCTGTTTCTAGAAGGTGGAAGACGTGCTGGCTACCACAGCCTGTCCTTAAATAGGCAGAACTATTTTTTTAAAAAATCCCATAATATGGGTGCTTTCTATGAATGAGTCATATCGGTCTTGAAGAATTCTAACTCGAAATACTTTTATCTTATAGTACCCAATATTTTAGAGAAGACTGGAGGTAGAAATGGCTGAAGGAGCCAAAAGTGTTCAAGGACATTTAAAAAACTTATGTGGTATGAACTGGTAGCAAAGGTCCCTGGGAAGTTGAAAACAATTACAGATTCTATCTGTATCCAGGAAATGCATAAGAGATTCAGAAGAAGACCTCACAACCAAAATCGATGTTAAATTCAGGATTATCATTAGTGATTTTTATAGTAACATCTAATTCACTGCTCATGTTATTTATCAAGTGGACAATTTCTTCAGGTGTATTGGTCACACCTCCTGATTAATATTTGTGTTTACGTTTTATCTAATAGAACAAATTACCAATGTGGTTTTGAACGGACCAAATTCTCAAATTCACCATTTATCTGGTTTCAAATTACCTTTCTGCTGATAGAACCAAAGGTACAGTTCTAGACCAAGAGACACTGGCACCCAACGAAATGAGAACTCACCCAGGATATGAACCATTGTGTTTTCTCAGGTCCATTAAGCCAGTCAAGCCAGAGAAAAGAGAGAAGATTCAAATGGTACTTACTTGCAGGTGATGGGGTGCTACATCCACTTGGCGGAGGATGGCTGTGGAGTCCATGGTGAGGAGGCAGGGAAAGTCCGCCAATGACCGGTGGGAAGAGTAATGGGTAGGGTGCAGCGGGATAGTGAGTCATGTGCCCGTTCACCGCCGGGACGTGACATGCGTGGCTACTGGTGGTCATGTTTTGGGCTTCACAGAATGAAAGGTGCTCTGGGGCAGGAACACATCACTCCAGGCCTTGCACCAAAGTGGGGTAGGTCAGTTGAGAGAGAGAGTGGAGTCTGAGCTGTGTTCTGGGCCAAAGGCAAGAAGGCTCATCAGATGCCCTTGCTTCCTCCCAGCCTGGTTTTTCCACCTCTCATTTTGCTGTGCTGATGACAGGAGGGGTGGCTTTTTTGTTCAGCTTCTCAGTTGAAGGCTGGGAAATGCTATCACTTTAAAAGTCCAGAGCTGCTAATCCTGTAAGAAAAAAATATACACACATATATCTCACAGGACAAAAAATATTTTCTTCTTTATCAAGTTATTATCTGAAAAATCTCTAATATTAATCTGGGACTCCTAATTCCCAGTTGTTCCCCTACACTCACTACCTTAATTTTCTTAAATTCTCACATTCTAATACAGAATAAAACTTCTACACAATTTCAAAATAACCCTGTCTGATTAAGTAACACCTCTCCCCCAACCCTGTCATTCCCCGTATCCCCCGTATTCCTCCCCCACTTCACGTTTCTCCAGGCACTGCATCCATTACACATGGGAGTGTTTGTTTATTTCCATCTCCCCCATTAGAATGTGCTCACCAGGAGGGCACAGGTTTTCTCTGTTTTGTAAACAGCTATGTTTTAAGCTCCTATAAGAGTACCTAACAGGCAATAGAATCTCAATAAATATTTGTTGAATGAATGAATGAATGAAATTTGTTTCTTGCTTCTTTTAGAGAAATTTATTGTTTAATGTTGTCCTAACCTATGTGCTTACAAGACTTTGGACCTTCCAACTTCAGATTTTATGCAGCTGTTTGGAATGACCCACTCAACAAGATAAATATAATTGTGAGGGAAAATTATAACCTAATGAGAGGTAGGGAAGAGACACAGCCATTAAAGATCAGTGGCATACTTTATATCAGCTCCTTAATGTCAAACAGTATACCCCCTTCTTGTGAGAGCAACATCCATCCTTTGGTCTCCATTCAATCATCCATACATCCATCAAATCCTAACGTGCCGTTATGTCCAGGTGCTGATATAGGGCACTGGAGGTACACAGTGTGGGACAGTGCTACTGTGGTTCCTGCCCTCATGAAGTTTCTAGCTTTAACAGCTAACTGGGGTCATATTGTTAAGGAGGGTTCAATTGCCCTGTTGCCCAGGAAGGACATTCCAGGGATACTCAGCACTTACAATTCCTTGACACTGAAATAGATCCTAGGGTAGGCTGACAGTGGACCAATATTCACTAAAATTCCCAAACTCTGGTGCTCACTGAATGGCAAGCCCTGAATGTCAACCCATCTGACATGAAACAAGAACAAGATCTCAAGGCCAGCATAAGAGTGGTGGTTAAGAGCATGATACCAGAGCCAGACCGCCTAGGTGCAAATCATGTTTCCGCCCCCTTGGGCAATTATCTTACCCCTCAATAGTTTTTATCGTAAAATCGGGATAATAGTAGAATTTACTTCAGAGGGGTGTTGTGAGGATTAAATGAGATAATGAGGTAATACCAAGAGAAGAACAGTGCCTGGTACAGAGTAAATACCAGGTAAATAGTAAACATTAGGCAAGTTTGCCATTACTGTATGTGTCGCCCCATCAAATGATATGTTTCTGAAAACCCAGCTTGCTGGAATGAACTAGTGGCTTTGGGGACAGGACAGGGAGGAGACCACATCACAGCAGTCCTGGGAAAAGAACATTAGGACTAAAACGTTTGTCATGGAAATAAAGGAGTAAAGGCAGGATGCGGGTGAAGCTGAGGACAAAGACTCGTTAAGGCTTACTGACTTCTCAGTTTGGTTTCTGCAAACCCGAAAATGTTCTGATCAATAATAACTTCCATTTATTTGTTTACCATGTGTCAGTCACTTCACTTGTGAGCTCTAAGTTCTAGCCCGTAGAACAGCCCTAAGAGGCAGTTGTTATGATCCGTATTTTCCAGATAAGAAAACTAAGTCTCAGTGAGTTTAGGTGACTTACTCCTAATGTCAGAGGATCAGCCTGCGGCTAAGACAGAATCTGCACCGAGATCTGGCTGCTTCTACCATCTCTGCCCTTTCTCCTCGGCCATGCTGTGCTTACATATACTGAGTGCCTGCATTGTTCTAACTGTCCCTACAGAACAAAAAGTCCATGTGCAGTTGCGATGGGAGCGGTTGTCCTCACTCAGATGACCTTCTCCCCTTGATGCCTGGAGTGTTCATATGAAACCTGAACATCGTCAACAGGGAGACGGTGTGGTCCCAGGCTCCCCCGGACTCCCCTGAGTCTTCCAAAGGAGACTGCATTCCCGGCTGACTTATATCACACACTAAACTCCAAAAGTGATGTCCCTCAACATATCAATGTCCTTTTCAAACTCAAAAGATAACTTGTTTCTCTGATGAAAAGAAAGTAAATGGACTATGAGAGGTGAATGTTTTCAGTGCTTTCTCTTCTAAAAATCACAGACCATCTAATATGTTGAACACTTTATTTTGTAGTTTGTAGTAAATTAATTAGAAAATAAACAACAGCATTGAGTATTTGCTGTGTTTCCACTCAATTTGATTTTTAAATCACACAGACAAAGCCTTTTCTATTTCCATTAGACAAACCACCTCATTAACTGGTGAAGCTGACAGTTCAGCAAACCTGGCCCCCCAAGGCACAATTCTTAGATTTTTAAAGCTGTTTGTTTGTTTTACCAACCAGGGACTATTTCTATCCTTAGTAATCCTTCATTTCTCTTTGCTTTCAAACACCACAGATTTTCCGTATCCTGTCCCTCTCGTTGAAAAAGGTCAGGTATTATGCCTAGCATCTTAAAAAATAAAAATAAAAACCTACTTATACTGATACTAGGCAAGAAGAAAAAAGATCAATGTGCCAGGAAAATCCTGTTATGTTGGTGGAAAATTGTCTGAACAGTCACTGGGTCTGCGTTCACATATGTGACTGATTAAGGCTATTCCTGGAAGCAGAGAATTTCCTTTGTTTCAAGCTTTTAGGAAAAAGATGGTCACTGGTATTAGCAGTGCTTTTTTTCTTCACGCCTGATTTGAGTTTGGGCTCATTTGGGTTTTTTTTTCCCCGCACCACCTGAGGCAAAGCAAACAGGAGCTGGGGTGGCAGAGGGGAAGGAAGTGGGGACTGCATCAGGGGGTCTTGGAACTAAAACCCATGAGATTCTCTGGGTGTCAGTTTCATCATCTGTGAAAGGGGTCAAGAGAAGAAAAGTAGGTTCTAAATCACGTTTCTTAAATTGTGTTACCCAGAAAACAAACGTTTTACATGAAGACATTAAATGAAACATAAAAGGTGAAAATGATATTTTAGAGGAGAAAATTAAAAAGATAGGACTTTAGATAACTGTCTGCATCATTGGAGTTGTTATGCAATAATCCGTCTCTGATAAATAGTGGAATGGCAGGAGGTATCATGAAAGGTCTACCCACCAGCCACCTGGATGACACGTGCCAGGGAGGGGCAGGGGTCCTGGGGACAGTTAATCTTTATATCTGTATCTGTGAGATCTTATTATTAATACAACACACTATATTTGCTTTGGTGTAATTTGTTACTGTTTGTGTTCAGCTAAAAAGTTTTTTAAAAATTACATTTTAATCATTGCTTGTCACACAATTTACTGGAGGTTGCTTTTCTATGTATTTAAGCTTAAATTTCCATGCAAGCTTCCAAGCTTATATTTCTAAACATTTAGAAGTTATTTTATATAAACATGATACTTATATATGCCTTTTAAAAGGCAGATAGTTCTTCTAGACCAGTGGTTCTCAAAGCACAGTCCCTAAACCAGCACATCAGCATCACCCAGAAACTTACTGGAAATGCAGATTTTCCAGGCCCCACCCGAGATCTACAGAGTCAGAAAGTCTGAGGTGCTATCTGTATCCTAACAAGCCCTCCAGATGACTCTGATGCAGCTAAAATCTGAAAACCACTGCTCTAGACATGAGGTTGGCCGATTTCTTGTGTAAAGAAAGTAAATATTTTAGATTGCAGGCCATACAGTCTCTGTCACAACCACTCAGCTCTGCTTTTGTGCTGACTTCTTGTGGCACAAAAGCAGCCACAGACAATCCATAAACAAATGGGCGTGGCTGTGTTCCAGTAAATCATTATTTACCAAAACAGGCAGCTGGCTGAATCTGGCCCATGGGCCACAGCTTGCTGACCCCTGCTTTAGATTAATAGAGAAAGAGCAGCCCATTTTCTCCATCCTTAAACTCCTGTCCGTAGCAGCAACTGCTCGAAACTATTTTGGCTGGGCTTTTTTCTGTTACTTACATTTCTAGATAATGTACTTAGACTATTTTTTTTGTAATTTTGTAAAATTTTCTTTATTATCTATTGGTTTCTACAATACATATGATTTTGTTCTCTTAGGCTATTGCCCACACATACAAAACTCTCCCTCCTCTCTTACTCTTAAAATAATTTCATCACAGTTCTAAAAGTGAAAATTATTTACATTACTATGACTAGATTATATTGTTACAGCTGAGCCACATAATGTACTATACTTACAGTACTTTCCTTATAAAATTTGTTTTTCTGGAGTTAATAATTGCTTTGTTTATATAATTTGATTACTTTTCTTTGTATCTATGAATTCTTTCCCAATTCTCGGACAATTTTGTCAGACATGTCATATGACATATGGGTTCCACTGCTGGAGACATTTCTCCTGTTCCAGGGCTGACTGGCTGCTTTCCTAGCCTCAGACATTGATATAATTAGGACTTTCTATTATCACTTTCCTATATATTTTTTGGAACACCTAGTTCTTAGAGCTCGTGTCTTCCTCTTTCTTGGTTTACTTCTTCATCTGGGTGGCTTTTGCCCCAAGATATTTCTGAGAAATGGTGCATGAGAGGTAAATGTTTTCAGTCTTTGCATGTATTAAAATATTTTGATGCTATACTTCACATTTATTTGATAGTCTGGCTAGGTATAAAATTGTGCATTGGAAATAACTTTTTAAATTAGAGCTTTAAGTATGTTGCACTAGTTTTCAAGCTTTTCACATTGCTTTGGAAATTTCTAATACTCTCCTGATTTCAGATCTTTTATATGTGATATATTTCCTTTTTAGAAGCCTTTATAATCTTCTTTTTATCCCCTAAGGATCTTTTTTCCTACACTGTGCTAGGCACTTGGTAGAGGTCTTCAATCTCATGATCCATGTTCTTCTGTTAGGAAAAAATTTATTTTATGCTCCCTTTAATAATATCTTCCTTGACATATTTTTTTTCCTCTCCATTTAGAAGTCTTATTATTTAGATAGTGGGCCTTCTGAATTAATTCTCTATTTTTCTTTTCTTTCATATTCTACTTCTTCATCCACTTGTTCTACTTTCTGCAAGATATCCTCACTGTAGACTTCCAACTGTTCTATTGAATTTTATATTTATACTACCATATTTTTAACATCCAAGAATTTTTCGTGTTTTTTCTTCTTTATACATTCTGGGATTTTTTGTCATGAATGTCTTATCTTTTCTGAGTACCTTTTACAGTATTAAGAATATTTTTTATTGTCTTATTCTGCTCTCTACATTGACTATGTTTCTTTTCACTTTTTCCCGTTTTGTTATTTTTTTAAATACAGCATGCATTTCTCAGTTGTACTGTCTGCCCAATTCTAGCACTGTCCATTTATATCTAAAAGGGAAAACTTATTGCAAGGTCCATTTTCATGAGCAAACATGTCAAATGGGTGAGTTTCATGAAAAAGTGATCAAACTGGGACATTTCTTTGTGGGACTTCCCAGATGTTACGTTTATAGGCTTTTTATTTGGGGCTTGAAAGGTTGCAAAATATGCCACTTCAAAATACGACTGTAGGAGTTCAGGGCATGCCACCTCAAATAAGCTGCTATGGTATATTGATTACTTTGAGTTGCAGACACCAGGAAAACAGTAAAATCAGGAGAGGCTTTCCGCTGAACCCTCCTTATCTGCCTAAAGACAGATCCTTCAAAAGGAAGATGAATGTCATAAATCCCCTCCCTGGGAGTTTCATCAGCCATCAAGGACTGACTCTTATCACAGGAGAGGAGAGAGGAGTCAATACCACACCCAGACAGACTTTGTCACAGACTATCATATCTGCCATTATTCTGCTAAGGGCTTGCTCATCGTTCTTAAAAGTCATTTATTGTCCCATAAGAGGCACCCCTCCCCTTTTCCCTATTAAGATGGTGTTTAGTACTGAATTCTAAGCCACCTCAGAGTGTTACTCAATTTTTCCTCTGGCTATCTCCCGTGAGGTATACATGTTAATAAACTTTTGTTGGTTTTCTCTTGTTACTCTGTCATTTATTACAGGGGTCTCAGCCAAGAACTCAGAAGCGTAGAGGAAAAACTATTTTTCCTCCCCTAGAGGCCCTTTGGTAACTTCATCGAGAAATCCTCTAAATTGTGCCCAGGATGGAGAGGAAAGGAAAAGCCTTACTGAAAAGCCACCTGGTAGTTGCATGGAGAAAAGAAGCCAGGGCTGCTGATGCGCTTACTATTAAATATAGTAAATATATTTAAATAGTTAAATATATGGTCTTTCACTTCTTCCTCCTGTTTTCAGCCTAACAGCACCTCTCCACTCCACATTTATGCCTGGTATCCAGAACACAGTAACCTCTCTAGTTCTATTTTCTTCAAAGAATAGACTTACCTTTCCTACCAAGATTAGGTTAAAGTAATCACCAGGATGTAAAAGGGAGAGGAGCAGATTTAACTGCCCCCTTGTTCAGAAGTTCAACCTATCTTTGTATTCAGTCATCACTTTCATCTTTCCAGGTATCTGGTGCCTCTACGCTCTGGAACTG
Source organism: Stenella coeruleoalba (assembly GCF_951394435.1). NCBI lineage: Eukaryota > Metazoa > Chordata > Mammalia > Artiodactyla > Delphinidae > Stenella > Stenella coeruleoalba. The sequence goes on from NC_137150.1 coordinate 2,042,371, forward strand.
TCCAAAAACCTACAGCTTGTATCTCCTTGCTTCTTCTTTGCATTTCCTTCTTTAGGCACTTAGCAGTCTGCTTTCTATCCTTTGCTAATTTATTCACTACTGCCTATCTACTTTCCATCTTCAAAAAACTTGCTGCCATTTCTTGTCTGCAGTTAGCATCACTCGTGTTTCTTGCTCACTTTAATGGCTTATACTTTTTACATCCATGACTATCATTTTAGTAAAGATCTGGGAAAGAGTAGGGACAAAGGCATGTTGTTAGTATATTTCAGTTCACTAGAAATTCACTAAATTAGAAAAAAAGTAGCCGTGTTCAAATAAGTTTGGGAAAGTTTGAATGGATGATTCCTTACCCTTTTCAGCTTGAAATTCCTTCTATGAAAAGGGGGTTAAAGAACAATCTAAGATAAAAGGGTTCACTCAAGACCCCAGCTGAGATAAGGTTAATTCAATGTCTAAACTGTTATTCCTGTACGGCAAGAGAAAGTCAGTAATGGTCTCAATCTGAAATTGAACAAAAGAAGTGAGATTTGACCTGCCATCATGGACATGCCCTGGGACTATGTCAAATGCCTTCAACTAATAAATAAATAAAATGAAGATGGGATTTGACTCGCCTTAGCCATGCACCTACAGGCACATTGGATAATTAAAAATGCTAGTTAATGTATTGATGACTTGATACGTGCTTTCTTGATGACTCCAAGTTGGAGACGGAACTCTTGGTAGAGTCCACCTTAAAATATAGAAGCCAAACACTTTAATGTGGTGAGAAGTGTTAATTTTACATGGTAATGCCTTCATAATGTAATCGATGCAACAAAACAGACAAGATTTTTGGAGAAAACATTGTATCCATTTCCTTCTACTGAAATTTAATGGCACCACGGCTCATGTGGCTAACATAAAAAAAATATAGGCAGAAGTGAACAAAAGATGGATTTTAAATTTCTTGTAATGGAGAACAGAAAACTCTCCTGTATTTCTTTAGCTGATTTAGAATTTCTTGTGGGGGAAATCTTTGCTTTGACAGACACCACATGCATATGGCTTCTTTTCCTAGTGTATTTTAGCTCAAACCTCCCTATTTATTTAAAACATTGGTTCCGGGTAGTGCCACTTAAAATTTCTCAAATGCATTCAGCCATGTACCTGTTTTCAGCAAAAATGCTAAACTCAGCACAAATCCTGTGAATTGCTTTTGCTGCTGTTTTGATAGAAAAGAAACATGGCTGTAAAGAAGTCAGTTTTACATGCATGGTAGTTTTGTAGCCTTTCTGATAACTGCCATCTTCAGCATAAATATTACTGATGAAATTATGTTCAGCTTAAATCAAAGGGAAGCCACAATGAGTAACTTGAATTTGGCCAAAAGAGATTATTTCTTACCTCCTTTTGATTTAATTTGGGAATGAAAGAGATACAACAGAGTCATTTAGAGGGAATAGTGCAGTCAGAGGAGTCCCTTAGAACACCAAGTGAGCAGAGAGTGAAATCTGAATCCCTGTCTGCATCAGGAGGTGGTCGTTTGGCATGCTGAATATCCATTTTTAAAAGCATATACAAAATGTCCCTGTATTCCCTTTTAGGGCACGTTTATTAAGATCCCATCTGCTAAAGAAATACGACTTTCAGAAAATAAGCAGAAATGTACATATGTTAGAATGTATAAAACTCTAAGATTTTAATCTCATAAATTATGGGAACAGTAGTGTAAATATGGATTTTAGGGTGTCAACACTCAACCCAAAGTTGTTACCTATGCTAGCCTTGTACACACTTCCTAAGAGAGAGCTTTCACCTAAGGTCTTTTCACATAGATTCCAAAACATAAGGTAGAAGTATGTATAGGCCCAAATGTGGTGTCATTGCTCGTTTTTGACAAAAGTGGCAGCGGGCTACTCCTTGTACAATGGTTTCCATGCTTTGTATCACGGAATTCTGCCAAAGCAAGCAGAATGACTGGACTAGGCTTTGGTTCTCAAGGGAGAGTCAGCCACAGATTCTCAAGGGACAGTGAGCTGTCTACAGGCTGCTTAGCAGCCTATGAGGTGACCTAGAAGTAGTCTGTCTTTACACTGGAGGGTGACTCACCTGTCCCATTAGAGTATTAGTATTGATTTGTTTTGAATGTTCAACACACCAAGAATGACACAGAGAGAAGACCTGCACAGAAATGGAAAGACACACAGGAAAATAAGTTGGCAGAAATCATGAGGCTAGAGAAACCACAAGTCAGAAAGAAACATGAGGCAGAGAAGAACATAAAACCAAAATATTGGATTAAAAAAACAGATAAAATGAGTTATAATAGCTGTAATTGTGCTTCTAAAGTTATCTTTTAAAAACTTCAACTAGAGTTGACTTACAATATTACATTACTTTCAGATGTATAGCACCGTAATTTGATATTTTTATAGACTAAACTCCATACAAAGTTATGATAAAATATTGACCACATTCCCTCTGTTCTACATTACATCCCTGTAACTTATTTATTTTTATACCTAGTAGTTTGTACCTTTTAATCCCCTTTATCTATTTTGCCCCTCTCTGCAACACTCTCCCCTCTGGTAGCCACTAGTTTGTTCTCTGTATCTTTCAGTCTGTTTCTGTTTTGTTATATTTGTTCATTTGTTTTATTTTTTAGAGTCCATACATAAGTGAAAACATACAGTATTTGTCCTTCTTTGTCTGCCTTATTTCACTAAACATAATATCCTCCAGGTCAATCCATGTTGTTGCAAATGGCAAAATTTCATTGTTTTTTTATGGCTGAGTAGTATTCCATTGTATATATATCACATCTTTATCCATTCATGTATTGATGGATACTTTGGTAGCTTCAATATCTTGGCTATTGTAAATAATGCTGCTATGAACACTGGGGTACATGAATCTTTTCACATTAGTGTTTTCATTTTCTTTGAATAAATACCAGGAGTGGAACTGATGGGTCATATAATAGTTCTATTTTTAATTTTTCTGAGGAACCTCCACACTCTTTGCCATAGTGGCTGCACCAATTTACATCCCCACCAACAGGGTACAAGGGTTCCTTTTCTCCTCACCAACACTTATTATTTCTTATCTTTTTGATGATAACCATTCTTATAGGTGCGAGGTGATCTCATTGTGGTTTTGATTTGCATTTCCCTGATGATTAGTGGTGTTGAGCATATTTTCATGGGCCTGTTGATTATCTGTATGTTTCCTTTGGGAAAATGCCTATTCAGGTCCTCTGCCTATTTTTTAATAATATTGTTTGTTTCTTGCTATTGAGTTCTCTATATATTTGGTTATCAACCCCTGGTTTGCAAAAATCTTCTGCATTCAGTAGATTGACTTTTCATTTTTGTTGATGGTTTCCTTTGCTGTGAAAAATCTTTTAAGTTTGATTAGGTCCCATTTGTTTATTTTTACTTTTGTTTCCTTTGCCTGAGGAGACATATCCAAAAAAAAAAATATTGCTAAGACCAATATCAAAGAGAGTACTGTCTATGTTTTCTTCTAGGCATTTCATGGTTTCAGTATTACATAGAGCTCTTTAATCCATTTAGAGTTTATCTTTGTATATGGTGTGAGAAAATGTTCTAGTTTTATTCTTTTACATGTAGCTGTCCAGTTTTTCCAACACCACTTATTGAACAGACTGTCTTTTCTCCATTGTATATTCTTGCCTCCTTAACCTTGTAGATTAGTTGACTATATGCATGGGGGGTTATTCCTGGGCTCTCTATTCTGTTCCATTGATCCATGTGTCTGTTTTTGTGCCAGTACATTCTGTTTTCATTACTGTAGTTGTAGTATAGTCTGAAGTCAGGGAGTATGATATGTCCAGCTTTGTTCTTTTTTCTCAAGATTGCTTTGGGTATTCGGGGTTTTTGTGGTTCTGAACAAATTTTAGAATTATTTCTTCAGCATACCTCAACATAATAAATGCCACATATGACAAATCCACAGCAAATATCATACTCAATGGTGAAAAGCTGAAACCTTTTCTTCTAAAATCAGGAACAGGACAAGGATGCCCGGTCTTGCTACTTCTATTCAACATAGTATTGAAAATCCTAGCCACAGCAATTAGGCAAGAAAAAAATAAAAGGCATCCAAATTAGAAGGGAGAAGTAAAGCTATTTGCAGATGACATGATACTACATGTAGAAAACTCTAAAGACTCCAACAGAAGAATTAATAGAACTAATAAATGAATTCAGCAAAGTTTCAGGATACAAGATGAACATACAGAAATCTGTTGCATTCCTATATACTAATAATGAACTGTTAGAAACAGAAATTAAGAAAACAATCTCATTTACAATTGAATCAAAAAGAATAAAATACTTGGAATAAATTTAACCAAGGAGGAGAAAGACCTATACTCTGAAAACTACAGGACATTGATGAAGGAAATCGAAGATGATACAAATAAATGGAAAGATATCCCATGCTGATGGATTGGAAGAATTAATATTGTTAAAATGTCCATACTATCCCAAAGCAGTATACAGATTTAATGCAATTCCTATTAAAATAGTCATGACATTTTTCACAGAAATAAGGTTATCTTTAGTGTTAAGAACAGCATTCCAATTTTTGTGAGTCCTGAGTCTTTAACCGTTCCACTGTTTTATATTTTTGTTCACTCTTTCATACAACAAAAACTCAAATTGTATATCTTGATCTTAGACCCCAGAAGAATCTTACTAGCCCAGTACTTAACTCTTCCCTTTCTGAAAGATGTGGCTAGTTTTCAGCTGAATGTGATAAATGACTATTGATATAACGTCAACTTGCATGTTGAGATTAAGATGGATATAATGTTACCAAGTAAGATTTCATGAATGGCACAGTGCTGGAAAAGTGCTAAAGCAAGAGACACCTTTGAGGTCCCTGGACCCTTGCTGTTTATAATAATATGGAGATTTTAAATAAAGGCATAGTTACCTTGCCATAATCATACTCAGTCTGTATGCATATACATTGTCGTATGAAAATAAATTCATTGCATATTTATTCTTTCAAAAAAACCCTGAAAATTCATATAACAGAGATCATAATAGAGTCCCCAAAGTAGTGAATGTAAATAATATGTATTTAATATTAATTAATATTTAAATGTTATAACATGTTTATAACTTTTAGGGGGTTTATCTACTGTAGAAAGTGAGGCCTAGCTATAAATGTATTCTGAACAAATTTACAAAATCAAGACAACAAAAGAGCAAGAATTTTTAAGGCACACTGAATTATTTGGGTTGCCTAAAAAATGAAATGGTCACATGGTTTCCACCTTAATAAGGAATGGAGACTGTCAGAGCTGCTACAGGACATCTGGGCACTGTACACAGGAGTTACCAGTGTCCACTCTACATCAGCTCAGGTTCTGGCACTAAGGTTGGCCTCCAGTCTTACATGAAGCAGGTCAAGGCACCTATGGTGCTTCTTGTGATGGCAAGCAGGGTCTTGAATGAATCTTGCAGTTCAATTGCCACTGAGCTACAGGAGGTAAGCCCTCATTCTCATCAGTTTCTCAGTTGAGACAGGATCCCTGTCACTGATCAACTCCCCCTCCACTCCCCAGCACCCTCTGGCTGAGGTCCAGATTCTCTACCTAGCTCATGCCAACTGCCCCCTCCTCAATGGCTGGATCTTGTCCCCTTGCGTCTGGGTGCTAGCATTGTGCTCATGTCAATAAGGACAGACAATCTGAAACTATCACTGCATAACCGTGATCTAGCTCTGTCTGCAGTCACTGTAGCTTGGTCCATACTCCATTCACACTGGATCCTCTTGGAGAAGGATCAGTGCCCATTTTTGGACACAGTTGTCATGCTGTTAGCTTCCTTGAGAAAAAGCTCCATGGCTAGACAAGTTACCATAGCTCAGGTCTTATCCTGTCTAATATTCTTTTCATTTCAGGCTACCTTTACCTCTTGAGGTCAAAAGAAACATCACAGCTATATTCAGTAGAATAAAGCTTTCCAGTTAGTTTTCTAAAAATGGGTTAGAAATATGCCTGTATCTTTGATTCTCCTCAGGCTCTGGTGGCTTGGCAGGGCCTGATGGTAGGGGATGTGGAACAGAGCCCCTGACTCAATGCATTCCATCCATTAGCAGACTCCTTTGCTTGCTACCATGGGCCATGTAAATGTTATTATTATTATTATTTTTGATTTACTGAAGTAGAGTTGATTTACAATGTTGTGCCAATCTCTGCTGTACAGCAAAGTGACTCAGTTATCCACATAGAGACATTCTTCTTTCTTATATGCTTTTCCATTATGGTTAATCCAAGGATATTGAATATAGTTCCCTGTGCTATACAATAGGACCTTGTTGTTTATCCATCCTATATATAATAGTTTGCATCTGCTAATCCCAAACTCCCAGTCCATCCCTCACCCTCCCCGCTTCTTCCCTGGTAACCACAAGTCTGACCTCTATGTCTGTGAGTCTGTTTCTATTTTGTAGATAGCTTCATTTGTGTCATATTTTAAATTCCACACATAAGTGATATCATATGGTGTTTGTCTTTCTCTTTCTGACTTACTTCACTTAGTATGATAATCTCTAGTTGCATCCATGTTGCTTCAAATGGCATTATTTCATTCTTCTTTATGGCTGATAGTTTTCCATTGTATATATATATTGTATGTATATATTGTATATATGTACCACATCTTCTTTGTCCATTCTTCTGTCACTGGACATTCAGATTGTTTCCATGTCTTGGCTATTGTAAATACTGCTGCAATGAACATTGGGGTGCATGTATCTTTTTTGAATTATGGTTTTCTCAGGGTATATGCCCAGCAGTGGGACTGCTGGGTCATGTGGTAGTACTATTTTTAGTTTTCTGAGGAACCTCATACTGTTCTCCATAGTGATTGTACCAACTTACATTCCCACCAACAGTGTAGGAGGTTTCCCTTTTCTCCACATCCTCTCCAGCATTTGTTATTTATAGACTTTTAAATGATCGTCATTCTGACCGGTGTGAGGTGGTACCTCATTGTAGTTCTGATTTGCATTTCTCTAATAATTAGTGATGTTTAGAATCTTTTCATGTGCCTTTTGTCCATCTGTACGCCTTCTTGGAGAAATGTCTATTTAGGTCTTCTGCCCATGTTTCGATTGGGTTATTTTTGTTGTTGTTATTGAGCTGTATGAGCTGTTTGTATATTTTAGAGATTAAGCCCTTGCCTGTTGCATCATTTGCAAATATTTTCTCCCATTCCATAGGTTGTCTTTTCATTTTTTTATGGTTTCCTTTGCTGTTCAAAAGCTTGTAAGTTTGATTAGGTTCCACTTGTTTATTTTTGTTTTTATTTCTATCATGCAAATGTTATCAACCCATGTGTAGCATAATGTGGAAAAAAGTTGGGAAGCACCATATTAGACTCATGATACTTCAGAGAAAAGAACAGACCAAATAAACAAATATTTACATTTTTATAGGTGTGGAAGAATGTTTAATTTCTTTAGATTTGATTCGACTCTAAATCCCTATACATCCTGATATAAGGGAATTCAGTCTATTGTTGTTAGGGTTTTCTCCCTCTTCCCGGGTTATACAAAGTACCTGGGGTATCATGCAATCAAAACTTCGGGGTGGGTTATGAGAATAACTATAACAAGTGTTGTAGAGGATGTGTAGAAATTGGAACCCTTCAACATTTCTGGCAAGAACATCAACTGGTGCAGCCACTTTGGAAAACAGTTTGACAGTTCCTCAAAATGCCAAGCAGAGCTAACATATGACCTGGGAATTCCACTCCTGGGTATATGCACAAGAGAACTGAAAATATACGTCTAAGTAAAAATTTGTGCCCAAATATTCATAGCAGCATTGTTTACAACAGCCAAAAAGTGGAAACAATCCAAGACTCTATCAATTGATGAATGGATAAACAATAAGTGGCCTCTCCATACAACGGAATATTTTTTGGTCGTAAAAAGGAATGAAGTACTGATACATGCTACAACACAGAGGAATCTGGAAAATATTGTGCTAAGGGGAAGAAGTCAGACATAAAAGGCTACATATTCTTTTGCACAGCAAAGGAAACCATAAACAAGACCAAAAGACAACCCTCAGAATGGGAGAAAATATTTCCAAATGAAGCAACTGACGAAGGATTAATTTCCAAAATTTACAAGCAGCTCAATAACAAAAAAACAAACAACCCAATCCAAAAATGGGCAGAAGATCTAAATAGACATTTCTCCAAAGAAGATATACAGACTGCCAACAAACACATGAAAGAATGCTCAACATCATTAATCATTAGAGAAATGCAAATCAAATCTACAATGAGATATCATCTCACACCAGTCAGAATGGCCATCATCAAAAAATCTAGAAACAATAAATGCTGGAGAGGGTGTGGAGAAAAGAGAACACTCTTGCACTGCTGGTGGGAATGTGAATTGGTTCAGCCACTATGGAGAACAGTATGGAGGTTCCTTAAAAAACTACAAATAGAACTACCATATGACCCAGCAATCCCACTACTGGGCATACACCCTGAGAAAACCAAAATTCAAAGAGAGTCATGTACCAAAATGTTCATTGCAGCTCTATTTACAATAGCCCAGAGATGGAAACAACCTAAGTGCCCATCATCGGATGAATGGATAAAGAAGATGTGGCACATATATACAATGGAATATTACTCAGCCATAAAAAGAAACGAAATTGAGCTATTTGTAATGAGGTGGATAGACCTAGAGTCTGTCATACAGAGTGAAGTAAGTCAGAAAGAGAAAAACAAATACCGTATGCTAACACATATATATGGAATTTAAGAAAAAAAAATGTCATGAAGAACCTAGGGGTAAGACAGGAATAAAGACATAGACCTACTGGAGAACGGACTTGAGGATATGGGGAGGGGGAAGGGTGAGCTGTGACAGGGCGAGAGAGAGGCATGGACATATATACACTAATAAACGTAAGGTAGATAGCTAGTGGGAAGCAGCTACATGGCACAGGGATATCGGCTCGGTGATTTGTGACCGCCTGGAGGGGTGGGATAGGGAGGGTGGGAGGGAGGGAGATGCAAGAGGGAAGAGATATGGGAACATATGTATATGTATAACTGATTCACTTTGTTATAAAGCAGAAACTAACACACCATTGTAAAGCAATTATACCCCAATAAAGATGTTTAAAAAAAAAAGGCTATATATTATAAAATTCCATTTATATGAAATGTCCAGAATATGCAAATCCTTAGACAGAGAGTGGATTAGTGGTTGCCAGGGGCTGGGAGGAGGAGGACTAGGGAACAACTCTTAAAGGGCATGATGTTTCTTCTTAGAGAGATGAAAACGTTCTGGAATTAGATAGTGATGATGGTGAAGCAACTCTGTGAATATATCAAGAACCACTGAATTGTACAACTTAATAGGGTACATGTATGTTTTGTGAATTACACCTTGATAATTAAAAAAGAGAAATAGGTACATAAACCAACCAACCAATCAACCAACCAACCAAACAACCAATGGCGGTAGAGTCAGTCCACACAGGTTCTGCTGATCTATGGCCAAGGTCCGAGCCTAGATTGACCTGTATGTCTGGCTTTCTTGGCCTCTGTCCCTGAACACAGGGTCTAGCCTCCCCATGGCACCCTGTAGCCATTTCTCTTGGAAGGACTCTCACCTCCGGTGGTCTCTGTCAGGATCAAGTCTGAGTCCTGAGCACTCATAGGCCTTGGACTCTTGTCCTCTACTCATATTTAGAGAACTTCCTTCTCTTCTTTGCTTCTCATGCATTTCCTTAAATTCTTAAATTCAGTACTTTTAATATTCTTATCTATTTTTATTCCCTCCCTTGGAAGGGACTTTGTCAATAAACTTACATTTGCTACTTAAAATATTCAACCTTTTGAAAAAAAGAAGTAACCAAGATACTTATACACACGAAACTAGCTCCGCAAAGAGGCATGCACAAGAACATGTACTGAGAAAAGTGGAACGGGGAGGAGGATGGAAGAGAATGAGGAGAGTTTGACATTTTTGAGCTGGGGGACCAACGAAGGAAGTCTGGAGAAGTAGGAGTGTCGGTGACTTACAGTCTTGCGTTACCGTGAAGAGGACATTACCTTAGTCAGTTTGGGCAGTTGAAACAATATACCATATTCTGGTAGTTAATGGACAATAGAAATTTATTTCTCACAGTTCTGGAGGTCTGGGAAGTCTAGAGCAAGGTGCCAGCCTTGATCAACAGTCCTGTCCTGGGGAGAGTCCTCATCTTCCTGGTACATAGCCTGTGCCTTCTTGCAGTATCCTCACAGGGTAGAAGCAGCAAGCTACATCTCTGGGGTCTCTGTTATAAGGGTGCTAATCCCAACCATGAGGGCTCTGCCCTCTCATCCTGATCACCTCCCAAAGGCTGCACCTCCTAATGCCATTACTTCAGGGGTTAGAATTCCAACATGTGGACTTGAGGGGAATACAACCATTCAGACCATAGAAGGCATGGACTTAGGCCTCTGTAGAATGGCTGCATTGAGCCAGCGATGGTGGACTGAACAATGTCCCCCAAAGGTATCTATGTCCTAATCCCTGGAACCTGGAAATAGTATCTTATATGGCAAAAGGGATTTTGTGGATGCAATTAAAAGAAAGGATCTTGATACATGTACCCCTATGTTCACAGCAGCACTATTCACAATAGCCAAGACATGGAAGCAACCTAAATGTCCATCAACAGATGAATGGATAAAGAAGATGTGGTACATGTACACAATGGAATATTACTCAGCCATAAAAAGAACAAAATAATGCCATTTAAAGCAACATGGATGGACCTAGCGAAATAAGTCAGAGAGAAAAAGACAAACACAATATGATAGCCCTTATATGTGGAATCTAAAATACGACACAAATAAACATATCTATGAAACAGAAACAGAATCACTGGCCTAGAGAACAGACTTGTGGTTGCCAAGAGGGAGGGGTGGGGGAGGGATGGATTGGGAGTTTGGGATTAGCAGATGTAAACTATTATATATAGAATGGATAAACAACAAGGTCCTACTGTATAGCACAGGGAACTATATTCAATATCCTGTGATAAAACATAATGGAAAAGATTATGAAAAAGAATATATATATAACTGAGTCACTTCACTGTACAGAAGAAATTTAACACATGGTAAATCAACTATAATTCAATAAAATTAAAATAAAATAAATTTAAAAAAAGTAAGGACCTTGAAATGAGAAGATTATACTGGATTATCTGGTAGCCTAATGTAATCATAGGGTTCCTTACAGGAGGAAGGGAACGGGAGATTTAACTACAGAAGAGGAGAAGGGATGATATGACGATTGAAGAAGAATCTGGAGCGACTTGCTGAGAAGCTGGAAGAAGGAGTCAAAAGCCAAGGAATGCAGGTGGCCACTAGAAGCTGAAAAATGCAAGTAAACAGATTCTCTCCTCAGAGCCTCCAGAGGGAACTAACCCTGTTGACACCTTGATTTTAGCCCAGTGAGACTGATTTCGGACTTGTAAGCCCCAGAGCTGTAAGAAAATAAATTTGTGTGTGTCATTTTTTAAAAATTAGTTAATTTATTTTTGGCTGCATTGGGTCTCTGTTGCTACGCGTGGGCTTCCTCTAGTTGCAGCGAGCAGGGGCTACTCTTCGTTGTGGTGCATGGGCTTCTCATTTCGGTGGCTTCTCTTGCTGCGGAGCACAGGCTCTAGGCACACGGGCTTCAGTAGTTGTGGCACGCGGGCTCAGTAGTTGCAGCTCGTGGGCTCTAGAGTGCAGGCTCAGTAGTTGTGGTGCAGGGGCTTAGTTGCTCCGTGGCATGTGGGATCTTCCAGGACCAGGGCTCGAACCTGTGTCCCCTGCACTGGCAGGCAGGTTCTTAACCACTGTGCCACCAGAGAAGCCCCTGTGTAGTTTTATAACCACAACGTTTGTGGTCAATTGTTATAGTGACAATAGGAAACTAATACACCAGTCCACTCTGAGCCTGAAAGTATCTGGTCAAGAACACAAACCACAAACACTGATATATTCCTTATCCTCGAGCCAGTAACCAGTTTATCAGTTTTGTCAAAATAGAATTTTCCCCGTGGAGGAAAAAGCCAATGTGTGGTGTTGGTCCAGGAGAGAAACTTGAAGATGCTCACCACTGGCTACTAAAATGCCCTACACCAGGGACGCAGAGACGATGCCCAGCCATGCCAGTTCTAGAGAAGATGGGGGCTCTAGAAGAGGCCAAGGGTCAGAGCAATGCCAAGAGAAGAGGCAAAGGGACTGCCCTGGCAGTCCAGTGGTTAGGACCTCACGCTTCCACTGCAGGGGGCATAGGTTTGATCCCTGGTTGGGGAACTAAGATCCCGTAAGCCACACAGTGTGGTAGCCCGCCCCCCACCCCCCACCCCCCCAACAACAATAAAACCACACAAAAGAAGAGGTAAGAGTGTGGTATATTTGTTAAGAATGTACAACCACTCCCGAACACCTGTTTAAAATGTTGATTTGACTCTTTTGCCTTCCTGCCATGTCATGTAAAAATCGTGCGTGGTCACTTATTTATCTGCAGTCTCAGAGCATCCCGGAAAATGGCCAGAGTCTGGAAGTATGTGATAGAGCTATTTAACCTGAAATGGACAGAATGGAGGCAGGTAAAGGAAGGAGTCAGAGGATTCATGTGTGCATGTGTGTGTCTCTAGAGAGCGTCTGGAACAAAAATAGTAAATTTCAGTGTTTTATTTTGAAATTTTTTTTTGGTTTCCTCTTTTTAGTAAGAATTTCCATGACTAACTTAATTACCTTATCTATGGTTCTCAAGAGACTTGGGAGTAGCAGAAAGAAAAGGTGGCAACCTATTTCTTGCAAATAAAGACATCTCTGAAATATCTCCTTTTATTCTTTTTGAGAGAGAAAAAAAAAAGATAGTACCTAAAAGAAAAATGAAACATTTAAACTCCCTTCAAGATTAAAGTTTGGTCTTCCACATTAGGAAATGGCTTATTTCCTTTTTAAATCATCCCAAGGTTTTCTTCTCCCAAAGGTTGGCAGTTTTGTTGCATGGCCTCCAATCCCATCACAGGACCCGGCCTCTGCCTCTCCATCTATTTGTCAGAAAAACCCGTAAGAGAGGCTTGGCAGACAAAACCCAACAAGTCTTGAAACTGCTTTGCTACTGTCATCTGAATGGAATCATGTATGCAACGTGGATAAAACATAAAACCAGTAGAAGAAATCTACAAGAATGTGCCTCCAAGAGCACTCTTCCTCTGAGGCAGTTATAGTAAGTGATTCAGCAACTTATTCAGATTATGCTGCTATTCTATATCTGTGAGTCTCTTTCTGTTTTGGAAATAAGTTTATTTGTACTATTTTTTTTTAGATTCCACATATAAGCAATATCATCTGATATTTGTCTTTCTCTGTCTGGTTTACTTATTACTATGACAATCTCTAGGCCCAACCATGTTGCTGCAAATGGCATTATTTCATTCCTTTTTATGGCTGAGTAATATTCCATTGTATATATGTACCACATCTTTTTTATCCATTCATCTGTAGATAGACATTTAAGTTGCGTCCATGTCTTAGCTATTGTAAATAGTGCTGCAGTGAATATTGGGGTGTATGTATCATTTTGAATTACAGTTTTCTCCTGATATATGCCCAGAAGTGGGATTGCAGGATCATGTGGTAGCTCTATTTTTATTGTTTTAAGGAAACTCCATAGTGTTTTCCACAATGGTTGTACCAATTTACATTCCCACCAACAGTGTAGGAGGGTTCCCTTTTCTCCACACCCTCTGCAGCATTTATTGTTTGTAGATTTTTTGATGATGGCCATTCTGACTGGTGTGAGGTGTGACACCTCACTGTAGTTTTTATTTTCATTTCTCTAATAATTAGTGACGTTGAACATCTTTTCATGTGCCTTTGGGCCATCTGTATGTCTTCTTTGGAGAAATGTCTAAAGAGACTCACAGACATAGAAAACAAACTTATGGTTACCAAAGGGGAAAGAGGGGTGGGGGAGGGATAAATTAGGAGGTTGGGATTAACATATACACACTACTGTATGTAAAAAAGGTCCTACTGTATAGCACAGGGAACTATACACAATATTTTGTAATAACCTATAAGGGAAGAGAATCTGAAGAAGAATGGATCTCTCCCTCTCTCTCTCTCTCTCTCTCTCTCTCTCTCTATATACACACACACACACACACACACACACACACACACATATATATCCCTGTACACTTGAAACTAACACGATATTGTAAATCAACTATACTTCAATTAAAAAAAAGATTATGCTGCTATTATTCAAGATACTTTTGGAATGCCTTTTTGGGAGAGAACACCCCTAGAGTTAACATGGCAGAGACATTGCTATGTTCTTGCCGAACCCCATATCCTTTTCCTTCTAGTCCCACAACGAGACAATATTTCCTAACATCCCCTGCAATTCAGTGCAGGCATGAGACTGAGCTCTGGCCATGCAGTGGGGGTGGACATGACGTGTGCCACCTCTGGGCCTGGTCCCCAAACCTCCTTCTTGTTCTCTTCTCTCGCCTGCTGGCTGCATGCAGAGGGTCCAGTGAGAACTCTGACAGCCTAGGAGAGAACAGAGCCACCACATGGCAGGAGCCTGGGTCCCGGACCTATTGACGTGCATCTGATTGTGACAACAGTAACAAATAAAATGGTACTGTATTAAGGCACTGACCTTGGGAATTTCTTTTGAAATTATATTTTTAAAGCAAATCTATCCCAAGGGTGAAGAGTGGTCACCTTCCTAAGTAAACTAATGCTTGCTACAGAGGCAATTAAAATGAAGAATTCCAAAGACACTGTGATCACCTGTAGCACCGCTGGAGTAGGTCTACAGCTTCTCCAAGGATCATCTTTGAAACCAGCAGCACTCATTTGAATACAGAACAGAGTTTACAAGGCACTGTAACATAGTAAGAATCTGAGCCACGGGATTATTATAAAAGGATATTTTAAAACCATTACCACTTTAATAATCACAGCATTCTAATAATCGAAGCATGACTCTGTTTTATGTATGGTACAAAGTGATGGTGTGAGCTCCAGGTGAAATCATAGTAGCCTAGTCCCCAGGACAGAGTTAGGAGAAGGGAAGCTTGTAAGAAAATATAGCAGTACTATCTTGCTAGTTGGCTGGTAATGCATGAGCTGTAATGATCCTTAGCTGCTTATGTATTTGGGGAGGAAATTATGTTTAAAGTATTTAATTTCAGTTGTACAAAAATCACGCGATGGGGGTAAAATGCCATTTATCAATTGTTACATTCTTTCAAAATCAAGATATCCACATGTTGGAAAATTTTAAAATTCAGAATGTGTCAAATTACAGACACTGTAGATCAACAAGAGTCTGCTGCATTAGTTCTGGCATGTGTGATTAAAACTGGTAGGTGCACTGCTTTGTGAATTCATACCTTGCAAATAAACAGGTGAATCTTAATCTAGGAAACAAGTGATGAAAAAGCTATTGTATGAGGCAACGGGTGATGTCTCAATGTCACTGAGTCTCAGTTTCCTGATTTACAAAATGGCAACAATAACAGTACTCAGCTCACAAATTTGTAACACGGAATAAATGAGTCAACGTACATAAAGTTCTTAAAACTGTGCCTGGCATCTAGGAAACACTAGTTATTCTTAATAGTGTTGAGACCATGAAAATGCTTGACAGCTTTAAGCATATTTGATCGATTAAGCCAGAACAGAGCAAAATACACTTTTTCCTCATTATTTATTTACTTATTTAATTTTTTTAAACATCTTTATTGGAGTATAATTGCTTTACAATGGTGTGTTAGTTTCTGCATTATAACAAAGTGAATCAGTTATACATATACATATGTTCCCATATCTCTTCCCTCTTGCATCTCCCTCCCTCCCACCCTCCCTATCCCACCCCCTCATTATTTATTTTTAACCAATAATCTTTTCTTCTGTGTTATTTCTCCACCTATCTATTTATATCAGATGTGTGTTTAAATACATAAATGTACATATATACATTCTTTTTTAAAAGTCAAGTTTCTTAAAAGCCAGTTTAGGAAATTTCTTAAGGAAATGACAAATGTATGAAAATGGTCATTATTTCCTACTGACTGACTTTACAAGTGCCTGCCACATTCTTAACTATTGTGTCCGTCCAGCTGTCTGTGAGAGACAGCACCTTTTACCCCTGTTCTCCTTAAGACTCATTCTGTTTTTCCATTGCTTAAACTCTATTTTCAGGAGGAAAAAAAAAATTCAGCCTAAAAATTCCTCTGGGCCAAAACACAGCCTTGGGCATTATGCTAAGAGGGACTTGAAAAATCTGGCTGCAGCATTTTTTGAATCTGTTTGTAGGAATGAGAGCATCTCCATTTAGACTCTGTGTGTATTTCTATAACTGTTTAATTCTCTCTTCGTGAACAAGCACTTTAAAATCAAAATGAAAAACTAAGTGAAAACTCCAAATGCCTTTTTTTTTCCAGTTGGTGCAAGAATCTGTGCAACTGAGGGAGTCTCTTAAAAGGAAGGAAAATTAACATCGAGAAAGCTGGTGATGTGAATGAATGGCCACATTTCCATGACATTTTACTGCATCCACTCAGACAGATGGGATTCCAGGGCTAACTGGGCTCCGTTGAGATGAATGAGATTCCACAACTATTAGCACATTGGCATAGCAATGGGCCGGATTCGGTTGCAGAGGCATTCTTACAGAAACAAAGAAGAGCACAAAGCTATCCTGTCTCCAGTGCCCATCAATACAGACCCATTTGTTATCGAATCCCATTCATTCAAGCTCAAGCTACATTCAATATCATGTGACCCTCTTCAGGCACCACATGGAAATCCTGAGGATTGGATCAGCTATTAACCACTACTGATGCTGATGTGGCTGGTTTGGCTACAGAAGACCAAACAGCACTCCTGCAAGTGGTGATGCAAGTCAAAAAAAGCACCAGGCAAAAATCAAACACGTAGAGAAAAAGCAGACTCACGGATAAGCAAATGCACTAAGGCCTCCTGTGTTGGCAAAGGTCACCCAAGACACTGAAATTCAATGAAGGGGGTTTTAAGTTAAGGAAAACAGGCAAGCACCAGGGAAGCTGTCATGTAAAAAAGGCTGGGGACCCAAGCCCCCTTCCCTATAGAAAGGAGCCAGCACGGGGCATGCCTTGCAGATGCACTGGGCTAGCACACAGCCTGCAGAGCACATCTGGCACACAGGTGTATGGCCCTGGATTCGAAAGTCAGCCATCAACAGTCATCTGCAGAGAGTCCTATTGCTATTTGGGGTGGAAAGTGAGAGAAATTAGAGCTGAAAAATCATCATGCTTTTCCAAAAAAAAAAAAAAAAAAAAAAAAAGCATATGGGTCCCTGCCAAAACACTCTTCCTCTAGCAGATTATATTTTTAATCCACCTACTTAATTAACTAGCTCCTCAGTGGACCAAATGATATTAGTGAATGAGTTAGAGTAATATTGCCACTGGAGCGGCCATTTAATTCTGGCAACTCTAAAGCAAATTATTTCATAAATGGATAGTTTATTCAATTCCGTTCAGTTCCAATTCAATTCTGAGCCCCTTCTATGACCAAAGCACTGAGCTAGACTTGTGGGGGAACAGAGTGAGGGAGGAACAATCCCTGCCCACAATCTAAACGGGGAATGGTGACCAATAAGTGAATTACAGCAATAGAATGCACACCAAGCACATGCGTGTGGCGTGGGCGTGGGCATGGGCGTGGGGATGGGAGGGAAGAAACTGGTCAGCGAAGGGGGGGTTACTTTCATGGGTAGGAAAGCAGAAAAGACTTGACGGAGCAGAGACCATGGATGATGAATATGAAAGATGCAAGAAGGAACTGGGCAGATAGAGATGAGGGGGTGACAGATGTATTGGGGGAGTATAGAGAGAACACAGTGATGTAAATCTAAACTAGAAGATGGCAATGAGAATGCGTAGAAGGGGAGTGACTGCGAGAAAGAGATATTTAACAAGTGATTGGATGAATTGGGCAAGTTTCATGAATGACTGCTTATGTGACAGGTCCTACAGTGGATGCTAGGACATGAAAAGACAAGACACGCTCAGGCCACACATACCCCTAAAGTAGCTCACAGCCTAGTGGGGGAAAAGACCACCCATTAAGGGTTTGTTCCATCCTCTGACAGAGTCATGTGCCTCATATTATGAGAGCACAGAGATGGGCACCTAAAGCAACCCAGGGCTGGTGGGGGAAGGGTGAGAACTGAGCTGGAGGAAGGGTCTTCTGCACAGAAGAGGGAAAATGCAGGGTATCAGTCAGGGCATCGTGTCCCATGAGGCAGGAAAGGAAGGAACTAGATGGAGAAGCCCCTGAACACACTGTTATGGAGACTGGACTGTTCTCCTAAGGGTAATGGCCAGTGATTCTTTAGTAGGTTTGAAGAAGGGGAGTGACATTATCAGACTTGCATTGTACAAAGTGTACCTTGACAGCTGTGTGGAGAATGAGAATGGATTGATAGCAAAGACTGAAGGCTGAACAACTGGACAAGAGGCAATGGCCATGGTCACCCTGAGACGTGGTCCATGGCCTTGGTAAACCCAAAGGATATTAATGGGGTATAACATAGACAGAGTAAGATCCGGACTGGACACCGGGCATTAAAGCAGAGTAAAGAATCAAGGTCCACTCCAGAATTCTGGTTTTAGAAACTAAGCAAATGATGGTGCCCTTCATCAAGATGGGGACAGAGAAGGAGCAACAGGTTTCAAGGAGGAGGAATGCTGCTTTGGATGAGTTAATCTGAAGTGTCTATGGTGCATACCAGCTGAGATGTTCATGAGCACAAACTGATGTTAAAACAAGTCACAACCCTGTAGAAAACGGAATAAAACAAGGTACCTCTAATTGTGCACCCCAACATGGCTGGCTCCTTACAAATCAGTATGATCACAGAACAGAGTGATTTAGAATGAATGGAATAAAAGGGAAAGGTATACAAAGATAAGCCCTCCAACGCAAAAGGCTTTCCTGTAGTGTGGGTTCTCTACGTTCTTTCACGTATCTCTTTAGAGACATGGTCTTCAGAAGGCTCAGTGAATGTCAACAGGTTCTGGGCTCTAATTCGCCGAGCCCTCTGATTTGTAAGCACTTTGTGAGTAACTGCTGTGTACAATGTACAACACGGGGTGAAATGAGGAATCTCAAAACAGACACAGCCTTGTCCTTAATGTCCCAGACATTATCCATGTGGTTGATGTGACACAGATATGCATGACCAGAACATACAATAAAACCTGCCTGGTGATGAACAATGAACAAAGTGAACAGTAGATGACAATACTGAGCTGATCTTACTCAATTTTTGGTGCTTTTTCATTGTGGATTTTTTGCATTGATTTTGATTTTTTGGCCATGCCATGTGGCTTGTGAGATCTTAATTCCCCAACAAGGGATCGAACCTTGGGCCCTTGGCAGTGAAAGCGAGGAGTCCTAACTACTGAACAGCCATGGAATTCGCAATTTTGATTTTTTAAAGAAAAATTTTGCATTAAAATATGAGCTTGATAGCTGCACTTTCTGGTGCCCCCTTAGACTGTGTGTCCCAGGTGAGCACCCTACTTGCCCCATCCCAATCCTGGCTCAGGAAAAGTTATCCGTAATTCAGACGAAGCAGATAAACAGCCAGGAGTCATCAAGGCCAAATCGTGACCTCCCCCTTCCTAAATTACTGTAGTCTCTGAATTCTTCTTCATCCCTCTCACGAACAGAGCTGCCTCCTCAAAACAATTTAACTGACAGGTGTGCTTAGAGCTTTCCTTTTGGGCAAATCCTCTATAGTGAATCACCAGGAGAAAGATGGTAGCATTAATTAGCCCATATTTTACATTTTGCTTCTTCATGGGTAGTCTCCAATTTAACATAAGTATGTATTTTGATTTCTATCAAAACTATTTCTTCCCTCCGACCCCCAACAGGTCTGTGCATTTTAGAACCCAACAAAAATATTTTGAGCAGACGAAGAAAATCGGAGTTTGCTGATCCCTCCACTGGACCCAAGCTCCCCTGGGGAGAAGAATCCTTTCCAGCAAGTACCCTGCTGTCTTCTCAGTGCCGAGGTCTGTGTGGTCAGACCGTAGTTGGTACTTAATACACGCTTACCCAAGTGTTGAGAAATAGAAGATTCTTAACAACTATATTTACCAAAACAAGTTAGAAGATATTCACAGTGCTTAATTACAGCCATATATGTGTTCTCATTACTGTTTTATATCAGCCCAATGCCCACAGAAATTCAAAGCATGATTTTCCAACCCTAACCTCATTGAATTGTCACCTTCTGACCATTTCTTTGGTAAAGGCAGAAGCTGTACAAATGGATTTGAGTCAGGGTACTTTATACTCAGTGAAGAAATCGTCTCTGTGTGTTCTTACTAGGGAATGAAATTTTGAGCCACCTTTCGGAGGACAGACTGCTCATTAGTGATATTTCCTTTTTGAACTGTTATCTCTTTTTTATTGGAGTGTAGTTGATTTACAATGTCGTGTTAGTTTCCGATGCACAGCAAAGTGATTCAGTTATATATATATTTTGGATCCTTTTCTCTTATAGGTTATTACAAAATATTGAGTAGAGTTCCCTGTGCTATACAGTAGGACCTTGTTAGTGATCTGTTTTAGATACAGTAGTGTGTTTATGCTAATCCCAATATTGGTGATATTTTGATGGCTAAAGTGATATTTTTTGATGGCTAACCTGACTTGGAAATGTCTCGTTAAGGATCTGGGAATGATGTGCACGAAACCAGACGTGTCTCTGCTTGTGCCTCTGTGTATGCGGAATTGCTGAGCACGTTTCCTGGAGAAAGATAACTCAGGATGCCTCTCCCCTACTGAACACTCACACACACACACACCCGTGGCTATTATTTGGGTGGTCTGGATCATGACGCAGAACAAGTGATGAATTCCATGAAAGCAGGAATGAATGGTACCTAACCATAGATAGATTAAAAACTCTTCTGTACTTTTCCCCTGAGGATTTTTACTCCTCCTCTTGCCTCAAATGGCTTGCCCACATATTTTTAGAGGCTTTAGATATTCTTGGGGGAAGTGTCATCCAGCTAGTGAACCCATCAGACCTTATTCAGTTTATGAATTCTTATGAGCACATAGGTCAAAACGTTACTGCTCTAAGTAACATTTTAAATGATTTTAATGTACTCCCATAAAAAGTTAGCTGCCAAGACTCAAATCTGTGGACTCCAGAATACAGGAGTAATACAGAATACAGTCCACATACATCTGTGGACTATACAGAATCCTTTAATATTACAACTAGTTTTAATGCACCAGCCTGGTTGGTATTACTGCGTGTGCACATGCCTGGGTGTGTATACATATTACATATTATATACATAATTATAAAATGAAAAATACATATATAGTTTCATGGAATACTGTATTTGTTTCCTTCTCTAGGTATAGCAGTTAATTCTAATAAATTGTAATTTACTTCTTCTCACTTTTAGTTCCACAGAAATAAAAGAAAAAGCCAATAATTATTTTCCCCTCTTGTTTTATCTTCACAACAAAATATCTTTGTACATAAGAGGAACAAAATGTACCTATTTCTAATGTACTTCATAGCATAATATTTTGGACCAACTTAAAAATATGTTAACCAGGTTTACTGCATGAAAAGGGTAAGATCTTTAGCTAAATTATCCTAAAATAAAAAGGCAAGTGAGTTGAAAGCACAGCAGTTCAAAAAACCAACTCTATAGATATCCACATGTCTAGAGAGTATTTAAACTATTTCACTTTATAAAATTCAACAGGGAATGTGATTTCTGGTGTTCTGGCTTATAGAATCACTTGGGAATGAATAATTCATAGGCTTTTTACCCAGTCTCAAGTGTAAATCAGTCAAATATAGCAACATGATATTCATGCTGAATTTCTAAGTACTTAAAAACATTTAGATGGAAACTTCTTTTCAAGAGAGCAGGAGGAAGAATGTCACTTTCCCTCTGCTCACTGTGCTCAGGCATATTTGCACTACGTCGTCCTTTACGAAAATCTATACAAAGGGATTTAATGAAACACTAAACCAGTTAGGTTGCAGAAGTGAAGAAAAGAAGAGCAACAGAAAACTTTCTCACTGTTATGTTTTCTGTATTAACATACTGATGTGAAACTAAACAGAAAAAGCAATCTAATAACAAACATTCCTTTGAGACGTGCTCAGGGAGCAAAAGGACATCCACTTATTGTTCCGCCCATCCGATTGGTCCATATATGGCAATAAAGGTACAATAGACGGAAACAGGAAACAGACTGGCACATCTGTAGTATCTTATTAGCAGTTAATGGATATCTGAGAAGAACACGCATATAAAGCTGAATCGTCTGGACCAATCTCCGAAGCAATTACTCTTAATTAGTGGGTTCTGTTTATAGATTCAACTTAGTGTACCCTTATGTATCAAAGAGATGAAAGCAGCTGCAGAAAGAGAAATGAGGCTCTTAAAGGAAAAGTATTGCAAGATGTTGGAGGATTTCTTTTTGGTGAAGTGAAACCATTTCTTTCCCTTCTCTGCCTGGCAGCAGGGGGCTTTCTCCTTTGTGACTGATTAAAGAAAAAATTTCCAAAGCTGGCTAGCTGTTAAAGGTAGTCTTGTCATTTGCCTTAGGGAAATGTAAAGAAAACTGGTCAAAACAAAATAATTGTGCTGGACAAAAATACTCCCTCAAACCGTAACTTTAAACATTTCCAGGAGGTGCCATCCTCCACCTTCAACCAAATCAACGCTTTAGAGATGGAGCACCTGCATTTGGTGTTCGCCAAATTGAAAGCAGTGGGGCAAAATGGGTGATGTGACCAGCTCTATCTCCAGAAGGGGGAAAACACAAAATGGTTTTTCCAGGCCAATCTAGTCAGAAGAGATCCGAGTATATTCAACGAGCCTCTGAGCCAATCGCCCACTGTCTGTAAATGGAAAAATATCATGTAGCTCAGTTCCCCACCCCATATATACCACATACTGGCCTTTTCAACAAAAAGGAAATTCCTTTTGGGTAGTGGATGTTGCATTTGTACAATCCTATTCCCATGTAAACAGTTCTATGGCTATCTTTCTTTGAGAGAGCTGTCACTGGGGTCCTGCCTTTGGTGTGACTCTTAAACTACTAGAAGGCTTGATTCTTTAAGCATTTCTGATTGGTTTTGCAACACACTGGTCTACTTGCTTGAAAGTCAGCGAAGTTCTTTCCTGTCTTGTGAAATTCTGTTTTAAAAGATCATTTTGAATGGACAGTTAGTGCACTAATGTTTAACCTGTGACCATTCTCTCAAATGACTGTACTCTGTGCACACCTAAGAAAGCTGGGCTGGATTTCTTCAGAGGGTAAAGGAAGGAACGTCTTACTTGTCTGGGGTTTACCACAATTCAGGATAGGCACGATTTCTTTGCATTTGCCTTTCTGAGTGTCCAGAGTTTGTACATGAGCCCCTCCCCGCCTAAGGCAAGAGAAACTAAAGGACTGGCCTTTTCCATTGTCTTCACACGCAGAGCACAGGCCGAACGGAGCCTCCTAGGCTCTGGCTCCCACGAAGGGCTCCAGGAGTCCGTGCTGGAAGACAGTGCTGCAAACATGGGCTGCTCTCCCCAGGGAGGCCTCTCTTCTTCCAGAAACCTGCTCCAGACTTGCTCTTCGGATGAACCCACCTCTGTTTTACTGTGTTATGCATTCAATTTTTCAGGTCTGAAATTTAAGATTCTTGGCGAATGGCTCTGATGTCATGAATACGGGCAATGTTGTTAAAATTTCATTAAGTTTATAAACAGCATTCTTTTTTTAATGCATGTATGTATGTATGTACCTATCTATCTGTATTGTTTTAATTTGAAGTATAGTTGACTTACAACATTGTGTTAGTTTCAGGTGTACATCAAAGAATATACATACATATCTACATATGTGCATATATTCCTTTTCAGATCCTTTTCCCATATAGGTTATTACAAGGTATTGAATATGATTTCTTATGCTATACAGTAAGTCCTTGTTGTTTATCTATTTTATGTTTGGTATCTGTTATGGTATATGTATGTATCTGTTAATCCCAAATTCCTAATTTATTCCAAACCCCCTTCTCCTTCGGTAACCATAAATTTGTGTTCTATGTCTGTGAGTCTATTTCTGTTTTGTGAATAATTTCACTGCATCATGTTCACATATAAGTGATAACATATGCTATTTGTCTTTTTGTCTGACTTACTTTGCTTAGTATGAAAATCTCTAGGTCCATCCATGTTGCTGCAAATGGAATTATTTCATTCTTTTTTATGGCTGAGTAGTATTCCATCGTATGTATGCACCACATCTTCTTTATCCACTCCTCTGTCGATGGACACTTAGGTTGCTTCCATGTCCTGGCTATTGTGAATAGTGCTGCTATGAACACTGGGGTGCATGTCTCTTTTTGAATTAGAGTTTTCATCTTTTCCAGATATATGCCCAGGAGTGGGACTGCTGGGTCATATGGTAGCTCCATTTTTAGCTCTTTAGGGAACCTCCATACTGTTCTCCATAGTGTAGCCTTGTGTTTTTTACGTACTCTTTCGAGGTGAATGACAGAGTCACAGGCAAAGAATGGCGTACACAAATGGAGAGAGGCATATTGCACTGTGCGTGCATTCATTCACGAGCCGTTAGACTGTATGGGCCGCAGGCATGGGAGGCGAGTAGGAGACAGCAGCAGTCAGTGTTAAGCACTACGCAGTGATTGTCACCCTCCTTCTGAGTCCGTGCTCCAGCAGCGACATGAAACGGGGTCTCGAACGTGAGGGTCTTCAGCTGGCCCCTCTCCCAGAGAGTTCTCATGGTGTGTGTATGAACGCCACCTGCTTAAGCAGGTCACCGAAATGGCCCAGAGAAGCGACCTGTCCACAGTCACATTTTCTGATAAAACCGTGATAGCATATGCGCTCTCTAGTATACACTACATACCATTCTCTAGGTTATACATTCACATGCATGCATTACTGCTCAGGATTGTAGAGGTCAAATCACATGTGAATGGTTCTCCATATGGGTAATTTAATGTTCTAGGCTACTTCTGACAATACCCAAATGTCAACAGAGGCATTTTTCACAGATTTGAGAACCTATTCCTAACGGAATAATGCCATAATGCCACTTTATACAGTTCCTACAGACCAAATCATCCTCCCCACACCCCCATCTCCTTTCTCGCTCCCAAATGTCTACAGGTGGTAGTTAATTTTCCTTTCCCACTCAGGGTGTTATTTCTGGATGAAGTTCAGAGAAAGGTAATGGGATGGCCATGTAGCTAGGTGGTTTTGGGTCCATTTCCATAACATATCAGAATAAAACTAATTCTTTATTCCTAGCTTGTGTCTTTCTACTGCTCAGCAGCTGTGAAGATAGACCAGACACAGGGAGAAATGTTCAAAGTGAGCTAAGATGATGGACATATAATGCAAAAGGAAGCAGCTCCCAGGCCCTTACTTTCAGAGGCTGAGCTGTGCAAGAGTAGACATCCAAGCTGCGGCTTTAACAACGGAAAGGGGAAATTCAGCAACTACTTACTAGGTTAAAGGATCTGTGGTTGGCATTCTTTCATACAATAATTTAGTTCAGTCCTTTCAGTAACGCTGAGAGCCAATGAATTATTGTCCATACTTTACACATGAGGAAACTGAGACACAGAGATATTACATAATACGCTCAAGTCTGCAAAGGTAGAAGGTTTTAAGTAGGGTTTGAACTTGCGTTTTCCACTGTACCAGCTGCTTCCATTAAATAACAGCCATAGTTATTAGTTAGTAATTATGATCATCCAGCAACTATAGGAATGGTCCTTGCAAGTCGAACTAAAAGAAGATCCAGTACAATTAGGAGATCAGAAAATAAGAGTAGATGAATATGGGTATGTTGAATTACAAGAAGGTAAGAACTAATCGGATGTTTGAGGAGTTTATATGGAGGAGATAATAAATATTATCCACTATTACACTGTGATAAAACTAATAAATAGCAGTTAAAGCATTACCAGGATGTTTCAAAAATTATGAGGAATAAGAAAGGTATGTTATATTGAGTTAAATAAATATGAATGATACAAAAAAAAAAAAGAAAAGAGAAAAAAAGAAGATCCAGTACAGAAAGCCCTGAAAATCTTGGAAGAGCCACCTCT
Source organism: Stenella coeruleoalba (assembly GCF_951394435.1). NCBI lineage: Eukaryota > Metazoa > Chordata > Mammalia > Artiodactyla > Delphinidae > Stenella > Stenella coeruleoalba. The sequence continues at coordinate 2,068,621 of NC_137150.1, forward strand.
TCTGACCCAGCCTCACTGGGATCTACTGATCCAATGATTTTGTAACATATCAAGATTACCATTTGTAAGAGCATTTAAAAACTGTTTTCGTCAAGTAGCTACCATGTTAGTTGACAATTACGTTTTCTTTTAAAATTTCTGCCCATGATTAATAGAAGCAACCCTGCCTCTGACCAGTAGATAGAACAGTGTGCGGTTTTTTAAAAAACCTGTCAGAAAAGGGCCTTCCTGGCTTGCTGGCTCATTCATGATGTAAGATGAATGTAAGATAATGTAAGAAGGCTCACATCACTTTATTAGGGCGTTCATGTCTCTTAACCATCGCATACTCTGTTATAGAGAAAAATGTAACTTACATACTTCAGTTAGGAATTCTTTTGGCTGCATGTAACAGAATTTCTGAGTGGCTTAAGCAGTGTAGGTACTTGAGTGTGTCACGTAAACAGTGAACCAAAAAAGGAGCATAGGTCAAAGAAATCACCAAAGAGCTCTGTCCCCTATCTTCTTTCCACCTCCATCGATGTGCTGGCTTGGTCAGTGCAGGAGGAAGGGTGGGAGGGCGGGAAGGGGCATGTATACATTTTGCCAGGATAACCAGAGCTCTCTCAGAAGGACCCTTCAGACTTCTGCTCAAGTCTCAGTGGCCAGAGCTGTCACCTGGCCAGCCCATGCTGCAGGGTCAGCTGGGAAAGTGAGAAGATTTTCTAGTCTCTTTGGTGGAAGCCAATAGGGGAGAAGAGGGTTGACATGGCTGTTGGCATTCAGCAGCACCTGCCTCACTAATGTAGTGACTGTGAAAAAGGATTTTGTTTCAGACTATTAATATTACAACATTATTTTGGTACCAGATATCAACATACATATTACCTGCTTTATTTCCATTGTACAAGAATTTTCAAAGCCGGTTTGAGTCTCATACCTATACTCCTCCCTTTGCTATTTGTTTTTCGATTTGGGATGAGAGGCAAGAAATAACCAAACAGCGCTAATTTCAAATGAACACTATTTTCCAAAGACTTCCTTTGCCCTCATAGGATGCCTGGGTATTCCTCCCACCAGTTTACAGTTATGTCACTTATAAACAAATGTCAGGTCTTGTATAATTTCTATGTATCCTCTATACACAAGAAAAAAAATGGAAAGACTTTTTGGCCCTAAACTATCTCCTCACTTGGTGCAGAACTATTTTTCTTTTTCTTTTAAATTTTAATTTATTTATTTACTTACTTAAAATTTTTTTTTGGCCGTTCCACATGGCATTCCAGATCTTAGTTCCCTAACCAGGGATCAAACCCTTGCCCCCTGCAGTGGAAGTGTGGAGTCTTAACCACTGGACTGCCAGGGAAGTCCCCAGAACTATTTTTCTTTAGTATAAAACTGGGACTCTTACTCTGAAAATGAGACATACCACTTCAACTCAATCATCCAGGAAAATCCATGTCACATGGTGGCCGTACCCTCTAGACTGGAACAAACCTCAAAATTCGACTCTGGAAGTAACTCCTTTGGCCGATATGTGGCTTCCCCAGCAATATGGCCATGGCCCATCAGAATGATGGGCTGCCCTAACTTGGATCTCCTAGTCTAGGTGTTGGGAAGAAGCTGCAGATCAAGTAATACTTAATAGAAGGAATAGAAAAGGGAGGGTGAGTTTCCCAAACTTGTCTAAAGATAAGAATCATTTGGTGAGCTGGTTAAAAATATAGATTCCTGGGCCTGAAGCCAGAATCGAATCAGAATTTGCAGGCAGAGGTCTAGAATCTGCTTTCTTTTTTCTAACAAGTGCCCCCCAGTATATTTTATCATTGGTGGTCCTCATCCTGGCTGCTCAGTAGAACCATCTGGAGAGCTTGTATAAAACACCAATGGTCGGAGCCTCACCCTCAACCAGAATAACAGAGCATACAGCCCAGCATCTGTTTTTTTAAACATCTATGGCAACTCTGCTGTGCAGATCTGACAAAGGCACGGGCTTTGGCGTGGAAACCTGTATGTAAGTGTGGCAGCTTAGAGAAAGACTTGATTCAGCCAAAGGCATTACTTCAGGGCTCAAACTATGGCCTACAGGCCACATCCTGTCTGCTTTGTAAATAAAGTTTTATTGGAACACAGCCATGCCAGTTCTTTACCTATTTTCTGTGGCTGCCTTCTGCCCTACCTACCACAGCAGAGCTGAACAGCTGCAACAGAGATCACTATGGCCCACGAACCCCATATATTCACTCTCTGTCTGTTTACCAACTTTACCAATCTCTACTCACCAAACATTTGGATCAAGGACAGTTAAAAAATTATAATCATAACACTAAGCTTGGATTATATATAAGATATGGTTCTGAGTGCCCTGCATCTACTACCTCTATTCTCACTTTACCAATAAGGAAACTGAAGATCTGAGAGGTTGAGAAACGTATCTAAGGTCATAGCACTAACAAAGGATGAGGCCAGGATTTGAACACAGGCTGTCTGACTCCAGGACCTCAGGATGTCCCTTTTTAATTTAATTAGTGTGTCTCTTAGACATGACTTTTGTGACAAGATACAGGAAGAGCAATGGCGAGTCATGAAGACAGATGTCTGAACCATCTAAGCCACCCCTGTCTGTTCCCTTGAACCTCATGTCCACTGGAGCAGTCAGCCTGGAAAGGATTCATTCTTTTATCAAACTTGAAAAATGATGAGTGCTGAACTGTACAATTTCTTTTTCTTTTTGCAATGTACCATGTTCAATATGACTAACTCTTTAAGCTGGAGTCCTGAGCATCACTCAAGGCTCCCAGACATATGGCACGATGATCACTTCCTTGGCTGCATTAAGCCTCACACCCTTAATTTGTCCCGTGATACATTCAATATGTTCCTAGTTTTCCACAGGGTCATCAGGATAATAGTTTGCTGTTAAAGACTGGACATTCCTCTGGAATCCCCATTTGTGGCTGCTTGTCAGAGGATCAGTGAAGCAGTTGGAAGAGAAGAACATGTAGCCATTAAATGCTGAGGAACAAAGACCAGGCAGTGGCTGGTGAGACAAAAATACCCATTTTATTGTCAATGTTTTGCTTTACAGGGAGCCAATAAGGCAACGGAAACATGTACATTATATGCTGAGATAACCCAGCCCCACAAAGTCCTTTGGAGGGGGTGGAGCTTCTGGATCACCTGCACTGACAACAGAGCCCTCACCATCTCAGGTGCAAGGACAAAGCCACAAAAGGGCTCTGTGTTTCTCTAATTACTTTGGCCCAAATTTTATAGCCCTGAAGTTAGGCACACTGTATGACAAAGTGCTCATCAGACAAGTTACATGAAGGGTGAGCAGCGTGCTGAGTCATATTACCCACCCAGGTCCCTCCATTCGTTTCATTTATTGTTCGTTGACCTGCATAGCCTTGAGATGCCTGGCCACGCACTCACACTGGCCATATCCTATTCTAGCTTTATTGTTACCAGTTCTTACCAGACATTGAGAATACAAGACCAACAACGATGTTATTCCCCAATGGGAGAGCCAAGTGAGGTCCACCTAATGTTCCCATCACTTAAGACAGACTGTTTAGCCTCTGGAACTATGCCAGATTATTTGAAGAGTGTTCAGTGCAGTCAGTGAAACTTTTTTTTTGTTCTTGCATCACCGCTTTTTCTTTTTGAACGTTTAATGCCGATCTGATCTGAATTCTTTAACCAGGGAAATTTGGTCTCTGGTTCATGCTGACCCTCTCCTCCTCACTCCCCACTCCACACTTTGGGAGCAGCCTTCCTTGTAATGCCCACCCCCAGCCCCACTCTAGAACCTCTTCCACAGGGCTCCTCTCTCTCAAGATTCCAGGAAAGGACTGTTGGCCTGTCTTCACCTACACATTCCCAGGGAGAGGCCATCGCTCATCTGAATGGTTTCCAAGTGAGGTCACAAATGTGATTATAAGCAAGAACCTAAGGCTTTAGAGCTGCTGTTACAATCTAGAAAGTGCAGATTTGGAGAATGGAGGCTGGGGAGAAAGGGAGGTGTATATCCTAGCACCACAGAGCCTCAGAAAGGCAAAGACGCAAACAGAGGATGCTCCCTCTTCTAAGGATACATTCAAATCTTACTCTATATCTGGCAGACTCCCTTTCCCAGTCAAATGGAAAAACGAAACTGGGCCACTGGATGCTTAAACTCATAGAATTCCAAGGGCTGGGGCAGCTTTCATCCCAGGCAGTCTAGTCCCAAAGCATGCAAGGGCAGCACCGAGTTATCCTGCTTCTAGGTCTGAACGTGGAACAGCTCTAGGTCGCTCAGTTTCAGGGTTATAATGGAGGGACGATAAAGACCTACTGAGGCTAACAAGGCATTCTGTGGGCAGCCCTGTGTTAAGGAGGAGGGCCAGGGGGCACACTGCCCTGCTGAGGATGGCGCAGTGCCCAGGTGACCTGACTCTAACCTGAGCTTCTGTGACACACGTGTGCGAGCCGGTTCCTGGAGGCTGCGTTATGATGGATACAGATCAGATTGGGTGTCCCTGATCTAAGTCTGAAGACTAGGACAAACGAAATGACACAGCTTGGCTAGGTTGCATACAAGAGGGGTTTTATCAATGTTAGAGGGAAAAAAAGGCACACAAATGGTCGGTCTAGTTGGGATTTACACAGGAAATCCCCAGCACCTCCTCTGCCCTCCTCACCCCTCACTGTCACCTCCTTCACTCTGCCTCAATGCTGCAGCTGCTCTCTAATTACAGCACCAAGACACTGCTAGGCGAGTGGGGAGAGCGTCTTGCCATTCTGAAGTGCAGACTTCAGAATGGCAAGATGAGCACGGAATTCACGAGCAAGAGACGATTTACCTCTTATCAGTGGATACTCCAGGATAACTTCTGCTCAGGACAAATGGTCCTCAGCTAAAAGCTCAACTTATCTGCCTGCACCAGGATTCAACTCCTCTTTCAGAAACTGTCCAGAAGATTTGTATCACTGGCATGATATTTTTATTTTTTTTTTATTATTTATTTATTTTTTTTGCGGTACGCGGGCCTCTCACCGCCGTGGCCTCTCCCGTTGTGAAGCACAGGCTCCAGACGTGCAGGCTCAGAGGCCATGGCTCACGGGCCCAGCCGCTCCGCGGCATGTGGGATCTTCCCGGACCTGGGCACAAACCCACGTCCCCTGCATCGGCAGGCGGACTCTCAACCACTGCGCCACCAGGGAAGCCCCTGGCATGATATTTTAAAAAAATCATTATATTTCATGTCAGTATCATTATCTCTGAGGTGTATCCACCCTTACAGCAAAGACCTAGACACAGATAGTTCTTGTTTTGTCTACTAATCGTCTACAATTGTCTATACAATTCTGCAGCGGCCCCATTTTCTCCCTCGACTTGACCACTGGTTCCGAGCTAAAGCACAAACCAGCCAGCTATGGATTGCAGCCTGTTCACTGGCTCTCATGCTTTGCTCGTGGTTCTGTAGGCTTTCTGTGAGGCAGCATTCCCTCCTCAGAAAGTAGATACATCATCTGTCTGTTAACCACAAATTATCTTTCCCCAAAGCTGATGATGATGGCAAATGACCATGTACTCAAACATGCCATTGATGGGCTTTAAAAAAAATACTGGCAATGATTTCCTGCACTGGAAGAGAATTCTGGTGAGAGAGGGAAGGGCAGAGAGATTAAAGTTTTTCCTCAAGTACTACTGTAAAGGATAATAAAGCAGCAGGGCAGGGCTTCTCAAACTCAGGGATCTTGTTAAAATTCAGGTTCTGGTCCAGGCGTTTTGGAACCAGCGATTCTGCTTTCCTACCAAGCCCCCAGGTGAGGGTGATGTTCCTGGTATTCAGGCCACATTGGAGTAACAACACTAAGAGAAGTCTACATGGGACGTCATCAGAAGCACTAGTATTTCCAATGACAAATCTTACCACCCACAAATCTGTCACACATGCACACCCTACTCACCTGATTTCCACGTCTCTATGCTGCCTGCAGAAGGTGGAGATGACACTTCATTATTTATAAAAGTAACTTCATTTTATAAAAATCTGGATTTACCAAACTGATTTTATACCACTTAAAAAAGAACTCACTTCATGGACGGACTTAGAGATGATCATACTAAGTGAAGTAAGTCAGACAGAGAAAGACAAATACCATATGATATCACTTATATGTGGAATCTAATTTTTAAAAATGATACAAATGAACTTATTTACAAAACAGAAACAGACTTACAGATTTCAACAACAAAATTACGGTTGTCAAAGGGGAAACGTGTGTTGGGGGGATACAATCAGGAGCTTGGGATTAACATATACACACTACTATGTATAAGACAGATAACCAACAAGGACGTACGGTATAGCACAGGGAACTCTGCTCAATATTCTGTAATAACCTAAATGGGAAAAGAATCTGAAAAAAATGAATATATGTATATGTATAACTGAATCACTTTGCTGTACACCTGAAACACAACATTGTAAATCAACTATACTCCAATAAAATTTAAAAAAAGAACTCACTTGAGCATTCCTAGATGTAGAATGCTCCCCTACTAGCAAAATAATGATTTACTTCAAAAAGCTGTACTTTGAATATAGAAGCATAGGAAACCATTCATGATTAACCTGGTAAACATCTAAACTGGGACATGGTGGAAAGAAGTTAACACCACAGGACTGCAATGAAAGCCCTTGGACTTTCCATTTGAATGGCTAAATCTGTCACAGTCCTCAGGGTTTTAGCTGCTCCCAGAAAATGGGCAGCAGGGTTTCAACGGATGCTAGCCCTCTAAAGAGCCTCTGAAATTGTCAGATCATTCCACCTATGAGTGGCCACCTGGGCAGAGAATGAATTGGGTCAGTACAAATAGGTCAGGTACTTCTCAGAAAACCACTAGAGATATGTTAAGCTAAGAAGCCAAAGAAACCTACAGTGGATTTTATTTGCACCATCCTTACACATCTAGTATATTAAATTCAGACACTGGCAGAATGTATATTTGTCAGTGTCAAAAGTTATCCAGGGAAAGACAAATATCTTTTGAGAACATGCATCAGTTTCCTGGTACTAAGGATTTTAAACTACAGTGTTTCTGAACCCTCTCTTTTTTTTTTTTTAATTAATTTATTTTACTTTATTTATTCTTTTCTTTGGCTGCTTTGGGTCTTTGTTGCTGCGTGCTGGCTTTCTCTAGTTGAGGCAAGCAGGGGCTACTCTTTTTTTTTTTTGCTGTACGCGGGCCTCTCACTGTTGTGGCCTCTCCCGTTGCGGAGCACAGGCTCCGGACGCGCAGGCTCAGCGGCCATGGCTCTCGGGCCCAGCCGCTCTGCGGCATGTGGGATCTTCCCAGACCGGGGCACGAACCCGTGTCCCCTGCATCGGCAGGCGGACTCTCAACCACTGCGCCACCAGGGAAGCCCGGGGGCTACTCTTCACTGTGGTGTGCGGGCTTCTCACTGCGGTGGCTTCTCCTGTTGCGGAGCATGGGCTCTAGGCACACGGGCTTCAGTAGTTGTGGCCTGTGGGCTCTAGAGCGCAGGCTCAGTAGTTGTGGCACACAGGCTTAGCTGCTCCGCGGCATATGGGATCTTCCCAGACCAGGGCTTGAACCCGCATCCCCTGATTGGCAGGTGGATTCTTAACTACTGCACCACCAGGGAAGCCCCTGAACCCTCTCTTAAAGAACCATATCTTATAGAGGATCAAATGATAAAAGACATGTTTTTTGAGTATAGAATTCTTATCAGTTAGTAATTCTAATGCTAATTTAGTCAAGTTAAGGTTGAAACTAATGGTTCCTTTTTTTGCTTATATGTGGCCTCAGTTAAAAATAGTAATCTATGTAGAAACATTATCTGTGTTGACAGTTTTTCAACAGATAATTGATAACTATAATAATACAAAATGATCTTGAACATCTACCTCAATTTTCTTTTCTCAGAAACTGATATTGTTTTCCAGTGTCCCTTCATGCTTAAGTCTATCAAGAATGAGGACTCACGTTGCTAATTAGAACACTGGGCTTAAAGTTTAAGTAGAAACAGTAAGAAGTAATGCACATTGAATCTTTATCCGTTTTGCTTCATCCTGTGCACCTTGTTACAACAGGTGATGGACGGGACTGAGTGAGTAACCCTGTTTGAACCAATGATCAACCTAGAAACCAGAAGAATTTTCCTTTTTAAAAAAAATCTTAGTTATGGTGCTGCTTTTAAACGGATGTATCATAGCCTGGGGGCCAGATAGAAGCAGCTAACTTTTAGTAATTTCTTCACGGACGCGTCTGCTTTCATCTCTGCACAAGCGTAATTCGAGTATCCCCAACAGTCTCTAGTCACCTCCTGACTCTTGGCCACGCCAGATGTTGGGGAATTGCTTGAAAGGCAGGCTTGTGGCTCCCTGAAGACTGGAATTCCCTCTAACCCTAAGGTCTCTCATCTGAAGTCAAAACAAATCCTTCTTGACTCGTTCTGCCAATCTTTTATCTCTTGGTTGCCTGATCATGCCTCTCCTGACTGAGATCTCAAATTTGATCTTAAGTGAAAAGGATGTTTTGAGTACCTTTACTCCTATGTAGACAACGGCTATTTCAGAGAGCTCTAGTCTTTCAAAAGCAGATGCTTCTTTTAAACTCAACAAACCCTTGCCTTTGGATCTTACAAAATGCTTCTGCCTCTCAGTCATGGCTGAGGGCTGAAAAGACAGGGGTAACTGGGAATGAGGAGGGAGGCAAATGCCAGTGGGACCTTAACTTGAGTACATGGCTTCTTATTACACAGTCATTTAAATGGCAATAAACAAAGCTGCAGCTAAGAGGCACTCACAGGTCTGGTAAATCTTGCTCTAAGGTATTAATTTCTGCTGGAAATATGGAATGTCAGTAAAACGCAACAAGAATGTGTTTACAATTTATAAAGCTCTTCAAACTTCAACATCCACATGGAAAAGAAGAAAATTTTCTACTGAAACTGAACTTTGTTTTCTTCATCTCTGACCAAACCGATTTCACTGTTTTTTTTTTTTTCTGTAAGTCACTGCAAAATACTGATAGATAAACAAAACCAAATCTCAAACCCTACAGTATATATGACCCATTATTCCTGAATTTCAACACTACCAAGCTTTTTAAAGGTACAGAGAAGGGGACAGAAATCATGTTCTTTATTGAAATCCCATTTCACTGTTGAAACAGAAAACACCTCTTAAAATATCAAACTTTATCCTATGTGAGAAATGAGAAATTATAGGCATTCCAGCTGCATTCAAAATTCCTTAAATTTTAAGCTCTTAAAGTTTGTTTTCTTTGGCTATGTAATCTCATTCTTTTAAATACTACTCAGTCATAGTGAAATATTCTTTTAAATGACAGAAACATTTAGTGCTAGCCTAGGCTAAATAATAGGGCTTTTGGTCTACAGAAAAAGGCCTGAGATTAATGTACGTTCATCTGAAAGCAATGTTTGAGCACCTCAGTGATTACAGAGTTTGACGTCCATCTGCTGTTCCTTGCTTAACACTTTTTTTTTCTTTATCAACATTTTAGGTGCAGTGCAATTGCTGACTCTTTTGTGATCTTGACAAATCTGCTTGGTATTCATTACCATTAACAATGTCGGCCCAACCTAACTTACCCAAAGTGTATCTCTCTACATTAACATCATTAACAATGCCGGCCCAACCTAACTTACCCAAAGTATATCTCTCTACCTCCCCATTGAACTATCTACTAAAGATACCACCCACCACTCCCCCAGTATTCCCTGAACCCAAATTCGTAGCCCATGAAGCCCTCTCTCTTCATCCCAAACACTCCCCACCCTTCAGTACTGAAATCCTGTACTGAAATCACATCTATTAAACAATCATCTCTTCCCAGGTCAGGTCACTGGCCATCATATGTACTATTAATTGGAGGTAGGAGACACATACTATATCCAGCTTTATGCTGGTTCTTCTATGCCCATTTCAATCACTGCCAATTAATTAGTCATGTGTTATATTTTCATGCAGTAATCTAATAATCTAGAAAGCTAGCTATTTATGAAACAAACCAATCCAACATGCTCTACGGGTTATGTTTCCCAATATATAATCGATGCCCTAATTAAGATTAAACACCAAGCAAAGTTTTCACAATAAGTCATAAACCCATTCAAAGAGGGACCACATATGAATTTTTATATGACCATCTCTTAATTGGAAACTAAGGAAAATTAATTTTTTATAAAAGTGTGAAAAAAGACAACAGCTTATACACATGTGTCCCAGCCCTAGCTTTCGGTAAGTATTAATTCTGCAGTTCAACCAGCCCCTATAGTCAACAGAGCCTCCAATAAGCCTTTTGGATAAAGCTTCCTGTCACAACACATACCGTGACATTCTCTGGAGTCTGCCCTAAATTGAGCTTTTCTGTTCGGTAAATAGCCTGAGACTGATATGTCCTTATAGTTCTTCTAACTTTTTAAATTTTTATTTCATTTTTATTTGTGCTTCATACACTCTCTGTCTCAAAAAAATGACATAATACAGTACTTCCTTTATTTATTATTATTATTTTTTGCGGTACGCGGGCCTCTCACTGTTGTGGCCTCTCCCGTTGCAGAGCACAGGCTCCGGACGCACAGGCTCAGTGGCCATGGCTCACGGGCCCAGCCGCTCCCGCGGCACGCGGGATCTTCCCGGACCGGGGCACGAACCCGTGTCCCCTGCATCGGCAGGCGGACTCTCAACCACTGCGCCACCAGGGAAGCCCAGCTCATTTGATTCTTAAACGAACCTGTTAGGAAGGTACTTGGATTATCCTTGAAGAGCAGAGGGACAGAAAAGCTAACCCAGGAAGTAACCCAGCTGACAGCTCATAAGTAGCCAAGCCTGTACTTAAACCAGGCAGGCTGACTCTAGAATCTGTGTCTTCACCATTTACCTACTACGGCCCATAAATCACAGATGAACTTTTGCATTTTTGACCAGTTAAAAAATTTCATAATGTACAGTTCTAAACTCTACTAAGTGTCATTTAATAATTCTTCACTGGCTCAGAAAAGAATTCAGATACTACCAGATCTCCTGATTTTCATTCTGAGCAGGAGTTTTCACTAAGCAGTGCTGGTGACCAAAGAGGTTTGGTAAACCAAAATTTAGGCAATTGGTTTCCTCCTCCACCTCTGGAAGTAGACAGAAAATATGAAAACAAAGACTAAAAAGCAGGATTGACAGGAATTGCTGCAAGAAAGGAATGTTCTCTTAAATGATGGCAAAACATCTTTTTTTTTTTCTAGCAAAAACAGTACTCCCCAGGAAATCTCAGTTTTTGTTTTTGTTCAACCAGGACTGTAATATTTAATTAACTTCACAGCTGGATCAACATATTGATGACATTTTATATTCATTTTTCTTAAATGTTTCAGTGGAAATGATCTCCTCACTAGCCCTTCCCTCCCCTCGTTCCTCCCACTTCTCTCTCTCTCTCTCTTCCTCTCTCTCTCTCACACACATACACTTTTTTTTCATCAGTGCTAATCAGTTTTTTATTTGGAAATGTGTGTGTGCATGTGTACCTTTGTCAAAAAATCTCTTTATCATATCTTCATGATGGCTTTCTTTGAATCCTTAAAAGGCTGCTGTGCAGAAAAAAACAAAAATGAAAAACTATAAATTATAGTTTTCTTTAACTACACTAACTGTTATAAATTATAGTTAGCATAGTCACAGAAAACAAGATCTTAAAAATGGGTCTAAGTGAAAAAAGAAAGGCAGACTTTTATACTTAGAGTGAACTTTTTTGGATAACTTAAAAGACATGATTGAGACCTAGAATTTATTCTCAGGTCTGCCTTTAAAGCAAGGAGGCAGTAAACTAGATGTCATTGGTCCTAAACCGCATACTTTTCCCCTTTTCATTATTTTTGCTTATAATTCCCATCCTCAAGGTGCTGCTGTGATGTTGCTATCATTGTCTGTGTTACCTCAGAACTTGAAGAGTGAGTACCAGAAGCCTGGAAAAAAGTCCGGACAGAAACAGTGTAGCACCGTTTGAGATATGCTCTGCTGCCATTGTTTTTTTTAGTCTCATGGTGGGCAAAGCCAGGAGCCCTGGTGCTTATTAGCAGAGGGCTTCTTCTAGGTATACACTGTTTTACTTTTTAAAAATTACAGGCCAATATTACTGATGAACATAGATGTAAAAATCCTCAACAAAATACTACCAAACAGATTCCAACAATACATGAAAAAGATCATACACCATGATCAAGTGGAATTTATTCCAGGGATGCAAGGAGTTTTCAATGCCTGCAAATGAATCAATGTGATACACCACATTAACAAACTGAAGAATAGATACCCTATGATCATCTCAGTAGATGCAGAAAAAGCTTTTGTTAAAATTTAACAACCATTTATGATAACAACTTTCCAGAAAGTGGGCCGAGATGAAACATACCTCAACATGATACAGGCCATATATGACAAACCCACAGCCAACATCATACTCATCGGTGAAAACCGGAAAGCATTTCCTCTAAGATCAGGAACAAGACAAGGATGTCCACTCTCACCAATTTTACTCAACATAGTTTTGGCAGTCCTAGCCACAACAGTCAGAGAAGAAAAAGAAATCAAAGGAATCCAAATTGGAAAAGAAGAAGTAAATCTGTCACTGTTTGCAGCTGACATGATACTATACATAGAAAATGCTGAAGAGGCTACCAGAAAACTACTAGAGCTCATAAATGAATCTAGTAAAGTTGCAGTATCCAAAATCAATATACAAAAATCTGTTGCACTTGTATACAATAACAAGTATCAGAAAGAGAAATTAAGGAAACAATCCCATTTACCATAGCATCAAAAAGGATACAATACCTAAGAATAAACCTACATAAAGAGGCAAAAGACATGTACACCAAAAACTATAAGACACTGATGAAAGAAACTGAAGATGACGCAAAACAGATGGAAAGATATATCATATTATTGGATTGGAAGAAGCAGTATTGTTAAAATGACCATACTACCCAAGGCAATTTACAAGTTGAAGGCAATCTACAGGTTCAATGCAATCCCTATCAAAATACCAATGACATTTTTCACAGAACTAGAACAAATAATTTTAGAATTTGTATGGAAACCCCAAAGACCCTGAATAGCCAAAACAATCTTGAGAAAGAAGAATGGAGCTGGAGGAATCAGGCTCCCTGACTTCAGACTATACTACAAAGCTACAGTTATCAAAACAATATGGTACTGGCACAAAAACAAACACACAGATCAATGGAACAGGATAGAGAGCCCCCAAAAGACCCCCCACACACTTGTCTTCAACTAATCTATGGCAAAGGAAGCAAGAATATACAATGGAGAAAAGACAGTCTCTTCAGTAAGTGGTGTTGGGAAAACTGGACAGCTACATGTAAAAGAATGAAATTAGAACATTCTCTAACACCATAAACAAAAATAAACTCAAAATGAATTAAAGACCTAAATGTAAGATTGGACACTATAAAACTCCTAGAGGAAAACACAGGGAAGACACTCTTTGACATAAATCACAGCAATATTTTTTTGGATCTGCCTCCTAGAGTAATGGAAATAAAAGCAAAAATAAACAAATGGGACCTAATTAAACTTAAAAGCTTTTGCACAAAAAAGGAAACCATCAACAAAATGAAAAGACAACCTACTGAATGGGAGAAAATATTTGCAAATGATGTGACCTATAGGATTAATATCACCATTGTTATTGATGCTCTTGGGGAGACAAATGGTGATCCTGAGCTGAAAAGTGATTGAGAAAAGTCTGACTCTAAGAGTGGAGACATTCAGAAATATTTTAACCAATTTATTTCACTTATCCTTTCCATTTTACATGTGGTTAAGAGTGATATATGATAAGAATCTATGTCTAAATTAAGTCTAAAATAACTCTTTCAGTAAGTTAAAAACAAAAATTCTAGGTGATAAGCAAGCACAGTGCCACAGTTTAATTGCTAGTATTTTTTCTTTCTTAGAGGTACATAAAATAATGGTGTGTCTTTCTGTGATACCATCTTAGATTTTATGAAATACCATAACATGGTGGTTTAGAACACCAGTCAGACAAAAGCTGGAATAACTAAGTACTCAGTCTTCTACTTCTTATTACCTATGAGTCCTTGGATGAATTTCTTTACATCTCTGATTTTTAATTTCATCATCTTTTATCTCAGGATATAAAAGTTCTTATCAAGTATTTCTGCAAAGATTAAATGGAATAATGCAGAGAAAGTACCTTAGCACAATGCCTCGCACATAATAAAGACTCCATAAATGGCAGCCCCTGCTATTATTATGTGTTAATATGGGCAAGTCACATGATTCTTGGATGATGAGTTTTCTTAATTGCCAAGTTGAGTCTAAAATTTCCTGTCTGATCACTTAGGGCTGCTGTGATGTTCAAATGCAATTATATTATGAAAACACAAAATGGTAAACTGCTATACAGATATGCTATTATTGTTTGTAATTATAGTCGCAATTGGTGCTATTAAACAACAAGAATACTGTCTCCCATGGTTAAGAGTACCTTCGTACAGAAGGATTTACCACTTGGGTTCAAGCAGAGGTTGACAGAAAAAAAAGAGTGAAACCTTTTCTGGGGAGTGGAAAAGGAGAGCCTGTGTTGGGCCATCTTTAAGATGCCTTCCACAGGCAGGATTTTTTGAAATTGAGAATCAATAAGGTTTAATGTGTTGAGATAGTGTAATAAGTCGGGATGGAGGATTGTGTCAAACTGAGGAATGTGTAGCATAGACATCCCTCGGTGTCTGCAGGGGATCAGTTCCAGCACTACTGGGGACACTGAATCCCTGAAGCGCAAGTCTCTTACATAAAATGACGTACTATTTGCATACAACCTACACATCCTCCGTACACTTTTAATCATCTCTAGATTTCTTATAGTACCTAATACAATGTAAGTGCTATGTCAATAGTTGCTGGTACAACGCAAATTCAAGTTTTGCTTTTTGGAACTTTCTGGAATTTTCTTCTCTGAATACTTTTGATCTGCGGTTGGTGGAACCCCTAGATGCAGAACTCAAGATGCCAACTGTACTTGACTCTTGGTGGGGCCCCAGCCTTTAGACCCCCCTGCTTTTCACTTTCTTGGCTTCAATCCCTCCTCTTCTCCAACCTCATCATCTTTTCACCCTAATCCTGCTTCCCATCCTTTCTCCCAGGAGCCCACAGTTCCCTCTGACTTTCTTTGTCCCCAATATATCTAGTGCTGGCAATGGTGAGAAACTTCTCAGCTCGATATTTTGTTTCCTTTAATTTTGGGGAGGGTGTGGGAGTAGGAGGGGGAAGAAGTGCTGATTTTGGCACCAATTCTCAAATTAGAATTGTAAATGTTCTGGGACCTCGTATTCTCTCCCACTGGCTATCCTGGCA
Organism: Stenella coeruleoalba; assembly: GCF_951394435.1. Classification (NCBI taxonomy): domain Eukaryota; kingdom Metazoa; phylum Chordata; class Mammalia; order Artiodactyla; family Delphinidae; genus Stenella; species Stenella coeruleoalba. The sequence goes on from NC_137150.1 coordinate 2,084,026, forward strand.
AATGGCTCTACCCTCTGTCCCCCTTGAACTGTTTCTTATGGTGAATAAGATCCATCATAGACTTGTGATTCCTGAAATCTAAAGCCTTTACAAATATATTTTTTTCCTTAGCAGATGAGGAACTTTGAAAAATTATAGCACGCCAGACGGGTTTAAACAATTCATCTGGTGTGTTGAAGCTAATTAGACAGGCAACATAAACACTGCCATGATAAAAATGTACAGAAGAGGCATTTCACAAACAATATGACTATAAAATCCTACATCTGATCAAAAATGTTTGAAAAGGAACAGGTCTGTGCCAAGATTTTTTTCCCAAGGTCTATTATTTTGAGTGTGATATCTGTAGAAGGAGCCAAGTCACTGAAGAGCTTGATGTTAAAGAGTGAAGGACTCAAGCTAAACACAAAATGATTAGGAGCCCAGGGGGAAGGCATGGCTCTTGTTATCCTTGGCACTAAGCTTGTGAACCTTTCTTGAAACTTGGCTGTTTCTGTAGGCACCTCACCTTGCATCACTTTGCAGTCTAATTTCTGTGCTTGTCCTAAGACCTCAACTGACTTTCCCTTCAGGCTTGCTTTGCAGAAGACAAACTCCATTGAGTTCACATAAATCGATGGAGAGGTTTGAAAGAATTAATGATAAATATCTCCAAGTCTGTTGGGACACATTGTTACGGTATATGAAGTAGAAGCAGGGATGGACAATTTGTTCATTCAAAATTTCCAGGTCGAGTAGATTCTGCATGCAAAGATGGGATTGTGAGGGACCATAAGATGAGTGAGACAGGCCTCTGACCTCTTAGAATTACTGCAAGAAAGTCAAGACATTTATAACAGTAACTAAAATAGGTGACAATGTTCAGTGTTGATTTTGAGCAGAAAAAGCAAATGTCCCACTTACTTTTTTTTTAAAATACATTAAGCCTTAATAGGAGATTTAATACCAGGGCAGCAAGAGTGAGACAGAAAAAAAATGTAGTGAGGTAGGCAGGAAGGAAAATATTAATACATGCGAGGTGGTATATCACAACATTCCCAGTCTTGCTAGAAAAGTCGTGCAGGAACACAGCACCTTAGAACAAGATTGTCAAGGTTATTCACAGAGGTTGTTATTTTACCCAACAGAGCACATTTTCTAATAGGAGTTCAGCTAAAACTGTTCCAGCAAAGCTGCGTGTTGCAGGTGTGTTTTAGCTGGGCTTCGGCAGGTTCTGCTGGAGGGAGAGCATTCCAAGACAGTGCAAGCACTCCCAAAGACTGGAGCTGCTGTGGAAGCGCTGCTTTACCCATCCCCACCCCTCCACATGAGGACAGAATGGACCAGATGCTCAGCTGGCCTGCCGTGGGCCTGTTAGTCCTATGCTGCAGTTATATCCTGGACGCAAAGAATGTTTTTGCCTACAGATTCCCGTAGGAGGTTGGTCAAGTCTCAACAAGGTCTTTACCTGGGTCTTCCCGCAGATGTTCTAAGCTGGGTTTTCAAATCCAAAGATTTGCTTATGTGGACTGGAGAGGGTTCAGTGGAGGAAAGGCCACATAAAGGAGAGACTCTGAGATAAAACCATGTAAAGATAGATTTTTAATGGGCAGGAAATATTGCTAAACAATTTCTAATCACTTTCTTCCTCTATCACTATGCACCAAAAGACTGTGTAATTAACACCAAAAATGATAAATGATGACTGCAACATTTAAGAAAATAGCAAATCCAAACAAATGTAAAAAGGTACTTTGACTTAAAATTTTTTTCTTTTAATCAATCTCCTAAAATTTGAAAATAATTAATAATAGTCATTAATTCAGTCATCTAAGAAATACTTACTAAATACCAGCTGTATGCTAAGGGTTAGTCTTAGCTCTGGTCTTTTATTTACAATTAAGTATTTTCTGGCCTATAATCTGGACAAACTGAAGGGTTAACATAAGAGTAAATTTAAATGCAAAGACCAGGACTACTGAATCTACTTCACTGGGGCTTGAGATCAGTTCTTTTAATACAAATAGAACCTACATAATCTCATTCTAAATGTGCCTGTTGCATATTTATATTCCAGACTTTGTTTTAAACAAATGAAAGATCAGGAATCCTTAAACTGTTTCTCTATGAAAAGACACACTCTACTGATGTATTAAAATATATATGGAGGATAATTTTTTTTAAAAAATCTACTTTTGTGCAAAAACTCAAAAATTGAAATCAGAGGTTCTAATATTTACACACAGGAAAATAAATTGATTTAAAATGTAGAAGAATCAGTATAAACCTTTTCCACTAAACTTGTCTGCTGCTTTAATAGTTTATTACCTACAACTAATAAAACAGCCAGAAATATGTCTAGTACAATACTAAAAGGAGGAAAAAAAAGATTCACAAAAAGGCCAAACTAATTCACTGGATTTATATGATGAGTTAAACACTATCTTTTGCAAATATTGCCTCTTCCTCATTAGAACCTGTGTTGGACCTTCTTACCCTCTTCGCCATGTCTTTTAATCTGTTTTGTATTCTATCATTTTGTCTTCTCAGTTAATTATATAATTTCTTTATATCTGGCTTCTCAATTAATTCTTTCAGCAGGTTCTAAGTTGCAGGTTCTTTTCTTTAACTTTTTTTCAGCAGGTTACTTCATCTGTTGAAGTTTTATTTTTAATTATTAAAATCTTTAATTTGACTTTTTTTTCTAAATCTCTCTTAAAATTTCCTCAAGCCACTTATTCTGTTTTCAGTGACTGACCTAGAATTCTCCGAGCACATTTAGTTGCTTTCAATGACAGGACTGTTCTGGGTGTCTAGTTCACCAGGGCCTGCTTCCTGAAATAAATCCAGGACTGCCATCTATAGCCCATTCCATGTAAAATTATACCCTGAATTGGTGCTCCTGGAAACCATTTACATAGATAAAATGTAAATGGTCATGCCATCTACATGGGTTGCAAAACAAAGGCTGCCTCCTGGAATTGTGCAGTCCCCAGAAATATAAGCCTAGGTACTTTACATAAATGATTTGAAAATCTCATCACAACAGATTTCTATTTTCATCTAACAGGTGAGAATACGGAGGCTCGGAAAGGTTTGGGCACTTTCTCAGAGTCACATGACTAGGAAGCACGGAGCCAGGATTTGAAAGCACTCAGTGGACTCCAAAGCGCACTTTCTTTGCACCACCCAGGCGTGTACTTAAGGGGAGGGATGAAACACCAAAGTGAGCCAGGGCAATTCATCCGGCCCCAGGACCCCGGCCAACCCAGCCTTAGTTGACCATTTAGCAAATGTTAGCTCTGGGTCCCCAGACAGCAGGCCTAGAGCTCTGTCAGCACAAATACATTATCTAGAGTGGAGAACCTTCATTAGGAGTGTTGTTCTTATGTAAATTTTCCCAAATGGTGCCTTACTTCAACTCGTTTGAGTTTCTGGAAATAAAAGTTAATGATGTTACTAAAACTCAGCATAGAAATGAACTACTCTTTATAAAAAAAAATATTTTTAAGCCTTTAAATTATATGTGGTAATTTCTGTCTCTCCTAGAACATGAGAGAAAGGCAATTTCTAATAGTACTCAGCACCAAACTGAAAAATGTGGAACTTTTTAATCAAAGGTTTTGGGATTGTTTTCCTTCCTTCCTTCTTTCTCTCTTCTTTCTTTCTTTTTCTTCTCTCTTCCTTCCTTCCTCCCTCCCTCCCTCCCCGTCTCTCTCTCTCTTTCTTTCTTTCTTTCTTCTTGGCTCCTTTCTTTCTTTGCCCTCCACTCGCACCCACCCTCCCTCCCTCCCTCCCCTTCCTTCTTTCCTTCCTTCCTCCCTCCCTCCCTTCCTTCTTTCCTTCCTTTCTCCCTCAATTTTCTTCCTTCCTTCCTTTCTCCTTTCCTTCCTCCCTCCCTCCTTTCCTTCCTCCCTCCCTCCTTTCCTTCCTCCCTCCCTCCTTTCCTTCCTCCCTCCCTTTCCTTCCTTTCTTCCTCCTTTCCTTCCCTTCCTTGTCTTCCTTCTTCACTTTCCTCCACCCCCCTCACCACTGCCCCAACCACTTGTGAAATGTCAGACTCTCAAGAAGCTTATATTCTAGTGTGTTGTTGTGAAGCCAGAAGATAAACAAGTAACAGATACAAAAAAACTTACTTTCAGAGGGTGAAAAAAATAAAGCAGGCTGCTAAAATACAGAATGGGGCACGGCTGATTTAAATAGGGTCTTGAGGTTCTGCCACTCCCAGGAGGCGACCCGAAGGATGAGCAGCCACCAGCACCAGCCCAGCACCCTGGGAATAGCCTTTCAGTCAGAGACACACGCCAGTGCAAAGCTCAGAGGTAGGAAGTCGGCTGGTCTGTGGTATGCAAAGAGCAAACAGAAGGGCTGGAGCGGGGCTTCCTGGGGAGAGGGGCCTGGAAGAGGAGAGCGAGGTCCGTGGGGTCAGATCAGGTAGCTCTTGTCTGCCGTGGTCATGGGTTGGGCTTTATTCTGAGCATAGGGGAAGCTACTGGAGGATTTGAAGCAAGGAGGCACGTCGTTTGATGTCTACTCTTGGACAATCACTTAGCAGCTGTCGGGCAAGAGGAGAAGCTGAGTTTGGGGACTCTTAAGAGCCGGGGCAAGAGGCACTGAAGGATCTGATGGGGCTGTTGTGGTGGAGATGGAGAGCACAGGATGGATACAGGATGTCTGTGAAGGTACAGGTGACAGGATTGTGGATGTGCTGCAAGTGTGAGCGAAAGACATGCCACTGACAAGGACTCAGGGTTTGCCTCACCTTTTAGGCGGCCTTTAGGACGAATTCTCAGATGAAAGAAGCAATTGCTGAGTAGCTCAGCTGAGAGATCTCGAAAGTTACCCAAAAACCAGTCAGATCATAAACACAAAGCTATGTTCCAATGACTGATGAGGGAGTCTACTGTTCAGGAGATGCAACTTATCGCTTAGAGCCTTGCTACTTAAAGTGTGGTCTGGGGCAGCAGCACTGAATTACCTGGTTAGAAACGCAGAGTCTCCATTCCCCACTCCAGACCCGCTGAGTCAGAGTCTGCTCTGTAACCGGATCCCCAGGGGGCTGGTGTCCACACAAAGGCTGGAGATGCAGTGGCTCAGAGAGGTTCTGGCTGACTGGAGGCTGCAACCGAGCAGGACCCTCTGGGGCCTTCCAGGGACAGTATCTGATACACAATTCCTGAGTTGTTTTACAGATGCTAAAACCCCGATCAAACATTCACTAACTACTTGATGACCTTGAGCATATAGCCCCCTGGAACCTGAGGACTGATTTTTTTTTTCTTTGATGTGGACTTCTTAAAAAAGAAGTCTTTATTGAATTTGTTACAATATTGCTTCTGTTGTTATGTTTATTTTTGCTTTTTGGCCGTGAGCCACGTGGGATCTTGGCTCCCTGACCAGGGATGGAACCCACACCCCCTGCATTGGAAGGTGAAGTCTTAACCACTGGACCACCAGGGAAGTCCCAAGAACCTGAGGATTGATAATGTTGGCACCTGTGACATCACCTGTTACCTCACCATTAAACAATCAGAGAATTGTGCTTGAGCTGCTTACATACCCTGCGACACCCCTCCCCGACCTGGGCTTTAGAAATGCTTTGCTGAAACAGGTTTGGGCCTCTTAAGCACTAGCTGCCTGGACTCCTTGCTTGGCATCTGCAATAAATGCTGCACTTTCCTTCACCACAACCCGGTGTCAGTAGAGCGGCTTTATTGTGCTCGGATGATCAGACCCAGGTTTGGTTCAGTAACAAGGCCACTCCTTTATTTTAAGAAATAAACAAAGGCTCCATGCTTATTTGGTATTAGCAACCTTAAAAAGTAGAAATTGCTTGACCTGGTACGACAACCAAAAATACCAAAATAAAACATAAAACCAGCTCCAAAAAGCTTACTTCAAATCCGCCTACTTAACCAGATTTCTTCCCCTTTGCAATGGTCTTATTTTTTCATCATTTTAGTGACTACACACATGAGAATGGAAATCTGCACAAATCTGGTTAGCAGACTTCAGGGCCTTGTCGTCAGGAATACTGCTTTCCAGTAAGGAACATTACTTTCTTCAATTATAAATAGGGGTCACAGCAATTTCTGTGCAGACCCCTAAATGTTTTATGATGTTTCTAATGAAAAAAAGGCAAAGAAGCCAATGCTGCAATATATCATACACACAAGAGCGGCAAAACATTATAATAAAAATCTATGTACTCAACTACATTTTCAACCGGCAGTGAATCTACTGAGAATGCAACCATTTATAGATAGCTCATTTCTTCCTTGAGTTCAGGGGAACCTCGCTGAAATGCACTTCCCTCAAAATCTGGGTTTCCTTCCTGGAGATGTCACCTAAAAACTGAATGCGAAAGCCATCTGTTTAAAAATGAAATCAAGATGTTTTCCAGAAGTGGTGCTGGTATTTCTGTATTGGCTTGCACAGAAGTTATTAATAAAAGTTTGGAGAGAATCAAAGTTCAATTCAAGTCAACAAGTATTTATTGAACACTCATTACACTTAGGCGCTTTTGAATTATGTGCATATAGAGCTACTGAAAGTTGCTGATTAAGAAGTTTCCACATTGACAATTTCAAAGACAAAAGGAGAGACATTCCTTAAAACTTAAAACACTCACAACTATGGAGATTTAATCCCTCTTTGGAGTATTAAATTTATTGTATCTTCTTTCCCCCTTTTAAAAAATATGCAAGTCTAGTGATACTGCCTAAATGAGCCCCCTCAGAAGATCTTTCCTGCCCACCCAATTGAATGTGGACTTTCCCTCTCATATAACCTAGTTCTTTCCTTTCATAGCACTAGTACATGCTCTAATTTTCTGTGTGTAGCTTTGTCTTAGCTCTGTCTTTCCATTAGATCACTTCTCATGAGGACAGGAGCTGGTCTGATCTGCTCTCCAATGAATGTAAGCGGCTAGCGGAACACCCTTTCAGGACAACAGTAAATATTTGTTGAATGAATGCACGAGTGTTAACAAACTCAAAATCTCTTCTCTGCTCCACTGATTACCTCCTGCTCATTTCATACACGCTGATTAGAACACATCTTTCTTTAAGTTTCCGATTCATCTGCCTATTCACTTAAAACACTATGTGTGCTGGGTAGAGTGTACCTGTCTAGAAGAGAATAAATATTGGGTGGGCCAAAAAGTGCCTGCGGCTTTTTAAGTAAAAATAAAAGACACATTTTTCATTTTCACTGAGAACTTTATTGAACAGTGTATTCCCCCTTCTGTTCCACTACCTTCTGCCATTTTCCAGGCAACTTCATAATTCCATCTTCCCAAAACTTTTTATCTTTTTGAGCAAAGAACTGTTCCAGGTGCCTGTTATAGTCTTCCAGGGAACTGAAATTTTTTCCATTAAGAGAATTTTGTAAAGACTGAAATAAATGGAAATCCAAAGGTGTGATGTCTGGTGAATACGGCAGATGAATCAGAAATTCCCAGCCAAGCTGTAACAGTGTTTACCTGGTCATCAAAAAAACATGCGGTCTTGCATTATACTGATGGAAGATTATGCATTTTCTGTTGACTAATTCGGGACACTTTTCGTCAAGTGCTGCTTTCACTTGGTCTAACTGGGAGCAGTACTTGTTGGAATTAATCGTTTGGTTTTTCAGAAGGAGCTCATAATAGAGGGCTCCCTTCCAATCCCATCATATACACAACATCACTTTCTCTGGATGAAGACTGGCCTTTGGTGTGGTTCTTGGTGGTTCATTTCGCTTGCCCCATGATCTCTTCCATTCCACCTTACTGTATGGTATCCACTTTTCATCGCTTGTCACAATTTGTTTTAAACACGGAACGTTTTCATTACGTTTCAGGAGAGAATCACATGTGGAAATATGGTCAAGAAGGTTTTTTTCACTTAACTTATGTGGAACCCAAACATCAAAGTGATTCACATGACCAAGTTGGTGCAAACAATTTTCAAAGCTTGATTTTGATATTTTGAGTATGTTGGCCATCTCCCATATGGTATAACACTGATTATTCTCAATTATTGTTTCAATTTGATGGCTATCAACTTCAACTGGTCTATCTGACCGTGGAGCATCGTCCAGCAAGAAATCTCCAGCATGAAACTTTGCAAACCACTTTTGACACATTCGATCAGATACAGCATCTTCTCCATATACTGCACAAATCTTTTGGTGCGTTTCAGTTGCATTTTTACCTTTCTTGAAATAATAAAGCATAATATGCCCAAAATGTTGCTTTTTTTCTTGCATCTTCAATATTAAAATGACTACAAAAAAATTCACCAATTTCGATGTCTTTTTTAAATGCATGCTGATATGATAGCTGTGACATACAAATCTAACAAAGCTGTTTCGAATGAAGTTAAAGACAACTACGTGCTACTACAGCTATCTTAGGGAAAAAACGGAATGAATCTTTTGGCCAACCCAGTATGCTCTTTTGAGGGCTCTGATTCTAAATCTCAGCTGTCCTAATCATCCAACAGTCACGGATCCTAGAACCTTTTCATTGCTTTATTTAATTTCTGACTTTTCTCACTTAAATCTACATGTGGAAGCCAGTTGTAAGCGACATGACCTTACTCAAGGATTTTCATCATTAACTAAAAGCTAAATAATCGAGTCCAATGTGTAAGTTATTAGTGCCAAAATTCCCATTAAAACTATTTGTCGTTTACTATATTATCCAAATGAATGACAGATTTCAAAGAAGACATCCAAAAAGATCAATCTATTTAGAAAAAACGTAAGGAACATAGACACAGGTAACCCAGTGGAATGTCCCCAGTTCGTTCCTGGATAACAGGACCACTGCAGCTGGGCTGACCACAAACAGCAGGCAGATGAAGCTGAGGGACCACAAATAAGGAACATCCATCAAGTGGAAAGAGAAAGTAAACACCTCAACCTAAACTTGTCTCCAGGCCCAAACCTCAAAGCTGCATTTTGGTGCACATGCTTATCGGGTTCACAGGGAACAAGGCAGAGAACTAGGGAGAAATATTTAGAAAAATTTCTGAAATAGTCAATTAGGCTTCCAAGGTGGGCAGAAATCTACTACAGTCGATTTGGAACCCCAGATCTAGTATGGCTGCAAAGGTTTTGAAGAGGGACACAAATGTGCATTCCATTCCCAGTATAGGATCAAATATCTATTAATTTGCTAAATGTACTTTTTCTTTATAAAAGTAATAAAGGTCACTAGAGAAAAGTTGGGAAGTAGAGAAACAAAGGGCACCACACATAATCGCTAATACCACCAGAGGTCATAGATTAACTGATAATGGTAAAATTGCAGCAGAAAATAGTTTGTCTTTTATTCATCAGTTTCATATACTTGCCTGCCAAGATTACTGGAAGAAGCTTAGTGTACTGATTTCAAAAGGGGGGGGGGTGGTGGCTACTGAATGCATTCAGGATAAAAAAGGGAAGCTTAATTACAGTTGCTTATATTCCCTAGCTTTTCACAAATGTTACTGCTGAACAGTCAGAGGTCTGGGACTGGGGCTCATTCGCTTGCTCAAGTCTTGTCTGTCGTGGAGACTGTAATGGACTTGGTTCTGAACATTCATCCCACTCCTCCCTGACTGAGTTCTGCTTACCTATTTTGAGGAGTTTACCCCCACTCAAGGGGATGTACAGTTGGATTATTCAAGTTATCCTTGGTACTGATTGGTTCAGGACTGAGATGTCTGGCCAAGAAGACATGAGAAGATGTTAGCTTTTTGGAAAGTTCTGGAGAAAGCCCCAGGAAGCACACCTCACACACAGCCCTGTAAAGAAGCAAACTTAAAACTAAGTCAATATCATGGATGGTAGAGGAGAGAGATGAAAAAACAAATCCTGGACGATATGGTTGAACAGATGAATTTACAAACACTGAGCCTATCGTAAGAGGAGTGGGTTAAAAGAGCCAGAACAGCGGTGGGTGTTGGCTTGCTCTTTGCTACTTTTTATGAGATATTACAAGAAAGAGATGAGCAGAAAGGAGTTGCTGGTTTGCAAGCAGAGACAGGAAGGAATGAAGGTAGTCCAGCAGCTGGATGCTGGCTGGGCTCACATGACCGATAAAGGGTCCCTCCCCAGCCTGACATTTCAAGTGGTCTCAACAGAGCCACCATTCATGTGAAAGAGACATGGTACAGCAAGGAAATAAAGACATAAGGAAGTAGAGCAGTGTGCCTGTGTGTTGTATCAGGAGACGTGATGGGACTCAAACGGGTGAGAAGCCTGCTATGATTCCAAGGAAATTATGTTGCCAAAGAAACCACAGGACTAGCCTGCAAAAAAGCCTGTGATGATTCAAGCCCTGAATGGACTCTCAGCTCCCCCAAAGTGATGCCAGCAGAAACTGGATTGTGAAACAGACGCCCCAACATCTACCTCAGATAACACAACAGAGGATAACAGCCAGCCGAGAAATGACCTGTCAGTGGATGGAGCCAGAAGCCACAGAAGATAGTGGGCAAGAGAGTTTTTTACCTAGAAAGCAGAAACAGCCTCCCACTGCCAGGTCAAAGAGCATTCCAAAGTGCTTGTGCAGGAGGGTTCTATTTTTGCTACTGACCAATTCTTTCTCTAAAAGGCAGTTTTTAAATGCAGTTATACTGTCCTTCAGGTACCATCGTGGTTGTATGAATGTGTTGTGTGTGCGTTTTGGGGGGCCGGTATAAATAACTTGTCTTTTAGTACACAGATGCCCAGACCAGGAGGAACCAATTCCAGACCTAATGGAAATAACTGAGCATCAACAGAGATCCTGGATTTGACCCTGAAGCAGTAACAGGTTGCGTACTTCTGGTTTCTTCCCTTGGGAAAGGGGGGAGCATTCTCTAAGCAGCTAGGGGGTGGACAGTACGGAGACTTGGCTGTTCACCAAATTCTTTCTCTCCTCCTCTGGAACTGCCTGGGCCATGATCTGCTAGCTATGTTACACTTCCTAGCCACAGTTGCCAGTACTTTTGACCTTTTAACTAAGATCTTGCTGACAGAACATGAGTAAAGTGATAAGAGTACCAGGGAGGGTCCTTGGAGAGAGAGGCTTACCTCTCTCATGCTCTCCTTTCTCCTGCCGTAAGCATGAGCATGGACACACCTGTGCCTGCAGGTTAAAGCTAGCAATTAAACCTAGCTTTACCTTGAACCGTGCATCTGCACACAAGAAAGCCCCAGGGCAGAGGCTCCCAAATTTCCTCATCTTTTCACAGTGCCCTTTGGCCAAAAGAAATATCTGATGACTCCATTTCAAAGCAGTTAGGTTCTAAAAGTTACATATGTATGTCCTAATGGTAGTCTAGTAGTTGTTTGAAAAAATAATACATATAGAGTTGAGAGAGAAATATTCTTACATAACCATCATTGCTTACTAATGAGATTTGTGCATCTGTTGAGCTTTGTACAACTTCTCAAACGCCAACTTTATTTCCTATGCAATGTTGATTTGGGCACAATATTTGTTTTTAAAAATCACAAGTTCTGAAAAACCAGCTTCACAAAGATATGATGTCATTGAAAGGAACATAGTTTAAGATCTGATGTTGAAAGTGATCTATCTTATTTGCTTGTTGGGTTAGTTTGTTGCAACAATTAGCATTACCCTAACTAATGTATTAACTGAACTCTTGGATGTCCTTCAAAGAAACGTAAGAAACTGTCACGCTGAGTTAGAACGAGATATGGGTTTCCCTGGCTCACTAGTGCCTTGCTTAAGGCTGAACCGAAACGTAGGAGGAAGAACCCGACCAGTACTCTCGGGGCATAACCCTCTAACGAGCATGAGGAACCCCCCAGCCAAACAGCCTCCAAGTAACTCTAGTGCTGTCATCCCTGGTCCTCTTCTCAAACAATAATTCTCGAATGTTCAATAGATAAATCTTGAAGAAAGAGTAGGAAATGAATACATATAAATTATTTTGACTGGCTTATTAATTCAGAAAGTATTTACTAAGCACTTACTATGTATACATTACTGCCAGATATTAAAATAAATAAAACATATACAGTATCACTCCATGTGAAATATATTCTTTGCAAACTATTCTTAGGATAAGCAAATCCACATTACTTATTCCTTTGACAGATTGGATTCTGACGCCTTGCTAAGCCAAAAATCAAATGTCCACTGTTTGCAACATCGCTCCCTGAGAAAATAATGTTAGTGTGCTCACACATTTTTCTTATGGACCATATTCATTGTCTATCTCGACTGGGTAGTTTATACACCAACTAGCTGTGTTCTGTTGTAAAGTTGAGTCAAAGGAGCTGGTCTTCAAATAACTTAAATTCGGACCTTGCTCTTCTGAGAGCTGAACCAAGATCTTCCTTGCTTCCCTGATTTACTCCTGGGAGTTTTCAGCCCTCCTTTGCCTCCTGTCTTTAGCAAGCTGAAATCATTAGCTGTTATCCCAACACGCCATGCCTGAAAGTTCTCCCTTCTGCACTTGGGAACTCTGCCCTGTCCTTCAAGACCCAAGTCGAATATTACCTTTTCCGTGCAGCCTTCCACACCAGCTCCGAGTAGTAATGATCCCTCCCTCCTTCGAGCTCTCCCAGCACTTTATCCACAAGCACATGAATTTATATACACACACTTCTGTTACAGTACTTTTCAAATTACATAATCATTTTTGGTTGGTGCGTTTATTTAGATTAGGGGTTGGTCAACTTTTTCTGCAAAGGGCCTTGTAGTAAAAGTTTTAGGCTTTGTGGCCTATAGGTCCTCTGTTGCAACCACTGAATTCTGTCATTGCCAAGGGAAAGTGGCCAAGACAACATGCAAATGATGGGTGTGGCTAGGTTTCAGCGAAACTTCTGCTGTAGGCCAGACATGGTCAAAGGGAAATCTAAATCAAGAAGTCCCATATTGCTTATGAAGCTTCCTAGGTCATTTATCTTCATGGAATATGCATGGAATATGCTCTCTGGCCATTTCCCAAAACTCTGTGGGGCTACCTGAACAACAGGATCCATTTTTGACTGGAAAATTTTGGCCAGGGCTTTCGTTTACAATATATAGCTCACATCCAATAGGATGTGAGTAAACCAGATGTTCAAGACATCACACTCAGCTGGGCACACAGTTGTGTTTACTTGACCTCTAATGTTGACCCATGTAATGTCTTATATTTCAATTGGTTGTTGATTTTTTTTTTTTTTTTTTTTTTTTTCCGGTATGCGGGCCTCTCACTGTTGTGGCCTCTCCCGCTGCGGAGCACAGGCTCCGGATGCGCAGGCTCAACGGCCATGGCTCACGGGCCCAGCCGCTCTGCGGCATGTGGGATCTTCCCGGACCGGGGCACGAACCCGCGTCCCCTGCATTGGCAGGCAGACTCTCAACCACTGTGCCACCAGGGAAGCCCCGGTTGTTGATCTTTTAAAATAGAGATCTTAAAAATTTAAAAAGACCGCGTTTCCGACTTTTCATGACAAACTGGAAGCCATGGCCCTATTCCATCTACCTTCCACCATGGTGACAGTCCGTTGGATGTGAATAGTAGCTGCCTTTTTTTTTTTAATTGGGGTATAGTTGCTTTACAATGTTGTGTTAGTTTCTGCTGTACAACGAAGTGAATCAGCTACATGTATACTTATATCCCCTTGCTCTTGTACCTCCCTCTCACCCCCGCCCCCATCCCATCCCATCCATCTGGGTCACCACAGAGCACCGAGCTGAGCTCCCTGCACTGTACAGCAGGTTCCCACTAGCTATCTATTTTACACATGGTAGTGCATATATGTCAGTCCCAATCTCGCAGTTCATCCCACCCCCCCCAACCCCCATGTCCACACGTTTGTTCCCTACGTCTGCGTCTCTATTCCTGCCCTGCCAATAGGTGCATCTGTACCATTTTCTAGATTCCACATATATGCATTAATATACAATATCTGTTTTTCTCTTTAGCTGCCTCTAAAGGAGCAAGTAACCTCCAGTTTTCCCTAGCCACCACTACTCTCTATTGCTCTCAGAGTCTGAGGGTCATTACCATTTATCATCTGCCCAGCCTCTTTCTTTTATTACCTGTCTGGTTCCTGTCGTCATCTGAGTTTGCAACTCTTAATATAGGTATTAAGAATTCCTGGGTGATTTGAGACCACAAGTTTTCACTTTTCTTGCACCCATCAAGTTTTACTCCTTTCCTGCACACCCAAGGTAGGCATACCAATTTCTGTGATGAATCAATTTTATAACTGCATACCTTGAAGTTGGGAGGGAGGGACATGAAAGTCTCTGCTTACTCTGTACTAATCAAACCATCACTTCTCCTTTCCTCCAGTCCTGGTTCGACATTTTGATTGTCCACAGTCTCACAGGTTATCTCATTTACCTAATTAGATCCTTCTTTTTTAAAATGCAAATGCTCATTTACTTTTCAGTGATAAAATACAAGCACCAGCTAATAAGCATCTTGAGCTCTAGTTGAGAGTCCCTCTGAATGTTCATAGTAGCCACTTGCTAACCTGAGTGAATAAGCAAGTCTTCAAATATGAAGGTAAGTCCCTTGCTATTAGCAGCAGAGCATGTGCCCTTGTGATGACAACATCACTCGTGGAGCCGGGCTGAGTTATACCTATTTGTCTGGTCTGCCTTGTGTCCTGCAGCCTGCATTTGTGATATGGATGCATTGGGTCAGTGCACCTAGCTCAACTAAGACTAGTAATAGCAGCCAACGCTTATTAAGCACTGTGTGTACAAGACTATTCTAAGATCTCATACATATATTATTCTGTTTAATCCTCCCAAGACACCTATGGAGTATACACTATTATTATATTCATTTTATAGCTGAGGAAACTGTGATACAAACAGGTAGTTTGCCAAGGTCAAATGGAGGATCACGAATTTGAACCCAGGAAATGAGATTTCAAATCATGTTCTCCTGACCACTGAGGCCCCCAGGGCCCCCTCCCTCACTCTTGGTAGATGACCATACAGCAGAACCAAGCCTCTTGTCCAAACAAGTTCAAACCCAAGGTATTGCCAAGAGGTCTACTAATTCAGCTATCATACTTCAATCTAATTGTAATAATGCTGCATTCCAGAATTACCCATATTCTTGTTTAGTAATGAAAAAAATAATGCAGATTTACTATTCCTAGGCTTAAAGAACCTGGGACATTGGTAACAATTTTAATGGAAACTTAAAAAAAATTGCGTTATAGTTTTTCAGCCTACACTGGGAATGACACTGCTCAAGCTTGATATTCTCTAGATACTCTATTTGCTGAAATTTTTATTTTTTATGACCAAAGTGGGGCTTTGGTTACAGCTGCTTTAAAATTTTTCTGAGATAAAGATTAAAGTTGTACCTGGGACCTCCATTTCCCATCTGTCTGTGTTATAATGGACTCAAAATGACTTTCTGGGGAGGATCTTGGGTTGCCTGGGACTATTCCTATGACTTATTGCTAAGCAAAACCAGGTACACTTCTGTTGAGGCACAGCTCATTCTTAAACACCCTGACTTCACAGGAGGGTATTAATTCTACCCCAAGCTTGGCTGAAAAAGTACATGGCTTTGCACTTCCTGATACAACAGAGCAGCTGTCCTCCATGTACCTTTCCAGGAATATAACTTTAACCTCATTATCAATCCTGAAATATCTTTTTGAAACTTGGCTGAGAGAAGATGTATGTATGGAGGATTTTCCCAAAGCTATGCCTATACCTCAGAAACATGAAGAAATTAGGTTCTTTCCTATTTTGATATCCAAAACAAATATGCAGCATGTATGTATATCCACTCTTTTTTTAAAAAATACAAGTTCAGGGACTACACAAACACAAGGTAAGAAAAAGACAGTCCACATTCCATCCCGGGTGGATGGCAGACCATCAGAAACTGACAATCGACCACAAAAGGTCGCATCTGTTGGAAACACTCTGTTCTTTCACAGAGTTGACTTTCAATTACTTTTGTGACAACAGATGCTGTGGTCTGTACTGAGGGACTACATAGGGAAGAGCTGATGAAGGTTATCCGATAAGGATGTTGTTCATGACACTATATGGTGTCACTCTAGAAAGACTTATTGGAGAAATTTCTCTTTGGTCTCAATGGCAGGCAGGATGGGACTTCTCCAAGCAACTGGCTGCATTTAACTGATGAACTCCACAGATCATGTTTGCTTCCTCTATTGGCTTCTGAACGGCTTGGTGTCAAACGTGTGGTCCTTCTCTCCAAAGGAGGTCACCTGACTCTGTCTCAATCTTCCATGATCATTTGTGCTTTCCTTCATCTATTTATTTTATTTTCTCTTGTTATACTGAACAGATTTTAGTAACATATAGTAGTAAGATTTTTGACAAAGAATGGTAGAAATAAGCAGTTATTTTCTTTGGTGTTTTTTCCCCCTGGTGACTGGCTCCGCTGATGATCCTGTCACTACAGCTAAAACCCTGAAAGTCATCCTTGACGACTCCTTCTTCCTCATGCCCACACCTGACTCTGCTTCAGATTCATCCACTTATAACTCCACTGTCACTACCTCAGTCAAGGCCAACAGCGTCTCTCTTCTGGGCCACCACAGTAACTGAACTGGTCTTCCTCTCTCATGTCTAATTCATTCCCTTATCCAACCTATCCTCTTAAGTGTCAGCCATGCTGGAAACCCTAGTCTGGCTTCCCTTTGGCCTTGGGATATGGTCCAGACTCTCTAGAAGACTTTTCAAGTCCCTGGAAAACCTGGAATGAGCAATTTTGATCTGACCCATGGACCATCTCCTACTTCCTCAAAAGTACGGTTCCCCCTCTCTGTCTTTTGGACATCTGCACGTACCATTTCCTCTGCCTGGGATGCTCCTATTCTATACCCCTGGCTCTCTTTTATTCACCTCTCAGTTTAAATGTTCCTTTTTTGGGGGGCAGGCTTTCGTGGCATCTTAGATTGGGTTACACATTCCTGTTATATGTCTACAGAAGCAGTTATTATTTGGGAAGTACAGATTATTGTATTTGATCAGAGTTACTGATTGGATTGTCTGTTTTCCCTGCTACACAATAGGACAGGGATGCATTTTTGCTCACTGCTCCAGCCCTAGTGCCTGGAACAATATAGAAATGTAATAAACATCAATTGAATGACTGAATGAGATAAATCACCATCATATCATCACTCATAAAGCACCAGAAATTAGGACCAGATGAGAGAAGATTCCTGGCTAGTATATCTTTAGTGGACCCACAAATTTAATGAAACAACCTGCAAGGTGGCTCTTACTTTTATGTAAAAATGTCATTACAGGGCTTCCCTGGTGGCGCAGTGGTTGAGAGTCCGCCTGCCGATGCAGGGGACACGGGTTCGTGCCCGGTCCGGGAAGATCCCACATGCCGCGGAGCGGCTGGGCCCGTGAGCCATGGCCACTGAGCCTGTGCTCCGCAACAGGAGAGGCCACAACAGTGAGAGAGGTCGGCGTACCGCAAAAACAAACAAACAAAAAAGTCATTACATTTGCTTGTTCCTTTTCTATCTTCTAATATTTTCAACCTTAAAATAGAGGAGAGGGCTTCCCTGGTGGCGCAGTGGCTGGGAGTCCGCCTGCCGATGCAGGGGACACGGGTTCGTGCCCCGGTCCGGGAAGATCCCACATGCTGCCGAGCGGCTGGGCCCATGAGCCATGGCCACTGAGCCTGCGCGTCCGGAGCCTGTGCTCCGCAACGGGAGAGGCCACAACAGTGAGAGGCCTGCGTACTGCAAAAAAAAAAAAAAAAATAGAGGAGAATTCACACAAGCCATATCATTCCTGGGTTGATTCCTTATTTGGTTGCCATAAATCACCCAGGTAATGCAGCAATAAAAGACGAAGTTAATCTTCAGAGATCTTTCCACTTGTCAAGGAAAACTCTGTTAGCTCGACTTAAAGGGAGGCTATGGTTGTCTGCTTGAAAGAAAACAGAGAAGAGGGATGATTACCATGTAATTTAGAGATTTCATGTACTTGCCAAAATCGCTGTCACCTCATTTCCCTTGCAAAGCCGATGCAACGCAACTGACTCATGACAACGATGGTTTCTACCTTTTTGGTGAAAATAAGTTGTGCTGTTACCTTTTCCACACATACTACAAGGCAAGACAATATAATAACACAGACTCCTATTCTTGGGCTGAAAGTATGCAAGCAGACCTAGATCTAGGATGGACCAACAGATACCTGGCTTCACTTCCTTTATTTCCTGCATTCTTGACTCCTGCTCATTCATGAATTCTAATGAGATATTCCTATCCAATGCATATGAGGATCGTGCAGGTTATAGCTTTCATGAAATTCAGACAAAATGATTATTCTTACTCCTGCTAAAACAAATATTTTAACTCAACAATGTCTATAGAGCATTTCCAACCAGTTAAAACTCTCAGTTCCAGTTAACTCTTGAACAAGGCAGGGTTCGGGTACTGACCCTCCATGCAGTTGAAAACACTCATGTAATTTGTAGTCAGCCCTCCATACTCAAGGTTCCTCCATATATGTGGTTCGACATTTGCAGATTCAACCAACCATGAACCACATAGGACTAGTATTTACTACTGAAAAAATTCCACGTGTAAGTAGACCCACATATTTCAAACCCATGTTGTTCAAGAGTCTACTGTACTTGCGAATGGAGAGGGGACTTCTGGGTTGCTATGATACTCAATTTCTCAGACTCAGCTATATCTCAGGCCCTGGGTTCTGTGAGATGCTCTGTGCTCTTATATAGTGACTTCTGTTATCTGCAACCAAGGGAATCTGAACAAGTAGAGCAAGTCCACTAGGTCAAGTTCAAACACATGGGTGGTCTGAAGTACAGAGTGTTACAGAGAAAGGAAAGGGAAACCCTGAAATGACCTCTGTGGCAGAGAAGCAAGTCACCCTTTAAAGACAAATGCAAATTATCTTCCAAAATGAAAAACTGAAGAATATAAGCATAATTAGAAATGCTGACTTCTTCTGCACATAGATCCAGCTCAGTTAAGTAATCATCTTCACACATACACATGCATCCACACTCACCAAGGTATTCTCTGCCCCTTTCTCACTACTTTTATAGACTTAAAATGCCATGAACAGTAAAGCACAATTTATGTACTAGTAAAAAAAAAAAAAAAAATTACTGCCAATTAAATTGTAGTACAAGGCTTTCTTACTCTTTATTTTTAATTTTCTACTACTTGAAATGGCTTCTTTTAGATTTAGGTAGACAGATTTTTAGCACTTCTCATTTTTATGCATAAAAAGGGAAATCTGAGATAAATATATTAAGGTATTCCTAAAACATCTTTACATTCAGAGTCCAACCCTTTCAAATCACTTTTCCATTCAGTCTTTGGTAACTATGCTTTTTTTAAAAAAGAGAAGCATTTCTTTAAAAAGTGCTTCATCATTGTCTCTAAGCTGCCAGCCATCATTTGGAAAGTTCTCACACTAGAGCTTTCTTGATCTTACCAGAAGGTGTCAACAGGACATGGTCAGACAATAACCTAATCCTCCTTCCTCAAATAGCGCTTAAATGTCTGTTTTAAATGTGAAGAAGTTATGGTTGTCTAGCCATGCAACTAGAAATAACAACCATGCCCACGCATGCAAGAACAGCAATTAGGTCATGGGTGCTGCCAGCAGTGATTGCAAGATGCCATAAACCATAAGCGGCATCCTGATTTTAGAGATAAGAAAATGTGTGTGTGTTGGGGGGAAGTGTACCTTAGAATCAATGAAATACAATGGATACTCACCCCAAAATGTAAAGTAAAATCCCTGTAAGACAGGCTCGATCATTTTTACTTCTGTGAAAACAAGTATTTTAACTCAAGGATACTTTAGAGCATTTTCAAACTAGTTAAAACTCTCCGTTACTTGCAATTAGAGTAGTTTAGTGGTAGAATAATCAACCCAAAGCAACACTATTGCAGCTGGTTGGTTTGGGCACATGGTTCTTCTTTAGTAAAAGGAATTTTACTGCAAGTTGTCCTGATCCAGAGGAGGCAGAACTTTCATGAAGGGTTATATTTCCCATTTCTCCTACTCCATAGAGATGGAATGGGTAGACTATAGTAGATGTGAAACATACCCGGCTTAAACACATCATTGGTTTACCTCCCGTCCCCCACCCTTCCTTACAAAGAATGATGATACAAGCTGCAGTCAGTGAAATAACCGAGAAACAAACTAAATAGGTGTGTAGGCTGACAAAATATTTTTAATACACCATCTGTAAATCTCTCAAACTTTTTGGGTTAAGCCACAAGCTCTTTCATGCATAAAGTCTGGGGATGATACGGAAAATTTCCAGGGGAACAGGATAGACTTTACTATCCTGAGAGGTCCCCTGCCTTCCAAGGAAGATAGGGTGTTGCCAGTGCAACCAAACTTCCCTGTTCTCCACTCAGGGCCCTTTCTTCCTGCCTCGGTGGCCACCACTTGTTGCTGGGGATTTTTGTGGCCAGTGTTCCACTTATCACCCTTCAATTCAAGATTCTTTCTTAAATCTATTGTCTGCATCCCAGCTGGGTGGCAAGACTGTCTGTGAAACCCTGCACCAGCCTCTAGCCGAAAAGTTTCCAAAGACCTGAAACTAGCACTTGGCGGAGATTATCAGAATTTGATGAAGCTAATACACTGGAGAATTAAGTAGCAGCTTGATTATTAGCAGGAAGTTGTACAGAAAAGAATAATAATGCAAGTTATTCTCTTTCTACTAAATAAAGCAATTATCTTTTTTCTTAGGTCTTGTCTTTGGAAGAGGACTTTATTCTTCAAGTAAGAAAACAAACAAGCCAAAAATATTTCCACTGCACATTTCTTGTTAAATTAAGAAAGGCTTGGTCTTAGGGTTGTCAAAATAAACAGGATATGAAAATTTAGACTTGTAGGAAATTTACAGTGATGCTGAAATGTACTGTACCCAGTGGTAATTTAACTTCCTTATCAGTCTTTCTCAAGAGAAACTGGGAACAAAATGTGCCCAAGCCCAAGAAGAAATCCTGAGGAGACTGCAGGAAAGAAGCTAATTGCAACCATGAGTACCAGACTGAGCCATTTCAGATAATACAAATACAAAGGGGCAAAAAGAGGGAATTCTCAGTGAGAAAGAGGAAGAAAAAGAAAAAGAACAGAACAAAAATAAACCAGAATGGCAGATCACTTTATGATGTGATGTGTTTTAAAATCAATGGCAGGTCAAGACAAAACCACATGAAAAAAACCTGGCTCTCAGTGGTGCTGAAGATCTATCAAGAACAGCACAAAAAATAGATATTTACTAGACAAAAAGAAAAATATTTCAACATTCAGAAAAAAACTGAGAATGTATCTAAGAGGGAACCCAGAAGACTCTACAGTCACTATAAATTTTATACTGTTAGGCTGACATGACTCTGCATAAAAAATAATATATTGACTATTAATTTCCCATACATCAGGGTTAGAAAAACCAATATTTTTTATAGGAAAATGTTATTTTTAAAACCGTATAATACAGTTAGGAAAACTAGTGTATAATGCAAGGAAAGGTCTCTTTTTAATTTTTATATTGAATTTTAAATGAAGGTTTTGTAAGGTTTTGAGAATTCTTTTTTAGTGTTGTAGCATAAGTGTTCCCGTGGATTGCATTTTAAAACAGGATGGTTACTTGATGCTGATGTTGGGAATCTATAAATATCATTAAAATGCTTTTAGGGCAATAGTCTTCTACATTAGTGACCCTCAAGTTTTCCCATGCATACAGATCACCTGAGGATCATGTAATGCAGAGTCTGACTCAGTAGGTCTAAACCGAGGACCGAGAATCTGCATCTTAACGAGTTTCTAAGTGCTGCTGTGGACCATGATTTGAGCAGCAAGACTCCCCACGTGACCTCTGTTTCTGGTGGGGTCTTTCACTCATGATACGTGGACTGGAAGGATGATCAACTTCTAGTCAGAACAATCTCTGGTCTTAATTATGGATTTTGCTTTAAGAGCACCTATGCCCAAGTAACTGTTAAGGTCTATAAGAGCCTGCTCTCTCTTTTATTTAAAGTCATCATTATAATGAAAAAACTGAACTGCTGCCTAGTATCTGTGTAGTTGTAGGTCAGGTTATAAATGGAAATACAGACTCTTGTCCTGAGGAGTTTACAGCACAACATTGTGTGGGTGTGAATGTGACATTCCAAAGCAAAACAGCAACACCAAAGCAGATGCATATCTTCAAATCACATCTAAATCAAAAGTTTCATCTGTTTTCAAAGTGAAAGAAAAATAAATATAAAATTTGATGGAAATTGAGATAATTTAGCTTAGGAAGTTAATTGTAATTTTATACAGCTGTCAGTTTTCTTTTGGACAATTCCTACGAAAGGGCACAACACGTCAGAAATTATGAAAAAAGCAGTTTTCCAGGCTGCAGGGGAGAGAGCACTTCTATGAGCACAATAACAAACAGGGCTGCCAGTGTCAAGAGCATTCTTGGCCATTAAAACAGATACTGATGCATAGTGGTCAGGGAAAAGCAATGAAAACTACAAGGAGATATCATCTCACACCTGTTAGAATGGCAATTATCAAAAAAATAAAAGTGTTGGCAAGGATGTAGAGCAAAGGGAATCCCTGTACACTGTTGGTGGGAATGGAAGCTGGTATAGGCATTATGGAAAACAGTACAGAGGTGCCCCCCCAAAAGAGAAACCCCACCAGAAATGGAACTACCATATGATCCAGCAGTCCTTCTGAGTATATATTCAAAGGAGATGAAATAAATACCTTGAACAGGTATCTGCACTCTTATCTTCATTGGCATTATTTACAATAGTTAATAAGATATGGAGGGCTTCCCTGGTGGCACAGTGGCTAAGAATCCGCCTGCCAACGCAGGGGACATGGGTTTGAGCCCTGGTCCGGGAAGATCCCACATGCCGTGGAGCAACTAAGGCCATGTGTCACAACTACTGAGCCTGCACTCTAGAGCCTGTGAGCCAAAACTACTGAGCCCACGTGCCACAACTACTGAAGTCTGCGTGCCTAGAGCCTGTGCTCTGCAACAACAGAAGCCACAGCAATAAGGCCACGCACCACAACGAAGAGTAGTCCCCGCTCGCCGTAACTCTTAGAGAAAAGCCCACGTGCAGCAATGAAGACCCAGTGCAGCCAAAAATAAATAAAATAATATAAAAAAAAGATATGGAAACAACTTTAGTGTCTATTGAATGAGGAACAGATAAAGAAATCGTGGTATATATATATATATAAAATATATAAAATGGAATATTATTCAGCTTTAAAAAAAGAGATCCTGACTTTTGCAACATCATGGATGAACCTAGAGGACATTATGCTAAGTGAAATTAGCTACACACAGAAGGACAGACACTGCATGGTATTACTTACATGTGGAATCTGAAAGTGTTGACTACATAGATGCAGAGGGTGGAGTGGTAGTTATCAGGGGCAGGGAAGGGGTGGAGATGGAGAGATGTTGATAAAAGGGCATGAAGTGATAGCTCTGTAGGACAAATGAGCCCAGAGACCTAACCTGCAGCACGATGATTACAGGTAATAACACTGTATTGAATACTGGAAAGTTGATAAGAATAGATTTCAGGTCCTCTCACCATATACAAACACAGCTATGTGAGGAGACGAGACTGTTAATTCGCTTGACTGTAATAATCATTTCACTGTGTATGTGCATATCATACAATCACGTAGTACACCTTAAATATACACAATCTTTATTTTTTAAAAAAAGGCGGTGGGGAACTTAAGAATAGCTGTCAGTCACTAACAACTAAGATTAAATATACTTGTGACTCTCAAATATAATTGAAGCACTTCCTAGATTTATGCAACTAACTTTTCCTCCAAAAGCTTTATAAAAAATATATCTCAGTAAATGAAATCAAAACAGTATTAGGATTGATTACTTGCATCTGAGAAAACAAGATGCATTTGTTAGGAATTCTAGAGTTCCTTGCTGCCATGGCCCTACAAGCATTTAACTGGTATGAAAATAATCCTGCCAAGCTTTAGAAAGACCCCAGGGTCTGGAAAGAGCCAAGATGTTAGAAATATCTCCCCATTCCCACTGTTCTTTCTGTCAAACTCATAAAAATGTACATAATCCCTGCACATTTGTAAAAGTGCACTGTATTTACGTCAAAGCAAACTGGAATGTGGAGCTTTCTGTGTCTTTCACACAATGCAGCCCATTGTTCTCTGAGAAAAAAAGGATGAGATATTTTGATGCCTGGGGCAAGGCTGAGATTATTCAATTTGAGTTGGGGAATTAAGAACAGATTCTTACTACTAATGCTTGATCAGTTTAAACTGTTACAATACACCAAATACTCCTTCTTCCTGAGATTTTGAAATTTAATATCTTTTAAAATGGGAAAAGCCAAAGATGATTTCTCTTTAGAATAAGATACAATTATAGCTGCAGTTACGTGACTAAGCCAATTTATTGTATTACCTTTCCCTTTCACCATGTCAACTGGCACTTTATTCTCTTGTTAGAAGAAGTCTTAATATTTAAAACAAAATTTGCTCTAAATGAAGCAACTGGTGCTTTTAAAACATTTCGAAAAGGTAGCAGTAGTATAGAGAATTAAAATATCTGAATTTGCGTCCTTGGCTCTTTCACTTACTAACGCTGTGATTTCAAGCATCTCAGAGGTTGAGTCTCTTTTGTAAAGCTTCTCAGAGACATGAAAGAAGGGTATCTAATCCTTCCTAAGGATTATCCTAAGATAACACATATGCATGCCCTTTGGAAACTCTAGAACGCTATGGTAGTTTTATGTAATTTTAGGTAGTGGCAGCAGCAACCATAAAGTAAGACAAGTTGACATATATTTAGCCTCAACATGGTAAGCTGTCAATTTATGAGCATAGCCACCCTCATATCCTATATTTAGGGGTTTGTTTCTGGGACCACTCCTGGCATGAATTTCTGAATCAGTCAGGAGACAGAAACAGTATCAGACAGGATTTAGTGTCAAGAATTGTTAACCAGATATTGGAGACCTGAAAAGGCAAAAAGGGAATACAAGCATTATACGGCAATAAATTGCAGGAAGCAACTCTTAGTCACAGGCTGGGGAAACAAAGAGAAGAGGTTGGAACTGTCACAGCTTAAGGCTCAAAGGAGGGATCAGCCCTCTGAGAGGACTCCACCTAGAGCATGCTGGGGACTCTGAAACTGGTTCTGGGAGTGTTGGAAAAACTACAAACTGGAATCAAGGTAAGCCATTGAAGGAAACTGTCACTGCCTGGGCGAAGGGGCATGGATGCGGAAGGGCTCACAAGGAAGGGAAGCAAACCTCCTTTTTCCTTGTCCTACCTCCCAGTGACCCTCTAGTATCTCTGTTGGAGGTGAACAGGGATCCAGCTGGATGTGACGAAATGTGGTTGCACTGTACCAGGGCAGCATCACAAGCAGAGAGAAGAAGGGTACACTTGTCCCTGAGAAACCACATCTTAGTAACCAGCACATCCAGATTTAAGACATTTTGCTTTTTGGGAGAATGTTTCGAAAGACATTTTAATTTTAGTATTTTTCGTCTGGGCATGCATTCACCAGTTAACCACAGTTCCTACCATTCCCTGTTATCACATTTGAGTCTGATCCCCCAGATCACAATTCCAAGTGCCACTGATTCTTCTAAAGATGCTGTGGAACATGCTCCAAATATTATATTCCCCTCAGGAAATAAAGCCAAGAAACACAAAAACTCATCCTTTATCAGGCGTTACAACTCAAAGGATGCAGAGTTTGGGTGGAGTAACATCTTCAATCATATCCATACTCAAAGGAAATATCAGCAGCATTAGGATATTACTAATATACTCATATATTTGTTTACATAGTATAAATTAGTATACTATTTTAATAATATCATTTTTTTTAGGTTACTGTACCTACCAGTTGAATGCTTATCATAATGGCAAACACTGAGTGAGATGATTCACATATCTTACATCATTGATAATTTGCTATCTTCCAGAGCCATTATCATGAAATGCCAACTTCAAAAGATTAAGCATCACAGCCAAAATTCTACCATTGGTGTGTCAATGCAGGGCTAGAATTTGGTCTGGATGACTCCAAAGCCCAAAATCTTTGCTCTGTATCTCCCTGTTTCCATATAAAGATTAATTTTGTACGGAGGGGCCCACTTGGAAACTGGCAGAGAATATTTGCATAAGTAAAGAGATACAAAAATACTGCTGCCATGGTGAGGCTAATTTTTAAGTGATATCAGTTTTAGCAAAGTAAGTTTAAAATGTAGCTTTATTGGGAATTCCCTGGATGTCTAGTGGTTAGGACTCTGTGCTTTCACTGCCGAGGGTGCAGGTTCAATCCCTGGTTGGGGAACTAAGATCCCACAAGCCGCGCAGCACAGCCATAATAACTAACTACCCAACTAAAGATAAAATGTAGCTTTATTGTAAAAAAATTTAAAGTCAACTCACACATAGTTTTAATTTTAAAACCTTGTACAATTTGAACATTGTAAAAACTACAGAGAAGAAAAAAATGGCTACAGAATTGGCAAAATGAATGTCACAAAATCTCTATACAAAAAAATATTGAGCAGAGACTGGCATCCATCCATCAAAATCCACTGTCTCTCTCTCTTCCTAGGCACTGAATTAGACTACATTACCCAGGCACCCTTGCAGGTAGGTCTGGCCCCATGACTGAGTCCTAGCCAATAGGATTGAGAGTGGGGGCTGTGTGGTCCTTTCTTATCTGGCCCATAAAACTTCCCACCATCATGCCTTCATCTCTTCCCTTTCTCTCTGGGTGGATGCAGATGACATCAGGACTCTAGGAAATGAAAAAACTCAAGTCGGAGGATGCCTGGATAGGTGAATCACCTCATGGTGACCTCCACCCCTCTTCTGGGCTTTTCTGTATGTGAAAAATAAACTTCTACTATGACTGAACCATTTTATGTTTGCATGTATTTGTTTCCACTGCTTAATTTATTCTTAATGAATATACGCATGGTTTTTAAGAATTAGACTAACAACAATACTAAAAATAATGCTGATAGCTCATACTTATTAAGCTCTTACCGAAGTGTTAGGTTTATGAAAGACCTTGTCAGGCCTTCACTCAGAACCTCTCCATACTTTGCACATGGCATAGAGGATCCCAGTTAGGTGTTCTTACAGTTCAGACTGAAGAAGAAAACTAGAATAAAAAGATTTATCTGTAAATAAGATCCCTGATAGAAGCAAGAACTGACAGCAAAGGAAGAGGCAGAAGGAACATACAAACCATGTAAGAAAAAATGCAACCTGGGACCATTTGGTGTAGGGCCGTAACTCCAGCAATCCGTAAAGCCTTTGAGGAAATCACAGTATGATTGCTCCTTTCAATAGCTGATGTTTACAATGATGACTATGTTATCAAAAAGTTAAGCCACATTCCCTAAGTCCTGCTTAAGAAAGCAGAAGTGTGTTACAATATGCCTGTGAATATTTTCCAATTGACATAGTCCACACTGAAAAAAAGAAAAAATCTTGGGACCTCCCTGGTGGCGCAGTCATTAAGAATCCGCCTGCCAATGTAGGGGACATGGGTTCGAGCCCTGGTCTGAGAAGATCCCACATGCTGTGGAGCAACTAAGCCCATGCGCCACAACTACTGAGGCTGTGCCCTAGAGCCCGCGAGCCACAACTACTGAGCCCATGTGCCACAGCTACTGAAGCCCGCGTGCCTAGAGCCCCTGCTCCACAACAAGAGAAGCCACCACAATGAGAAGCCCACGCACTACAACAAAGAGTAGCCCCCGCTTGTCTTAACTAGAGAAAGCCTGAGTGCAGCAACAAAAACACAACAGAGCCAAAAATAAATAAATAAATAAACAAACCAAAAAAACCCCTGGTATCTAAGGGATGTGCTTTAGTTAGCTGGAAAATGTGCTTATGGAACAGCAAATTTCTAAATGGTGGTACATTACTATGCATTTATTTATCTGAGGAACCATCCTTTGAAACATCACAACTCTAAATCCTGATGGGAACTCAGACGGGGTTAGATTTGATACAGTGCAGCCTATCAGGAACAGTCTCTTTTACTGCATTCCCAGGTCATGGGCAACAACCTGTTCTGATGTGAGTCACTCTCACACATTGTTGGTTATCTTTCCACTGCTGTCTTTCTGGGGCATCTAGTGTGAACCATGTAACTCAGCTGTGCGGCTTTCCTGCTGGGATTAGTAATAGCTGTACCACCAAATATTACTGTGCAATTGACCTAGGGGTTACATTTAGATTACTTTGGATTTCTCTACTTGGGAAATGCATGCCTTAATTTTCCTCTTAGGTTAAAATTCATAATGGAAAAGAAGATGTCTGTTCATGATACTGACTTATACAGTGGGTATGATTTGCTTTATAATAGCAGTGCTTGTACCACCAAATGTACCTTTATGAATTAGGGCATCCAGCCTAAGGAAAAAAACAGGCTGACAAGTATTAATAAAAACGCTGGGAGTGGGAAACAATCCCAACTGTAAGGCGGATAATAGAAGCTGCTTTCTCTACCTACGAGGGGAATTTCAGGAGTGGAGATTTGGTGATCGTGCTCTTTCAGTCTTCCCCTCCAAATGCATGGAGGCCTATAAACAGCCGAATCCATTATTCACAAGATAAAGGCCAAGCAAGGAACCTAGACCATTATATCAGAAGCAGTGCAGTCTTACTTGGCGAAACATATGACTGATATCCTTTACGGCACCACAAATCTTTTGTTTTGCTTTGTTTTGCACATGGATATACTGAACAACTGTCATTTATTTTTATACCTGTTATGAATTTTTTAAAAGTGCTATCGAAGCACTTGTTTTACTATCTTTTTCTTTTTTTTTTCTCTTTTACAGTAGGTCTCAGAGAAGCCTGAGGGCACATCCTAAAGCTCATTAGGTAGGAGAGGAATAACGTCCAGCCACACATTGATTCTCTGTAGGGACTCAAGATATTTGTATGTGGTGTAAACTGCAGGGAGCCAAAATAAAAATTCCCTAACACTAAAAAGAATAAAATTGTGAAAATATTTTACCTCTAGAGTTAAAATGCTCAAATTAGAGTGACTTTTCCTTCAACAAGAGTTTTTAAAATATTTTAACATTTTGCTAAACCACAGAAAAGTGTACAAATTGTAAGTGTGAGGCTCACTGAATTTTTACCAAACACACGTGTGACCAGCATTCAGATTAAGAAATAGAACTTGATGCACAAATAGAAGCTCGCTCTCAGTCTTTCCCTCCACCACCCCCTGCCAGGGAAATTACTGGGGTATTGAAGATGAACTCTGCATCTCTGTATCTACACACTGAAAGCCGAGAGTATAGTACTATAAGATATAAGATTCATCCATATTGTTGCACACAGTTTTAACTCTGTTTATTCTCACTGATGTAAGACATCCCGTTGTTGTGTCTCCATTCTGATATTGGGTACTATAAGATTTAAGATGCATCCAGATTGTTGCATACAGTTGTAACTTTGTTTATTCTCATTGATGTATGACATCCCGTTGTTGTGTGTCCGTTCTGATATTGACAGACCTCTGGGTATTTTCCAGTTGTCAGCTATTGGGAATAATAGTAGCACCAGCTTGCTGCACCCGTGTTTTGGTGAACATATGCTACTGCTTTTAATCAGGCTTTCACTGAGGCATACAACCAATGGGTCATAAGATATGAGCATGTTCAGATTTATCAGATACTAATAGTTTTCCAAAGTGGCTGCACCAATTTATACTTCTACCAGCAATGTATGGGAGTTCTGGTTGCTCCGAATAGTCACAAAAATTTGGTAATATCTGTGTTTTCCATTTTAGCCATCCAGGTAGTTGTGTGGTATGCTCATGCTATGATGTTAATTAGCATTTTCCTGCTGACTAACTAATGATGTTAAACAGAATGAGACTTTTTGACACATTTTTAAGTAAATGTGTATTGTACGGAATCCTGAGACAGTAAGGGATCTCAAAGACGGTCCATGCAAGGACAGCAAATGTGTAGCACATCTGCCCCCACTGACCCCCCCGCCTGTACCTCTGGAGGAGAACACTGCAAACTGATCACTGCACCTGGATTCAGCCTCAGAATCTTTCCCAATACAATTCCTTACATAGTCATTTCCAAGCAAACAGAATAAACTAACCAGAGGAATCTTATTGACCAGATGAAACTTATCAAAAGCAGAGAGGTAGGAATAGTGGAAAAGGCTAAGGGAGACTGCCCTGGGTTTAAGTTTCAGAACTGCCATTCACCGTAGCAGAAAAGAAGGTCCCCGTTCATGATACTGACTATAAAGTGGTTTGTTTGGCTTTATAGTAGCAATGTTTCTATAGCAGCAATATTCAATTCATTGAATTGAGTGACACTGGCAAGTTAATTCATCTCTAGAAAGTGTTATTGTGAGGATTAACTAAAAAATATTTGCATTATTTGCAGTTCTATTCTCCTTCCCTTTTTTTAAGGACAGCTTTCTTTCTCCTGGGGACAAATCTTTTACTACTTCTGCTAATCTATCTGCTCTTGAACTAATATGATTCTTACAAGCCTGCTGAAGATGGCAGAATTTTAGGCCGACTATGAGTCATTAAGAGAGCAAGGTCTGGATAAAGAAGATGTGGTACATATATACAATGGAATACTACTCAGTCATAAAAAGAATGAAATAATGCCATTTGTGGCAACATGGATGCAACTACAGATTATCATACTAAGTGAAGTCAGTCAGGAAGAGAAAGACAAATACCATATGATGTCCCTTACATGAGGAATCTAAAATATGACACAAATGAACATACCTAGGAAACAGAAACAGACTCAAAGACATAGAGAACAGACTGGTGGTTACCAAGGGGGAGGAGGGGTGGGATGGAGTGTGAGTTTGGAGTTAGTAGATGCAAACTATTACATATAGAATGGATAAATAACAAAGTCCTACTGTATAGCACAGGGAACTATATCCAGTCTCCTGGGATAAACCATAATGGAAAAGAATATAAAAAAAGAATGTATATATGTGTATAACTGAGTCACTTCGCTGTACAGCAGAAATCAGCACAACATTGTAAATCAACTATACTGCAATTAAAAAAAAAGAGAGCGAGCAAGGTCCTTCTCAACTTTTGTCTAAAGCAAGATACTTACATTTGGGCCATTTAAGTCATCATCTAAAACCATGAAAAACGAGGTGGCGGGTGTTCAGTGATGGAATTATGAGAAGGATCTAGGTCGTGTCCCCGACACTTGCGATGGTGCATATCACCTCTGGCATTTTGGGAAGTATTCATGCACTCACACCACCCTTAGCAGATCTCCTGAAACTGTTTCGTGATCAACAATGATGTCAACCATTGGCCAAGATGGGGCAAAGTGCTCCGGCCCAAAGAAAACGACAGAAACAATCAGACTCTCTCGGCAGCTCCTTTCAGCTACCTTTGCATGGTTCCAAAGCCCTCAGCCTGCCCTCACAGGCAGGTGGAGGATTCTCCCTCTCTGCTGGGCCAAACTGGGCTGGGAGTGGTACTAATTCATGGCATCTATGAATGCTATCTTTCAAAATCCAAAACGTTTTGAATTCTGAAATAACTCCGTCCCCAGGAGTGTTGGATAAAGGAACTGGACCAGGGTTGCAACAGGTCTTGTTCGCAAACTCCTGTCCTCTGAGTGTTTGCCCTTTAACCTGAATTATTTTAAAGAGAGGCAAATCAAAATAGAGAGACACAGGCTTTCACCTAACAGAGAAGCCAAAATATAAACATTTGAAAGTACCCAGGGTGGAAGAAAACATGGGGGAGCAGGGACCCCCATACACGACCGGTGGGAATGTATATTGGTACAAACTTTTTGAGAAGCTATTTGCAATTTTCCTAGAGAATTTAAAATGCATGTACACTTTGATCCAGCAATCCTACTGCAAAGTATCCTATGGAAAGAGTCAAAACAGTATGCCAAGGACATGCCATATTGAATATAACAGAAAAATATAAAATAAAGGTTTATCAATAAAAGACTGGTTACATAAATTTTGGTATAACCACACAAAATAATACAATGCAGCCTTTAAGAAAGTGGAAATGAGGTAGACCTATATGTAACAATATGGAAAGATAAATATTTAAGTGAAACAAGTAATTTGCAGAAGAACATATATAACATATGAGAAGTATATGAAATTATATAATATATGGTTTTTATAATTTCTAAGGATATGCTTATATTCTAGATAAGAAAAATTTTCCTTACACATATTTTTATGGAAAATGACAGGTGGTGATGATTGGGGATGAGAACAAAGGAAGAAGGCTTTCACCTTTCATTGTATATGTTTTTAACTTTTTTCTTTCCCACGTGCGTGTTCTGCTCTTATTATTGGTCCTCAGGAAGCTTGTGGAGTCTTCACAGGCTCAGTTACAGTACAAGTCACTGAGCATCTTTCCTAAGACTAGAAGTGCCATGAAGGGAAGCCTCCAGGCACCAAAGACCCCCACGACTTTCTGGTTAAACTTGACCTCCACTGACCCTTACATACAGACACAAGACCTACAGTAATATAAACTCCCTAAATGACATCATGGAATTCTAGAGTTGACTTTCTGCAAAATAAAGCCAATAATCACCTCTAATTACCTCTTCAATGTGTCCTATGTGAGCCATGTTAACTGTATTTTCGCCTTTGTGATCTGACTGCATGGTCTGTGCATCAGCTCTGGTGGTGCTCAGAGCCAACGGGAGTCTGCGATGGGTGAGCGACATTGAAACTCAACCCAGGGGTAATGATCCCAGGTCTTCCACTTCCCATTTCCCCACTTCACCCAGCATGTGAGAGCTGGCTTACATCTTGGTATAGGATGACCTGTGTGCTGTCCTGCCCAACACTTCCTGAGTGGAGACCAGGATCTGCTTGTTTGATGGAACAGTAATCACAGGATGAGAATGTCTATGGACCCCTTCAAATCCACTTGAAAGATCTCACTCTGCTCTAAACTTATCTTCTAATTGGATTAGAAGGACGACAGGAAAGAGCAGAGTCACCTTTCATTGTCAGGCCATACACACCAAGTTTAACACTACTCATTCTGTCCAGTAGAAACATATAAAAGAATATAAAACAACATGGTTGGTCAAACTACCAGCGGATAGATGTATCCTTGAGAATCAGATGTCTGGTTACCCTACAGGCTTTATTATTTTGAGTTAAATCTTCTCCGCTTTTTCTAAACCATTTATTTTCCAACATGAAAAAAAAATCTAAGTACACCCCATTGTTCGGCTAAGTCTTATACGTAGAACACTCTTCTCCCTGATCTTTGCAAGGCAGGCTGCCTCTTGCTGTCTCGATCACAGTGTAAAGGCACCTAGATTGGTTCCTCTAATGAAGCACCGTCACATGTAAATTTCCTGTATACTCCTTATCATCATTTATTTCCTTTACTTGCTATTTATTCAAGTATTGTTGGTTTATTCCCCATCCCCCAGTATGTAAAAACAGAAATGTTGTCTGTGTTGATTATCAGTATATTCTCTGGCACATGGTAAGTATTTGGTAACCACTGGATTAAAAAATGAGTGAATGAATGAGCGCTTTCTGTCACCTCTCATCCCCTAGAAGGGTAGCCAGACGCTTTGTTGGTGAAAAAGGCAAATCAGATATCCCTTTTGTGTAGTAGGCAAAAGGCCAGTGAAGCCACGAAATAATTTTTTAAACTGAATAAAGCATGGAGGTTAAAGGAGCCAAGGTGGTCCATAAGGAAAAGTGTTTCCTAATAGTCTCCAATGTCTTCCCAAAGCTTTCCTGCGCATAGGAGTCAGGGGACTACACTTGCAAACAGAGTAGAGGTACTCCAAGCTCTCCAGAAGTACTTCTGAGATGCACCATGTTCACATCTGTTCACGAGTACTGAGCACTGGAGAACTGAAATAAAGACAGCAAACGCCCAAATGTAGGACTCTGATGTCCTTCCACAGACAGACTCACACAAATAAAATCTTTACACAAATGTTTAGACATCATCTACTGCATAATGAAAGCTTTTTTTTCCTTTTTAATTATGAAAGCACTCTTGAGAAAGAGGAAAACTGACAGTAATGGAAACATGTTAATAGTACAATAATATCTAAGAGATAATCTGATTCAATGATATATATGCATCTTAATCTTGGTATTTTTCAGATGAACCTTTCCCCTGCTAAGTTTTTCTTTTCTTTCTAAGACATTATAAATAAATGCTTCACTCAGCCCATTCATATTCTCTTAGATTAATATTTTTGCTTTGAAAGCATGTCCTGGCAATCTAGCCCTCCTCTTTACCCAATGCCACATGAGAAACCTACTGTCTGCAGTAGCTCTATGTCTCCCCTGAAACAAGGCTGCACAGGCAACACTGACCTTGGCCAAGGGTGCAGAAAATGTGAGCAGGGTAGGGGCAATTTTCCTTGGGGGTCCCTGACAACTGAACTGCTTTTTTTTTTTTTTTTAAAGCCAAGGGGTTTGAGGAGTGGCCACCTGTTGTGCTACCATCTTTCTTTTTACGCCCACTGGCTCATGTCACGATGACTACTTAATCAGTTCACCTGCAGAGAGTCATTCTTGCATGCCTCCTCTGTGCAAGACACACAGCCAAGTGCTGAGGTTGCAACAGTGAATGGACCTCAGCTCCTGCTTACCTGGAGCTGACATTCTAGTTACTCAAAGTAGGGGTGTCACAGGTTTGTAGCTTCTGAAATATCTTAGAGGAAAACATTTTTAAAAATTCCTCGGACAATAAGTCCAATAAAATGAGGAAGGTTTATAATTTAAGTTGGATGCAGGGGTAGGTCGTTGGTGTTGAGGAGGAGGATAAAAATTAAAAAAGGAGGCATTAATGGATTTATTAAAAATAGACTTATCCAGGTTAACAACAACAAAAATAATAAATGCATGCTAAATGTATAGCTCAGTGGCCAGCAAACTTTTTTCCATCAAGAACAAGAGAGTAAATATTTTCAACTTTGTAGATCAGATAGTCTCTGTTCCAATTTTCCATGTGGCACCAAATTAGCCATGGACGATACATGGCCATGGCTGTGTCCCAATAAAACTTTATTCATGAGGCCAGTTGGCAGGCTGGATTTGGCACACAGGCATCGTTTGCCAACCCCGACCAGTGCTCATCTTTTCCCAGCAATCCTTTATGATGAAGAAACTGAACGTCTCCTGGGTGAAATCCTTTGCCCAACACAGACAGGTAGGATTGCTCTAACTCACTCTGCATTCCTCATTTCATCTAGTTGGTGGCTAGGACAAACATGGAGAAAAACCAGCCTGGGGGAGATTGAGTGATGGAGATGTCTGACTTCGAAGATAAGTCCTATGACTTGGGTGACTTGCTGTGATTAAAAGAAGCTGATTGGGGAGAGCTGGAGTAGTTATGGAAATCCTGGAGAAGGTGGGTTGGAAGGATTTCTACCTTGGAATTCCCACTCTCTCTTCCCCTACCTGCCTCACCTGCCTGTAAACACCTATCACTGCTCAGGTCGCACCTCCTGCTTCCCTTGCTTCGGGAAGCCTCCCCAGAGCCCTCAGGTACACTCAGGTGCTCCCTCTGCAGGGCTCCCGCTGCCCGTGTTGAAAGCCCACAGCACCACGCGTACACTTTTCTGCATGTGTATTATACTTCATTAAAAGGAAAACCAACAGACAAAAATCGGCAGTTCTCCCATGATACCACGGACCAGTTATTTCCACATCTGAATCTCCAAAGGGCTGTGAGCAACCCAAACGCAGGGAGTGCCGTTTCACCTCTTTGTCTGCAGTTAGCCCAGGGCTGGCACTCGGTGTGCGCTCAGCACTCGTGAGCTCATGAGTAGGGTGAGATGTGGAGGAACAGGGGTGGGGAAAATACACTCCCTAGAGGGGGATCATCTATGAACCGAGCTTGAGCGTGAAGCTGCGGCTGAAACGGGGGCACCATGAGGAGGTGAGCACAGCGGGAGTGGGGCTTGGCTTAGGGGGGGTTCCCCAGGAGTGTGCTGTCACTTTATTGGTGGCACTGCCCTCCACTCAATAACTTGTCATGCACAGTTGGAAATTATTTTTGACTGAAGATATTTTCATATGCAATTTTAGTGAAGCTGATTCCCCTGCTGAAGTTGTACTACTATCTTACAAAAACATTCATGTAACACCCTGCATGTTTTCGTGTTATCCTCTTTTTTAATACCTGTGGATATGCTTGGGCTAGATTTCTATTTTAACCTATCTTCTTCTTGCCCTTTCATTGGTAGCTTCTCCTTCAGTTTCTCTGCCTTAAATTGTGGAGGCTGGCCTTTGGTGGATCTCCATAAAGTCTCAGTATGTTGTCTATCAAGCCATGTATTGTCTTGTTCTAGGTGGTCTTTGACTAATGGTACAAATATGGAAACATGATGGGCAGAATCCTCACTGCATTGTCACTAATTGTTTGCTCTTTGTCTGCCTTTCAAATCACTTGCACCCTTTTCACTAAATCACTCAAAAGAACTGGAAGAAACAACTCCCAGAGCAAGCTTACTGAAATGTGCTGTGATGCTGCTGTCATTCTGGGCTGCTAGTAATAAAGCCTTGCCTGTGTCTCCTTATCCAGTCCCAGAGGCTGGGCAAGACTTTATCTCAGAGGTTTCAGGTAACTTGAAATAAAGCATCATTTCATATCCCGTATCACTTCTTAGCTGATGAAACTGTAACCAAGCCATTTTCCTACTGAGGGGTCTATTTTCTTCTGACAACATCTTTTCTATGAATAGATAAGTCTTCCCAGGATCCTCAGCTGCCAGGTGATTAAGAGGCAGGGTCCACCCCCGGATTAATCATCTTGAGATACTAGGAGGTGAAACACCCACCCAGCCAGGTAAAAGCAGCTAAGCTGCCCTTTTCCCCACCCCCTCTTCCTCTTTTCCTCAGCATTTCCACTACATTGTTAGACATAAGTTCCTCATGACATGATGGAAACAGAAAAAGTCAAATGATGTCCAAGTCAAAACTCAAAGTCAGTTTTTGATTGAAAATGGTACAACTAAAAATAAATAATTCACTAAAACGTAGGGGCATATTTTGCGTATATTATAAAGCATCTTAGTATTGGTGACTAATGACTAATGTCAAACAGCTGGATTGTTTGAATCTGTACAGTACATTTAGATACGATTTCCCCTATTCTTCCAATGGCATCCAGCCTTGCATGAATATTTCCACTCACTCCTCCCCTCCTGGGGCTTCAAAGGAGTCCTCAGTGTAAACAATCATATCCCATTAACACCTCTCTCACCCCAACATGCTGGACTCTTAATTCTTTCACAAACCATTGTCCTAAGAACAAGTAAAACCTAACCCAAGCAGCTACTGAGCAAAGTCCAGAGGGAAATACTTGAAAAACATGTCAAAAACCAGCCACACTGAATGAACATGCAACAAAGGGCATTAGGGAAATTGGCTAATACACTGAATTCCTTAAAATTATAATGTTGAAGAAAATAACTGCAGTAGTAGGGAAATTATGCCAATTAAGTATCCCAGTAATGGGACAGAGGCAGGGGAGAAGTCACTTTGCTGCCGTGACCCAGCCCTTCCCTTCTCAGGCAGTGAGTGCCTGCTTTCTGCCATCAACACGGAACTTCTGAGAAGATGCAGATTTCAACTGCTCTGAGATTTCTGCCCGTTAAGAAGACATCACCACTGACTTCAAAGCACAGGAAGGAAGGACCATAAACGACTGAAGCGAAGTCAGATGACAGTACTCACTGCTTTCATTTTTCTCCAGAGGACAATTTCTTCCTTTTCCTTTTTTTGCTTTTTGATGGCGCAGTACTCTGGCCACCCGCAGGAAGATTCCAAAATCCTCCCTCAGTTTTTATTCCTGCAGTTGGCAACCTACACTACCTGGAAATCCATCTTTAATACAAATCTGAATGCCTTGTACTGTCATTTTGGGTTAAATATATTTCCCCCTGAGCTCTGGCCTCAGTAAAAATAGTAGACAGCTGGTCACCATGCTCCACACTATAAACCTGTTGGGAGGAAGTATGGCCAAGGGGGTTGGCTTGCATCAAAATCACTTGGAAAGCTTGTTAAAACACAGATTTTTGGATTTCACTCTCAGAGTTTCTGATATACATATCTGGTATGGAATATATATCTGATAGTAGGTACCTACTATCTCAAAAGCTAGGACAGTGGTTCCCAAACTCTAATACATCCCAGAATCACCTAAAGAGCTTTGAAAATTCCAATGCATTTTATACCAGGTAAAGTACAATGTCTACGCAGGCACCCATTTTTTTCTAAGCCAGGCATCAGTACCTTTCAGAGCTCTCCAGGAGACTGCAATATACAGTCAAGTTTGGGATAAGGCCTGGAGACAAAGAGAAGGACCAGAGGCCAGAAGAGGGAGGAAGAGCAGCCCTTGATCGTGGGATGATCCCTCTGTTTCCCTAGTCTGTCTTTTCTCATCTGTCCAACGATACGACTAGCTCTTTACTTTCCTCTCAAGCATCAGTAGCAGGAAAAATACATCAAACAAGTAAAATAGTTTTGAAACTTAGGAAGCAAAGGAGATGGTGCTGCCAGGGTAAGATGCAGAGGCTTTGCCGTCAGGGAGACCTGGGTCAGCATACTGAGTCTCACCAGCTCTGTGACCACGTTAATTTAACTGCTCTGTGTTGCATTTCCCTCCTCTGTAAAAAGAGAACGACATTACCTTGCTCATGGGGTTCCTCCAGAGCAATCTTGCTCTTTGCCCAGGTTGAAATGGGTGCTCCAGAAATGACTGTTATTTGATTGGTATACATACTACACATGCCGTTATCCCTAAATACGCAAAAGGCAAACTCTTGGGAAGAATTTCAAACAGAGGTTAGTGAGATAAACAGTGGAAAGTCTGTAAAACAGCATCCAATAGACAGCCCATAAGCAGACAATAGACAATTGTGGGTGTGTGGTTTAAGTAACTCAACGGCTGGGTCTTAAGACATCAGGTCCTTAGCATTACAGATTTCCACCGTCCTTTCCTCCTGCTTCCGGACAAGACCCATTTACCAGCAGGTTTGCTCTCTGACACTCCATGTACCGGTGGTTAGCCTGAACTTGGGGGTACTTTCAGATTTTGTATCTGGCGTTTTATTTCATGTATGTAAGTTTTTCTCCTGGGCTAGACTGCAAGTCCTTGAATTTCATGAGTTCATGTTTTCCTAGAGCACCCATGAGCTCACAATTCTGGGTGCTTAATAGTCATCAATGTCTCATTTATTTCCACAAGGCCTTCTTCTAATTTACCCTTCATACAGCTTCCAGAATAATCTTTCAAAAATCCAAATGTCATCTCTCTACTTAAAAGTCTTCCAGGTTTTCCCACTGTTCAAAGGGTTCAGCTTACCCTTCTTAGCCAGTTCATAAGGTTCTTTGTGCTCTGGCCTCTGCTGACTTCCCCCCAACACCTTGGAAGAGGAAATAGCCAGGGCTTTGGTGTCATGGAGATTTGGACTTGAAATCCAGCCCAGCCTCCAAAAGGCTATGCACCTGCCAAAGAGTTCCACAGTCTCCCTGAACCTCAGTTTCTTTATCTGCAAAATGGGAAAATACTAACTCCTTTCAGGTTTATTGTAAGACTAGAATTAATAAATGTGAAATGCCTGGCCTAAGACAGACATTTTTAAGAAATATGAACGGCATTTCCTGATCCTTGTACACGTGCAGCCCCTGCCCCAGGAACCGGGAGCTCCCTCAAACACTTGATGCTACATCATGCCTCTTTACCTTTGAACAGATAGCTTCCTACCTCATCAGCTCGGAAACCTCTCCCCTTTCAAGACTCAGATGAACAAGGTCACTTCTGTGGTGGCTCCGTGACCCACAGCTACAAAGCCGCTCCCTCCCCTGGGTGCCATCTTGGTGCGAAGCT
The DNA here is from genome assembly GCF_951394435.1 of Stenella coeruleoalba. Taxonomy (NCBI): domain Eukaryota; kingdom Metazoa; phylum Chordata; class Mammalia; order Artiodactyla; family Delphinidae; genus Stenella; species Stenella coeruleoalba. The sequence continues at coordinate 2,123,901 of NC_137150.1, forward strand.
CTGCTTAACTCACTTCGTCGCAATTAACGGTTTCTACGCCTATCTTTCAAACCAGGTAGAAGGTACTGTAAAGATCAGGGACAGTCCACAGTTATTTAGCATAGCATGTGACTTGCGTGGAATGGGTGACCGTGTCAGCTAAATGTCCCCCTCCTCACTGTCTGTCCCATGATCTGCGTGGGCTGACACATAATCTGCTCCACTGTAGTTCGCAGAGGGTGTCCTGCACCTTTGCCACCCCCAGCCCAGGAGTACCGACATCCCAGGGGTGCCTTCCAGGATTAGAGAATCGCAGGCCCCCTGATGACTGGCCGCATCACAGACCGCACTGTAACCAGCTGCTTGGGTGATGTGCACGCACACTGGAGGCTGAGAAGAGCCGCCCTAAACATACGTGCACCCCACTAGAGACACACGGTAGTCACCGGGCGAGAACGAGAGTGAGGGGAACGATGCAGCACATGTTAGCAAGCAGGAGGGCAGCGCTCTGAAGACGCCGCAGTCCCAGCATAACGCCGGTCACAGGAAGAGTCACAGATTTCAGTGTGGAATGATATATATATGTAATATATATAACACTGTGGTGATGAATTCCAAGCGCCGTGTTCACAGGAGTTCCTGAGAAGTATCACTCCTTACTTTGACCAATAAAAATTAAAGTCAGCAACAACAACAGCAGAACAATCCCAACCCAGATACTTGTGTAAAAGGAGAAAAACCAGAGCTTTAAGTAGTGCTGGATCACATAACGAAAACTGAAACAACTCAAAGCTAATCTTCTAGTGGAGAAGGAAGCCAAATCGTGTAGAAGAGAACGTCCACTATGAGCAAGAGAATTCTCATTCACCACCTATATCAAAGCAAGGGAAACCGTGACAGGGCACTGATCCCAAGTCAGTGCCACTGCGAGTGACACTTGTGCTCTCAGCGAGGACGGATGCCAGCTAGATGAACACGGTGAGTGGAATACTGTCACTTTAAGTCCCCTTTCTGCCTCACCTCTGTAACGCTCTGGGGAATGTCTCAGTCGTTCTGAGCTGTAGGCTCAGTCCTCGTGCCCTACCTCCTAAATTAACATTAGAGACTGAGCACGGGCACGAGGAAAAATGACCTTTGCATCAAACAACCTCCCTCAAACCTAGAACTCATGTTCAGGTGACATTACTGTCTGGGAATCCATCCAGTGAAAAACATGTCCTGATAACCAAGAGCAATTACATAGCAGGACCACAAACTTCTCAGAGGCATGTTTTTGACATTCACAAAACTTCTGCACAATTGTAAATGTTGTCTTGCATTCTTTTCTGGAAAAATAAAAGGAGGAAGCCTGTAATCTGAGTCAAAGATTCCAATTTCCAGGTAACAGCCTGCTCTTAGTGGCACACGGTGGGCTACAGAGCACAGAGGTTGCATCTCTTCCCAGGACATGGGGAAGGTGGGATTAGAAACATCGAAATAAAAGTGAGACAAATAGTTTTTACTTCAATTTTCTCTAAATTCTGGAGGAACGCCTGCTTACAAATTAGCAGCATAGAGACATTTCATTTGTGAACAGTCTTTTTTTTTTTTTTTAAAGATCTTGGGCAAACAAACAAAAAATCCTACATGAAACAAGGAGAAAAAGGCATTTGGAGTACTTGCTTTGTGATCCTGTTCTCAAAAGAGCTCAGACATCACTATAGCTTGCAACCTTTTTGGTTGGATACTTTTTTCCCCACCACTTAACAGAGGAGAAAGATTTTGTGAACATTTTAAAGCAACCGACAGGACTGCCTCCTCTTCCCTAAGTGCCTAGTCAGCAGATTCCTGGAGCCTGGCTGTAAAAGCACTTGTTTCTACTTTTCCCCAATCTCGGAAAGATGCCTCTTAAGCTATAGTGAGAAAGAGCATAGCCATTCAATTATCCAAATACCAGAAGTCTATAAAAGAACATCGCGCTGCAATTGGTTTCTTAATTTGAGTGAAACAGCATGCCTGAACATATCCCCAGATCCTGAAAATAAATCTCCACACAACACCTTCTGATTCAACTGCATTGCAGGACACATTTTTATCAATTTTGACATAACCTGTAGAATATGCAGACCATACCAATATGATCACGGTATCACAAAGGGAAAAATAAACCCCAAACTAAACATTTTTACGTGGCTTTTTACATGCTATTGAGAGTAGCAACAACAGATTCTATATTTTTGCCTTTTTCTGTACAGATGTTCAGATTTCAATTTCCAGGATGCCTTTAAATGTATTCAACTGTTTTAATGTGACACGTGCCTTTTAGTGCCCACTTTCCAAATATTCCAGTCATCCTTAGCTACAGGCATTCTGTCTACGACCGCTCAGAGAATATGCAGGGGAAAAAACCTAACCAAACTAAAAAAAACTAACAGATAATTGTGAAGTCTATAAAACTTATATCTATCCCATATGAAGCAGATGGTGGGTTCTGTAGTAGGCATAAAGCCACGAGCTGTCCAGTGTAAGGTTTGGTTTGGTAGCAGCTATTTCCCAGAAAAGAATGGCTCATCACAGTTTCTGGGCACTTTTCCTGCTCTCCAAGGACTTACCTGTTCTTGGAAAGAGGGCCGGAGCTTGAGAATTCATTTTCCTAAGGAAACCATAAAACCCATGGACACACCGAGTTCAGCTTCCAACCTTTGCCATCAGGAGACCATGCACCCTCAAAGCTCAGAAAACATCCGGGAAGTACCATGCACGTTCAATGCTCTGCACATCTTGCAAAAAACTACCTCTCACTCACTTGCGTGGATCTCTTTATTGCAGTTGACATGGGCTTGCCCAGGGGACCGACTTGTTGTTCCACAAAGATCCTTAAATAGGCACTACTGATGAAACATTTAATCCAAGCCTCGGGATCAAATGGCTGCTACTGCTAGGGACAGCAGTAGAAAAATCTATTCCCCAATTAAATAATTGCACGCAAAGCTATGACTGTTCATTATGTCCTTTAACCCAGTTCAGCTTTTCTGGAACACAGCCAACAGGCTTCATATTTTATTTTAATAATATGTATGTAGTACTTTCGAGATCATGGATTATTTTAGACATTCCTTGAAGGAACTCATCTCTTTCCCCCACATGAAAAATGGAGTGTGAGTTTGAACAAGAGATGCTTGTTACACCATAGAGCAATTATTTTTTTAAGTGCATATTGGTTGTTTCTGAAATCCTTCTCTACTTATGGTTAAAATGTTATATTTTATTTGGGAGGCATTTCTGTTTCCTTAGTACCATGGATATTTTATTTTGGCCTAATTTAAACTGTTTATACAGGAAGTGAGATTCATCAACTCTATATTAAGGAGCTGTGCCCCCAAAGTCCAACAAAAAATCTTGTTCCCCAAAGTAAAAACATCTACATTATATGAGAGCATCAGACAATAGGAAGGTGGTTGAATGGAAAATGTCCAGAATGATATGTTGTTCTGAAGCTTTAACTTCTTAAGAACACAGGGGATTGTAACTAAAGTGACAGGGGATTTTTTATTTTTTTAAGGGAGGGAAGTTAACACACTGAACATAGGTAGTAAAATAGTTCTTAAAATTAGAACACTTGTACATACAAATGAACTTCTTTACAAAACAGAAATAGAGTCACAGATGTAGAAAACGAACTTATGGTTACCAGGGGGAAGGGCAGGGGAGGGATAAATTGGGAGATTGGGATTGACATATACACACTACTATGTATAAAATAGATAACCAGTAAGGACCTACTGTACAGCACAGGGAACTCTACTCAATACTCTGTAATGACCTGTATGGGAACAGAATCTAAAAAAAGAGTGGATATATGTATATGTATGACTAATTCACTTTGCTATACAGCAGAGAGTAACACAACATTGTAGATCAACTATACTCCAATAAAATTTTTTTTAAAATTAAAGAAAAAAGAACACTTGTACAAAACAAGTAAATGTTGGCTTTGAAATGCACAGCTATTAGAACAAGAACAAATATCAACAGTTTGGGGAGGCTTAAAATATCCTCTATTAGAATCTTTCCTCAAATACTTTTTCCCAAGAAAGAACTAAAAAACACTGCCATGCATGCTTCTCATCTCTATAGGGGGTTTATTTTGAATGAAGTTCTTTCTGATAAGGTAGCACAGAATTTGTTTCTCATCCCTTTCAAGGAAATGGATTTTTAATCCTTCAAAGTTGCCCTATGTCTGTGTTTATTTTGTGCTTTCATTCAGATTAACTATGGATTTCAATTACTGCTTCCTGTCATTTGGTTAATGAATATGTTTCTGATAAGTCACATCGGTAGACCTGGACTGAAGTTACATCCCACATCTGGTCAATGATATGGGATTCTTCTCCAAGACCCATCGATTCTCGTGTCATTGAATCAGGACTCTGAGTCCCAAGGTACCAACATCTGGGAACTGTCTTTCTCCTCATGTCGAAGAATTCTGATTTAACAAGGAATACAATCTATGAAAAGCATTATTTCCACTTTGACTTTAACATCATTCACATGGGAACTATTTATCAGTTCAAACCCCTTTAAAGAGGAGGAAATGAATTGAAAATGTTCTTGGTTTCTCTTCCAAGGAGAGGGTTGCTATTGCTGAATATCACTGAGATAAAACAATGCAAAATAAAACAAGTAACTTCAAATAATGCCTACATCAATAGGTACATGAAAAAATGAACCACGATGTGCTTGCCTCAGACCATTTTAACTTCCACTTCAATGGTAAGAGCTGTTTACTTAGTAAATAGAGTGAACTGATATTAAGCAGTATTTCAGCATAGCTCTTGTCATAATTTGGGATATTTTTGTAGGATATGATCCAGTTCCCATCAGTGCTTACAATTCTCTTTGATTTTCTTTGTTACTTCCTTTATTTTTCCCTGAAGGATCAACATTCTCAATCACTAAAATATTTTGTGTAAATAAACCACCTAAAATTTACTGTATCTAGTGATGATTTACTCTAATATTGGCATTATAATTGACTTGCAAAAATGTGTAATTTTTTTTCTGAATAGGCTATTGAAATATCATGAAATATCCTTAGCTGGCAAGGTAATTTTTATGGAGAAAAACCAAAATAAACTAAAAATAAATTATAAAGTCTGATATCTTCACAATGAATATGAAAGAAAAGAAAACTGGCTCATGCTATTCTTTCCAACCCTTGAGAAGAATCTCGAATTACTTTCAGAAACTTAGTATCAATTTTTTTGCACCCTAAAGAAATGTGCAATTTAGAAAGTTTCACTGATTCTTTTCGAATTAGTAAAACCTAAAGGGTGAGGAGGGAACATGGCCTTAAATTCAGCATGTACTAGAATGACAGGTACCCCAAGCTATATTGTGATGAGGCTGCCAAAAGCAAACAAAAAATCTGTATCTTTTCCCCTTTTTCATTATTAGTAAAAAGACTATGCCATTTAAAACGAGCTTTCAACTGCTCCCCAGTCAACAACTGAGCAACTTGTCAGGGACTTTGAAGAGACTTTTCAATATTAATAATTTGAAATATTAATATAAAATTTCACTTTCAGAGTAGCGAGTATATCCGGTTCACCAGATAGCTTGGTTTTTCTTTATAAATGTCCCACAATGAATACATCAACTTTAACATCTATTCTTTTGATAAGCCATCTTGAGGTGGTCTGACTTTTGTTTTTTTTACTTTCACAAACATGCTCCTCACCATGATGAATGGCCTCCCATTGGGTATATGGAAAATTTCCCAGCCCTGTTCCCTTGAGAATGCTCCACTACATGGACTTCTGGGCAAAGCTAGATTAAAAGAGGAGGAGCATGAGCTATGATCCCTCTACCCCACAGCCATCAATTATTTGCAGCTATAAATCAAAGTTTTCAGCCCAAACAAAGACCCGTGTGGCAAGCAAACAAGGGCGTTCACGGCAAATTGTTTTGAAGCCGAATAAAACTCTTGACAGAAAACAATGGGGTCGGCAAAGCCACTGTCAATATCACTCTAAAGTTTAGCTGATTTATGAAGAATTAGACATGGTGCATCAAGTCACTGGGGGATTGATTGAGAAACAGCAAGGAGAAGTGTGAATACACTTCTATACACTGATATAAAACCAGATGAAGCTCCTCCTTGATCACAGAAAGTTTAGCCAAATAATGCATTTATCCATACGAATTTGAGCCCCTGCCTGAGATCCCTACTGTGAAATCTCTAATTATCAAACATGCTCTCCCTCTCTCCCCTCCTACTTATTTTTGGTTTCTGTGGAAGCAAAATTATCGGCCTTTACAACCTTCCTGTGAAGCACGGTTGTAGGCTCATACCTTCCTTTCTGTTTTGATCCTACACTTGGAAGAATGTAATTTCAGTAGTTTCATATACTGTTTACATGTCCCACATAAAAATATATCTTAAATGGAGAAACAGAAAAATATTGACTTTTGTGAAAACAAATAGAAATACCATCAGGAGGCAAAGCTAGCTCAGAAGGCATGAAATTAAATAAATAATGGTCTCATTTTCTAGGTGGTTTTTTTTTCTTTTTCTTTTTTTTTAAACCCTTGAGGTCTAACATTTGTCAAGAGCTTTCTCTTTTAGAGCCAGAAATTGCCCACACCTGGGAGGCATGTATGTACTTGGGTGAGAGAATGAATAATAAATCTAATAATAATCGCCATTACTAGTGTAACATTTATTGAGCATTTACTATGTGCCAGGTATTTGTCAAAGTAATGTATGTGCATTACCTCATTTATTCTCGAGAGCAAAGCTATGAAATATTTACTATGATCCTCTCCATTTTATGGAAGAAGACTCTGGTGCATCAAGAGGCCAGCTGGCCTGAAGTTGCATGGTTAGGAAGTTACACAGGTAAGACGTGGAGGGTCCTGGCTTTGAACCCAGGAAGTATGACTTCTTGAGTGTATGACCTTAGCCACTACACCTAAACTCACATTTGGGAGAAAAAATTAAAAAACATGTCTTCCTTATATCACTCAAAATTGTTTCAAAATCTTCATATGGTAACAATTTTCCTGAAGACAGATGTCTTACTTGCCCCACTCATCTGCTTACCTTACCAAGTCGTGAGCATCAACTCAAATGTTATAGTACACAAGTATGGAAAGGAACTCTTCTAAAATGGATGGAACATCTAAAGTCATCTTGCCCACTATCGCTTTAATAACAAAACTGTTCTTTCCTGTGGATCACCCATTCCATGTTCTTCTGCTAGGAGCTGGACGAGTGGTGGGTATCATTCAGGTCTAAGTAGAATCCATCACTCCCGCAGCTAGAGTGTAATGTGAGTGGGTACGATGTGGGCCATTTCTGTGTCCAGACCATTAAGAGGTGAGTGACCCTCTGTTACATTCTCTTCTCTTCCACCAAGAGCCCTGGCTGTGGTAAACCTGTTATGACCATGCTTCTTAATCAAGGGTGCAGAGGATAGCAAAGCCACAGGACAGCAGGAGCCCAAGTCCCTGAATCATTTATACAGAGGAGAGCTGCCTGAACACCCACAGTAGGTTGTTTTATAAATAAGAAATAAACTTTTGCTACTTTTAAGTGTTACAGATTTTGGTCTATTTGTTACAGCAGTTTAGCTTACCCTGATTCATACAATAAAAATACAAATTCAGCTACTTTCAGTTTAGATCATTTCATTAGACTAGTCAAAGCGAAGAGCATGAGAAGGAGCTTGGAACAAATCAGGACAATTGTGAGGGGTCTGGGGCAGGAACAAGCAAGACAGAAAGAAGATGATGAAGCCAAAAGTTCCTAATTTCATCATTTGGGAGGAAGTGGGCCCTGACCAAGACTAAGAAATTAGCTTCTTTAAATTAAGAGTGTTTATCTTCAGTTTTGTGTTCAGGAAAGAATAAAGGAAATGAACTACTGGGTCAGACAAAAAGTTCCTTTGGGAATGAACTTTTGGGTTTCTTAATGAACTTTCTTATGGAAAAACTCAAACTAACTTCTTGGCTGACCCAATAAATCAGTAAAAGTCGTAAAGAAAATTTAGCAGGGAGCAGAAAAGAAACTCGAACAAGGAAAATCTATGGGAATGAAGAAGAGAAGTAGAGAAGACAGAAATGTGAAAGCAGTAAAATGAACAACAAAAACCCCAATAATCCCCCCAAACATACTTCTTACCAAAATCTGGAACATCCTTGAAGAATGATTTATTCAGATTTTTCCCATTCTGTGACACGATGGATAAAAGTAGATTCATCATTAAAAAATAATAAAATTTGAAACCAAGTTAACCTGAGAATAATTATCTCATGCTCCTCGGTAGGATGCCTGATCATTCTGTTTTCTATGGCTTTTGCTACATTTTTAAAAGAAATTCTGCTTCACTTTCACACGAACAGATGACACTGTTGCTTGCCAAAGAATAAATTCCAAGTGATAAAATAATCCAGTATGTTTGAACTTCAGGTGGCACATCTATAGTGATCACCTCTTGGTATTCTGCTTTTGGAATGATGCATGACTTAGGATATCTTCAAAATAATGGATTCTATTAATCTGTAGTTTATTCAACTAAAAGCACTGGAAGCTGTGCCTTGTAATTTTACATGGAAAGAATATTACACAAATGATTTCTTGTTTGTCATGATTCTTGCATAAAAATGTACTTTAGCATTCAGTGAAGTGGTGGAAAAAATGGAAATATTTAGGAGATTACATTGATTTATGGTGGGGTCTATGCAAGTTGGCAAATGCTCTTTTTAAAAGAGTACTCAAAATTGACTTTAAAATCTAATTAAAATTGTAGATTAAAATAAATATACATATGAAAAATAGAGATAAAATTCAAAGAGCTAGAAAGAAATGTTTAAAAGACCCAAACAGATGGAATATAAAAAGGAGGGAAACACAAGAGCAATATAATTAAAACCAGAGGAAATCATAGCAAAAATGTCCCTTTGCATTTTCTGATGAATCCTAAAAGAACAGCTTACACATCTCTTTTAAATAGTATTTAATAAACCCCTCCCCAAATGCCAATAATTTTCTAGTCATAAAAAAATCTAAAATAGTTTGTTCTCTATAGGAAGATTAATTATTGAATCATTAGCCAAATGCTATTTTCATCCAGAGGGTGTAACTCACTGAGGTCTGGTGGAGAATAGCTACTGACAGTGGCGAGATGAATGAAGCTTCCGAAGGTAACACAGCACTGGAAGACATTTCAATTCTACTCAAAGTGGATAGACTTTGTGGAATATCCAGAAAATTCAGGTGACACTTTATAAACGGTATACCTTAGAAGCATGGCAACTCTAGGCCTACAATCAGAGCTACTTTAGATTTTTCCCAAAAAAACCTAAGACCAACCTGCGACTCTAGCTACTTAAAAGCCAACTAAAACAAAACTCAGACATCTTTAAAGAATGATAATTTAACCCAGACAGCCAACAACACAGAATTTACCACGTCTAGCATACATTCAGTAATTAATAGACAATAAAAGAAGCAGGAAAAAAAATAACCATGAGAGATAAAATATAGAAACCCAGACATCACACAGATGTTAGAATTAGCAAATAAGAATTTTGAAAGTTATTATGGGGCTTCCCTGGTAGCACAGTGGTTGAGAGTCTGCCTGCCGATGCAGGGGACTCGGGTTCGTGCCCCAGTCCGGGAAGATCCCACATGCCGCGGAGCGGCTGGGCCTGTGAGCCATGGCCGCTGAGCCTGCGTATCCGGAGCCCATGCTCCACAACGGGAGAGGCCACAAAAGTGAGAGGCCCGCGTACCGCAAAAAAAAAAAAAAAAAGTTATTATAGTTAAAATTAAAATGATTTAAATAAAAGATGGACATAATGAGGGAACAAGAGGCAAATCACAACAGAGAAATGCAAACTATAAAAGGTCCAAGTAAAAATTCCAAAGTTGAAGAACACAGTCTGAAAGGAAAAAATTTCATTGATGAGATCAATAGCCGATTGGAAATGGCAAGAGAAAAGACCAGTGAACTTCAAGAAGGGTCAACAGAAGCTGTCTAAAAGTGAAGCACAGAGAAGATTAAAAGATAAAAATGACTAGACCCTTAGTGATCTATGGGACAACATAAAATGGTTTATCATACATGGGGACTTCCCTGGTGGTCCAGTGGCTAAGACTCTGAGCTCCCAGTGCAGGGGGCCCAGGTTCAATCCCTGGTCAGGGAACTAGATCCCACATGCCTGCTGCAACTAAAGAGTTCACATGCCCCAACTAAAGATCCATCCCTCAGAAACGAAGACCCCACATGCAGCAACAAAGATCCTGCAAGCTGCAACTAAGACCTGAGGCAGACAGACAGATAGATAGATAGATAAATAAATAAATAGATAAATATATATATATACACATATTATATACATATATATATATATATATATATATATATATATATATATATATATATATATATATATATATATATATAAAATACATGTAACCAGTGTCCCCAAAAGAGAAAAGAGACAAACTGGGGCAAAAGAAATACATTTGAACAAAAATGATTAATAATGTCCCATATTATTGTTCCAAAATATTTTTTAACTATCAAGATCCCAGGAGCTTAATGAATCCCACACAGAATAATTATAAGAAAAGGCAAACCTTAAGCACATCATATTAAAAATGTTGAGAAAAGAAGATAAAGAGGAAAGTCTTAAAAGCAGCCACAGGGTAAAAGACGTCACATACAGAAAAACAATAGTAAGAGTAACTGCTGTTTTTATCAGACACCATGCAGGTCAGAAAGCAATGGAACAACATTTGTAAAGTACTGAAATCAAAAAACAAAACTAGACAAGCTAGAATTCTGTAGCTGACAAAAATATTCTCCAAAAACAAAGGCAGTACAAAAACATTTTCAGATTAACAGAAGTTTCAAGACTTTGGTACTAGAGCACTTGCATTATAATAAATGTCATAGACAGTTTTCCAGGTTGAAGTGAAATACTATAAGGGAGAAATTCAAGTCTACCTGAAGAGTTCTTGAAAAGACGACTACATGGTAAACATAAATAATCTTTTTTCTTTATTTGTTAAAAGACAAATGATTGCTTAAAGAAAAATAATGACTTGTGCTTTGGGGTTCATAAAATATATAAAAAAGATACAAGAAAAGTAACACAGAGGACAGGAGGGGATAAGTAGAAAGATATGTAAGATTTTTAACATTATACTTGAAGAGATATAACATTAAATCAAAGCAGACTAGAATAAGTTAAAGATGAATATAATCTCTAAAGCAAATACAAAATATAACTATAAGAAATATAGCTAATGAACATATAGAGGAGATAAAACAATGCTAAAATAACTCTCAAATAATCTAAAAAAAGGTAGGAGAGGAAGAAAAATAGTTATAAAGATAAAATGGGAGAAATATAAGATGTTATACATAAACCCAACCATATCACAATTACATTAAATGTGTACGGACTAAATAACTGAAAAGAATGAACTGTCTGACTGGATTCAGAAAAAAGCTGTTCCCACTTCTATGCTCTTTACCTTTATATTTTATATGGTCTTTATATTTACATTTTAAATATAAAGACATAGATTAAAAGAAAAGATTGAAAAAATATACCATGGAAACAGGTGTCTAAAGAAAGCTGGAGTGGGTACATAAATATCAGCAAAGTAGAGCTTCAAGACAAAGAGTATTACCAGGGATAGAGAGGGATAATTCATAATGATAAAGAGTAAGTTCATGAGATTCCAGACCAAGATGGAGATGCAGGAGGCTCTTGAACTCACCTCCTCCCAAACACACACCAAAGCTACTGCTACATACCAAACAATTCCCTCTGAAAGAAATTCAGAAGTGGAGTAACTTCTATGCATTGTGAAAACAAGAAAAAAAACATACTGAAATAGGTAGGAGAGCCTGAGACATAATCTTGCCATAAACCTCACCCTCGGTGCAGTGACACGCAACTCCCAGCTTCTCCCTGAGGAATGAAAGGTTTGTACTCCACATCTGGTGTCCAACTTTTAAGACTTCCACCTGAGAGACAGGCTCCTAAAACACCTAGCTTTGAAAGCCAATAGGACTTGTATCCACAACACCCACAAGGCTACAGGTGAACTAAGAAACAGTTCCTAAATGGCTTTCATGGACTCATTGTGGCAAAATGATGCTGAAAACTCTGCCTCTGTGCATAGATGTTAAATCGAATCTTGGAGACAGAGTTTTGGGTAAAATAGAAAAGATCAGCTTTATTGCTTTGCCAGGCAAAGGGGGACACAGGAGGCTCATACCCTTTAAAACCTGTGTGTCCGTTGAAGGAGGAGTTTTATAGCAATGGTTCAAGGGCGGGGTTACTGATAAGGATCAGGGTGTGTGCAGGGCCTGGCTCCTTTAATCTGGCCTCAGGTGGCCTCCTGATGAGCTTCTTTCTGGAATAAAGAATGCTTCATCAAGTAGTTAACATCTTCCATATGTTGGGGGTTTAGTTCTGCAGAAGAGCTCGAAGATATTGTTACATGTACCCCTTGAGGGGGAACCAGGGCCCTGCCCCGAGGCTGCACTATTGTATCTTGGCTGCTCCTCCCTTGTCTCTGCATCCCCTGCCTTCCCTGATCAACAGCTGTTTGAACTTTCCCTTTGGAACTCAGGGAAGGTCATGGAGGCTGAGGCCTATTCCCTACAAACAAGAGACAGGGGAAACAGAAAGGCTTCCATGCCCAGTTCCATGCTCAGTTTCAAAAGGCCCCAGGACCCAGTGCAGAGGCAGCAAACTAAAACACACACAATCTTACAGTAAAAGAGGCCCATTTGTTTATCTTAAAAGCTTGGGTCTGAGGAGCAGGCTCCTAATTTAACACACATCTAAAGGCTGAATGCAATTCTATCCAGAGACTACTACACAGGCAGGCAGATGCCACCTTCATGTTCTCCCTCGGCCTCCCACCAGGTTGTTGATATCTCCCAAAAAGAAGCTTGTGCACATGTCCAGTGCTCTAGTTTTTGCAGCTGCCACCCATGGGATGTGGCTCTGGTGCTCTGTGGGGCTTATGTTTGTGGGTGCTACAGAACTGTAAACAAATAGAGAAAGAGTTCCTAACCACCATTCCTCTAGGGCACAGTGTAGAGGCAGCAGACAGAAAGGCCTGGTTGTCTTTCCCTGAAAGAGGCCAATTTGCTTATCTTAAAAGCTGTGTCCTGGGGGGCAGATTTCTAATTTAACACACATCCGGGGGCCAGCTGCAATCATTTTCAGAGATGGGGGATGCCAGCTGGCACAATCTTCACATTTACCCTCTGCCACATCCCAGGCTGCCATTGTATCTGAGAAAGGAGCTTGTGCACATATCTGGTGCCAAAGCTTTTGTGGCTAATGCCCAGAGGATGCATCCCTTGATAGCGTGGCTTTGGTGACCAGTGGGCCTTGTGTTCACAGGTTCAATGGGATAGTAGCAAAGAAAGAATCAGCTCTTAAGTGACTACACCTGCAGGGCTCTGAGCAGAGGGAGCAGACAGAAACACCCACCTCCCAGTCTTCCCCTGAAGAGGTGCACACTTTGAAAGCTGCTGCTTAAGGGTCCAGCTTCCCATCAGCCTGCATCTAGATGCTGATTGTGATCTTCTGCTTTGGGATATTGACAAGTGTTGACACTTGTCAACTTCTGGGAGCCACTAAGAACAAAGAAGGCTGCTTGGACAATCACAAAGGTTTAAAAGAAAATCAAGAGTTAGGGCAGGGTTGAATGATAAGTCTTATCTCCTACATGAGAACATTCCTTCAAGACTGGGAGAGGTGGCTGTTTTATCTAATACATGGAAACCAACAGAGAGTCAAGAAAAATAAAGAAACAGATGAATATGTTCCAAACAAAAGAACAAGATAAAGCCTCAGAAAAAGACCTATTTCAATAAAATGGAGGTAAGTGACCTACCTGATAAAGAGTTCAAAATAACAGTCACAAAGATTCTCACCAAAGTCAGGAGAACAATGCATGAACAAAGTGAAAATTTTATCAACAAAGATAGAAAATATAAGGCAGTACCAAATAGAAATCATAGAGCTGAAGAATACAATAACTGAATTAAAATGTTCAATAAAGGGGTTCAATCACAGACTAGATGACATGGAAGAAAGAATCAGCCAACTCAAAGACAGAGCACTGGAATTCATCCAATCAGAGAAGCAAAAAAAAAAAAAAAACAAAAGAAGAATAAAAAGCAAAGATTGTTTAAGGAACTTATGGGACAACATCAAGCAGATTCACATTAGAGGAGTCTCAGAAGGAAAAGAGAGAGAAAAAGGGGTAGAAAACTTACATGAAGAAATAATGGTTGGAAACTTCCCTAACCCAAGGAAGGAAACAGACACCCAGGTACAGGAAGCCATAAAGATCCAAATTAGATAATCCAAAGAGACCCACAACAGTACAGATTATAATTAAATAGTCATAAGTTAAAGACAAAGAGAGAACCTTAAAGGAAGCAAGAGAAAAGCAACTTGCTACTTACAAGGGAACCCCAATAAGACTATAAGCAGATTTTCAGCAGAAACTGTGCAGGCCAGAAGGAAGTGACACAATATTTTCAAAGTGATGAAAGAAAAAAATTGCCAATCAAGAATATTCTATTCAGCAAAGTTGTCCTTCAGAATTGAAGGAGAGATTAAGAAGTTTTCCAGATAAGCAAAAGCTGAAGGAGTTCAGCACCACCAGACTGGCCTCATAAGAAATGTTAAAGAGACTTGGTAAGCTGAAACAAAAGGGCACTACCTAGTAAAAGAAAAACATCTGAAAGTATAAATCTCATGGGTAAAAGTATATATACAGTATATACAACATATACAGTTGAATTCAGAATAATTTAATGTTCTAATGGTGCTAGGTAATCACTTATAAATCTAGTATTTAAAGTTAAAAGACAAAAGTAGTAAAAATAACTGTAAGTATCATATTTTAATGGATACACAAGACAAAAAAAATTGTGACATCAAAAACGTAAAACATGGAAGGGCAGGATAAAAATGTAGAGCTTTAATATGTTTGAACTTAAGTTGTTATTAACTTAAAACAGACTGTTATAAATATAAGATGTTTCATGTAAGCCTTATGGTAACCACAAAGCAAACCTATAGTAGATACACAAACAAGAAAGAGAAAGAAATTTAAGCATACCACCAAGAAAGTCATTAAATCACAAAAAAAAAAATCAAGGAAAAGAAAAGAAAGGATCAAAGGAATTACAAAGCAGACAGAAAAAACAATTAACAAAATGGCAGTAAGTCCACTGCAATCAATAATTACTGTACATGTTAAATGGACTAAATTCTCCAATCAAAAGACAGAGTGGCTGAGTATATTAAAAAAAACAAACAAACAAAAAACCCCAAGACCTAACTATATACTGCCTACAAGAGACTCACTTCAGCTTTAAGGAAACACACAGCCTGAAAGTAACAGGATAGAAATACTCCACATAAATGGAAAACAAAAGAAACCTGGGGCAGCAATACTTATATCAGACAAAAATAGACTTTAAGACAAAGACTGTAATACAAGACAAAGAAGGTAATTAGGTAATGATAATGGGATCAATCCAACAAGAAAATTAAACACTTGTAAATATTTATGAGCCCAATATAGGAACACCTAAATAAATAGAGCAAATATTAACAGATCTAAAGGGAAAAATAGACAGCAATATAATAATCGTAGAGGATCTCAATATCCTACTTTTAATAATGGATAGATCATATAGACAAAAAATAAGGAAACACTAGACTTAAATGACACATTAAGCCAGATGGACTTAACAGACATTTATAGAACATTCCATTCAAAAGCAACAGAATATGCATTCTTCTCAAGCATACATGGAATATTGTCCAGGATAGATCACATGTTAGGCCACGAGACAAGTCTAAATAAATTTAAGAAGACTAAAATCATATCAAGCATCTTTTCCAACCACAATAACATGAAACTAGAAATCCACAATAAGAAGACAACTGGAAAATTCACAAATATGTGGATATAAACATGATACTGAGTAATCAATGCATCAAAGAAGAAATAAAAATTTTAAAAATATTTTGATACAAACAGAAGTGGAAATACAACATACCAAAACTTACGAGATGCAGCAGAATCAGTTATATGAGGGAAATGCATAGCGATAAATACCTACATTAAGAAACGAGAAGGATCTGAAACAACTTAACTTTATACCTCAAGGAACTCGAAAAGAAGCACAAACTAAGTCCAAAGTTAGTCTAAAGAAGGAAATAACAAGTATCAAAACAGAACTAAATGAAACAGAGACTAGGACGACAATGAAAAATGTCCATAAAACAAAGAGCTAGTTTTCTGAAAAGATAAATAAAACAGACAAACCTTCAGCTAGACTCACCATGCAAAACAGAGAGAGGACTCAAAATCAAAAATGAAAGAAATGTTACAACTGGTACCACAGAAAAACAAAGGATCATAAAAGACTTCTAGGAACAATTATATGCCAACAAAGATCTAAAAGACTAGGAAAAGCAGAGATCTGGTGCCCTTGGTTACCAAGAGTCCACTTACAGTTCCCATCACACTGGACCAAATTTTTCTTGGAAATTCCACCCTCGGACCTCTGTCTCATTGGAAGCACTGTGGTTCATAAGGTAACTAAGGTAACTCCATGTCTGTCAAAGCAGATTGAGAATCTCTTGTTCTTCTACATGTAATTGATTTGAATAAAGACTTCAGTGGCTAAGTAGGTTTGGAGAATACTTTGCTTTATTTTAAAAAAACACCTTAGGGGCTTCCCTGGTGGTGCAGTGGTTGGGAGTCCGCCTGCCGATGCAGGGGATGTGGGTTCGTGCCCCAGTCCAGGAGGATCCCACATGCCGCGGAGCGGCTGGTCCCGTGGGCCATGGCCGCTGAGCCTGCGTGTCCGGAGCCTGTGCTCTGCAGCGAGAGAGGCCACAGCAGTGAGAGGCCCGTGTGCCGCAAAAAAAAAAATAAAAAAATATTAAAAAATACCTTAAAAGTTTTAATTTATTGCAAGACCTCCTCAAAGTCCTTAATATGCAATTGTTCAGCGTGACTCTTCAGAACGGGACTACACTGAGAAATCTTTTTAAACCTATTTGAGCATGGAGTCATTTATTCACTGAAAATCTCAGCAATAAGGAGTTCCATGGAACACACACTTTGGGAATCTCAGGACAGAGTAAAGTCTGGTGATCACTTGAATGCTCAAGAGAAGAAACCTACATGTGGGCAAATCCATGTCTAAAATAGTTATAGACCTCTAGTAATTGCCATTATGTGTGTATATATATATATATATATATACATAGCCATTATATATACCCATATAAATTGACTATATATATAAACTGATATTATATACATATAAAATGTATAAGGCATGTGTAATGTATATATAATGTATAAGGCATATATACCATGTATACTACTGAATGTTCAATTTATGAGCTTGCTAATTTAACTGAGGACTTAAATTCTTGAATAGACTGTTTCATCCTAACAAAGTTAGTTGAGAATACAAAGCAATAAACTATATCTGAATTAATTTTTAAAAATTGAGTTTCATGATCAGATGCTGACTGTGAGTTTTCCAGTACCCTCTTTCTCACATCTAAAGGAACAGTCAAATAAACAATTTGTTGGTCTACAAACCAAAGTGTCAGGAGAGGTAATTTATCAATTTGTTGATTGCTCATGGTTATCAGTCAGCAGACGGGCCTGAAATTATTATTTTGCATACCAGCTCTTCAACAGGAAGCTCCCACATTCATACTTTCTCTCCCCTGCCAAATCATTCCAAAACAGCATGCTGATATAATATCATATCAGGGGACCTGCAACAAATGTCACAGTCATTTGCTTTCCCAGTTTTTATTTGAGGACAATTCTCTCACTAAATGATCTTCCCCCTCCATCCTGATCCTCTCTATGGATAATAAGAGGGTTCTTGGCAATTAGCAGAGTTCCAGTAAAAATATTTTTCCCTAGCTATAATGCAGTAATGGCCAAGAGAAATCGGGGCACACATTTTTCTATCTACTTTAATAAGTGCACATCCAAGTAAGGACATGCAGGATACCTGCTCAGGCATGCCCTGGGCTCAGCATCGATCTTCCTGATGCTTTACCACTTCCAGACTGACAGCTAAATTACTGCATAGAAAAGGTTTCTGTGGGCTGTAACCATAACGCTGCCACTGAATCTCATTTGTTGGCTAAAGGATAAACAGAGACTGAAGGACAATTTTCATTAACAGAGAAAGATGGGATGTATACGGGAGAGGAGAGCTGGATCTGCATGGGAGAGCAAGCTTAGCGACTTTGGAGAAAATGCGAGGAGACACACTCTAATTGAGTTGTAATTTTCTTGTCAAGTGGCAGGCACCAGCTGAATTCTTGGAAGAACCCCACATCTGCAGCTGAGACTGTCTTACATGCTTTCTGTGCCCAATGGTTAAGAATGAAGGAAAGTTAGTAATGGAAATAAAAACAAAAATAAACAAATGGGACCTAATGAAACTTCAAAGCTTTTGCACAGCAAAGGAAACCATAAACAAGACCAAAAGACAACCCTCAGAATGGGAGAAACTATTTGCAAATGAAGCAACCAACAAAGGATTAATCTCCAAAATTTACAAGCAGCTCATGCAGCTCAATAACAAGAAAACAAACAACCCAATCCAAAAATGGGCAGAAGACCTAAATAGACATTTCTCCAAAGAAGATATACAGACTGCCAACAAACACATGAAAGAATGCTCAACATCATTAATCATTAGAGAAATGCAAATCACAACTACAATGACATATCATCTCACACCAGTCAGAATGGCCATCATCAAAAAATCTAGAAACAATAAATTCTGGAGAGGGTGTGGAGAAAAGGGAACCCTCTTGCACTGCTGGTGGGAATGTGAATTGGTTCAGCCACTATGGAGAACAGTATGGAGGTTCCTTAAAAGACTACAAATAGAACTACCATATGACCCAGCAATCCCACTACTGGGCATATACCCTGAGAAAACCAAAATTCAAAAAGAGTCATGTACCAAAATGCTCATTGCAGCTCTATTTACAATAGCCCGGAGATGGAAACAACCTAAGTGCCCATCATCGGATGAATGGATAAAGAAGATGTGGCACATATATACAATGGAATATTACTCAGCCATAAAAAGAAATGAAATTGAGCTATTTGTAATGAGGTGGATAGACCTAGAGTCTGTCATACAGAGTGAAGTAAGTCAGAAAGAAAAAGACAAATACCGTATGCTAACACATATATATGGAATTTAAGAAAAAAAAAATGTCATGAAGAACCTAGGGGTAAAGCAGGAATAAAGACGCAGACCTCCTAGAGAACGGACTTGAGGTTATGGGGAGGGGGAAGGGTGAGCTGAGACAGGGCGAGAGAGAGTCATGGGCATATACACACTAACAAACGTAGTAAGGTAGATAGCTAGTGGGAAGCAGCCGCATGGCACAGGGATATTGGCTCGGTGCTTTGTGACAGCCTGGAGGGGTGGGATAGGGAGGGTGGGAGGGAGGGAGACGCAAGAGGGAAGACATATGGGAACATATGTTTATGTATGACTGATTCACTTTATTATAAAGCAGAAACTAACACACCATTGTAAAGCAATTATACCCCAATAAAGATGTTAAAAAAAAAAAAAAGAATGAAGGAAAGTTTTTACCTGTAAATAGAACTGAAACTAGAGCAATGAAGAGAGGAACTCAACAGTGTTTCTGAATGGAATGGACATATTCTTTTCAGGAAAATGAACCTTCTTTGCTGAAGCATCATCAAGCGATAGGATTGAAAACGAAGACTGAGAAATATGGGGAAAAACAACCCATGTTTAGTGAACTATCTGGCAAATATGTACAAGCCACTGCATTCCATATATATAAGATAGGATCCTGAATTCAATGATCCTATAGCTTAAATTAAGCAGAGGAAAGACATTCAAATATATACTAGGTTACAAGCATCTACTTCATCTCCAACTGTCAGTATACATAATAACTCCTTAACATGTATTTATTGAATAAATTACTGAAAAATTATTTCTTATTTAAGGCGGAAATAGTAACAGCCATAAGAAAGCTACAGATGTGAGTAGTGGGCTTCCAAGGGTGAAGTTTACTTCTGGCTGGAAGGGTCAAAGATGACATTATGGAGAGGTGGCATGCGATTCGGGCATCAATATTTATAAATGTTTGGAGGTTCAGGATGACACTGAGGAAGAACAAAGAACAGTATGACAAGACAAATGGAGAATTCTTAGGTTGAACAGGAAATAGCAGTGGTATTCTTTTTTTTTTTTTTTTTTTTGCGGTACACAGGCCTCTCACTGCTGTGGCCTCTCCCATTGCAGAGCACAGGCTCCGGACGTGCAGGCTCAGCGGCCATGGCTCACGGGCCCAGCCGCTCCGCGGCACGTGGGATCTTCCCAGACCAGGGCACGAACCCGTGTCCCCTGCATCGGCAAGCGGACTCTCAACCACTGCGCCACCAGGGAAGCCCGCATTGGTATTCTTAATAGTCAGCAGCTACTGTCCAGGCTGAAATGAACACACTCTTAGTACTCTGATTTTCAGTATCTGATGGGAAAGCAAATGCTGTGTGTAGCTACCTCTGCAACTACAAACCAAGTCAGGTCACATTATGACTCAGTAAATGGTTGTAGACTAAGATATTTCTTTTCAAAATGTCAGAAAAACCCTCATAGAGAGGGTTGTATTAGCAATTTCCCATTATGACAAATTATGAATTGAAAATACACATTTTTTTTTTTTTGAAAATACACATTTTTATTTGATCCCTGGGTTTAGGCTGTAACTGGCATTAGCTACACTAGTAATTTAATCCTAGACTCTACTCAGTGCCTGACATAGTGCCTGGCACATAGTAGGTATGTGAGAAATATTTGTTGAATGAATATCAATAGTCAAGATATTGTCATGTACTGAGGAATAGATTATTCTATAGAATAGGTTTTCTTTATCATTTCTAGTTTCACTCTCAACTTAAAACTTGAAAATCCAAACACTCCATGAATGATAAGAATGTCTAATTCACAGTGTAGTTGATGATTTAAAAAATCACAATTGTTTCCCACTTTTACTCCATATATTGAAATCATGGTTTCTAACTTGCCAAGGTCACTTACAGGCATCCTTATTTTAAGTTGTTTTTAGCATCTACTGTTCCCCTTGGATTTTCACTTACAGGAATCACACTCACATTATTTACTGCAAAGTAAATTGCTTCATGGTCTTCCAAAGTACTTTGATGAAGTATCCACAGAAAGGGGGTCCAAGGGTCAGATGAGTTTGCGAAATGCTTCATACCCTGAGCCTACTCTTGGAGGTTCACTTTGTAAGTAACACACTTAAGTTTCTCAGAAGCCCTGTAGTAAAGAAGCCCAATGAACTCTGGTTTAACCTGGTGTTTTTCTAACTGTTATAACCATGGAGGCTATTCTGAATGGCTTTCACTCTTTCAGAACTAGTTAGTGTTCTGAGATGCAACCTTGGGACAAGATCCTAAGGTAGAGATTACAAGCTGCTGAGCCCATGGTATTTTATCCTTGAGTGACGGCACACACTGAGAGAGAGGAGAGATGTCAGCACATCTGGCAACGCTGGGACCCTAGTCCCTCCTAGCATCAGTCCCCCCTACCCCTTTTCAGTGGGCATAGTTTCTCTGATTCATTATGGCGCTGGCGTTCCCATATTACTCCCAGACGATTTCAGGCATGTACATCACTTGCCTGGTCCCTGTAGGTATCTGACTTTGGAATTCTTGCCCTGGGGTATCTTAATCGTTCAGTTGTTCCTACTACGCTTAGAAGAAAAAGGAATGCCAGTATTCAAAGGCCAAAAAAAAGAAAAGAGAGAAAAGTCAGTATAAGATGAATCCCCTTTTAAGCTACAGGTGGTAATTGCTATATCTGTTGAACTTCAAGGAAGCAATAAGAAGGAGCATATGTCAGCATCTTAGTATCCAAATGGTATTTGTCCCATTTTCTGCACCTGCAAATCTATAATCCTCAAAGTAATACAGGAATCTTGGGATGTTACAAAACACCACTATGAAGTGTTTCACTTGTGCTCCATAGAAATGGAGCCTTACTTCTGAATGGGATCATTTCTTATTTCATTTCAGATCTTTTTAGGCTCACACTCCAACGACTGGCTGCTCTACTGGGATCCATGGAGCTCTGGACAGAACTCTCACATTTACCAACAAATAGCACTGGGTCTATACAGCAAGCAGACTGCCTTCCAAAGGAAGCTTTTGGCTCTCCAGAATGGGTCCTTATTTCCTCTTTTCAAAAACATCCTGCTTATTACTCTTTTGTGGTGATATGCTAAACTGCCCAATGTGTGATTAAAAGTGTCTTAGTTACTGAAAATAATTTATTTTTTCTAAATTTTAAAAGGGAACATATTTTAGCTTGCAAACTTCTGAGGCTGTGGTGGGGGACATACTGGGGAAGATGCAAAAACCACAAGGGGCATTTGGTATATAACCATGACACAGCCTTCTAGCAGGGAAGACCAACACAGAAACAAGACTTCTGCAAGAGGAGAGCATCAACAGGGCAAAGTGAGAGACAGCTTGTTCTGTTTGTGCTCTACTTGTGCTCTCCAAGTAGTGTATGCCACTCATACCACGATTTCCTTAAAAAGAGTAGATTCCAAAAGCATTTGAGACATCAAGCTGGGAAGGTGTTTTTTTGGTTTCTTTTTGTTTTTACCAAAATGTCCCACATATACTTTCTTTTTCATTACCTCAGGTTATAAAGTATATTTCGGCAGTGCCTCTCCCTAGACTGTAAAATCAGGGTTTGTCTTCTCTAAATATTTTCCAATTTGCAACTTTTGCTTTTTCAATCATGTCAAATGTCACCATCTCATAACTGGTTACTATCATCCTTCTAAGTGAACTGATTGTATTGTCACCAAAAAGGATGTAACCTGAGGGTCTGGACAGGAAGTGAAAGAATTAAGGTTGTAGAGAAGGAGCTTCCTGTCTGTGTTTTCCTCCTCTGGCTGAAGGAGTTTGAAGCAGGAATGCCGCAAACACAAACCATCCACTCGGGGCAGACATGCATTTGGCTTACTAAGTGTTGGTTTGGGTGTGGAGGGAAAGGCATAATGCTGGACCTTCTAGCATGTGTCTTTCAGCAAAATCCCAAATCACTGTATCTGAAGTAGCAAGACATATATTTTTAATTTTATAGCCAAAATATATTGTTTATGACTACCAAAAGCCAGTAACAACCTCTGTTTTCCCTGACTTGATTCAGGCTTTGGGTTTGAACTGCCTGCTAACCACAGTCAACCATTCATTCTATGAATATTTAATGAGCCTCTCCTAATGGGCTGGCTACTCTTGCGTACTAGAGAAATAGAAGTGATCAGGTAAAAATTCTAGCTTGCATGGAGCTTATTTTCGAATGGTCATAACTCCTACATTTTATTTATTTTTTAACTTTTTAAAAAGTAACTAATTTTTGGCTGTGTTGGGTCTTGGTTGCTGTGTGAGGGCTTTCCCCAGTTGCAGCAAGCAGGGGCTACTCTTTGTTGCATTGCGCGGGCTTCTCACTGTAGTGCCTTCTCTTGTTGCGGAGCACGGGCTCTAGGCGCGCGGGCTGCAGTTGCTGTGGCACGCGGGCTCAGTAGTTGTGGCTCACGGGCTTCTTTGCTCCGTGGCATGTGGGATCTTCCTGGACCAGGGCTCAAACCCATGTCCCCTGCCTTGGCAGGCAGACTCTTAACCACTGTGCCACCAGGGAAGCCCAATTCCTACATTTTAGTGACTCCACTTTGTACTTGTCAGTGGCACTCAAGACTTGGAGGAAACATGGTGGACTGAGACTGGTGAATGTCAGCAGCCCATGGCAAGGGAAGATCTTAAGAGAAATTATTTCTAGCTACGTTCTGACTGCCAACAGCCCCTGGTGCTTGCATCTTCCCCAGACTATAGCAACGAGGCAATGGAGACAAGAGTTCTAGTGAGTTGGACATTGTAAAGTACAAGACAACCATGGAGTTCCTTGCATCTCGTGCTAGAGAAGAAACAAGTCAGGCCCCCAGGGACTCAAAGAACAAACCTTTCCCTCCATAGGAAGGGGCTTGATCTGTGCCCTTGTGCTTATCACACAGGACTGCTGTGAGGGTTAAATGAGTGTATAGTACTCAGAATTGTGCCCAGCAGATATTTTTGTGCTACTAGTATTATTAATCACTGTGTCCTCACTGGGTCCTCTTGTCCCGTATACTGTTAAGTCCTAAACATTTTATACAATTATGTCTCTACCTAAAAATATCTTTAATAATGGGATACTGTTGTATCCAGGTACCTCAAGGTACCTGGAGGTTGAGTCTTATTCTGATAATCTCATGTAACTCAAACAGCATCTACTGCCTTTAATACCAAGGGTTTCTAGCTAAGTGTGTACTGAATTGAATTAGAAATGTCTTTAGGGCCTCCCTGGTGGCACAGTAGTTAAGAATCCACCTGCCAATGCAGGGGACACGGGTTCAATCCCTGGTCCAGGAAGATCCCACATGCCGTGGAGCAACTAAGCCCATGCGCCACAACTACTGAGCCTGCGCTCTAGAGCCCACGAGCCACAACTACTGAGCTCGCGCAACACAACTACTGAAGCCCGCGCACCTAGAACCCGTGCTCCGCAACAAGAGAAGCCACTGCAATCAGAAGCCCGCACACTGCAACAAAGAGTAGCCCCTGCTCCCCGCACTAGAGGAAGCCCTCATGCAGCAACGAAGACCCAACACAGCCAAAAATAAATAAATAAATATATTTTTAAAAAAGAAAAGAAAAGTCTTTAGGTCTATTCAGTTAAGACTTCAAACAAACATCTCTGGAGTCACTGTTATGGGTTAAATTGTCTCCCCCCACCCCCTCAAAAAAAAAAAGAAGAAGATATACTGAAGCCTTAATTTCTGAATATGACCTTATTTGGAAATTGGGTTACCGCTGATGTAATTAGTTAAGATCACAGTGGAATAGGATGGGCCCCTAATCCATATGTCTGGTGTCTTGTAAGAAGACAGCCATGTGGAGACAGAGAGACACAGGGAGAAGACCAGGTGATGGTCAAGGCAGAGACTAGACTTAGGAGCGGCAAGCTGAGGAATGCCGAGGACTGCTGGCAAACGACCAGAAGCTAGGAAGATACAAGGGAGGATTCTCCCCTCCAGGGTTCAGCCTAGCCCTGCTGACACGCTGATTTCAGATGTCTGGCCTCCAGAACTGTGAGCTGATAAATTTACATTGCTTGAAGCCACCCAGCTTGTGAAACTTTGTTACAGCAGCCCCAGGAGACTAGGGTCTCCTCCCTGAGTCATTCATATCAGTAGCTGTGCAGCATGGGCTTCCTCACCACAAGATGCACGGTTTATTTTGTGGCTCAACATTTACACATAGAATATGTGCCACTAACAGGTCAAAACAGACTCAGTTGTCCTAGGAGAATGATGCCTTATTCATCTAAGTTTCCCTCCTTACACCTTTTCCCCAATAGTTCAGATGTTCTTGAAGTCTGCCAGATAAAACACTCTGACAGCATACACTTAGGAAGCCACAGGGGACAGATCCAGGGTGTCAGAGAACAATCCCACGGAGATTTAGAATGCCCTCAGCATTTACGTCCAGGTAGGAGACTTGGGGAGATTTTCGAGGCAGATTTCAGAAGTGAGATTACCCTAAGAAGTTTCCAGGGTTCTCTTGGTGCCCTAAGAACTCTATTCAATGTAAAATCATTCCTTGCTTGGGTGGAAAGATGCAGCATAAAAATCTGGTGCAATATATGCCAGTTAATTCAACAACATATCAAACTGTCTAAGAAAGTCCTTAGAAAAGGTTTACCTTTTGTGTCACCAGGGAACTGAGTGATAGGAAGGAAAGCTCATGAAGAGGAGATTTTCTCTAACTTCTGCCTACAGTGCATAAATCAATGGTATTCTCAAGTCCCCTCAATATCAATGAGTTTATCTGATAAGCAGGCAAGTATTTACAGATGCTG
The DNA here is from genome assembly GCF_951394435.1 of Stenella coeruleoalba. Lineage (NCBI taxonomy): Eukaryota > Metazoa > Chordata > Mammalia > Artiodactyla > Delphinidae > Stenella > Stenella coeruleoalba. The sequence continues at coordinate 2,149,967 of NC_137150.1, forward strand.
AAAAAAAATCTCCGGTTTTTCTTTTTCTCCCCTTCCCATTCCAGCCTAATTTCTTGTTTCCTTTCTGTCTTTCTACCATTTCTTTACTTCTTCCTTCCCCTTCTTGTTCTTCTGCTAGTCTTTGCATTGTAAAAGGAGGAAAGGTTTGTCTGACAGCTGCTATCTCCTACCTCTCAGCTTCTAAATGCTATGTTGAGTGTGGGGTCTTCACTTCATTTATTTATTTTTTTAAGATTTAGTCTCCCTGCCCTGAACTGGGCTTAGGGTAATTGTGTGTCTGCTTGAGGGCTGAATGCAATCTCTAGCCTTTTTCATAAAGTTTATGGCCCTGGTGCCCCTTTACAAGTCTCCTGTGGCTGATTGATGGGCTCATTTCTGATACTAACTATAAAGGATTGGCCATCCCGAAGATAAGCCGCTCCTCCCCCAAGCATCTCAAGAGGGAAGGGCGGCCGCCTTACAGAGGAGCCCTCCGTTATGGATGGCGCTTCTCGCCGCAATCAGATTCATTCCTCAGCGGCCCAGGCACTGCCCTGCACTGAAGGACTGCCCCACAGGACACACAAGCTCAGCCAGGTCCTTTCGTTAATGGGCGTCGGAGGATTCAAACATCATCACGGGTGGGAGGGAGAATGCAGTAGCTAGCACCCCATCTCCTAACTTGTGTTCATTCTCTTTAGGCGTCATTTGCCCAGAGGTCAGACTCACAGCGTATTGATTATTCAGTAATTCAAGCCTTTTTATTCAATCGAAGTTTTCCTCAGAGTTTACCCTTTAATATTTGTTCTTAGGTTTCATGTCAATCTGTGTTTTTCTCCTTAAGCTATCTTTCAAACATCTCTTCATGGGACAAATGTGGTGATGAGCAATTCTTCCCAAGTTCTACAACTTGTAATTTCTGGGTCAAAATGACACTTGAATTCTCAGTGAAAGGCAAAAACGGGAGAGAGGATGGCCGGTGGCGAGGTGGGGGGTGGGTGGGAGGGTAGGGGAAGAGAGGTTGAAAAAGAGGGGGAGGGGAAGGAGAGACAGAGGGAGGGAGGGGGAGAGCTGGGGAGGGAGGGGGGAGGGAGGAGAGGAGGAGGGATTTTAGGAAGCCTAACACCTAAATCTTAACTGGAGACTTAATTTCCTGGAGGAAGGGGAGTTAATTTGTCACTTGCCAAAAACCAAGACATGAGAGATATCACAAAAGAGCAGAGGGAGATCACCTGGCAACATATCAGGTGTGGTGAGCAAGGGGAAGGGAGGAATCAAAGACCAGTGCAAGCAGAGGAGGAGAAGCAGGTTGGCGAAAAAAGTGTTATCCATCATTCAAATATTCACTGAACACTTTATAGGGTAGGTATGACACTATGACTCGGGTTATCAGAGCTAAGACAGTCAATGCACATAAGGAACCCACACTTTAAGTAATGAACTGGGCTTCCCTGGTGGCGCAGTGGTTAAGAATCCACCTGCCAATGCAAGGGACATGGGTTCGAGCCCTGGTCCAGGAAGATTCCACATGCCGCGGAGTAACTAAGCCCATGCGCCACAACTACTGAGCCTGCACTCTAAAGCCTGCAAGCCACAACGACTGAGCCTGCGCCTAGAGCTGGTGCTCCGTAACAAGAGAAGCCACTGCAATGAGAAGCCCGTGCACTGCAATGAAGAGTAGCCCCCGCTCGCCACAACTAAAGAAAGCCCACACAGAGCAACGAAGACCCAATGCAGTCAAAAATAAATAAATTTATAAAAAAGAAAAAGAAAACATCAGACCTGTAACCAAATAATTACATTCAATGTTATATTGTGATAAAACGCATTTAGAGACGTTACCAACACTTCTATATACAGCCCTGTCTGGTTTCTTTCTTACATCACATCACAAAACAGCAAGAACAAGATAACAAGAACAACAAAGAACAAAAAAGTCAATGTCACCAATAACATCTGTGTTGTTAAACCCAATGAGTATCTTTCAGATCTTATTGTAACAAATATTATTTGACCTAATGGACCGCTTCCTCCATCTTGAAACACTCTCTTCTTGGGTCTACTGCATACCACATTCTTTGGTTTTCCAACTACATCTCTGTTTCTTTTTAATCTCTTTTGCAACATCATCTCCTCTTGCCAACCATAAAATGTGGCGACTTCTCCAAGGTTTGGTCCTGTGCTTACGGAAGCACAGGACCAAACCTTCTTTGTACTCTCCTAGGCAATACCATTCACCCTCTGCCTTCAGTCACCTTCAGGGTGCCAAGAACACTCAAATGATCGCTCCAGGCAGAATTCTTCCTCTACAACCCAAGTGTAATGCTTGTCTCTCCCAGGTGCCCGTAGAGTTAGCTGCACCCTTGCTGGGCACTTCCTTGGTAAGTCTGTGTCTGTCTGTATCTGCCAGTGAGGACCTGTGCATTATTCAGCTGTGTGTGTTCAGTGTTTGACAAGGCGTCTGGCACATGGTGTGGGTTCACAGTTTGTTCAGATGGAATTGACTGGAATTAGGGCAGGGCTTGGGGGCAGAAGGCATGGCACCATTCCACATACTGGGGTGCTGCTGGGTCATTCTGCCTTGGCAGATGAGCTAAGATAGCTCACTGCGGGAACAACTTTTCTGACGATAATCTCTTAATTATAATCTCTTAAAAGGAGGACAAATGTATACATGGGATTTAACATGGCTGATTTTTATTTTATTTTTTCTGTTATTTTTGTATTATCAGAGTTTTCTGCAATGTATATATACTACGTTTATAATTGGTTTTTATAATTTTTTATTTGGCTGCACCACACGGCATGTGGGATCTTAGTTTCCTGACCAGGGACGGAACCTGTGCCCCCTGTAGTGGAAGCACAGAGTCTAAATCATTGGATCCCTCCAGAGAAGTCCCATTTGGGGATTTTTAACAATTTCTTTTGAGGTCTGCTCTATGTATTGATAGGACAAAAGAGAGAAAAGTATGTGTGTATGATACACACACACAGAGTCAGTGTAGTGAAATGAAAAAGAGGAATGTGAATTTCTAGCAGAAATTCTAGGAGTTGGAATCCAAGGGGTTAGAACACGTTTTTCTTCAATAAAAGTATTGCCCAAATTCTTCAATAAGCAGTTGCCCAAACTGCCTTTGTTTCTAAGTGACTTTTAGGGAGAAATAGGACAAAGAGAAATTATTTACTCAAATGGCCTGTCACTCCTGATTTTCAAGAATTAAACACAAAAATGTATTTTTACATAATAAATTTGATAGTAACATATGCTCTCCTGCATTCTAACTCGGACTACAATCTTTGATGAGTAGACACTGACATCCTAGTCAAGCCATTCAAGCCATCAAAATAAGCAACTCCTTATGAAAATGAAAATTGAATATTACATTGGAGAAATTGAAAGCATGTTTTATCAAAGGCAATTTGTCTGTTACCTGACAGCCTTGGAAAACAACAGGAAAATTACATCTCACATTAAAATGAAAAGGCAGCAGCTTCTTTAAACATTACAGTAATAAGGGAACCTTGGGTCATTAAAAAAACCCCTGTTTATTCTATATGCTGGCACTGTATGACATCTTCTCTCCTGTGTTCCCCTAGGGGGTGGGGTGGGAAGGGCATATTTCTGCACTAGTTAATGGATCATAGAAGAAAGGAGTACCACTTTCTTCCTTTTAAAAAATTCTTCCTTTATCGGTAAAAAAAAAAGAGTGATTCTACGAAGCAGTCTCAAGGGCTATCAAAGTGGTAAAGCCATCAGGTGTGTCAGGAAAAAAACGAGTGATTCTACGAAGCAATCTCAAGGGCCATCAAAGTGGTGAAGCCATCAGGTATGTCAGGCAACAGGCAGCTCCCTCCTTCAGGGCAGAGCCAGTGGTTCCCATGCCTTCCAGCCCTGCGTCAGCCCTCTGACGTTATTCCTCGTGTGTTTGGCCCGTGTGAGCTGGATTCGTGTAGGGAATTCACACCCTAGATTCTCGGATATGGTACCAAGAATTCCCTAACTACACATTTATTTGCGGAACTTTTTAGCCTCTGCCCACTGTGATAAGGAAAGCAGCCATGAATTCTGGTCATGCTTTGGGTGGAACAATCATGCTCATGTCTATCTTGGTTATGTCTGTTAAATCACCAGGAGTATAACGGAAAAATTAGTCCAATATGTGGCACATCTAGTGAAAGTACTTCTATAATGCTTGAGTCAGGTTAACACTATCAGTACTACTCGTAGCCAGTGCTGCTTGTGTACTGCAAAGATTTGCTTATTGTACTGCAGCAGTTTAACATCATTTTCTGAATATTAAAATATATTCAGTTTTCTTTTTAAATGGACCATCTAGAGGAAAAGCATAGTTATTAACCCAGTAACTAGTTCTTTAACGCCAATATTTCAGAGAGCTCAAGTTTCACTAAAGCACTCTATGGTGTAGAAATAAATTTTATGCGAACCGAATGAATCTTAGATTCTCTGCAAGGGTTTTAATAACTAAAATAATAGAAAAAAGACTTCACAATAACATAGGAGTGACTCCAGAAACTGAAAAAAAAGGGTAGTTCTAGAATAATGCCTAAAATCAAGTGTACTTAACCAATTTATGCTTTTCTTATGTTCTTCAACTAAATGAACTTCACTGATTATGACATTTGATCACTACCTTTAACTCAGAGCTTCAGTGGGTGAAACATTTCGCTTCTGAGTTCTGGGAAGACTGATCCACATGTAAGTGGTCTGCAGTTCAATTTGTGGACCTGCAAGTGCAGTGGAGTAGAGAGATGCAGAGCTCTGACACTTTCCAGCTATGCGGTCTCAGAAACTCAGTTTCCTAAAATATAATTTGGGAAAACAACGCTTTCTTCTAGTACAAGAAATCCTAATATATAAAGGTGTTAGTTCCCTTCCTAAGTGCTTCACATACATTTTAGGTTAGGACTGGGTAAAGTTATCTCCTTTCAGAGATGCTGTATGTTTCCTCTAATGGAACAATTAGCTACATGCGTCACAAACGTCCCTTGATGATACTGTAAGAACATTTCAGTGAGCACTAAAAGCAAGACCCCTTTTTTGGATAGCCTACAACTATATGTGAAAAAAAAAATACTAAAAATAATGCCATTTTTGATTGCTGATGTCATGGGCATTGGCAAGAATATTGAAGCTGTACATCAAAAAGATATTTTGGGGATAAGTCAGCAAAAGAATAAAGCAGAGCTCTGGAGCTCTCGTGAAATTGAGAGATCTCTTTTGTATCAAAGTATATTTATGAGATAATATTTCAACAGAAATGGAGAAAAAATGGAAATCCATTGCCGTTATATTACTATTGTGTTGAAGTGGCAATCTTATAATGAAATCTAAAATTCCAGCTCTCATATCCTAAAGTGGATGCCTGCTTGCTTTAATCTTGGTTATCGTTATATTACTAAAGCAATCATTGAAATTAGCTTTGGCATTTACAAAAAGGCAAGATGGGTCTACTCTTCCCTCCTGCCTTTACATAATCCCCTCCCTCTAGCTCGATGATGCCCTTGACAACAAAAGTTCAAGAACACCCAACTGCAACCAGACATTTGGTAATCACAGTTTTCGCTAATTGAGTCTTACTAAGTCACATAGGAGTTGTTAATTCTGGTTCAGCTCACCCAGACCACACCCTCTGAGACCTCTCAGGCACGTGAAGTAAAAAGATTTATTTACCAGTGCTTCTCTTATCTTGAAACTGAGCCTGAATGTGACCCTGTGCAAGGCCCCAACCTCGCAGGGTCTATGCTTCTTTATTTGCACAACAAGTGTCTTCAACTAGTACACACTACAGATCCCTTTGAGCGCCAATATTTTATGACTGCTATAGTCTTTAAGTTGTTTCTTAAACTTCTGTTATTCAGATTCCACTGGCATGAATTTTGCCTTGTTGGCAAGCAACTTCCATTCTTCATGTATTAGTTTTATTTAGGTCAGCACACTTTTTTGTTTGTTTTTTACCTGAATAAATACGTTTAAGATGGACAAGTTATAACACTCCTATAAGTGATAAATCAGCTTCACTTACCACAAATATAAGGTAAACTGTAAAAATAAAAAGGATTGGGAAAAAAACCCAGTGCAATTGAATCCTGGTTAGATGCTGTGGCCTAAGGATAGCTGTAAGTCTCAGGGCTGATCTCTTTGTTAAAAACAGCTACAGAAGATGGAATATCACCACACAGCCATTCTTGTCAAGAGAATCAAAATTTTGGAGGAGACGTGAAAGGAGAATAAAATACTTTCCTCACTATAAGATTTAATATGGTACCACCACTGATGTAGATCTCATTGCTGGGATAACTTCTGTGACTATTAAAAGGCTGTGTTACATTTCAGACTCAACCGCCAGATCAGGTTGGGCAAATTCTTCAGTTGTCAAAATATCTTGACTATATTCACATACTTATTCTCAAAAATGAACACTATATCAACTTGAATCACTTAACTTTTTTCCCCTAAGTTTTATGCCATAGTCATTATTAGCAATACTTAATTAGTATAAAATACTTTGCTCTCCAGAATATAAACTGCAACAATAAATTAATAGAATTATTCCAGTTTTCATTTAAATTTGGACAAAAAGAGCTAGCTCAGAGTTAAGAAAAAACAACAACATAAACACAAAACAGAAGAATGTTGTGTTCAATTTTAAAATATTCAGTTGAATGAAACTATCCCAGCAGAGAAAAAAAACAAATTTATCATGTCATAAAAAATACGTTAAATTGGAAATGAATTAGAAAAAGAAATACAGTTATTTGGAACGGCTATAGGAATTCTGCTTTAAAGTAACCAATTGAATTTACCCAGTAGGTTCACTTGAAGATAAATTAAAATGTGATTATATGAGAAATTTATAGTTAAGTAGCATTACATTAATTCCTTATTTTTTCCTAGTACACTTTAATATGTTTTTCTTTCCTATTCTTTGTACATACTTATCTTCCCAATAAAAAATAATAAATAATGAAGGAAGTGATGGGTAAATGAAATTTTATTTTCACTATAATTAGATTTCCCCTCTCAGAAATCGTCCATCTTCTTAAATCACTGTGAATTAAACTATAAGTGTTTCCTTTATTGCAAAATTCCATGCAAAGCATGCTAATCCTTTCTCAGGAAATCTCAGGATCATTCTGGTATAGCTGTGTTTACCCAAACTTTGCCAACAGTTTGAGAACATGATTTTTAAGAGGATCTACACAAGTCTTGGACTTGCGGAGATATCAGTAAATTTGGGCAATTCTTCCTTCCCCAAGTGCTTCTTCACCTACATGAGTACCAAAGTTCTGCATTAACCCCCATCCCGGGAGGAAGAGAATTTTCTCATATGCTAACTACTGAATTACACAGGTTATTTCATTTAGTTTTCAGAATAACCCTGCAGTCTGGGTATTAGTACCCACACTTTACTCAAGAGGCCAGTGAGCCTACATGCCTCACCCAAGGCCACATCTAATAATGGAAACTCAAGCTCAGTCCCCTTCCTCTCTATACCCAGGGCATTCGTCATGCTTCCTCCTCAGACATCATTGTTTACCAAAATCACTCTTCTTCTTCTTTCTGTATTTCAGGAGTTAGAAAACTATAACCTGTAGCACAAATGTTCCCTGTGCTTGTCTTTACAAAGTTTTATTGGAATACACACCCACGTGTTTACATATTGTCTGTGGCTCCTTTTTTGACACAACAGCAAAGCTGAGTAGCTGGGACAGAGGCTGTGGGTCCACAGAGCCTAAAATGTTTATTATTTAGCCCTTTCCAGAAAAGGTTTGCCAGCCTCTGCCCTATTCCATCTACATGTTAGCTGAGAGAAAATAAGGCTATCTGTACAAGATGTATGTAAAAGAACAATTTGCAGAAAGATTTATATATATATAGTATGACTCTGTTTTCGGAAGAAAGTTAACATTTGCTTCTATGTATACATATAAATACTTGCAAAGTTCATATGCCAAACTGTGGTTATATCTGAGGCATCAGATTATATAGGGAAACTTTCACGATATTTTAAATATTTAAATTACTTCAATATCTGCTTATGTGAATTTCTTTATTTCTTCTTTCTTTACTCACCAGGTATGGGTCCTCAGGCAGTTCCCTTCATCTCTGCAGGGCTCTATTTTATCTGTAAAATGAGGAGCTGGGTTAGGCAATCTTTCAAATTCCTTATAATTCTAACCCCCGCCGCTGTATTTAATGCAGCCGCCCAATTTCCTAGGATCATTTAATTTTGATAACTACCAATCATAGGGAAAGATGTTTGCAGGGGAAAACTATAATTTAAAATTTTCCATTTGTCATTTTTATTAGAAGTAACCTTCACAGACAACTCACTCTTCTCAGACCATTTCACTAGAATCTCTTTCACGAGAATAGTCACAGGAATTCTAAGATACCACCGTATTTATAACTCAGTCTAAAATTAATTTCTCATCAGAGAGCATAGCCAACTGTGATTCTTGGGGACAAAGGTTCTCTACCCCGATTTCAAGTTTGTTTTCTCTAAACATGATCTTTTTTGGTTCCCATTCTATGACTTATGTTTGCATTTGTAATTTGTTGACTTGCTTTTGTAAAGAACAAGACACTGAACTTTTGTCTTCAGAATGCTCATATCCTAGAAGTTCCCATTTCCTCTAAATTTGATTTTGTTTTTAGTTTTATTTTAAAAGCAACATTACAAATCTCAAAAATCATTAAATATATATTCCTATTTTATATCAAATATAAAGTACAGAACATATTTTTGTAATCATTTTGTGACGAAATTATGAAAGTTAAAATCAAAACAAGTACCCAGTAAAAGTGACCTATGGAGAGGATGGACACAGTCCCAGCTAGTGGAGGTGTACATCAGTATGATTTTCTGGGGGGATATTTTCAGTCATATATTCAAAGCCTCAGGAGTTTAGCCAAGAAATTTCACTTTTATGAGTGTACCCTAAGCAAATAATTAAAATTAAGGAAAAGGTAGACATCCCACTATTTATAAAAATGAAGAACTAGTAAACAAATGTATGTAAACAGTGGCTTGCTTAAGGCAACTGAGATGCAACAATGTTATTAAGTACTATGCAACCATTAAAATTATAATATAAAAACAATGTATAAAAGATCATGGGGAAATGTTGGTTCTAAAAAGTAGAAAATGGCTGTAAAATAATGCATATAATAGGATTCCATTTCTTGTGAAAATGTATATGTGTAAAGATTTTTATGTATGTCAGAAAGCAACTGGGAGGATTCCAGCCAAAATGTCAATACTGGCTACCACTTGGCGAAAGAATTATAGTAAATTTTTGGATCTTTCGGTAAATTTGCAATCTTTCTGCATTGACCACATATTATATTATCATAAGAATTATTTAGGGGCAGCAAATTATAGTTATAAACGTAACTGTAAAGTCTCTAGATTATGTCTACCCATATGATCAGAACTTCATGGAATCAATCATTTCAATGATTCAGGAAGCATATCATTTTAACTGAATCTAAGTAAACAGTTGTTTTTTTTTGTTTGTTTGTTTTTTTGCGGTACGCGGGCCTCTCACTGTTGTGGCCTCTCCCGTGGCGGAGCACAGGCTCCGGACGCGCAGGCTCAGCGGCCATGGCTCACGGGCCCAGCCGCTCCGCGGCATGTGGGATCCTCCCGGACCGGGGCATGAACCCGTGTCCCCTGCATCGGCAGGCGGACTCTCAACCACTGCGCCACCAGGGAAGCCCTCATTCTTTTTCTTAGGGCAGTACGTCATTCATTTCTGAGCTCTTTTTAAAATAACTTATAATATTGTACTTATTTGCTTTTTACTTGGTTTTGATGCACCTGCCGATTCAATTGTAAGCTCCATGAGGGCAGGAGTCATATCTTTTTGCTTCATTTGGCACAGATCTCATTAAATACTTCAGCGAGACTAGGTAAAAGAACAAAACAACTAAAGCTTTGCAACATCTTAAAATCAAAAGTCATTAGATTGGTTGGTCGGTTCCTGTAATCTCTAATGGCCCAAGTTTGGCAAAACGTTTCCCGCAATTAACCTCTCAGAACTTACAGAACCCAACCACATGAAAGCAGAGTGTACTATATCAACCTCCAGTGTATTTATGGACACCAAGACCATCAATCTTGATGATCTAGGGAAAGTTAATCTTTACCCGCGCACTGCCCATTATTTAATTTTATGCCTTTAAAAGATTACATCTGATAAATCAGCCATAATCAAAACTTTGAACTCCAAATATAATTAACCAGAGGCACCCCAGTACCATTTAGGTGAAAGTCAAAGTGCAGGAAGTTCACACTGAGAATGCTGCAATCTGAGTGGAATGGAAGTGCATGATTAGACATTGGTCAGCCATGTCTAGAGAGGAGAGTCTAATTCAGGAAATATTACGCACGTGCACGCATGTGTGTGTATGTATAAAATGCTGATTGTGCAGAACTCTGTCTTTACATCACCTATAAAGACAGGCTTCCAAAGCAAATTAATAGTGTAAGCAACATGTTTTTCAAACAACTCTGTGTGAATCATTTTTTTCTAAGCAATAATTCAATTTCATGGAGAGCTTTTCTAAAGGACTTTATTTGTCAAGCTCTGAATACACTGCCTTTAGTAAAAATATTCTATTTCTTTAAAACTAACTGATAGCTGAGCTTTCTCCATTGTTTGGGCTAGTCTTCCTCCAGTAGGTTGGAATGAATTAAAGTTCATCATCTCCTTAAAATATAAAAGCAAGCACAAATACAATTTAAAGGCCAAGAAACTGAAACAAAAGAAGTTCTCATTTTTCCTTTGAAGCTGCTCTCAATACCATAGGATCCACGAATGAGGAAGCCTTTCCTACACCAAGTGATCAAAACAAAAATCGAAGGGGAAAGTTACTCAATTATCTGGTAAATTCAGTCAGTGAGGAAAGCCAACCTAGATTAATTGAGGCTCCATTTTAAGTACCGATTTTTGCTTATGATGTTTCTAAGAGATTAGGGATTTAAAATTCAGTCTCTAGAGTAAGCATTTTTGTCTTAAATTAAAAGTTATAAAATAAGTCGATCAAAACCCAACTCCCATTCTCAAATGTAATTTGAAAAATTACGGAGACAACCACAAGTCACTTAACAATGGAATATCTTACTTTAAGTCATAATCAGTACACAAGAGTGCTTATGGCAAAAGATCCCTAAAATGTCTCTTCCCTACTGGTTTATAAATGCCAGTGGAACTGGTTTGCATGCTGAAGGCAACAAGCATGGAAGTTTCCAGCAGAAAGTCTTATAAAGCTTAAATGTAGCAGTGGGACCATTCCGACTCAGCCCATAAGCTTCAAGGTTAGAAGCTAACGTTTCAATGATCTACCTGATCATCAGTGGTGAATCACTGTGGAAACTGCAACAATGTCCTGGTATTTGGGCTAAATGGTGGGGAGTGCCACCATGAAATACTGCTTCATGGAGAGCTAACAATGAAGGCTCATATACTAACGATATGGTTACTTCAAGGCTTAGTAATTTGTTCTACATTCAATCAATTTACATGGACTTTAGCTGGTTATTGGTCATTAAGGAGATTTTTCCCTCAGGATTCTGAGTAAGGTCAAAGGAAGAATTGAGCTGAGCGAGTATTTTATTTTGTATGTAAAGACAAATAACACTATATTTTGTTGAATAATTGAAAGAATTCTATCCTCTTAAAATGCTGATGGCAAAACCCTCAGCCAAAAGAAGGGTTTAATTATCTTCCCTGAGATGCACACAAGTATTAAACAAATCAACAGGTATTAGACATATACTGAAAATTCCATCACAATATAACCCGATACTACAAATGGCATTATTTCGTTCTTTTTTATGGCTGAGTAAGCAACATGGATGGACCTATAGATTGTCATACTGGATGAAGTTAAGTCAGACAGAGAAGGACAAAAATCATATATCACTTATATGTGGAATCTAAAGAAATGGTACAAATGAACTTATCTACAAAACAGAAATAGAGTCATAGATGTATTGATAGTAAACAATCTTCTTATTGGTACCAGAGGAGAAGGGGGGAGATAAATTCGGAGATTGGGATTGACATATACATACTACTATATATAAAATAGATAACTAATACACACTACTATATATAAAATAGATAACTAATAAGGACCTACTGTATAGCACAGGGAACTCTTCTCAGTACTCTGTAATGATCCATATGGGAAAAGAATCTAAAAAAGAGTGGACACAGGTGTATGTATAACTGATTCACTTTGCTGTACACCTGAAACTAACACAACATTGTAAATCAACTATACTCCAATAAATTTTTTTAAAAAACACCTTGCTACTAAGAGCATCTATTGCTCTGAGACAGAGTCCCAACTTTTAAACAGGTGGCAAGAATCTAGTAGGTTCAACCTTCTTCTCCCTTTACACCTGCTTTCTATATTCTGGAAAGTTTTCTATCAATGTGCAAACCATATTTTTGCACATATTAAGGTCCTTTATTTTAGACATTCGGTGTTGCAAACTGGTGAGCTACAGGTCAAATTGTGCACACAGATATGTTTTTGAGCCAGTACCCTTTAAGGCTGAATTTCAGTGCTTTTAGATGGGTCTATCTCTTTGGCTTCTCAGAGGCTCCCCTCTCCCCCACTGCCTATACCAGCTGTTTGGAAGCTTTCTCACACTGACAGTGCCTACCCCGCCTCTCATGGTTTGTTTTCCTATCTTAGGAGAGTGCCTAGCATGTGTCAGTCCTCTGCCACCAGCCTGTTGCCAGCAGGAAATTAATCTCTTGGCCCCTTTGAAACCTCTTCCTGCACATTGGGCTCTGAATCAAGAAAACTGCCAAGAGTTGGGCATGTTTCCCAGGATGATGATAGTGATTATTTACTGTCACCATGGACTGGTAAAATTAAACTTTCTTCCCATAGCATTTAATGATAATCATGGAATACTGGACATAGCACTGCCCACACCCTCCTAGATCCCTTTCGGAGCTTTGCACACACCAGCTCCCCAGGTGTGTTCACTCCAAACAGCCAGCACCTGTGACTCTTTGTGGGCTGATCATCAGATACAGGAGTAATAAATATGGTGCCGTGACTCCGGGTACGTCCTACATTAGTTCCAGAGCTCCCCAGCAGGACAGGACCTAAGTTACTCTCCAGCGTACTTTTCTTGATACGACCCCTTTGTTAGTCTCCTTCTCTTTCCTGTCCTACCCCTCCCCAGCTCTTCCTCTTACTTTCCCCCAATCCTCACCATAAGCTCTGCTTCTGGGAAGCCTACTTAAGACAGCTCATTTCCTAAATGGGAAGGGACTCTTCTAGAGACTCCGTAGTGTTCCCATAAAACAAGGTGACTCAAGTTGGAACTTCTGCGAGTTACAATCTCTGTACTATCTCTGCACATGCAATGCACTTTGAATTCTCAAGGGCCCTCAGTACATAAATCAGTTACCACAAGGATGCTTGAGGCTGACAGCAGAATCATCCATCAAATGCATGCCTGGTACTTGGCAACAGGTACTTCCAGGACATGCTAAATTTGCAATAATGTGCAAAAATTCCTGTTGCTGTCAAGGAACTATGGGACACCTTACCAGTTCGTCTCTCTTTTTTTTAATTTACCAAATGACAGGATTAATTTACAAACTGAAATCTCAAACCTCAATATGGTTGTGAATTTTAACTTTGGAATCATATTTCTGAAACGATGACTTTTAATTTGTTACTCTTGAGAACTGCTTTTTGGCAAAAGCAGAACGAATAAGCGTTAACGATGTAGCCTCGGGTTCAGAAACGGGTGTTATGAGTTTCTAATACATGAAGTATTTAAAGGCTGATGAGACAGTACATTATATCTGCATGGTAATTTAGTTCAGAAGTTCACAATTATTTTATTTGCAATATTAATTGCTTTTGTCTCTCAATAAATGACTCTGTAGGAAGTGGAATTCAATTTCATTCATTTTCAATAATCGAGATTGCTTTGAACCAGCTCAATAACTCTCACTCCTCTTGGCCTCCGATGTATTGCTGGTGGTAGCACATAAATAATCTCAGTTTTCCTTTTAGATTCCTAAGCAGAGCTGGCTTTTGGCAAAAGAGCTAAGGAGACACGGTTAGCTGTCCACACCCCAGCCCTTTGCTTTATGGCCTGTTCAGCATCCACAGTCCCCCTGCTTCTCAGCTTCTCACACTGTGGTCACCCCTGCCCCCTCTCTCCCGCCAAGGGCAAGTGGTAGGAGAAAGTGATTCACACACCTGGGATCTCGAGCCCCTTGCCTTTGCTCATCCTGTGCCTCTGCCTGAGGTGGCCTCTGCCTATACATCCAAATGCACCAAGAAGTGAGCTGGTGGGTCAAATCAAAGACCGCCATCTCCGCAGAGCCCCTGCAGCTCTGCCTGGGGTAGGAGGGAACATGTGGCCCCCCGGGCTCCTCTGCACCCCTCCCACCCTCCTTCAGCTCCTCCACTGGCTTACAGGTTTTCACATGCCTCTCTCCTCCACTAGACAACTGGCTTCTCAAGGTCACAAAGAACAAACCATTTATCTACATATTTCATGTAACGCTTAGCTATGCTCCTTGTTCCAAAAAAGTCTGAATTCAGAGAAAGACAAATACCACATGATATCGCTTATATGTGGGATTAAAAAAATGATACAAATGAACTTATTTACAAAACAGAAACAGACTCACAGACCTAGAGAACGAATTTATGGTTACCAGAGGGGAAGGGTTGGGGGGAGGGACAGACTGGGAGTTTGGAATTAACATACACACACCACTATATATAATATAGATAATCAACAAGGACCTACTGTATGACACAGGGAACTCTGCTTCATATTCTGCAATAACCTAAATGGGAACAGAATATGAAAAAGAACAGATACATGTGTATGTAGAACTGAATCACTTTGCTGTACACAAACTAATACAACATTGTTAATCAACTATATGCCGATATAAAATAAAAATTAAAGAATGTATATATATGTATAACTGAATCACTTTTCTGTACAGCAGAAATTAATACATTGTAAATCAACTCTACTTCAATTTAAAAAATTAAAATTGGGGAGAAAATAAAGTTTTAACTTGTTTAAAAAAAAAGTCTAAATGAATAAATAAACCAATGGATGAATTAATAAGCAGTGCGTTAAGAGCGGCTTTCTGTGTTTTAGCCCCATGAAACTACTTTAGTTTCTGCAGCACAAGTTTCACTAACTCACCTCAGAGCCTTTGTTTATCCACAGATCCCAGTCTTGATTGGGTTGTACTGGTTCTGTGTCCCTGTGGACCCCCACCCAGCCCCTATTAAACTGAGGACCCCTCAAGGGCAAGGACAGTGGCATCCACGCCCAAAGTAGGAGCTCGACCGTATCTGTGGGATGAACGGGGTCATGGTGCCCTGTGGCTCCATTAGGTTTCCTTTCCAAAATTTATACTTCAAAAGATTCCAGGCAGGGTGTTTCATGAACAAGAGCAAAACAAAAACACAGTAAGAGCCACACCACTTTTATTGGACTTGCTACATGCCAGACACTATTCTAAGCACTTTACGAATATTAACTCATCGAGTTCCCACAACCCTTTGCGATGGGTGCTATTACCACCCCACTTTATCCATGAGGAGAAAAACACCAGGAAATGAAGCGACTTACCTGAATTTATTGACAGTCTCCCTTATAAAAGCCTGGTAATGGTGTCAGGACATTAAAAGGGACAGCTGATGTTGAGACAGGGAGCACCATCACAGCGTAAACCAACACATGGCTTCCCTTGTTGATAAAGTTTTAAACTGGGGGGGAGGGGTCAGTTGAGTTAAACAGGGGACTTAGTGATTTCCTAATTTTCATTGCAGATCCTCTCTTTTGGCCCTGATGCTCTTTTCTTATCCACATTTCCAGTATTCTCTTGGACATTTTCCTATGGTTTGATAACTCACACTCATTATGTCCACAAACAACTCATTCCTCTCCAGTTTCTGCTTCTAATCACTTCTCCAGTTCTGTGAATGGAATTATCATTAATCTAGTTATCCTGATTTGAATCACTGACCTTTTGCCCCTTTTGCTCTCCTCTTCCAACTGTCCTAGAGTGTTTTTCATTCCTTTCCTCACAGCTGTCCCATCCTTCCACACCCACTGTCTGTAAGCAGCTTTAGTTTTTTCCTTCCTCTCACCCCTGAAATCACAGCATCCCACCTTCTTGCAATACCTTTACATCCATCCTGTTCTAAGATATTTTGCCTACAGCCGCCTGATTTTTCTTCCTAGAGAGCAGTTCTACCCTAGCACCTTACTCCAAGGTTTCTAGTAGCTCTCCTGCTCTACTGAAGCCCACATGACTTCTTCTACCTGACAGTCAAGGTTGTTGGTGGTTGGTGGAGACACCTAACACTCATTCTCCACACCACATTTCCATAGAAGAAATTTCACTTCTGGTCCCTCCTTCAAGAGAGAGCAGTGTCAGAGAGAACATTCATTTCTGCCCAGTCTGGTAAGACTGAGGTAAAGATCTTTGTATACCCGTGATGTAGTCGAGCTTTGGCTGATTTCTGTTATAAGACATCCCTGGTCCCCTCTCTTCCACAGACTCCACCCTTGGGTCTAGAGGCTTGTGGTTGTCGACATGCTCTGTAGACAAATACATGCAAAATTTAGAAAGCCTGACTAAGTTCCTGTTCCAAACTACATCCCCCATGCTAACTTTATTGTAAATTCTGCTGGTAACTTAATTTGTGTCTGACTCCTGTTTCTTTCTGTCAAAATGTTCAGAACCCATAGGTGAAGGAATATGGCTAATGCCTCAAGAACCTCAATAAAAGTCCTCTATAACTTGGCATCAATTTATCTCAAGTCTCTTAACCAACTTTCAAAATGTTGACATGAAGGTTCTTGCCCAAGTTCACTACGGGTTGTCCTCCAAGTGCACCTAGCCCTCCCATGCCCTTATGTCATTGTGCATTCTGACTCTTCAGAGAACACATTTCTCACCATTTTTTTTTTTTTTTTGCCTGAAAAATCCTGTTTCAGGGACCTTTTAAGATGTTACCTCCTCCAAGATAAAAGTAGTTTCTCATCTGCATGAACTCTCAGCTCACTCATGTTCTCTTCCATGAGTTAGTTCACCTTGACTTATTTTAGTTGTACTTTTGTCTCACTGACTTTTCTTAACTGTAACTTCTTTGAAGTATCTGTTGTCTGATAACACAGAGCTGCTAATGAATTAATAGTCGTATCCTCAAAAATCAATTGAATTGAATATGGGGTCTTATTTTTAAACAGAAAAAAGCTCTATTAGCAATAAATTTTCTTCCTGTACAAATTCAAAGATTTATCACCTGATATTTGCAAATACCCTTATCCTCCTCTCATGTTTCTCATATTTTTAAGCACTTAAGATTCAAAGAGGGTAGACTCTACTTTGATTTTTAGGTACAAAGCATCTTTAGACAGTTCTTCAAAAGTATTTGCAAGCTTCCTTTTTTCATTTCTTTATAAACCTCAGGCCAACACCTGTCTTCTTGCTGCAAAATCTCCCTCTCTCCTACATTTACAAATAGAATGACAATTGTGAGCATTCTCCTCCTCCGTACTTGTACTTTATCTGTGTTTCTCAATACCCCTGACAAGTAGTTGAAACTCTGCTCTATCTCAACACCTGCTTTTCCTCTGTGATGATTAAACATTTTCACTTAAAATTCCACTTCTGCCTTTTCTATGGTCCCACCTAGAAAGGCCTATTCTACCTATGTTAAACACAGCATATCAAAGATACACATTTAACTCTACTTCCTCCCTAAAGGCATAAATCCACAAAGTTAAAGAGAATGGGAGAGGAGATGACAGCAGATGAAAGATATCAACAAAATTTTAGTATCTGGAAAGCATACGGAAAACTTTGCAGACCAGAGAGAATTAAAACAGTAAATTGTAGCTTGAGTCAAAGAGGAGTGGATGGTCAGCAAGAACCAAGCCAGTTTATATGACAAAAGGAAAAGTCATCAAAGAATATGGCATTTTTGTCTAACAGCAATGTTTATACAATCATATGCATAATATCGAATGCTGATTGAATTAAAATTGTGCTAGAGCTATGTTGGAAAATGCGGATGGGAACTGAGTACATAAGTATAATATGAAAGAGTTAAATTTTGATCTTCTATAATTGGATGTCAGTAAATCATTTCTACTACTGAATAATCACAGTGTGAAAAAGTAGATTAGAAACATTAAAACAGAATAAAAGAAAATTGCTGAAAAGTTGAAAACAGTTGCCCCAAGGGAGCAGGAATCATTGCTGGAAAATGCCGGAGCAGGGCATTGCTGCTTTGTCATAAGCCACGCAGAACTATTTGACTTCTCGAACCGAATACAGGTAATACTTTTCCTCTAAAAAGAGACCTCTTCACTCAAGTGTAACAGGACATAATTTTAATATTTCTGAAATCATGAGCCTTCTGAGAAGTAAAGCTTCATTTAAAAAGTATCACCTCAAAGGACAAATAACAAGTGCTGGCGAGGGTGTGGAGAAAGGGAGAACACTGTTGGTGGGAATGTAAATTGGTGCAGCCACTATGGAAAACGATATGGAGGTTCCTCAGAAAACTAAAAATAGAATTACCATATGATCCAGCAATACCAGTCTTGGGCATATAACCCGACAAAACTGTAATACAAAAAGTTAACATGCACCCCTTTGTTCATTGCAGCACTGTTCACAATAGCCAAGACCTGGAAGCAACCTAAATGTCCACTGACAGATGAATAGATAAAGAAGATGTGGTACATATATACAATGGAATACTACTCAGCCATGAAAAAGAACGAAATAATGCCATTTGCATCAACATGGATGGACCTATAGATTATCATACTAAGCAAAGCAAGTCACAAAGAGAAAGACAAATACCCTATGATATCACTTACATGTGAAATCTAAAATATGACACAAATGAACTTATCTATGAAACAGAAACAGACTCACAGATGTGGGGAACAGACTTGTGGTTGCCAAGGGGGAGAGGGGGTGGCAGAGGGAAAGATTGGAAGTTTGGGATTAGCAGATGCAAAATAGTATATTTAGGAGGGATAAACAACAAGGCCCTACTGTATAGCACAGGGAACTATATTCAATATCCCATGATAAACCATAATGGAAAAGAATACGAAAAAATATATATTATATATATAACTGAAATACTTTGCTGTACACCAGAAACTAAAACAACATTGTAAATCAGCTATACACGTCAATAAAATTTTTTAAAAATATTAGCTCAAGGGTCTCATCTTTAGGATTGATCCTTTTGTAAAATATTGACCATTTCAGATAACTTTGGTCGTACGGTAATGAAATGTGTCTCCTGTGCTCAAATAAGGCTAACCCTGTGGTGGTGAACATGCCTCCTGCTGGACCCTTTCCCCAGACAGTGTGGAGTGGGTTGGGGCAGAGCTTTCCAGGTTTGATTCTTGCACAGCCATCTCATCATACCATCTGCATGTTGTCACATGAAACTCCATGAGTCGAGAAACTTGACACACTTATATAAGCCTGGCATATGCTTTTCCATCTTTTTGAAGTTCCCTTCCTCATCTGCTTAGAAAACTCTTTTAATTATCCTTAAAAATCCAGAGTAAATATTCTTTCTTCCATGAAGCTTTCCTTCCCCAAATAGTTAAGGATCCTCTTCCTGTTTGCTTGATTCTATTACTTACCATGTCACTCACAACCAGTTACCTCTCTACATGTCTTCCCTTTACTAGACTTTGAGGTCTTTGGGAGAGGGAACTGTGTCTTATTTATTCACAGTGCCAAAAATATTTATCAAATGAACAGATCCAGGAACTTAGGTAGCTCCTATCAAATACCTGAAATGTTCATTAATTCTACAGGAAATCACCAAGAGCCCCACCATCCGCTTATATCTAAAAGTCCAATCAATGTGAAGAAGCTGAGCTAAAATCCCATGCTTTAATTCTCAACACTACATAAGAGGCATTTTGCACAGACAGATGTCACAGAACTACATGTTCAAAGTATGCCCTCTTGCCTTTATGAACCTCAAAGCCTGTCCCAGAAAGTCTGCCAACGTTTTCATGACAAGCATCTCAATTGGAAAAAGAATGGCCAGAATGATGGAAATTAGTAAGGAAAAATTGCTAGTCTAGATCATACATATTCCAAAGTCAACGCTGAAATTCTCGAAACTCTAAATCAATATTTGGTGGACTTTTGACAATTCTCTGTCCAATCACATGAATGCTAAAGTCAGTAGTGGAAGAGGACAAAATCTGTCTAGAACTGGTAGAGAAAACTGTTTCTGATGAGCCTCAGCTTGCCCTTCCGAACCTGGCTCCTTTCTCCCAGTTCCTGGGATGTCAGTCTTCCACAGGCACCTCTGAAGAGTCCCACTGCTTATTCTGAGCTACTTCAACCTGGCCTGATCCACAAGACTTCTCCAAATCAGCTGAAAACTATGCCTGGTTTCATTTCTGTACCAAGGACAGTTATATCACTGCTGAACTAAAGAGAGACATGACCTTAATTTCTTTCTCTGCAGATAAATCTTTTTCATCCCCTAAAACTATAAAAGCCTCGCTGTATAGAGCAAAACAATCAGATAAAGAGTAAAGAAATCTGAGAGCAATGTCTTTCCCCAGAGAATCCACTAGTTTTCTGCTACCATAAAGATTAATCAACACATGCAGAATGTCTCAGAAATTGAGATACAGTTATAAACATTTTTTTAACCTTAGTGAATATATACAAGCAAAACTTGGACAATGAAATAAGCCCTTGAACATCATAATACATTCCTTCAAAATATCAACATTCTGCTTTTACTGACATACGTTAACATGGGAAAGCTGGATGCATTTATTTGGGATATCATATGTTGGGGGGTAGAGATGCTTTGTACAAAGTATTCTGCAAGGCGGAGCCATTCAGTTGACCATGTAGGAAATACAGATTGGTAATTTGAATGGCCCAAATCACCGAGTTAACAATTTTTCAATCCAGTGTTTTTCACTGTGTAGATAAGATTTATACAAAGTGGAGATGAAATGAGCAATAATCCTAGTAATCTATGCTAGCAGGACAACCTGTGTAATTCAGTACAGAAATGCTGGTAGGCAGCAGCATGGTGCAGTGGGAAGAGCAGGTGTTGGGAGCCCAAAGGACCTAGGTTCAAATTCTTTGAGCCTCTCAGTTTATTTCTCTGCAGAAATAGGGAAAACACAAGGGCCACTGTACTGAGTGACTGGAAGAAAGCCCCCAGCGTAGGCTTAATAAATGGTCATGATTATTCAAAATACGCCGTGGTCCTTCATCCTATTCTACCCATGGACACATGGCCTCAAGTTACCATGAAACACCATTTTCCTTAACGTTTACGGCGTCCTATCTAGTAGGTGTGGAGTCTGGGTGAATATTTTAAACACTCCCTTTTCTTCCTCCACCAGGATCTTTTACATAAACATTTTTTTTTAATGAACTCCCCGCCCCTAGCCTTTCCTTATGGATTGTGCCCCCGACCTAATTACACAAGTACCTGATGGGCTGGAACGCTTCCAAAAGGGCCTCTTAGGAAAAACAATCTGAAGGGTTCTCTTCCCCTTCTTCTGTAATTACATAATTACTCAGCTGACTAATATGAGTCACCGTGTGCCATTCTAATCTCCCAGGCACAAAACAGTTTTATTATTTTCCTTGGAACTACCTAATTACCCGACGGATAGCAGTAACTCCAGGGCTCTTTTCAGTAAGTAATCTGTAAAACTCAAGGCTGAAACTCCTCCAGAAGTCTTTGAAAATGGAGGAGAACTTAGAATAAGACTATCATTCACCACATGAGACACTGGAGTTCTCGGGGACCAGGGTGGTCGGATGATGCACCACAAATAATTCTGGAAAAAAACAATTGTTCAGACTCTGGGCATGGAATAAGTTAATGAGGCAGATTCTCCCTGCTGGGTTTTAGGAAATAAGTGTTTCTGAGACAGAACAGCAGTGACTGAGAGCAGTTAAAAAAGAACTTAGCAAGCATTCCCGATACACGTGTACTTATTAATAAACTATATACAACTGCTGTGGCTGATCCATATATTTACTATTAGCGAAGCTTAATATTTTGATACAGCCTAAATAATAATAGAAATTATGATATTTTTCCATATCCCAAAGGATGTTAGTGTACCCTGTTTTGGAAAATGCTGCCTTCTAGAATACCAAAGTCTCTAATATGTTCTAGAATTGGTTTATGATTGGCTTGTAGTCAGTCTCTATTCACTTAGGGAAGAGATTAGTAGACTGCCTATATTAATTTTTTTTCTCCTTTTTAAAAAGGAATGTGAAAAATACTCATGCAAGCCTGTGAGCACATCAGCCTATCCCAGGATATGTCCTAGGAAAGGCTCAGAAACCAACAGGCACAAGAATCTTCTCTCTATGTGGTTCCTGACCTTCTTCTTCCCCTAATTTCCCATCCAACCCCAGGAGTGGTGGATTTACGACAGCCTCTTTCTGGTCTCGAGTTTAAACGGTTGCACAGACTACGTGATTTAGAAAGCTAATATGTTGGCCTATGCCTTGGGTAACATAGATTTTCAATAAAAAGAAACATGTATTTATCCAAGCTATTGAACAGCTAGGTCTAATCAGTATTAACTCTGATCAAGCCATTTTCCAATGTATCATAAAATACTAAGTCATGGTCATAATTCAACTGTATCTAGAACTGTCCTCTATAGTTCATATTCATTAAAACATTTTAAGAAAAAGGCTACAAAAATGTTATTTTAGGACTAATAGAAATATTGAACCTAAAGAACTTCTGAAGCTTCACAAATACAGCTGAACCTAGTCATAAGCTTGTAATTTACTGAAGTAATTATTGATTCAAGTCCATGACAATGAATTTTATATTCCAGAGATTCACAGTTCCCATTTCTTAAAAGTTTCACAGCTGTTAGAAAAAATAAATTAAAAAAACTGTTCAGTCAAGTCTGATTCTTCTGGTAGATAAACCAAATCACACAGTGTAGTAGAAGTAGCTACGCTGAAGTCGTTTTGACAGTTGAACACAAACAGAGGCCCCAAACAATGCACACACAGCAACAGTACACTTCCCTGGGGGAGGAAGCTCTGGCCTTGAATGTCTAGAAGGGGCCAGCAGGCTGTGCATTAACTTAAACCTCTCAGATAACACACCTCACTTTCTCTTTGGGAAAGGCCTCCTCATCAACATCCCCTGCCCCATCCTGGACCCCAAACTTCCTCAATTCTGTTAACTATGGGAGAGAAGAGAAGGAAGCTTCCTGACATATCTATAAATGTACATCTCACTCTCTCTTCCCAGATTGGAGGTTTAAGACTGTCCTTTATTCAGCCATCATCTGGGAAAGCTGCTTTTGCAAGGAGGTGCTATACCTGTGCTTATCCCAGCTTTTAGACCAGTGATTTCCTAGAAACAGACCTGACATCTTTCTTCCTCTCTTCTCAGACCTCTTGGTACCACCAAACTAGACTTAAAGAGTTTTGAACCTTGTCATTGGGTATAGTCCATTCTACAACTAGAATAAAATAGCTTGAGAGACTTTGATTATCAAGTTGATGACTCCCCTTCAAGCTGTGAATGTGGATGGAAACTCTTAATTTTTTTAAGAGACATGGGAAAGCCTGAGAGGTCTGCAGAGCCTCAGCCCCCAGTTGGGATGGTTTGCGCTCCAAGTCCTGACACACACACACATGGTTTCTATTAAAACCCCCGAGAAGTACTTCTGTACAGCATCAAGCACACGTTTCCTCAGCAAGCCACAAAATAAAGTGCTATTAATTCTCACCAATATTCACAAAATGATTGCCTTTTATTGCATATGTCTAACCTCCTGACACGGTCTCGAGGTCTCCTATACTTTTCTGACCCATGGGCAAACCTCTTTGCATCTTAGGGAGCATGCTGGGGGGTCATAAAAATGTTCAAGGCTGCCTCAGTTATAAAGTCTAATATGCTATGCAGAGAGAAACCATACTGATGTAATTATAAGTAGTCCTTTTTTTTTTTTTAGAAAAGGAAAGATCTGCAAGCTTGCTTTTCCTTCCCTCTTGCTGAACTTCATGGTAGGAATAAGCTTTCTTTCTGTAGAAAGGCATTCCTTTTGAATCTATTAATATATCACTAGAAATTTTCCTTTTTTTCTCTTCTTTCTACCTCCTTCCCTCTTTCTTTCTCTCTTTCCCTTCCTTCCTTCTTTTCTCCCTTCCTTTCTCTCTTTCTCTCTTCCTCTCTCTCTCTCTCCCTCTCTTTCCCTCCCTCCCTCCCTTCCTTCCTCTCTCTATTTCTTTTTCACTTCCAAGTTCTGTTGAAAGTGGTTTTCTTTTCTAAAGTTATTTGGAAAAAAAAAAAACACATTACATTTTACATCTACTCTGACCATTCTCAAGTTACAAGCCTCTGAAGTGTGCTTGGCCTGTTGCTGGGTGTATTTATTACCATTAATAAATGAGTCGCTGGCATAAGAATGCAAATTTTATGTGGCCCATGTATAAATGAGCCTGTTAAGAATGACCAGATACACATTTTATGTGACTGCTAAATAATTATGCCATAGAAATACAGCTTGTGAATTCAACATTAAAGAAAGAAATGGATTTGAATAATGTTAGAATGAATATTAATCAAAACATGGTTTTAGTGAGTTAAGGTCATAAAAAGAGGACAAAGAAAATGTCTGGGTTTTAGGAAGAGACTGTGGAAGCTTAAGCTTACCATGACGACCTTTGATGGCCACTCCCATACCTTCATATCATTACAGTATGAAGACACATCCGAGTCACAAAACTGCTCTTATGTTTTCAACAGTTCTGTCTGTGAGGATGGGTATTGGATGAGGGCTCCTGAGGCTGTGTCTATAGAGGGCAGCAAAACTTACATCAGAGTTGAGAAAATGGCATCAGGTAACAGGGACATGACAGAGAAGGAGACAGACACAATCTTGGGGCTCACATGCAGAGGGGGATAGGACAGTCAATACAGTGCACTGTAGTGTTATAATCATGGTGGGTAGTGTTTGAAACCAGAGTTTTTTAAAGTGACACTTCCATGTCAAGCTGTCTCACGCAATCAGAAATCTGAATGTTAATTTAATGTCATTTCTCTAGCCTGACTATTGAGCGGCAGCTTCAGATAACAAGGATGGGCTCAGATCAGCTGGCAGAGGGGAGAGTCCAGAGCAGACACTAAGGCAACCTGCGAAGCAAAGCATGATGCAGTCAAAAATTCTCGGGTGTTGGAACGCTGTTACCAATCTAGAATATTTGAGTGAAACAGTAGTTACTCAGGCTTGGTCTGAAAACAGTTTCAGAACTTAATCTAAATCCCTAACGCCTTCACTAAATATTATAGTATCAGATCTCTTTAATTAGTAGATCTTTTGGTAAACATGTAGGGCTTGGGAGGGTTTCTTTGGCCATGCAATGTTTTAAAAATATTAGAAATCACTGCCAAAGCTTTAAAAATATCAGATTTTCCATAAACAACTACATATCCAGTTTCTTTTTTTTTTGAAGTATGGGGAGGTCTGGCAATATTCCCATCTTAGCCTCACTCAGCAGGAACACAGCAGCTTTCAGCTTCTCTCTAGAATGGGAAGTGTGCCACCCACTTTACCATAGTCTCTTCCATTCCTGATGTCTTCACACCTTGGGGGATGTGGGAGGCGGACCTCACTGACTTTAGACACGTTGCCTTTGGAGGCAGCTGCTTTATAAATTTCAAGCTTTAACTGCATCACTAATTTAGACAATTCATGCTTTTCAGCATTTTGCCCTCCTCTATTCCATGGATGTTATATTATTACCTCTACTTTACTCAGCTCCTTTATTCATTAATTCCTGCATTTCTGTGGCAGTTCCAACTCCACCCTCAACTATTTATACATTTATTATTTCAATAGATACTTACCTATTATTTTATACTGATTGGGGATTGTGGGGAGCAAAAAGATGTATAAGGCACAATCGCTGTTCTAAAAGGCACATTCCATAATCTAAAAGAGGAGTTCAGAGTGGAGGGTAGCAGGGATTTAAAAAACTAATAGCTGTATACTGTTGGTGAGAATGTAAACTGGTGCAGCCACTATGGAGAACAGTATGGAGGGTCTGAAAACTGAAAATAGAGCTACTATATGACGCAGCAATCCCACTGTTGGGCATATACCCAGAAAAAACTATAATTCGAAAAGATACATTCATCCCTATGTTCACAGCAGCATTAGTCACAAAAGCCAAGACACTGAAACAACCTAAATGTCCATCGACATAAAGATGTGGTGTGTGTGTGTGTGTTTGTGTGTGTGTGTGTGTGTATGTATACCTGAGTCACTTTGCTGTACAGAAGTAATTAACACAACAATGTAAATCAACTACACTTGAATAATATTAAAAAAATTCTTAGCTGGAGAGTCATGTGGAAAACCATAATTTATTTATTTATTTATTTATTTTTTTGTGGTACGTGGGCCTCTCTCACTGTTGTGGCCTCTCCCGTTGCGGAGCACAGGCTCCGGACGCGCAGGCTCAGAGGCCATGGCTCACAGGCGCAGCCACTCCGCGGCATGTGGGATCTTCCCGGACCGGGGCACGAACCCGTGTCCCCTGCATCGGCAGGCGGACTCTCAACCACTGCGCCACCAGGGAAGCCCGAAAACCATAAATTTTGGTCTACATTTTGTAGGAGGACTAGGGTAAGACCTTTTATTTGTCCTGTGTTTTCCCTCTAAACTATGTTCTCTGTATTCTTCCCCTCTTTAAGGATATGGGGCAAGGTATTTGAGCTAGGGGGGGCAAAGAAAA
Organism: Stenella coeruleoalba; assembly: GCF_951394435.1. Taxonomy (NCBI): domain Eukaryota; kingdom Metazoa; phylum Chordata; class Mammalia; order Artiodactyla; family Delphinidae; genus Stenella; species Stenella coeruleoalba. The sequence continues at coordinate 2,176,820 of NC_137150.1, forward strand.
GAATATGTATTTGAGAGCCAGACCCATGGGCCTTTCCCTGCACACTTTTCAAATGCAAGCTCTTAAGGATGGTGTCAAAGAATTTAAATATGTAAACGCTAAATGGTGATCTTGAAAAAAACTTGTGGAGAAGATGTATCCGTAGAAACATTAATCCAGCATAGAATGTTAGAGCTGGAAGAGATACTGTATTTTATAGGTGGGAAACTTAGGACTGGGTAAGTGACATACCTCAGGCCTTGGAGACAATAGTAACAGCCAGATCTCAATCTCAGATTTAAATATCCCCAGATATTTTTTGTTTCTAATTATCTAATAGTAATACAGACAATCCAATTATCTCACTGCTCACCACCCTCATCCTTTGACTTCTTTTATTAAATAAATTCAACAGACAGGTATTGAGTTCATTCTCTATGCCAAGCACTGTTCTGGGTGTTGGTGATACAGCATGAACCAAACAGCCAAAGGTTCCAGCCCTCCTGGAGCTCACATTCCAATCTTGAGTTGTCTTTGAACCCAATCCAGGCTTATAGCACACTAGGCAGACCTTAGACCCATAGCCCATTTACCTCCTAGGACTACTGGAACTATCCAGTGATACAACAACCACAAAAATGCAGTGTAACATCAGAGGGTTCTATAAACTTTTGTTGCAAATTCTAACACTTCAGTGATGGATTCAGCTCATTTGGCCAGTCATGATGTAAGAGAAACCATAGTAATTGATTCCATCCTCCTATAAACCACACAATATCGCCTACTGGCTTCACCTTAACCCAAACCTGGTGCAAATCTGTTGAAAGAATGGTGAGTCCACTAACTCTATAAAAAAGGCCATGCAGAGAACTGAATATCATGTCTCAATTGCATCCTACAGAACATCCAAACTGAATTATTTGCTTTCCCAAAGAGCTTCAATTTTTTCCACTTCATTTTGTTTCTGTTGACAGAATTTTTTCCACTGCTTCCACAACATTTCAGACCAGAAAACAAAAATGTACATGCAGCCCACATTTCCATAAGTGCCCCTGGCCAGCAGGGCTCACCTTCAGGACATCACGGGAAGTACCATTAAGTGGACTTTCTCTAGTTAACATCTTTCTCTTTTCTGAGCCAAGTAAAACCCTTCCGTGAGGAGCTGTCTCTCCGTGGCTTTCTATCCCAATCTACAGACTGTTTGTCTACCATCCAACTAAAAATGCTATATAATTAAGTAGTCCAGCAGCCACATCTAATTTTCTGCAAAAACTCTGCAATGATTCTCCACTTCCACTTTTCTCCAAAGACAGCCCTGTGTCCATTCTTGACACTTCTTCAGACTGGGGAACTTCTAACAGGGACAAGACTCAAGAAGCTAAGATCACCTACAGCCCAAAGTTCTGCCTCCAAATTAACCATAAGGACAGAAGCCAAGAATTCAGCTTCTTATCCTTTAGATCTCAGCTTTCACCCCCAAACGGTCTCCTAGCTTTTCACAGCATCCAGTAATACACAAAACGATTGTAAAAGCATAATCCACTGTGGGCTTAGTTAATTAATGTCCATTTCCACCTAGAACATATCCAGATTCATATTTGTCTCCTCATGGCCGTGTTCCCGAACATCTGATATAATTCTTTCCACATTGGAGGCACTTAATACATATTTGTTGAATTAAAAGAATTAACAAATTAGACATAATTAGTAACAGCCAGATCTCAATCTCAGATTTAAATATCCCCAGATTTTTAAATTTTAAAACATCTAATAGCAATACGGACTGATAATCTGTATTGCCCACCACCTTCATCCTTTAACTTCTTTTATTACACAAATTCAACAGATACGTATTGAGTTCATTCTCTATGCCAAGCACTGAACATCATTTGAACTGCAAAATCTCTCTGACCAGGCTTACACAGAACAACATATTTTTCATCAACAGAATAAAAAGGCTTTGCTGGTCTCCCCATCGTCTTATTGAATTCACAGCCCATTTTCCATTGAGGTTTGGTCTCAACTCGAACCATTCCTGCTACTACAACAGGACTCAACACTCTCAGCATCTCACTTCTGCTCTGCCTCCCCCCAACCAGTCTTACATGCATCCCTTTAATCAAGGGCAGAGTGCATGAAATTTGATAGGCCAGCACATGAGCTTTATTTTGATGTATTTTTGTCAAGCCTGTACAGACAAGTGGAAAGAGAATTGAAACAGAAGCTGGGAAACACTGCCCGAAATGATGTCAGCAGATAACTTACAGAGTTTACCTTCCTACTAGTTTTAAACCTCGCAGGCAAAGTAGCCACTCTTTGTCTGCAGGTCAAATCCCAAGCCTGAAATCAGGGAAAAAAGGCAAAGCAAATCCCTAATAGAACAGTTTTCATCCTATGGTCTCAGAGATTAGATTTCTTTCTATTTTAACAACAGAGGTTTATGCCTCCCTGCCTTTCCAAATCATACCCGGAGGTTAGCAATATGGCTCCAGTCGGTAGCCAGTAAATCTCAAATAATGTATCGATAACTCTTCATGCTTTTTCTATTGTTCTTAAAACATAAGAACTGTCTCATTATGTTAAGAATAAAAGGACAAGTTTCCACACTTAAATGCCAAGCAAAGAAAGAAATCCCTGGGAAGCTAATAATGAAACAAAGGTGGTTTTCTTCAGCAGAACTGTGTGCACTAAATTGCTCTTTTATGTGATTTTTAGGGCAATTTGCCACTTTCTTGGCACCATTTCATCACTTTCCTTCAGCAACAAAAAGAAAAAGGAGGGCCACAATGACCTATATATTACAGCTCTAACAATGCACGGGCCGGACTCTCCCAGCACATGAGTCTCATTTAATAATGGAGATTTCATTTTCTTATCTAAGCTGGAGAAACTGGAGGGTACATTCTCATTACCCCAAGGATTTTACTGTTCCTCCCAGTTTGTCCATCAGAGAATTTTCATCTTTCAATGCTTCATTGTATATGATGACCCATGTGTTATACACAGTGTACCCATTGCATTCATTGTGCTATATATGATTATGTATAGGTTATACACAGCTCCATTTGATACAGAGCATGTATCAAATTCCCTCATCATAAAAATGGGGAAACTGGGGCCCAGAGATAGGATGACTTGCCTTCACCGATGCAGCCCATCAGGGCAACAGGATTCAACAGGTCTTAAGGTGGATTATACAGTTGAGAACTTAGTGAAATTGGAGAGGTTTATAACCAATCTAAGCCTCATTTTTCCCATGTCTAAATGGGAAAATACCTATCTGGCTGGGCTGTTCCAGGGGTTTTCAATGAAAATTCCCCCACCCCCTTCCTGGAATGTTATTCCTCTTCTCTCCTTGGACTTGCTTTCCCCTTACTGCCTTGTGTCAAATTTCACATCTCCCCAGGAAGCCCTTGCCGATCCTGCCGACTACCTCAGGTCCACAGGCACTCAGGACACCCTGTACTTACTTCTCCATTATAATTTAGTCACAGTGGTAATTAAATGTGTGGGGAATTTGCTATGCAGTCTTTCTGCTCCACTAGATTATCAGCTCCATGAAGGCAGCAAGTCAGCCTCCATCTCTGGTCACTCTCACATACTCTGTCGCCTACCTCATAGTAGCTGTTCTTATTATGTACTAGTAAGTATTTGCTAAACGAAAATCAAAACACATATTCCATAAATGAAAGTCAATGTTCATGTTTCTTCTCAGCCCTTCTGGTGGCTGAGCCAAGAGACACATACGTAGCTCTTTGCACCTCTCCCAGGTCAGTCCATTCCTCTCTTTAAAAACGGCTTAGTCCATGGTTTCTGTGTACTGATAGCAGCTTCCTGATGTCTGACGTTTTACCTCTCGTTTCGTGTGAACAAAACAATTGAGGAAAAGTCAGTTCTGTGTTTAGCTCTTTTGGCAAAACAAACGTCCCTCTTCCCTTCTCCCCCCACCCAGCATTTGCCCTGAATTTGACTTCACCACAGTCTACATTAAGAACAACAGCTAAACCTTCTTTGAAACTTTATTCACCATGGCCAACAGAAAAAAAAAAAAAAAAAAAAGAGCTGGTGAAATTCCTTTAAAACGCGCTTTAATCTAGCTGGAATGCCATAAATTGCTTCCAGATGTGCACGATACAAAAGTCAATCAAAGCTATTTATACTGACACTCTACAGTCCAAACAATCTGAAGCCAAATGCCATGTCTCCGCTTCAACAAAGCTACAAATGTCAGTTTTGTTGAATTTGGAGAGGTGTTGAAGAGTTCATGCAAGTTTGAGTTCTTGACTCTTTTAGAGCCAGCAGTAATTTTGAAAGGGGGGGAAATAAAACCATGACACACACAGACTTTTGTAAATCCCCAACTTCTCGGAGCATACACGACACCTCTCATATATGACATTGAAAGTCCCACAGGTTTGAAGACAATACTCAGTTTTCTAAGACAGAGAAATGTAGCTCTTGGACAAGACACCAAAGACCCCAAAGAATCTGGCCAGATACCCTCAACCCACCCTGAACACAAACAAGCACACTTGGAAGTCAGCTGGCTGCGTGGCCTGTAGTGATGCCTTTTTGACATCCTCATGATCCTGACGTTCTCCAAAGCAGCCTCCACACAAAGACAGTTCATGTTGTTGGTACCACATGCAGGTACAGGTGTGATCACAGCACCTGAGGTCCAGGTGGCCGCCTGGGGGATTTGTGACATAGAAATGTTTGCTGTCTCTCTCCATATGAAATGTGATTCCAGGCTTTCTGCCTTATTCAGCCTCAAAACCTCAGTGTCTGGTGCACAGTAGGCCCCCAATAAATAATGCTGAACGAATGCATACTTAAAGGAAAAGAAAACCTATGAGTGTAGTCATTTCTTTTCAGGGATACACTTAATATCGGTGAATTCAGAATAGAAACTCCTGATATTTACACAGTAGATGGAGACAGCTTGGGCTATGGGGGCCATAGACTTGGGGTTTCAAATTCTACCCTGTGGACCGAGGAGTGGTGTGACTCTGTAAATGTTTCCTAAGGTCTCTGGACCTCAGTTCCCTCCACGGAGTGGGGTGGTCAGGAAGTCTATCTCCTGCAGTCCTGCAAGGATGCTGTTCTCCTTCTACGCCAGGCCTCCTCTGGAGCTCACTTCTTTCTTTTGTCCCCATGGCTGGCATTTACAGTGTTTGAAAAACAAAAGGAGACAGAAACAACTCAAATTTGGAACCAGAAATAATGGAGAATCCAAAAGTGAACCCTAGTCAATTCTCACCCAGATTGGCACAGCACCTGGGTAGAACTACATGAGCTTTCTCACGGTTCCACCTCTTATGAAGGGCCGTGGGAAGCACCACGTTACAGCATTCACTGCCCTCTGGGCAGGTCCTGAAGTATAACCACCCTTGGTGGACGCAGGCACTGAGGCTCTGGGTGAGATCCAGCCACTGCCTGTCTCTGTAAATATGTCCTATTAGAGCATGCCACACCCATCCCTTTACCTATCGTCTGGCTACTTTCACACTACAGAGCAGAGCTGAGTTGTCACAACAGAGACTGTAGGGCCTACAAAGCTGAAATTAAACTGTTTACTATCTGGCTCTTTCCTGCTGACTCTATGAACCTGGGCTCTGAAGCTGGATTCCGTTTTCCGGTACCCAGATGATGGCACATCCCTTCCTTTGATTCAACTCAGGGAAGGCCCTTAACAACCTTAATCTCAGTTCTTCATCCATAAGATGGAAACAACAGCTACCCTGTATGGCTGGAAGAATTAGATGATTAGGTGTTGAAGCATTTAGCACAGTGCCTGGCACCTAAGAGTTAAATTAGCTGTAGCAGCTTCATCATTACCACCTATCAATATTTCTTGACTTATAAGGCATATCATATCACATGTGGGATAGTATATGGTAAAGGAAAAGGAGAGCAGCCTTTGTGTGGGAACAATTCAGAGGGTGGGGGCCATGGCCATAGGAAAGCTCCTTGTCTAAAAGGGGCAGTGACCCCTGAAATCCAGCAACAGATGTCACCTAGGAGTGTCAGACCAGGTTTTCCAGGTTTTTGGAATTTTTTTTTTTTTTTTTTTTAAGGAATGGAACTTAAAAAAATTTTTTTTATTTTTTAAAATTTTTGGCTGTGTTGTGTCTTCATTGCTGCACGTGGGCTTTCTCCAGTTGCGGTGAACAGGGGCTACTCTTTGTTTTCGTGCTTGGGCTTCTCATTGCAGTGGCTTCTCTTGTTGCAGAGCATGGGCTCTAGGCGTGCAGGCTTCAGTAGTTGTGGCACATGGGCTCAGTAGTGGCTCGCGGGCTCTAGAGCACAGGCTCAGTAGCTGTGGTGCACAGGCTTAGTTGCTCCACGGCACGTGGGATCTTCCCGGACCAAGGCTCGAACCCAAGTCCCCCGCATTGGCAGGTGGATTCTTAAGCACTGCGCCACCAGGGAAGTCCTGGTTTTCAGAATTTCTAAGAGACACTGGAGACTGAGATACTTATGTAAAATCTCCCATTTTTAAATGCTGTTAACTAATTAAAAATTTTAAAAATCACTTTGTAAGCCTAAAACACCACCAGTAGTCCTGTTTTTGATGTTTGTCTCGGTAAAAGAGAGAGGAGGAGGAGCAGAGGGGAAGGACCTTTGTGCCTGGCATAGAAGACGGCCTATGTTCATGTTGGAGTTGACCTGGAATACCTTTGTTCTGCCATTAAAAACTATTTTGGTTGAAGGTTTGCTCTTAGCACATCTACTTTTGTGATATCAAACAAAAATTTGCATCCGTCTTCCTCTACCTAGAGAAACTACAGTCCATACACTTCCTGCCCATACCCATTCAAGCATTTATTTTACACCTACTATGTGAAAGACACTGCATTTTTATGCTAAGTTGCAGAACATCCTACAAACCACAATGTTCTGGTCCTCCTGACACACACCTAAGAGATCTGAGATACATCCCAGCAACCACTTTTGGCCCCCATGGTGAACAAGCGAGCAGAGGCTGAGAAACACGCTCAGTTCAATACTCATTCTGCTGGGGTGACTGCATCTCACAGCCTCAGAACAACTTGAAGATTTTAACAATCCTTAATCAGGAGACATAGATTTTACCAATATTTAAATTGTCTACTCTTCACTATCTTATGGGATGAGGGCTGGGAGAGACCCCCATGTACTTTTCCGGAATATACGTTTTTCAGTGATGTCAGATAGAAGGCTTAAGCTAACAAATTGTGCTTGTGGTGTTTTGCATTGAGCCAACCTGGCTAAGCTGAAATTTGTTTCCCAGAAGCCCCTTCTCTGAACGGGTCAAGAGTGATGTGCCTGAGGTCTGGAAGCAGTGGTTATTATTGTCTCGTGTCCTTGTGTCTGGGGGCAATTCTGACTTGTTCTTACTCCTGTCCATGTCCAGCTCTCCTTGACCACTGACCTGGCTGTCCAGTGATCCTCAGGCTCCTGGCTGGTGCCAGGCAGTGCACCCACAAGTGGGTGCACTTGTGCAGCCTCCCTCAGAACACTCCCCAACGCCCATTCCCTTTGCAGCCCCTTTTTGGGGGCTGGAGGTGCCTGTGTCTCAGATTTACTGACTGGTGACTTCTCTGATTCTCCCTTTCAGACCTTGACTTCCCAGTTCCTCCCACAGTTGAGTAAGGTCTGACTCCTACGATGAATTCCTTATCCCAAGACTCAGGGTGAACTCTGCTTCCCTGATGGAACCCAGACTGATACAGATATCATTTACTACAGATGTGTGATTGCTATTTTGTCTCTACCCCACTGCCTATAGGTCCGTGGGGGACCAGGACACCGAAACTCCTTTCTTAAAGCTCCAGAGCCTCCTAATAATATCCACTCAATCAATATTGACAAAATAAAAGAAATAGGAACATTCATAGGATCGACACCATCAAACTATCTATTTGAAAAACAGAAGCACAAGTTTTATTAGTAGCAAAAGCCTAGGTGAATGCCTGGCAACCAGAAGATGTTTAATAATTATTTGAGTATGAAGAGAAAGATGACTTAAGCTGAGTGACTTTTCAATTCAACTTAACAGGTTTCACTGAGTGCCTATGGGTTGCAAAGTGCTGTATTCATTGCACGAGGTAATACAGTCGCCTACGATTGATCATTGACTTGTTTTCTTTTGTATGATTGTAAACAATGTGACCACAACCAACCTTGCCCTTCTATCTGTGAGAAGGTTTGTAGGATAAATGCGCAGAAGCTGTGAGAAGTTGTTAGAACAAAGGGTGGGTTCGGTTGTAGTTCCTGCCCCTGGCACCCCACCTGCCTGGCCTTGCTGAAGCGCCCTCCACCTACCATCTCTGTTCTACCAATTGATACTACCACCAACAGTGTATAAACGTGCCTGTTTCCCACACATCCCGACCACTGCAATATACGATCAAGCTGTTCTACCTCTGCTGATCTGATCAGGGAACAATGGCATCTCAGTGTTGTTTAAAGTGAATATTGCTTTTGAATTTGAGTAGTGCCTGGAGTTCTCACCTCTGCTTCCTTTCAGCTCCACATAATCCATCAATAAACCAGTCTCACCCTGGGATGGATTAACTTCATAAGGCAATAAGGGATCCTCAGCATTTATGGAACACTTCAGCTAATGACTGGAACTGGCTTCAAGGGGGAAAAAATAAGTGTTGCAGCTAATTATCCTAGCCCACAGGGACATTAACTTTTACTGTCTTTGTTTTACCATTCTTGCATCAGGTAAGTGGAAGGTGTGGACAAGCAGGCTCTATGTAGACTTTGGGTTAACGAAGATAAATAAGGCAGCTCACTGATTGTGGATGTCTTTGCAATGCAGTTTCAATGGTGGCTACTGTTGCCAACACTGGCTAGTGTTGGTAGCAGAGATAAACAATTAGTGAATTTGTTAATTATGGCCCTATTAATAGTTTTCTTGGGAAAGAAAATAATTTTGGCTTACTTGATACTCTGCCTTGATTACAGGGTTAGTAAATGGGTGTGGATGTTTAGGGGGAAAAAAGTCCTTCTAATGGCTTTAATCAGGACAAAATCTCCCAGGAATAATAAAATATTAACTATAACAATAGAATGTTAAGAAAAGTACAATTTATTAATTCTCTTACTGTATTTTTCCTGATAGGGATACTACTCATTCCAGCCTTAGGTTTCTTCGTTTATTTTTAGTGTCTGAGCACTGACATTAATTCCCTAAAACTGGAATGAGACCTTGGAACAAGTATATAAAGACATGGAATTATTTACAACTGCCCTTTTCAGTTGCTCTTACTTCATACAGAGAGAAGATAAAAAGTTGGATGTTCTCAGGTATGGCTGATGGAAACAAGTCTGTCCAGGGGCGGTTTCCTTCCAGGGCTCGACCCCAAGTGTTTGCTACATAGTGAAGCCAGGTGGGAGAGAACCCCTGAGCTAAGAGAAAGCTGGGGGTCAACAGAACAGGGATGCCCATGAACCTGTTCAGTTTCCACTGTGTTCTCTTTGCCCTCATACCTTCTCCCTACCTTCTGCTCCCCACCCCAAGGTTCCTCCTCCAGATATCAGCAAAATGTCTCTACTCTGGGCAGGGGGGAAGGACAGGGAGGATCATAACATCCCTTTTCATTAAAACAACCATCTCTCTTCCCTTGGGAATCTGTAGGAAAAGCCTATGGGCTGAGAAGGGGACAACAAAACTAGCTTAGGACCTGCCCCATGTGTCTCGGTTTCATGAGAGTTTCAGTTCGAGGACAGACCTGCAGTGTACCCAGCGGCTCCCCACGTGGTGGTGGGGGAGCAATTCTAGCCCCCAGCGCACACCTGGCAACACCTGGACACATTCTGGTTGTCTCAGCTTGGTGGGAGGGGGTGTGACTGGCACCTAGTGAGTAGAGGTCAGCAACACTGGTAAATATCCTATAGCACCGAGGACTGCCACCCACAACAGAAATTTTCATGTCCAGTTCAATAGTGCTGAATCAAGGAACCCTAAGCACAGCAGAACAAAGGTTTCATACTCCTATAATGGAAGTAGACTGGGAAAAGCCTCCAGAATATAAAATCTCGGGATGAGAATACTCAGAGACTGATATTTTGCTGTATGTCCCTGTTGAAGGCGGAAGAGGGTTATTTTTGTTTGTTTGTTGTTTTAAGTTAACCAACATATATGTGAGTACCTAAAATGCACTGAGGATAAACTAGAATAAAATACCCCAGGGCCTTTTCTCTTGAAGAACTTACCTTTAGGGTTACAGGGACCAGACAGACATATTTGATAAATTCAAGGGAGCTCTAGAATATGACACAGTGAAAACCAGCTCTTCGGATGGCAATGATTCCTCCACAGCTTTTCCAGGAAGCTGTAAGGCTTCCTCAAAGTCATGGGACGAAATACCAAATGTTCTCTTAGACGTTCCAAGTGCAGAAAGCTGAATTTTTCTAGGCCCCAGTTTATTTATTTTAATAGTGCTCAGGAGGAGGCATAAGATAATACAAATTATAAACGTTTACTAAATTAAACCTCAATACTGTTTTCCTCCCTCAAAAATTTATTAAACTTATTTGACTTTATTGTGATTAAAAGGCCACAGCTATCAAGTTTTTAACCAAAGCCAAATCTGTGGAAGAATATGGAATTAAGTATTGTCCAACACTTTTTTATTGATTATAAATTTCAGAATCACGTTTCCAACCTAGCTTAATGGTCATAGAAAAAGGCAGAAGAAATTACACTAGGGTGATGATTTAGAAAATAATACAAAGTAATCTTCGGCTAGCATGGCTGGCTTTAATGTGTGTAGGGGCTGAATATAAAGTACAAGTTGAACAATGCAATATTTTTCCTCTCCCTGATCTTTCTCAATCTCACACAGGCTCGAGCAGAAGATAATAATTATTTTCCAGTAACATAATAATAATAGAAAAAGTATTGACCAGCAATACAATCTATTTGATCACCCCAGATGACTCCATTCTTAGTGCTGAAAGCTCAATTGATGGCATGAGATAGCTGTCTCTCAGAGGAATAAAGGGCTTTCTAGCTGCACCATAACCGAAGGATGTGATTTGTCTTGCCTGACACCATATTCTATGCGTCCCCAAATTCAGAAGCCCTGTCTCATACATCATCAAGCAGGTATTTTCGCTCTGGTATGGTTTCTTGGACCTGGCGTTCTACAGCAGCGAAATGCAACTAAAGGATTTCTGCCTTCTACTCTGTCCCATGCTAATTTCCTTTTCCCATTTGGCTGAAATAGTAGCAGGACCCTTACTGCCCACTCCTGAGATGAAGAGCAGCACTGCTGTGCCACGAGGGACTTAACACTGGTTTATGGACTCAGAGCTCTCTAAGGGTTATCTTTAACACACAAGGTGTCCTGGAGTGCTAAACGGTGCTTTGGGGTGTCGAGGCAGTGGCTGAGAAATGGGTCAGAATCACATAGAGAAAAGAAAACTCCCCACTGGCCACACATTTTTTAAAGCTAAGAAGCCTCACCAGTGAAGACCAAGGAAAAGGCTCTCCTGGGCCATTTATCCATAAACGGAAGCTGGAAATACTTTCCACTTGGAATTTATCCCCAGGTCACTAGTTTTGAAGCAGTTATACAAATCAGAGTTAGGCCAAACTCAAGACCAATTCATTTAATTTATTTCTTACCCTTGGAGTTTACTTTTTTTTTTTTTTTTTTTTTTTTTGCCAGAGGCTCTTGCTTTCTAAGAAAAGGAAACACACAGTCCTTTGACTTTTGGGTTCCTCAGCACCGACCTAAGGTTTTATGAGGGTGGGAGGGATATTAGGGGGAAAGTCATGGAGGACAGACTCAGCTTTCAGACTGCGAGCGGGTCTTCGCCAAGATGCCCTGCTCTTCTGTAAAATGCTCTCTTTATAAGAATAGAATCGGCCAGCGCCCAAACCAGCTCCGCCTGATGAAAAAGGTCCTAATGTGAAGTGAAGTCCTAAAGTAGACGACCCTACACCGCAACTAGGATTTTGCCAGGAAACCTGTCCAAGGATGTGCCTTTCTATCCTTCAGGGAATGAGAAATACCCACAGCCCTGGGATGGTGGTGAGAACAGGTCTGGGCCCCTCTGTGCCAGCGACAGGCAGGGGCTAGAGCTGGGAGAGGCACAGAGTCGGGCAGGTGGAGTGGGGGAGTGGTCAGCTCTCCCCAGTGAACAGTCTCCTCTTAAACCAGCTTCCCTCTCTCCTGACGGCCCGCCATTCTAACACACCTGACCACAGAAGCGTTCTTTTTCACTGCTCCTCCTTCCTCTTCTGAATCCACTGTGTCTCCCAAACTGATGTCCTACCAGGCTAACGTCTTCCTCTCCCCAGTCTCAGTGTAGCCACCCCAGTCCATTATTTTAAATTACACTTTGGCAATAACGCTCCCTCTTCCTGAGCCCCATATCCCAAGCTCTTAATGGAACAGGTCTGAGAGAGGCCCAGGAATTTGCATTTCTAGCAAGTTCCCAAGTGATGCTGATGCTGCTAGTTCAGGGACCTCACCTTAAGAATCACTGGCCTAAAGAGATGAAGCTGGTGATGAACAAAGGGGAGAGAGCCTGACTCCCTGGAGCGTGCTATAGCATAGCATCCCATCAATGAGCCTGCGTCAGAGGCACTTGGAAAGGCCAGATGCCGTCCTTAGAGGCCCTCGTTCATTAGGTCTGAGGGAAGGCCTGGGAATTTGCATTTCTAACCAGTTTCCAGGTGATACTGATGCTGCCGGCCCAGGGACCACACTTGGAGAACCACTGGGGTGAGGATCCCATCTCAAAATGAAGTGAGGTTGATTGACATACTGTAAGGTGATTATTTTCATTTCAAGTCAACATATAGTTATTTATAAGACAGTTCTGAAATGGTTATGAAGGCACATTTGCAGGAGAGTTTGAAAAATTCATGAGCCAATGAAGATGTCTATTTTTTTCAGAGAGCGCCTTAAATGCACAACCGCCCCACCCCCGTTTTTCTTTAAAACGATTTTTTCAAGAGTACAGCAACAAGGTGCCCTGCTGTGATATAGTCAAAACATAAAGTGTATACTGAAGCTTAACTAATTAACTACTGAACTGAAAGTAAAACCCTTCTGAGGTTGCTTGCGTTTCTGATACAGTTCACATACCTGCTCTTCTAAGCCAGAGGCACTTTTTTTTTTTTTTTTTTTTTTTTTTTTGCGGTACGCGGGCCTCTCACCGTTGTGGTCTCTCCTGTTGTGGAGCACAGGGTCTGGATGCACAGGCTCAGCGGCCATGACTTACGGGCCCAGCCCCTCCGCAGCATGTGGGATCTTCCTGGACCGGGGCACGAACCTGTGTCCCCTACATCGGCAGGCGGACTCTCAACCACTGAGCCACCAGGGAAGCCCCAGACGCACTTTTAAATGGGTTACTCATAATTGCCTCTGAGGGTCATAAAGAGATAAAAGAAGTCTTTGAAAAACATCTTTTTGATAACAATCTTGCTAATTATTAGAGACAACAGAATTACATTCTTTCTTTCCATTAAATGTATCTTCTGGGGTGATCGTATCATACGTTAAGGGACAGACACACACATGACCTTCCGATTTTTTTTTCTTTTTTTTGGCTTATAGAGACATAGACATAGAAAGGATTTGGCGATTATATAGTAAGTGATAGGATCCCACAATTTTAGAGTTGAGAGGCTCCTGAGAAGTCGTCCAGAGGGGGGGTGTATTTTAGAAAGGGGAAACTGAGGCTCAGAGAGGGCCCCCCCCATCAACAGGCTTGCTCGGGTGGGATTAGGGTAGGAATTCCGGTCACTGGACCCCCAGCTGGCTCTTCCATCATCCTCACTAATTCATTGCCCACCTAACCTAGTTCTCCCTTCAAACTCTTTCCAAACTCATTCATTCATTTTGGATTTTTCCTGCTTATTTTCACCCATATCCTGTCAGTCATCGTGTCCAGTAGATTCTCCCTTTATAATTTCAGACAAAGCTGTCCCACTTTCCCATTCCTGATTATAGAATTCTACTTAAGAGCTACATAACTCAGTGGTGTGCTGGAGCTGGTTGGTATTGGCTCTTGAGACCCAGTGTTAAATTTTCAGCAATTTGGCTGGCGAATTGTTAAACACGCACAGCCGTTAGTAAGAATGAAATTACATAAACTTACAAAAAGCAAATGATATCAACAGCAAAGATAACAAAAGACTAAACCCTCATCTCGTACTCATTATTTTATTACATTGACTATTATTTATGGTCTGGAGGTTATTCACGTCTACTGGATACAGATGGTGGCACTGCTATGGAATGATGCGCTTTTATCCATATTGGCCCAAGTCTGTGTTCGTGACATCATGTTGGTAACCTGAAATCAGCCATGATGGGGATATTTACACCACAGAAATTGGCAAATGCTGCAAGTAAGGATTTTCCTCCCTAGAGAGATGTTTGTTAAAAATTTTTGAGCGCACCACTTGTTGTGTGCTGAATTGTGCTCCCTTCATGCCCCGAACTGAAGCCCTAATTCCCAGAACCTCAGAAGGTGACTGTATTTGGAAATAGGCCTTTAAAGAGGTGATTCAGATTTTTTAAAAAGTCATATTTGTGGGTCCTAATCAATCTGACTGGTGCTCTTATAAGAGGAAATCTGGATGTATAAAAGGACACCAGGGGCATGCACACACACAAGAAAAAAACCATGTGAGGACACAGCAAGAAGGTGGCCGTCTGCAAGCCAAGGTAAGGAGCCTCAGAAGAAACCAAATCTACCAACACCTTGATCTTGCACTTCTAGCCTCTCAGACTGTGAGAAATTTTCTATTTAAGCCACATAGTCTGGCATTTGTTATGGTTGCCTGAGCAAACTAATACAGCACTGCATTTAGACCTGCTCACACACAGGGCCTTAACTTGAAGCCTTGATTTCTAGGTTTTATAATTCCCTTTCCCTCATATTTCACAACTTGATGCAAGAGTTCAGGTATCTCAGAAGGTCCAAAGATTTAAAGAAATTTATCATGGAGGGGGGAGTGGGGATGGTTACCCAGAATAACTTAAAACTCACTTTGTGCTGTTCTTCTATTTCATGTAACTCGCACATCGGTTCTGACAACACACACTATCATTCTCAATAGTTTGAAATTGCAAACTATTAGGTTGAACTACAGGAAACTGCTGATGCTTGACCATTTCTTAAGCTATAAACATAGCAATGTTCTACAGTTCAATTTCATAAAATTTGACTATGTGGCTTGGGAACTGCCTTCAGATTTTTTATTTATTTTATTTATTTACTTATTTTTGTGCGGTACACAAGCCCCTCACTGTTGTGGCCTCTCCCATTGCGGAGCACAGGCTCCGGACGCGCAGGCTCAGCGGCCATGGCTCACGGGCCCAGCCACTCCACGGCATGTGGGATCTTCCCGGACCGGGGCACGAACCCGTGTCCCCTGCTTCGGCAGGTAGACTCTCAACCACTGCGCCACCAGGGAAGCCAGATTTTTTATTTTTAAACCAGGATTTGTACGATTCACAGACAAATATTGTTTGTTCCACCGAGTGTTTATTTGCAATTTGAATTAACTCCCAACATTTAAAAACTGAGCAAGTGCCCTAAGAACTCTGAGATTCTGGGCTCCTGGTTGTACGGATGGTCAGGCAGAACTGCACCTGTGTCCCTCCCGGAAACTAGTCCCTCAGAGTGGAGCACATTCTCTAGATTGTTCCAGACCCTTGCACAAGCATGTTGCTATTTGTGTCACCTGCCTGGTCTCAGGCATATCTGTGTGGGTAACTATGAAACATACAGTTCCTGCTCTAACTTTCTACTTCCTTGGCCGGCTCACATCTCATCAACCAGTCGAATATATACAAAGTGAGATAACGCATCATCTGGGGTCAAGAGTGAAGCCCAGAAAGGCAGGCTCCCTGGTCTCAGCACAGCCCTCTAGGGCTAAGTTTGACATGATACAAACATGCCTTCATATTTGTGCACAAGTCAAAAGGAGAAGGGTTCTGACACCCTAAACCAATTGGTACCAAGGTTACTAATGAAGCAATGTGCTGACAACCCGCATGAATATTTGCTATCATCTGAATACAATTAAATGGCACTTAAAGTTCATCTTGGAAATGCCATATAAATGAAAATGTCGAAATTACTTTATTTCAGAAGGACAACCTCAAAGGAGGGATAGCAAGCCTTTATTCATACGATGCTTAAAACTTTTATTGGCAGATATGGTTTTCTCTTACCAATTTTTAGTTTCTTTAATTTCAAGGTTCCATTTAATTTCTTATCTTGCTGCAGCTGAAATCACTGTCTAATGGCTTTTTAGCCTGTTAGGTTACTTCTGATATTTAAGGCCTATTTTAGGTTGCTTTATTGATAAGAAAAGAGGCCTAAGAGAATTTTCTTACCTGCAAAGAAGATAAATAAAAATTGATCACAAAGCACAATTTGTTGCTTAATTAATGTTTACGATAGTCTCTATAATTACTCTCAAATGGTATTACTTTTAATCATGTCCGTTTATATGGATCAAAAAGTACAACACAATGTATCCCCAGAGTCTCAAAGTTAGGACAATTCACACTGAGAACTATTTCCAAAGTATTCTCTACTAGTTCTTTTGACTAATAGTCAGTAAATATTATTTACTAAATAGTTGCATTTTGGCTGTATCCACTAAATCACACAAAACATTTCAATAACTAATAAAAAAAAAGAACTATCTAGTTTGCTCAGGGTTACAATGAAAAATCTACAAGAATCTTACACATTTCTATTTGTTTTAATCATCCCAATTTTCTAATTTGAGAGTAAGGGTTTTGACTGTTAGGAGGGCTCATTGGAGAGCATGTTATTGTGGTTGATTAATTATGAAAGATTCAGACATTAGAGCTTAATAGTCCTTAAGGATTATCTAAGGCCAATTCCTTCACTTCACAGACATAGAAACGAATGTCTAGAGAGAGGTAGTGAGTTGTTCACGAGTTCATGGTAAACTTCAGTCCATGATAACGCCACACTCACATACGAGCACACACATACACACACACACACACACACAGAGTCACACTCATGTCTCCTCCATCCCCCCATCCACATCCACAGAGATTTCTGCACATTACTTTTTAATTTACTCTAAATTAATTTCTCCAGATGATTATGTTGCCATGTTAATGACAGTTTAGATAGCTAGTCTAACCTATGGAGGCTTCACTAGAGAAACTCACATGAACTTCTGCTCTATTCTTTCACAGTTGTATTGCATATAAACATCAATGTACCACATTTTTATATTTCATACTCTCAGGACTAATCACAGTGGCAAAAATTCATCCCAAGTCCCTAGTAATAGTGATCCAGAGCCTGCAAACCCAGATTCTAGTTTGACTGGAACCCAAGAAGGATAAGCTCCCTTTGTCACAAAGCCATGTCACCTACATTTCCTTTATGTGGGAGGAAACCTTGGCTGCAGTCGGTATATTCTGTGATCGCCCATAAACACACACTGAGCTATGAGTCCCAGGCCTTCATTTAATCAATAAAAAGGCAAAGCCAGCTTTCATCTCAGCTTCAGTAAATGAAGAAAAGACAACAGAGCCCATCATTTTAATGGTGTTAGTCAATCAGTCTACTCAAGTGCTTGGAAATTACAAAATAGGTTTCTTGATTAACCAGATCAGTGCTAAGCTTGTGGCCAGAATTTCCTCACATTACTATGGAGTGTAACCTGTGGTTTTGAGGGAGAGGTTACATATCCCAAAAGGTCTGAAGGTTGTCATGAAAATTAGGCCTACTATGGGCTCCTAGACCCAGACAAAGCACAAAGCCACAGAAAGAAGTCTCTTTCCTGGAGACCTGGAGCTCTCCTCTTGGGCAACAAAGTAGCCCCCTCTGCAGGTCCAACTCCCTCCCTCAACCGATCCAGCCCCTCTAATTTGTTTTCCATGAAGCAGCTAGACTGATCTGAGCAAATGTGATCATCTCCTCTGTTTAGAGTCTTATGAGGACTTTCTGTTGCCTCGAGTATAACGATAAACCTCCGAGGTTCTGCTCCATCAGGTACCCCTGACACAGCCATCCTCACCTCACCTGACTGCCTTTTCCTTCTGCTGCAGCCACACCTGCTCCCTTCCCCAGCTCTTCCTGACCACGCCACCTCCTGCCACCCCTAGTTAACCACAGTGCATCATTTCAAGCCTCAGCTCAATTGTCAGTTCTTCAGGGGAGCTGTTCCTGCCCTCCCTTTTTAGAAATGCAATCAAAACGACAACGTGATACCACTGACAGTACTAAGAGCTAGTAAGGATAAGGAAGAACTGGAACTCTTGTACATTGTGGTTAGAAATGCAACATGCATGGTCCTAGAGACGGCCATACTGAGTGAAGGAAGTCGGACAAAGACAGATATATGATATCACTTATATATGGAACCTAAAAAATGACACAAAGGAACTTATTTACAAAACAGAAATAGAGTCACAGATGTAGAAAACAAGCTTAGGATTACCAAGGGGGAAAGGGAGGGTAGGGATAAATTGGGAGATTGGGATTGATATATACACACTACTATATATAAAATAGATAACTAGTAAGGACCTACGACAACACAGGGAACTCTACTGAATACTCTGTAATGACCTCTACAGAACAGAATCTAAAAGAGAGGGGATACATGTACATGTATAACTGATTAACTCTGCTGTCTGTACAGCGGAAACTAACACAACGTTGTAAAGCAACTATACTCCAATACAAATGAATTTTTAAAAAACATTCTAAAATTTTAAAAAAAGAAAGGCAGAATTGTACAGCCACTTTGGAAAATAGTTTGGCACCTCTACTACTGATGAACATATACACCCTTTGATCCCATAATTCCATCCCTGCCAATCTCATATGCCCACCAAAAATGTGTACATATTTTCATTAAAAGACATGGACTAGAAAGTCCATAGTAGCACTATTCTTGACAGACAAAACTTAGAAATGGCTCCCTTTGCTCTCTAATAGCAGAAGGGATAAGTTGAAGGGTACACATAGAATGGGATACTATATGACTTATACACAACTATATAGATGAATCTCACAAATGTAATGTTAAGTAAAGTAAGCTGATACAAGAAACCCACAAAAAGAACAAGCAATGTGATTCCTTTTATATAAAGTTCAGAAATTGAAGAAATATTTCATGTTTCACAGGTCAGGATATCGGTCACCCTTGCGGTGAGTGGTGACAAACGGGGGCAAGGGAGGCTTTTGAGATGCTGGTTATATTCTGTTTCTTTGTGAAAATTCATTGAGCTGAACATCTATGATTTGTTCATTTTTCTGCATGTATAATACACATTGATAAAAAATATCAAAAAGTCTCCATTTAGGTTCTGGAAATAACAAATACTCATTCTTTGTAGCACCTGTCTCTCAAAATTTTACCCTTGATTTGTGTCATTACTTGATCAATGCCTCTGTTGTCCTCTCAAGTCGTGACTGAAGTTCCAGAGTTTTTAATAATTATTACCCTCCAGCGCCTCACTCATTATTTATCAAATATTTGATAAATTAAAAAGGACAAATGCAGAAATGCCCATTTTCACAAACCAATGTCAATCTCTGATTATTTGATTATACTATCCTGCTTCAGTAATCTGAAGCATGGACCTGGGCAGTCCAGGACCTGGGCGCCAGCACTCAGTTTGTAAGACCGGCATCTATTGGGCTGAGGCAGGGAGTGACTGCTCTCTGTCTGGTTGACCACTGTTCCTCTGGAACTTAGCACAGTATTTGGAACATGACAGGTTCTCAGTCTTTTGTGCTTATTTTTGTTGAGCGAATGGAAGATTGAATGCACATTAAATTGGATTTAGTATCTTTCCAGTGTACAATACCCTCAAGTGAACAAAAAAATAACAAGATGAATCCATCTGTTTTACTTCTCTCATCCTGGTTGCAATAACCTAAATGTATATGCTCATTTCTAAACTGTTGAGATCACAGCCCTGCCAGACTCCACTTCCCACTTCTCCTTGCCTCTTGGGTCCAGATACCATAGCATCTGGTTGTTCTGGTGAGTTTACAGCTTATAAGGTTAAGTTCTTAGCTTACTTACAGGAAGCCATCTTAGGGACTTCCCCGGTTGACTCAGTGGTTAAGACTCTGTGTTCCCAATGCAGGGGGCCCAGGTTCGATCCCTGGTCAGGGAACTAGATCCCACATGCATGCTGCAACTAAGAGTTCACATGCCACAACTAAGGAGGCTGCCTGCCTCAACTAAGACGCAGTGCAACCAAATAAATAAAGAAATTTTTTTTTTAAAAAAAACAGAAAAAAAGAAGACATCTTAGGGCATTTTTGAAGGAATCGGTAATAAACTATGGCTTCCAAATGACAAGATTATAAATAAGTTGATTTGCTACTTTTCCAGTCTAGAAAAACTCTTGACTGGCTTGAACATAGAAACTTTTAGGGAAGGTGATTAAGTGATTAAATATAGATTGAGGATATTTAATTTCTTACTTTAGGATGTAAAATTATATTACACTAGTAATATATTACTTTCAGAAATACTACTCCTCACTGTTTCAAACAATGTTACTAAAACTCCACATGCATCTTTTAAATCTGTCTTCACTGTCAAGAGAACCATAGTTTCATCTTCTAAGAATTTTCCAGAGTATCATTTTATTTCCATTTGAGATGCTGACTTTTTGAGTCCATGTAAAATGATGCCACTGGAAAATTTAGGTCAAGCCTTAAGCACTCATTTGTACAACCTTGGGATTCATTACTTATTTATTCATCCTATAAGTGTTTGTGATCTCCACAACATAGGAATTTGCTCTGTTGCTTTTGAAAGGGATCTTCAAAAGGCTTTCAGCTAATGAAATCCAACCCCATGTTAAACTTGTCTCTTTTTAAAAGAATGATTCTTTTCATGTGACCCCTATAGGTATTCAAAACCAGCAATGATGGAGGATACATTTCTCCAAGGAGGATTCTTGGTTGTTCAAAGTAAAGGGACTGTGACACTGTCCCCTACATGAGATGCTTTACAGAGACTTGAGTATAATTCCTACCTTTTATTCTGAGGACTTGCTTTGAGTAAAATTTCCGTCTTCTATTCAGTCATATATGAAAGTTTCTATGCCCTGTGGAGGTTGGAAAAGGTGGTCCGTTCCCCAGGGTTTAGGGGGTGAGAGTTGGGCTGAGAGATGGGTAGACAGCTCCTTTGGGGCAGCTTGCTCAGAATCTACAGTGACCTGGAGTCTCTTTCATCTCCAAGTCCTAATTCTGAGTTCTGCCCTGCTGCCTGTGAAGCACGGAAGACTTCACAAGTCAGAGCCAAACTGCAGCCCAAACCATTCGGCATGGGCCGGCCTGGGCTGGACAGGGCTGCCTTCCAAACTCTCCTGTCGTTCTCCTTGAGTACCTTGCTGAGTATCTTCCTAAAAAGCAAGGGAATAATCATGCTGTGTCTCAGCCTCCTCCACCCCGCCCCCTCCCCTGCAGCAAAAGGGAATGGAAATGAACACCCTACCTGTCTATCTTTTGAGCTAGTTACAAGGCTTGGTTATTGTCTCTGCTTCCCTCTCAGAGACACAGATAAAAAGCTCTGATATTCACATTCACCACACATTAAGTATTAATGCAAATTAGGCTTTGTGAACCTTGAGCTGCAAAGAATTATTTTTAGAAGCTTATAAACCTATGAAGAAAAAGGTGATGGGGATTTGGCATCACTGGCATCCTCCTATATCCAAACTGGATTCTGTGTGCCAGTCACTAGCCAGCACACCCACAACTGCATGGCTTCCTCCCCTATGCACTGCCCTTTGTGTACTCACAGCACATTCTGTTTTCCTTCTTTCTTTCGGGCTTCTCTAACAATCATGCTGACTTTCTTGCCTTAGTTTTATTTCTTGAATTTCTATTACACCTCAAATACAGTTCTAAATCTGATTCAACATTTTTAGGGCATTTTAAAAAATAACAATTACTCAACAATACTAGGCATAAAATTCTCTCTGCTCGGTACAGGGCAGTGGATGCTACGGTGAAATGTTCAAATGAGGTGTGACAAGGGGAACTCCACGGCTGTAATGAAAAGGTGATTTCCCAAGAGTCATCTCTTAGTTGAAGGCATTTAATTTTCAGAGTATCTCAGTATTTGAACAAGTTCTGTTTTTCCTTCTTTTCATGGTTTCAACAGGCTGTACTTCTATGCCAGTCATCAATGCGAACATGTTTAATTTGAAGTCTTTAGGTCTTTTAATGGGTTTGTGCATCAACCCCTGAGCTAGGATGGCAAGGGGAAAATGGCTGAAATGCAAGAGTTTAAAAATATGTGCTCCCACTTCTAGCACTGGTGAAAGTCTCTTACAACATCAATCACCAAGAAAACTTGCTGTATTTGAACAATTTAATGGGGGTAGAACTCAAGAGCTGGAAGGAATCACAGGGTTTTACTTATTAGCAAACTTCTGCCTGGGCAGGACAGGTGCTTACCCAAGGTGAGAGTGTCATGACTCAAAGCCAGACTTTCCAAAATTTCTGACTTCACTTACAATGGCTTTTCTAACTACATGGGATAACATCATCTTAACTTTGTAAATGAATGTGATTTGCTCATATGTCCTAGCTTTCAAGATAAAGGAGTGAATGTCTTCACAATTGCCTATCATGAGTGATGGGCTTCAAAGACAGAACCAGTGTGATAAAGGGGGTACTCTTCAATTATTACGACTTTGAGGCATATTGTCAGGATATTAAAATTCTTGACAATTTTCTAAAATAATCTTTCTAAACTGACTTGTCTTTCTTCCCAGCAACTCCATATTTGATTCCAGCCTATGATAACCAGTTCAACAATTGGAATTCCAGGATGGCAGAAACCAGAATGGGAAGAATTACTATACTTAATTTTGTATAACAATGCACTTACCTACCTCTGATGGCCTGCAGGTTCAGGAAATATGATTTGACTGTACTTGCTTTGCTCTGTGCACAATATATTTGTTCTACTAAAATACATCTGTGCTTGCAGTAATTAATTCATCCATCCAGTTAGTCACTGGAAAACAGACCTTCTAAAACTTCAAATCTACCTACATACTAAGGGTTGAGACTATTCTGTGTGATCTTTCATTTAAAAAGGAGATGATTGGCCCTGATTCGGAGGCAGTACGTTTAGTAGTACTTATCAAAAGTGCCTCTTATTCTACCTTAACAGAAAAAGAATTACAGTTCACACAGTATTAACAAGCTGTCTTCCTGTTTCTATCTAACCTCCTGTCACATAGATAGTCCAACAGAAAGGTATTTGATCAATCAAAGAGCTGAACTCAAGCTAGTTATTAGGTACACTGCTTTCTTAGAATATTATATGAAAAGTGCTCCAGATAAGCCAATGCTCTAGGGGAACCCTGACCTTCAGATTCCTTTTAAATTTTATATTTGAATTAATGTTGATGGTAGAGTTATCAAAATGGCAGAATTTTTCCTTCCTTTTTTTTTCCCTAATGAATGACTTGTTTAAACTTTGGGAAGACATAGCCTGGGTTATGTGGGGTCTATGTGGAAAGAAGATCGTTTTATTAACAGTCAGAAGAGAAATTAATCATAACTGAAGTTAACTCTCATCTTAGAGATTTGGGAGCTTAGACCCTGAAAGGGGGGGAAAAAAAACCCAGTCAACTGGTAAACGACAGGGCCAGCATCTAAACATGGACATGGTAAACTGTATTTTCCAATGAAGGTGGCAACAATAACCATCATCCTATGTGCTCTTCTGCAATGTGACCCTGCCACTCTCCAGCAAGCCATGGAGTCTAACTCTCCTCTCGCTGAAACTGGCTAGCATTAGTGACTCACCTGTAAACAAAACAATGCAGTGAAAGTGATGCTATATGGCTCCTAAGGCTAGGTCAGAAAAGCCTTGCAACCTCTGCCTTGGTCTTTTGAAATGGAAACCCTTTCTGAGAACCCAGAGATGTTAAAGGATATAATGAGATAATATAGTAAAACACTAGTGTCTGGCTAGCCATTATCAGTATTTATTACATGTAAATGTCACCAAGGAGAGTGGAGGTGGCAAGAATAGTTCTAATGAGGAAATTTAGGATATAGACAAGATGTCAAAAGGGAGAGAGAGTTCAAGAAAGGGAGGTGGAGAAGGAGGAGGAGGAGGAGGAGGGAGAGGGAAGAGACAGGACAGGAAGGGAAAAGGGGGAGGAAAAGACTGGGGCACGAATATTAATACTATAGGCTCCACTCAAGAGAGAGTAGAGAGAGTAACTTACTGAAGACACTTGCTATGGAAACTGATCACTAAGTGAAAATAACACACAACCCAATGTGGAAAAAATAAATCATACAGAGTACGATGTTAATCTATTTGAACCAAAGGGGTATACTAGGACAAAAACGGCCCCTGATCATGGCCCCTGATCATGATCTAAGATAACATTCACCTTTATTCCAACCTTCCCAATTGTTTAGACAGCCTGTGGAATTTCCCATCTCTCAGGATGGTGTAGGAGCAGCAGAAAGACTTCCTTGTGTCTAAGAATAGCACAGAGGTGGCAGAAAGAGCTACCAGATCTTGAGCACACTTGAGGATGGGGAGAGGAATGATTTAGCACCGAGCAATGTGCATCAATGGCTGAGGTCCAGGTGGAATGAATGATGAACATCTCAGAGGATGTAAGTGTAGGCAAACGATGCTGGAACCCATCCTTGATTCCTGGGCACTATGTCCCTGAGGCTTGGCATGCTCTGAAGCAAAGAAATGCTATACAGACCATAATTAAATTTCTGCCACTCCAGTAGAATGGGATTGGAGGGAGCATCACAATAGAAATTAAGTAAAAATCCCCCCAAATAAACTTGTATTTTCAGCACACCTAAGTCTATGGTCAAATGATTGTGCTCAGTACACTAACTTTTTTCTGAGCCCAACCTTGTAGAATAAATGATGGGTTTTATTGATGTTCTAATTAGAGTATTTCATGACAGGTGATTGAAAACTTCAAGCCTGCTATCTGTGAATGTTCTAAACCAACGGTTCTTGACCTGTGATGATTCCTCTCTCCCTCCTTGCCCCAGCAGAAATTGGTTAATGTCCAAAGATATTATTGGCTGTTATAACGGGAGGGGGGAGGGTGCTACTGGCACCTAGTGGGTCAAGGGTCAGAGATGCTGCTAAACCTGCTATAATCGTCAGGGCAGCCTCCTACAACAAAGAATTACCCAGCCTAAAGGGTCAATACCACTGAGGCTGAGAAACCCTGCACTAACCCTAATGCCCCAGTAGCAACGCTTGGACGTGAAAATGCAAGAGAGACTTACGTGCACAAGTAAAAACAGCCAAGCAATAGCTTCATCCCAGACCCCTGCTTCATTTCTTTCATATTCAAATTTGTAAGTACAGTGTGCTCTACATATTATTCAACAATACTAGCATTGCCAAAAATTGTTACAAACTACAAGTAGGTGACTCCCATCTCATCTAGACTGAATTTGCCCTTGTTCAGCTCCAAACACTTCTCCACTTACTCATTCAACCAACACATAGCAAACTTCTATTTTTCTAGCAAAGATCTGAAGATCAATGAGGAGATCATTGAAGAAATGAATACATTCTGAATTTTGGTAGAATGCCTTTCTATAAACAGAGTTAAGGCAAAATCTGAAAGAATAATCCATTGGGGCCACTTGAGCTGTGGTGGGAGAGCCAACATGGTATGGCTGGATTTACTTATGGGGAGTCAGAGAGCCTTAGGCTTATCAACATTTACAATATTTACAATCTGCTATTTGTTATCACTCTCTCTACGCACCGGTCCACTGACTTCCTGAAATGCCTTGCAGTTCATATTCATGTGCATTTAGTCTACAAGCATGAAGTCTATTTCATCTATGACCAGAAAGAGAAAACATCTCCCTCCTTGGAATAACCAACAGTGTACAGAGGAATAAAGGGCTTTTAAAAACTTTAGACTGCATCAAGAGGAAGGCTATGGGAACCAGGTTCATTTTGTTGGCAATGTCTAAAGATGAGAGTAGATGAATTCTTCGTATCAGTGGGATTATTGACAGATCTTATTAAGAAATTTTCCATATGCCTGGATCAGGGAGAAAAGAAAAAACTCTTAGACAAATGAGGGACGGCGTCAACCAGCCCTTCCACTCTGAAGACAAAAAGATTCAGTTTATTTCACAGTTGCTCTAACAAGTTGTAAAGAAAGTATTCTCTCCCCATGAAAGATTCAGTTTTTGGAAAGTACGAAGTATTTCTCACACCTCTCCTTGAAACATACTGTAATGATAAGAAATTTAGAATGAACTTAAAAATATATGAATATTAAATTCCTTGTGTTTAACAGATTCCAACTTATAAGCATTTTTCATTCCCTCCTGTGCTTTTTGATTTAATGTAAGTTATTCTGATCAGTATTAATGGGAATTTTTGAGGTAAAGTCCCATCTTCATATGTATGCTTTTTTTTCCTTTTTTGCAGGACTGCAATTCTTCAGCATGCTATGTATAGGAAGCCATCTGCTTATATATACACACGCAAAGCCAGATTTTTCGAGACAACAGAACACAAAATGTGGAAAGGTCCTGATTATGAGCACTTCAAATCTGTTTGTATATAAACAAAACTCTTTCCCTGAATGTGTCACACTCATAGGGAAATGTAAAAAGGAAGTAGAAATGGTCTTATTCTTTAGGTACTACATAAATACATGTGAAAACGGTTGTACAGACAAAGTTAGGCAAATATAACCAAAGTAGATGGGGGGGTGAACATATAAGCATTTTGTCTGCATAATTATTCCTATAATAATATCCTGATTTCCCACATAGACACTACTCCCATTCAGTATGTTTCTAGTAGGGTTAATCTCATCCCCTTATTCTATGAATGTGTAGAAGAATATTCTAGCCTTGTCAAAAACATAAAATGTGCTGGTGGTCGTGGGGGGGGGTTAAATATAGAGTTTTAGAATGTGTTCAAACTTAAAATGTTATCAACATAAAATACACTGTTATAAATATACACTGTTATATGTAAGTTTCATGGCAACCATAAAGCAAAAACCTATAGTAGATACACAAAAGAAAAAGAGAAGTGTAATCTAAACATAATAAAGTCATCAAACCACAAAGGAAGACACAAAGAGAAAAAAGGAACAGAGAGGAAGTACAAAACAACCCCAAAACAATTAAAATAGCAATAAGTATAACTACCAATAATTACTTTACATGCAAACAAGGTAATTTCTCCAATGGAAAGACTCAGTGACTGAATGGATTAAAAAGAAAGACCCATCTATATGCTGACTACATGAGACTCTCTTCAGATGTAAGGATACACACGACTGAAAGTGAAGGGATGAAAAGAGATGGTCTATGCAAATGAAAACTGAAAGAAAGCTGAGTCAGCAATACTCATATCAGACAAAATAGACTTTAAAACACAAGACTATTAAAACACAAAGAAGGGTACCACATGACGATAAAGGGATCAATCTAACCCAACATAGGAGCATCCAAATATATAAAGCAAATACTAACAGACCTAAAGGGAGAGACAGAGAGTAATACAATAATAGAAGGGAATTTAATACCTCACTTATCTCAATGGATAAATCATTTAGAAGAAAATTAACAGGGAAGCCTCTGTCATAAAGGACATATTATACCACATGAACTGGTTTTATATATATATATAAACTGGTTTTAAATGTATATACACACACACACACACACACACACACACACACACACACACACACACACATAAAACATTCTATCCAAAAGGATCAGAAGACACATTCTTCTTAAGTGCACATGCAGCATTCTCCAGGATAGATCATATGTTAGGCCATAATTCAAGTCTTAATAAATTTAAGAAGATTGAAATCATATCAATCTTTTCCTACAGAAATGGCCTGAAACTAGAAATAATTACAAGAAGAAAACTGGGAAAAACACAAACATGTGGAGATTAAACAACATGCTAAAAACAACCAATGGGTCAATGAAGAAATCAAAAAATATCTTGAGACAAACAAAAATAGAAACACAACATACTAAAATGTATGGGATGCAGCAAAAGCAGTTCTAAGAGGGAAGTTAAGAGCAACACAGACCTATCTCAAGAAACAAGAAAAATCTCAAGCAAACAATCTAACTTTACACCTAAAGGAACTAGAAAGAGAAAACCAAATGAAATCCAAAGTTAGTAGAAGGAAGGAAATAAGAGAGATCAAAACAGAAATAAATGAAATACAGACTAAAAAGACTAGAGACGATCAAGGGAACTAAGATCTCATTCTTTGACAAGATAAATGAAATTGACAAAACTTTAACTAGAGTCATCAAGAAAACAAGAGAGGGCTCAAATAACTAAAACCACAAATGAAAAAGGAGCAGTCACAACTGCTACCACAGGAATACAAAGGATCGTAAGAGACTACTATGAACAGTTATACACTGACAAATTAGACAACCTAGAAGAAATGGATAAATTCCTAGAAACATACAAACTTCAAAGACTGAATCATGAAGAAAAGAAAACCTGAATAGACCAATTACTAGTAGAAGATTCAATCAGTAATCAAAAACCTCCTAACAAAAGGAAAATCCAGGAACAAATGGTTTCACTGATGAATTCTACCAAACATTCAAAGAAGAATTACTGACAATTCTTCTCAAACTCCTCCCAAAAAATGAAGTGAAGAGAATGCTTCCAAACTCATTTTATAAGGCCAGCATTACCCCCATGCCAAAAGCAGACAAGGGAGCTGCAAGAAAATTACAAGCCAATTACATCATATCCCTGATGAACGTAGATGCAAAACTGCTCAACAAAATGTTAGCAAATGGAATTCAGCGATGCATTAAAATGATCATATATCATGACCAAGTGGAATTTATTCCGGGGATGCAAGGATGATTTAACATCTGCAAATCAATCAACACAATACACCACATTAACAAAATTCAGAATTAAAATTGTAGGATCTCAACAGATGCAAAAAAAGCATTTGAGAAAATTCAGCATCCATTTATGACAAAAGCTCTCAGCAAAGTAAATATACAGGGAACATACCTCAATATAATAAAGGCCATATATGACAAGCCCACAGATAATATCATACTCAGAGGAAAAGCTTTCAGCTTTTCAACATTAAGATTGGAAGAAGACAAGAATGTCCCTCTTGCCACTTTTGTTCAATATAGCATTGGAAGTCCTAGTCACAGCAATAAGGCAAGAAAAAGAAATAGAAGCAATCCAAATCAGAAAGGAGAAAGTAAAACTATCCTTGTTTGAGGATGACATGATTTTATATATAGAAAACCCTAAAGACTCCACCCAAAAACAATAGGGCTAATAAACAAATTCAGTAAGGTTGCAGGATACAAAAACCAACACAAAAATCTGTTGCATTCAATAAACAACTATAAGAAAGAGAAATTAAGAAAACACTCATTTATAATTGCATCAAAAAGAATAAAATGCCTAGGAATAAGTTTTTCCAAAGAGGTGAAAGACCACTACACTGAAAACTATAAAATATTGATGAAAGAAATTGAAGACACAAATAAATGGAAAGATATTCTGTGTTTATAGATTAGAAAAATTGTTAAAATGTCTATGCTGCCCAAAGCAATCTGCAGATTCAGTGCAATCCCTATCAAAATTACAATGGCAGTTTTCACATAAATAGAACTAACAATATTAAAATTTGCATGGAATCACAAAAGACCCTGAAGAGCCAAAGCAATCTTGAGAAAGAACAGAGCTGGAGGCATCACACTCTCTGATTTCAAATTATGTTACAAAGCTATAGTAATCAAAACATTATGGTATTGGCATAAAACAGACACACAGATCAATGGAACAGAACAGACCTACACACTTATAGTCAATCTACAACAAAGGGGGCAAGAATATATCATGGGGAAAGAACAGTGTCTTCAATGAACGCTGCTGGGAAAACTGAACAGCCACATGCAAAAGACTGAAACTAGAATGAATCTTACACCATACACAAAAATTAACTCAAAATGGATTAAAGATTTGAATGTAAGATTTGAAACCATAGAAGTCCTATAAGAAAATATAGGCAGGGCTTCCCTGTTGGTGCAGGGGTTAAGAATCCACCTGCCAATGCAGGGGACATGGGTTCAAGCCCTGGTCCGGGAAGATCCCACATGCCGTGGAGCAACAACTACTGTGGCCCATGTGCCACAACTACTGAGACTGCGCTCTAGAATCCATGAGCCACGACTACTGAAGCCCGCGCGCCTAGAGCCCATGCTCCACAAGAGGAGACACCGCAACGAGAAGCCCATGTACTGCATCGAAGAGTAGCCCCCGCTCACCGCAACTAGAGAAAGCCCACGTGCAGCAATGAAGACCCAATGCAGCCATAAATAAATGAATTAATTTTTTAAAAAAAGAAAATATAGGCAGTCAATTTCTTGATATTGGTCTTGGCAATGAATTTTTGGATCTGACTCCAAAAGCAAAGGCAGCAAAAGCAAAAATAAACAAACAAGACTATATTAAACTAAAAATTTTCTGCATAACAACAGAATTCATCAACAAAGTGAAAAGGCAACCTACTGAATGGGCGAAAATATTTGCAAATCAAACACCCGATAAGGGGTTGATATAAAACTATATAAAGAACTCATACAACTCAACAGCAAGGAAATGATCAAATTAAAAAATGGGCAGAGGACTTGAACAGGCAGTTTTTCCAAAGAAGACATAGAGATGGCCAACAGACACATGAAAAGATGCTCAATATCACTAATCATCAGAGAAATGCAAATCAAAACCACAATGGGATATTACCTCATACCTGTTACAATGGCTATTATCAAAAGATAGGAAATAAGTGTTGGCAAGGATGTGGAGAAAAGGGATCCTTGTGCAGTGTTGGTGGGAATGTAAATTGCTGCAGCCACGATGGAGAACAGTATGGAGGTTCCTCAAAAAATTAAAAATAGAACTACCATATGACCCAGCAATCCACTTCTGGGTATTTATCTGAAGAAAATGAAAACATTAATTCGAAAAGATGCATGCACCCCTATGTTCATTGCAACATTATTTACAACAGTCAAGATTTGAAAGCAACATAAACGACGTATTTCACCTATACGTTGAATCTTAAAAAACAAACAAAAATGCCAAGCTCATAGATACAGAGAACAGGTTGGTGGTTGCCAGAGGTGGGGGGTGTGGGAGCCTAAAGGTACAAACTTCCAGTTATAACATAAATCAATCATGCAGATGAGACATACAGCATGGTGACCATAGTTAATAATATTGCATTGAGTATCTGAAAGTTTCTAAGAATGTCAATCTTGAAAGTTCTCCCTATACAGAAACAAAAATAAAGTTTGAAACTGTGTTTGGTGAGGATGGTAACTAGACTTACTGTGGAGATCGTTTCACAGTGTACACAAATATGGAATCATTATACTGTACACCTGAAACTAACATGTTATGTCAATTATACCTCAATAAATTTTTTTTAATAAAAAGTAAAAAGACTCTTCCAACTTCTATTACTGAATAACAAACTACCCTGCTTAAAATGATAACAAAAACATAACAAAATGATAACAAACTACCTCAGTGGCTTAAAATGATAACTATTTTATTACTTGCAAGTCTGTGGATGAGGAATGTGGGCGGGGCTCATTGGGGTTGGACCATCTCCACTCCATGTGGCATTGGCTGGACTTACTCATTCAGCTGCATGCTAGCATCTGGACTTAACTGGACATAACTGGGCCCCTGGTGCCAGCTGTCAGCTGGAGGAACTCAGTTCTCTTCCCTGAAACTGTTCGGTTAGCATTCCCTCTTCCTCCAGGGCCTCTCCTTCTAGGTGGCTGCTCTTTCCACAAGGATAGACTTAATTTCCTGACATGAAGATCCAAAGAAGAAAATAACATAGCACAGGGAGATCAGCTCGTTGTTTGTGACCACCTAGAGGGGTGGGATAGGGAGGGTGGGAGGGAAGGAGATTCAAGAGGGAAGAGATATGGGAACATATGTATATGTATAACTGATTCACTTTGTTAAAAAGCAGAAACTAACACACCATTGTAAAGCAATTATACTCTAATAAAGGTGTTAAAAAAAAAAAAAGAAAATGAATAAAAGCAGAAGCTTCCACAACTCTTGAAAACTGGGCCCAAAACTGGCACAGCAAAACTCTGGCACATTCTGTTGGTCCAAAAAATAAAACAACCTGCCCTGTCTCCAGGAGTGGGGAAAGAGATCCCATCTCTTGATGAGGGAAGAGACATTTTGTCATACTGTTATAGAATGTTACATTGCCAAACAGCATTAGAATCGGAAGACATCTTTGGGGTGGGGGGTGCGGAATATGGCCTATGAAGACCTAAGCTACACAGCAACCAGGAAAAAAGTGTTCTGTTTCTGCTCCAAGTGATAATGGCATAAAATATACGTCTATTCCATCTATCACATGAGTAGGGACCTGCCTGAGAATGGATAGAACCCATAGCTGAGAGAGGCAGAAAGTTCGACAAAGTCCTGACAATATTATTTACATACCTGAACAAAACCATTCCTGAATATAACACTGTCCTGGACCTTCTAGTTTTTAGAGTCAAAAAATTCTTTTCTGTCAGTTTTAGTTGTGTTGTCACACTACAAGTGGAAACAATCCTGAATGACACAGATGGCTGTCTATGCAGAGAGGAGGAACCAGCTCAGCTCCCCCACCTGAACCTTGGGGCTCTGGGTAAGAGAAAAAGCTGTCTGACCAGCACTTGGTCCCTCTTTTCTGCAGCCCTTACTTCTCCATCAGCACCGTTCAGCAAGGCCATCTTCAGGCTCTAGGATGTACAGTGCTTGATTCTCCTACTAGAACTGGATGAATGCTTGTTGACCCAGTGGCTGACTCTGATCTTGTCATGAGATGAGGGTGAATGTGATTAAGGGCCCAAGTCAGAGATCAGGGCTCACGAAGCAGCCCCAAGCACGACGGTCTTCATGGCAGGGCAAGGACAGACACAGGAAAACTAATCACAAAAGTCAAAAGATGAGATGGTCAGGGATAGTGAGGAAAAGAGAACACATTAGGACAATGGCTCAGAATGAATTCAGTAAAACCAAAGCAGGTTCTAGAGACCTATGTGATGACAGGAGACACTGCCCAGGGGTGTGCCAGCTAGGTGAAAGCAACTGCATAGGACCGGATGACTATTTCATCTGGGCCATTTCAGGGAGACAAAAGTGGTTCTCACATTGACCTAAGAATCTGAGATAGTTCTGAGATTCTTAAGCAGAATTAAACTCTTCTCTTCATGTCAAAGTTTTTCTTAAACCCCGACTTGATTCTTGATCTAATGTAACCACTTGGTCATTTCCTCAAGGGAACTCTGTTTGCAACATGCTTCCTGAGTCTATGGTGACTCGAGTGGACTAGGACTTGAGAAGAACAAATCAGGTTTGCAATGATAGAAGGGTCTGAACAGATGATACAGTTTACTGAGACCCCTTACACACCCACTTGTGCTTCCTCCATACACACCAATTATTTTATGTATTTAGTCCACTTAGGGTTTGACCTAAGGAAGACATAAAGGAGATTCATAAAACAAATAATAATAGTAGCTATTATTATTACTTTGGAATACTAGCTACGTACCAGAAGCTATGCCAGTTTGATCTATGGAACTGACCTTCTCATTATCACCATTTTTCAGGAGTGCCCATCATATTGTTCATGTACATTTTTGTTCATTCCAAAATTGGAATAATCAAATTATTTTGACAAGAAAGCAAGGGTCGCAATACTCGTATCAGACAAAATAGACTTCAAAACAAAAGCTATAAAGAAAGATAAAGAAGGACACTATATAATGATAAAAGGATCAATACACGAAAATGATTTTACACTTGTCAACATATATGCACCCAAAATGGGAGCACCCAAAAACATAAAACAAATACTAACAGACATAAATGGAGAAATTGACAGGACTACAATAATGGAACATTTTAACACCCCACTGACATCAAGGGATGTCTTTTTCAAGACAGAAAACCAATAAGGCAACAGAGATCCTAAATGATACAATAGAACAGTTAGACTTAATTGGTATCTTTAGGGTATTACATCCAAAAAAAAAGCAGAAAACACATTCTTTTCAAATGCCCATGGAACATTCTCTAGGATTGACCATATACTAGGGCACAAAACAAGCCTCAACAAATTTAAGATAACAGAAATGATTTCAAGCATCTTTTCTGACCACAATGGCATGAAACTAGAAATCAACCGCAGAAAAAGAAACAAGAAAAAAACAATTACATGGAGACTAAACAATATGCTACTAAAAAACCAATGGGTCAACAATGAAATCAAAGAAGAAATTAAGCAATTATTCCATTTCAAGAGCATGGTCTTCATACATCTCTTTATTTGTATAGATTACTTCTCCCCTAGAAATAAGATAAAGCATCTCATTTTTCCTAAACCTAAGGGGAAAGAAATCTAAGTCACCTCAAACAACATTTAGAAGCTCATTCATTAGAAAGTCAAAATATGCCACCAACCTGTGGAAGCAATGATACAGGACGTTTTCCTCTTCAGGCCTCTTATGTGTGACAAGACAGTTAAAATTGAAATCCATATATCATGCAAGTTTCTAACATGTGGATGAGAGCAGCTAACAGTCCTATGCAATGCTGAGCCCTCCATACAGGGCATGTCTGAAGCTGGCTGACTATCTAAATTCATGTGGAGCTTGTTAAAAATATTCATTCAGATGCCCTTCTCCAGACCTTCTGAATCAAAACATCTGGGTGTGGGACCAAGGAATAGCTTTTTAAACACTTCCCAGGTGACTCAGCTTGTCAGCTAGATTTGTGAACTGCTTTCTTATCCATAAGAAACTGCTTTAAAAATCAAAGTAGATTTCCTACATATTAATAATCTTTTAGGATGCTAATATCAGCTTGGAATATTTAACATATGTGTCAGGACATTTTTGAAGTGCCTTCGATTTCCTGTCAGTGTTTAGCTGGGCTGATATAATCCAGAGCCATGAGACATGCAGACGTTTACTCTGCCTGAGTTGGAAACTAAATGAAGCTTAATTACTACTTTCTCCACTGATATTAAATTTATATGGTATATTGGAATTGTTTGTCACTATTTCTCAGTGCGAGAATTCCAAGGCAGCTTGGGTGAAGTCTGTGCTCCCTGCTCTATTAGCGTTGTAGCTTCCTGTGTCCTTTGCTTGGAACGAATGACTTTCTCTCGCCCCAAAATGATGAGGAGGTTCACCATTCTCTAGGTACTGGATCAAGACTCCACTCTCTGACCAACTCCATGCCTTAGTGATTATGTTATTAATTTGAATTCATACACTTACTTATATTGTGCCTTAGATAGAATTTGATTCCTAGCTGTGGGTCTGGTCTTCAAGGTGGATTATAAAGTCCACAAAGGACACACCCATTTCTTTTCTTTTTAAAAAATATTTATTTATTTATTATTTATTTGGCTGCACCAGGTCTTAGTTACGGCATGTGGGATCTTCATTGCGCGTGTGGGATCTTTAGTTGCAGCATGCAGGATCTTTAGTTGCAGCATGCAGGATCTAATTCCCCGACCAGGGATCGAACTGGGGTCCCCTGCATTGGGAGTGCGAAGTCCTAACCACTGGACCACCAGCTAAGTCCTCACACGTGTTTCTCTGACATTGTTTTCAGGCTTGAAACACTACCGCAGAATAGGTAGTGGATGGATGGATGAAAGAATGACCTGGATCGTAAAACACAACTGGATTTTCAGTAAGCTGCTACAATTTCATTGGTCAGTCTAAGGCCAAGTCAAGAAAGTTGTACACTTGACCTCTTTGAGCCTCAGTTTCCTCATCACAAAATGGAAAAAAAAGATGAAGGACAAGATAATTTCTAAGGCCCCTTCTAGTCTAATATTGACAACATGGATCTAAAACCAGAAGGAGAAATACCCCAACATTTCACTTCACAGTTAAAAATATGTTTTAAGTTCATGTCAATTTTTTAAAATGTCAGTGGTATATATAGACAGACCAGTCCCTAACCTCCTTCAGCTTTTGGTCAAGCATCACCTTCTCAGTGGGATCTTCTCTGACTACCGCATTTAGAACTGTAGCCTCTCACCAACTTTCCCCTTTCCTTCCTCATTTGCTCCATAGCAATATCCCATCTGATTCTTTATAATTTGTTTCTTGTGCTTATTGCTTCTTTCCCTTCACTAGGATGTATGTACATACAGGCAGGGATTTCTGTCTGACTTACTTCTGTACGCCTAGCACCTAGGCAGGCGCATTACAGGCATTCAATGGATACTTGTTGAATGAAAGACTCAACAAAAAGTAACAGAATAGACATAAATTAACTTGATTCAATGCAAGAAACAAAAAGAGTCACAATTCTAAACAGGTGTCATGTACACTGGGCATTGAGGGGGACGTGGAAACAGTACAAAGCCTTGCTCTTGATGTCACACGCTAAGAAAAAGAGAAGTCTGGAAAGTGAGATGGTTAGGAAGACCATAAATAACATGAGGCAGGATTGCAAATATATCAAGCAGAACCACATGCAGTACTCTGTGTGAGTTTAAAGGAAGGAGTGATTTAATCCTGACCAGATTTAATCAGGGAACGTTCAGAACTTCGACTCTGGGTAAATCACAAAACCTCCTGAGCATCCTTCTGCTCTTCCAGAAGAACATGGCAAACTTTCTCACAGGGATACTGTGAGGGTTCAATGAACATGCCCACCTCAGGGCAACCAGATGGAAGAGGCTCCAGTGTGAGCTGAACGTGAATCCCTATAATAATTTGTTGCTCTGAAAACAAAGGTGCCAAACAAAGTGGTGGACAAAGATTTAAAACGGTGGAAATATTATGTTACATAATAAAAAGTCTGCATGCAAAGCAAAACATCACACTTCCCAAAGCTGAGATACTTATATATCAGGTTCACTGAATATTATAATTATACAGATAGAGGGTTTTTTTAAAAAAAATCTTGTACAAACACATCTATAAAACTGACTGTCATGGCAATTCTTTAACATCAGATTTAAGTAATCTAAAAAATTCGTATTATTTGTGTTAGTTTAAACAGGGCAGAAAAAGGAAAGTTTAAGTTTGTGGAAGGCTTGGAATCACTGTGGGAGAGGCTGTGATTTAAGATCCAGAATCTGATGGAGTAAGATTGTAAAACTCATCAGATGTGAGTCTTAAGGTTTTCTTTAGTTCCTCTGTCCTTTGGCCCTCAGCACTGGAACCCTATCTTACAAGAGGAAGAAAGGGGTGAGTAACCTAGGAAAAGCTCTACCTGAGTTGAGGTTATAAAGCACAGTCTGCCAAGGGGTCATGGCCTGGCCCTTTGGACTGGCAGAAGGTAAGAGGGGCTACTTGAATCAGACAGCCTGACTTTTTAAAAATAAGAAACAGCTTTGACGTCAGCGCTGTCCCTGAACTGAACTGCTTAAAGGTTCAGATTGGGTTCAGTTAAATTATCCCTTCCTTCCTGCTTGTCCCCCTTCCACTGCTTCCCCTAACCCTGACAGCATGGTCACGCCACTCTGACCTTCCCAGACAGAACACGGCCAATGAGCATATTTATCACCACCCTTCTAAGACTTCTGGAATGAGGCTTATCCCAACTCACAGTGCCAGAGCTGGCAAGAGAGAGTGAGGAAAGGTCAGCTGCAGTGGGGCCAGAGCTGGGACCCCTTGGGGACTCGAGCAGTGGAGTGCCTAACAGTTCTAATGAACCCATGAAAAGTGCGAGTGGAGACATTTCTCCTGCCAATCAGGAGACTCCTATTCCTAAGGGGATGGCTTGAAGCTAGGGATCTGAAAATAACTCTCTGAAGTTAGAGTTGCTTACTAGAGCCACAGTGTTTGAATTTTTACGCTGATAATTACTTACTTTTGTTTGTGAGGAGGACTGCAGCGTAAGAGGAGAGAGACTTAAGGTCACAATGGTTTTGAGTAGGATTGTGGATATTGGATGAATGGAATATTTTCAATGTGAAAATATGAAATATATGATTATTTTAAAAGAGAAAAGTGCTCCATAAACTCAGTCACAAAAGCATAGACCCAGGTATCTATACTTACAGATAAGTATCTTCTCTCAGTCTTTCCACTCCGTACCCCCATAGCCATGGTCTTTTTCTTAGAGTCACAGAATTTTAGAGCTATAATTCTGTACTTAGACAAATACAACCAGACTTAAGTGATCTGCTCAAGGTCACTGCCTGATTGTGGCAAAGCCTACATTTCATCTCCTGATCCTTGCATCAGGGACTTCTTAACAGTCTCATTGCTTCTTTGGGCAAGTAGATTTCATTTCATTGCTTTTAACTCTGAAACAAATTCAAGATTACTAGAAATATTAGATCTTCAGAAATTAAAAAACACAATTAAGAGGATACTACTTGTTACAATTAGGATTCAACAGTAATATTATCTTTTACTAGTAAAACTTCAATATAATGAAAACTGAACTTGATAAATAAAATTTGAAAAGCATGTAAAGCAAGAATGTCATTGTTCGCATGACCAAACTATTTACCACTGGCTACACTCAACTGGGAGTGTCTGTATCAAATGCCTTGAGGGTCAGGCTGCTGGTGCCTGTGTGAATTAGACAGGGTTAAAGAGATAGAGAGGATTGCTTTTTGGAAGTGGCAGACTTACAAGGCATTAGAGAAGTACCATAGCAGTCAGGACCTGAGGAACGAAGAAGGACTCGCACCGAGGCAAGCCCAATATTCTGCACCAATTTCCCCCTCAAGGTATCTGAAGACTCTTAAAGCAGTACGCTTGAGGAGCTGAAAAGATAAGAAGGCGGCAGCTACCCACAGATACAACCTGAGGAGTGCTTTCCCTATCTCACAAGACTGAACCAGAGTTCAGAGCTGCCCAGACAGCTAGGACCTGAGAGACCAAGCTCCTGCAGCAAGGCAGGCAAAAGGAACCTGCGGTGATACACCTCAGGGTGGTGGTGATCTGTGGAGGAGGAACTGGGGAGGGTCAGGGAGGCTTAAGGTGGCCTTCTATCGCAGAGTAACAAAGTTATAGGTCATGATATGGTTCATTGCAAGCGCTGAGATTTGTACAGTCCGCCCAAAGGCATTCAAATTTACACTTCCTAAAAATTCTGTACTAGCCGAACAAAATTTTATGAGCTATATTTCAGCCTGTAAGCCAAGGTACCTCTGTTTAGACGACCTCTTACAAGAGCTACAAATAAAAGTTTCTATGTATGATGTTCCAAGCTTCAACTAAAATGAGATGACAGGGCATTTTATATGTCAAAAGGCCCAGCAGTGAATTACTCACATCTGGGGTGGCTTTGGGTGGTGTGCAAATTTGGGGGATGGAAGGCAGAGTATAAAGGATTCTCCAAGGAAGTGAAAAACCAGACAGATGAGGGTTTGCTGTGCAATTTTCTTGACTTTTTCTGTGTTTGAAATTTTTCATAATAAAAATGTTGGGAAAAGAATAATCCACTGCCGACAAGGGATGAAACATCAAACTAACAACGCTATCATTTAAGAGAAAGGTTTAACTCAATCAGGGATGTGTGCAGTGATATTACTAAAAAAGCATGGTTTAAATTTTTCTAGTAATTGCTTTCTCTTGAAGCTACTTATTAAATTTACCTTGCACTTGCTTAGAACACTTTTCATAACAGAAATGGGCTCTAATTCTACCTCTGACTCGTACTTGCTAAGTGGCCATGGGCAAGAAACTGAAGAAGGGACTTCCCTGGTGATGCAGTGGTTAAGAATGCGCCTGCTAATGGAGGGGACACAGGTTCGAGCCCTGGTCCGGGAAGATCCCACATGGCGCGGAGCAAATAAGCCCGTGTGCCACAACTACTGAGCCTGTGCTCTAGAGCCCATGAGCCACAACTATTGAGGCTGCGTGCCGCAGCTACTGAAGTCCACGCACCTAGAGCTCGTGCTGCACAAGAGAAGCCACCGCAATGAGAAGCCCGCGCACTGCAATGAAGAGTAGCCCCTGCTCTCTGCAACTAGAGAAAGCCCAGGCGCAGCAACAAAGACCCAACACAGTCAAAAATAAATAAATAAATAAAAAGACAGTGGGTTTGAGTCCCCTCCTAGTCAGGATCATGGGTTCAAGTCCCAAATCTCACATGTGGGTGGGTCAGAAGGAGTGTGGTTTCAGAGGGACTGCCACTTTCCTGTTCTAGGAACAAGGAAGCCAGTATGGCTACAGTATATGAGAAAGGGGAAAAGAGTGGGAGGTGAAGTCAGGGAGGTGGTAATGGGCCTTCCAAACCTTGACTTTTATGCTGAAAGAAATGGGAAACCATTGAAAAGTTTTCAACAGAGAAATGATACAATCAGATTTACATATTTCAGAAGGCTGCTCTGACTGCTAGGTAGAGAATAGACCACAGGGAGCATAGTGGCCAGCCCCCAAAGTGGCCCCAGTGTTCCTCTCCTCAAGTACACACAGCCAGCCCCTCCATATCCACGGGTTCCACATCTGTGGATTCAACCAACCATGGATCAAATTGGTCCAGGGAGATGGAACGCCAAGGGTACTATGCCATTTTCTATGTGAGACTTGAACATCTGCGGACTTTGGTATGGAGAGCAGGTGCTGGAACCCATTCCCCCAGTGGATACTCAGGGACGACTGTATAGTCCCCTCCCACGACGAAGTGGGCTGACCCATGTAAACAATAGGATATTGCAGAGGTGATGGCGTGTGACTTCCAAGGCTAGGTCATAAAAGACATGGTGGTTTTCCATCTTCTTCTCTCCTGGATCACTCGCTCTGGGAAAACCAGCTACCATCTTGCAAGGATACTTAGCCCTTCAGAGAGGCTCATGTAGCCAGGAACTTTCTCAGCCAGCACTAACCTGAGTGAGTCGCCTTGGAAGCCAACCCTCCAGCTCCAGGTAAGCCTTACAGTCCTGGTCCACAACTTGACTGTGACCTCATGACAGCCCCTGGGGCAGAGGCACCAGCTTAGCTGCTCCCGAATTCCTGACCCGCAGAGAGAGTTAGATGACTAATGTTTGTTTCAAAGCACTAAGTCTGGGGGTTAATCGTTATACAGTAACAGATAACCGATACAGGCAATGGTGGACACAGGGAGGGCAAGGATGCAAGCAGGGAGATCGTAGACTATTTCAGTGACGCAGGTGACCCAGTGTTCTGAACGAACTGGTAGCAGTAGAGGCAGGGAGAAGTGGTTTGATGCTGAACATGTTAGGAAAGTAGGACCAACAGAATTTGCTTAGAGATTTGATATGCAGTATGAGAAAAAAAGAAAGGAATCATGGATGACTCCAGGATTTCTACCTGAATGATTAGCAGAGTGGAATTTCCATTGGCTGAATAGGGAAAACTGCCAAAAAGAACAGGAGTGGAGAATGAGAATTCAAAATAATCAAGCATACAGAATTGCTCCATCACTGTTTGAAGAGTCCTAGTGATACAGTTTATATTTTATAAAACTCTAAAAAATATGACTTGAATAGTTGATTTTCACATCTAATAAATATAAAACTGCAACTTAAACTACTTCAACTTTTCAGCTGTCTCAGTCCTTACACATCAAATTTGACAAAGGCTCACTACTGGGAGTGAGTGGAGGCTGGACCATGGCATGGGGATCTAATGACAACGCTATGTTTTCACTAAATTCCATTACACTTTTCTGTTTTGGGGCACACAGAAAGAATGTATTTCCAGGGTCTCAAGGTATTAGGTTGGGATATGTGACTGCATTCTGGCCAATAAGATATGGCGGTGAAGGATGTAGTCATACATGGCCCTGAACTTAGAACCATCATGTGCCAGCTTCATGCTCTCTCTTCCCTTACTGCTGTGATGTGCTGAAACGGTAGCATCTTAAGACAGAGGAAGCTGGGATCCCTGAAGCTCCATGTGGAGGAATGTGCGTAAGACCTGTGTGAGAGAGAGGACTTTTTATAGGCTCAGCTACTGAGAGTTGGGGTTTATCTGTCATCACAGCAAAACATATCCTGTGCTACCAGGCATGACTGTCAGGCTCTGATGAGGCCCATCTGATTTCTCAGATTTTGTGGCCAAAAGGTAGCCTGCAGCTGCCGCCATATGCTCTATAAACTGTACGGTTACAGGAGTACAGATCCCATGAGTGAAAATGGAAGGTAGCTTTCATGAGCCTTTTCTTTGGCTTTTATCCATCTATCCTTCCTTATCTCTCCCCAGACAAGGAGTGGATCCTTACTCCTTCAACCCATAAACTTTGTTTAAAAAATACCCTTATTCTAGCAAATATCATATTTTCGTATAACTAATTATGAGTCCCTTAAAGGTAGACTTTGTCTTCATTTTCTGCTTCTGTGAGTGCCTAATACACAGAGAGTACCAAATAAATTGGTGGACATTTTAATGAGTATTTGTATTTCTATCCATTAAACCATTTAGCTGTACTATTTCTGTCATAATATATGAAATATCTATGAAACTGACAAAAACATATACCAGTGCTAATGTATACCTGACAAAAGTAGAGTCAAGAGGGAAGACCATCTCATCATTACCAGTGTTATTTTTGATTTCACAATAGACTTCATTTTGTAACTTTAGTGCCACAACAATAACCTGCCTTTGGTCTCAGGTATGCCCTGATACGCTGAGCCTTCCCTGCCAAGCTGATCTGACTACATCTCATGTCTCTTCTGCTTTTCCTTCCTGTAATTATTCCTAATGAACTTCATTTCAATAGCATGTTTTTACTGTGCATGTATTAGAAGAACAATTCAAGCAGAGCTAGAAAACAATAAGGAACGATGCTAAGCAAAGGCTGTGAGGGGTGAGACGGAGGATGGCCGTCAGACCATCACAGAGAGGTCAGAATGGTTGAATATCCAACAGCTGAAAAGTCAACTTTACACCAATTCAGAGAATACTGCAAAGCCAGTAGGTCTATGGACAAGGATCTTTTACTGCTTTAAAGTGATCACAGTATAATCATAAGTAATACTTCTATAACATTTAACAGTTAACAGATACTTCCCTAAGCATTTTATATATATACATGCAATATATATGTATTTGTGTGTGTGTGTATATATATATATATACACACACACACATCTATATCTGAATATATGTTCAACTGACTTTCCCAACAGCTGTGGGATAGATATTCTCATTATTCCCATATTATAGATGAAACCGAGGCATTAAGAGGTTACTTACTGGCCCAATGGTGAGGTGATACACTGTGGAACCAGTGTGCAAAAGAAAAACGCAGAATACAGACTCTCAATCTCTCTATCTATGTATTATACACACATAGTCTAATTTTGTCCCTAATGTGTATGTATGATACATGCATACATATGTATATGTACAGATATTTTATGTATGCACATATGTACATATTTACATATATTTCCAAATATATATGTAGCATAGAAAAAGCTGATGGGAAACATGCCAAAATATTAAACTTTCAGCTTTTTTATATTTTAAAAAATATCTGGGACTTCCCTGGTGGTGCAGTGGTTAAGAATCCACGTGCCAATGCAGGGGACACAGTTCCAGCCCTGGGCCAGGAAGATCCCACATGCCGCGGAGCAACTAAGCCCATGCGCCACAACTACTGAGCCTGCGTTCTAGAGCCCGCAAGCCACAACTACTGAGCCGGCGTGCCACAACTACTGAAGCCCGCACACCTAGAAACTGTGCTCCGCAACAAGAGAAGCCACCACAACAAGAAGCCCGTGTACCTCAATGAAGAGTAGCCCTCGCTCGACACAGCTAGAGAAAGCCCACGTGCAGCAACTAAGACCCAATGCAGCCAAAATTTAATTAATTATTTTAAGAGTTTTTGTACATTGAAAAAGCAGAGTGATACTGGTTTAAAATAAAGAGAGAATATTTCTCCTCTTTCATGTTTTTTAAACAAAAAAATTCTACTTTCTGTAGTAAGCTTTATAATTTAAAAAATAAAGTTAAAAATAAATAATGTTAATTTTTAACCTAACAATAAAAAGATGGATGCACACTAGACCTAGTGAATTCCACTCTACACAGCAGCCCGGTCTGAACAACGCCCAGTGTGTGGCTGCATGATGCTCATTAGTTGATTCCTTTCTTCCTTCCTTCAGGAGCACCTCCTTTGTATCAGGTACTGTTCTAAGCACACAGGGACATTTGTAAACATTTCATGATGGGAAGGTTCAATTTCACAGTGAGATGTAAATTACCCTGCCTGGCCACAATTACTGTCAGGAG
Source organism: Stenella coeruleoalba (assembly GCF_951394435.1). NCBI lineage: Eukaryota > Metazoa > Chordata > Mammalia > Artiodactyla > Delphinidae > Stenella > Stenella coeruleoalba. Next base: position 2,221,103 of record NC_137150.1, read on the forward strand.
AAGGCATCTGATAAATGTTGGGTTGAAGGCTGAGATGCATGAAGCAGAGTACATTTCAACTTGAGAAGCCAGTAAGTCTATGGTTTACTGCCAGAAGCCAGAGACTTGTAAGCCATAGACTTGTAAGCACTTCTATGCTTACAAGCCAAAAGTTAAACCAAACTTCCCTCCCTAAATCCACTGCCCACGAATCTCATGTATGGATGGTAGTCACAGGATCCAGGGAACACACTTTCGTGATCAAAAGAGCTACGAGTAAGAAGGGGATTTGAGATAGGAAAGAAATTGTTCAGATTAGTTGCATCTACCACAAATGAGACGGAGCAATACTTATCAATGTTCCTCAGGCCACACATTCTGAATTGATTTCTCTTCTTACCAACTGCACAAGCGAGTTGGGATCTACATAAGTGGAGACATGAGCCTAAGAGCTGATCTTTCTACTTAATTCTGGGGATTTGGGCCTGCTGCCCATCACGGAGGTGTTTGCCATCATCAGTGTGTGAAGGAGCCCTCTCCCACCACTCTTATTTCTTTTCCACCTGAAGGAGAGGGGACAGTTGAGAATAAAGGCCAAAATATCCACATTACTCTTCTGCTGAGTGGTTTGAGGGCGTATCAAAATTTCTTATGAAAGACATTGGCTCCTTTGAACAAATGAGAAGCTAGGTGGAATGTCTTCACATCCATAAAACATGGCCACTGCTAAAAAGTTCTAGTGGTTGGCAACTGCTTTTCTTTAGAAATAAAAACCACCGTTGGTTTTGTATTATGTGCTTCGATTAGAAACATTTTACAACTTGCCTTTGTTTATTTTCAGCAGTGTTAGTAGAAAAACTGTCATCTACTTACGATGATGAATGTGACCCTTATTCACCTCCTTCTCTCCCCATTCTCACAAAGTTTTAAAGCATTGTTACTGAAAATTTAGAAATTGTTTGCAAACACACTTTGTTTGGGGGAGCTCATTTCAAAATCAAGTCTCTCAGCTTCTATGTGGAAACTAATGTAATTGAAACAACTGCTCTTCTCTTTAAAACAAATTTAATTTTTCTAAATACTTTCAATAAACAAATACATATACAGTTGACCTTTGAACAATGCAGGGGATAGGGCTGCTGACCCTCCCCTCAGTGGAAAATCTGTGTATACTTTATAGTCAGTGCTCTGTATCCACGTTTCCCCCATATCTGAGGTTCCCACATATCTGAGGTATCCGTGGTTAGGAATCCATGAGTTAAACCAACCAGGAATGATGTAGCACTGTAGCATTTACTATTAAAAAAATCTGCATGTAAGTGGACCTGTGCAGCTCAAACCCATGTTGTTCAGGGGTCAACTGTATATAAAATCTATAGCCTTGGTGTACTTTTATATAGTGGTGCAAACTCTAGCATTTATGAGAATAGAATTTTGCATTCCCACCAGCAATGAAAGAGTTCCTGTTATCCCTCATCCTCACCAGCATCTAGTATTACTAGTGTTTTGAATTTTCAACATTCTAATAGGTGTGCAGTAGTATCGCATCACTGTTATAATTTGCATTTCCTGATGACATGGAATGTGCATTTTTTCATATGCTTATTTGCCATCTGTGTATATTCTTTGGTGAATTGTCTGTTAAGGTCTTTAGCCAATTTTTAACTGAGCTGTTTGCTTTCTTATTGTTGAGTTTTAAGTGTTCTTTTTATATTTTGAGTAACAATCCTTTACCATATGTCTCTTTTGAAAATATTTTCTCCCAGTCTGTGGCTTTTCGTTTGTTTATTTCACCCAGAGCCTAAGTTTTTAATAAAATCCAGGGGTACAAAATAAATTACATCCGCCAGTTGAAAAACAAAACGATTTTTTAAAAAGCCAGGGAAAATCTGATTTTAAAAATCAGTTTTGCAGGTCAAGAGAGAACTTAAGGTTTCTGTAAGAGAAAAAACCCTAAGCCAGGTAAAAGAAACTGCAAAAAAGGAGGATTTCTCTCTTTAAATAAGTAAGAAATGAGCCAAAATCATCATGGCCCATAATTAAGTGAATACATAAACATATCTGGGTAGTTCCCATGGTATTGTTGGACGTGACCTTTTCTTATTTTCCCCTGAATTTGCAAAGTCTATAAAATAACTGTGTTACTTTTATTTAGGTTACATGGGGCTGGTCTAAAATTTACAACCCAGAAATAAGTAAAGCACCAGTACCTTAAATTCATGAAACTATCAGACTCCCTAAGTCACTGCACCCATGTGAAAGTTGAAATTTTGTAGTTGACATCTGTTGTTTTGACTTCTCAGCATCCTGTCTCTCTTCTGGAAATATAAGACCTTTTTCCTCGTATAAATTGCCCATCTGTCTCTCTACTGTTTGAAGCCTGATCTCCATTGCCACTGAACTGGGTGCATGACCCTAACTAGCCATGTGGCCGTTTTCCCTAGCCAGAGATCTCAGGAGTGAGTTCAAGATTCAAGCCGAGCAGAGCTAGTCAAAATATCTTCTTGGATCAATGTGCCTGTTGGGGAAAAAGGGTCCGTCTCCCTCTCTTTTTCTTGCTTCCAAGGCTCTTAAAGAAGAAGTAATCCTGGTGCTCTCTGGGGCCACCTTTGCTACTTGTGAGGAGAATCTCCCTGAAATTAAAATTCACACAACAGACCCAAGAGATGGAGTGACAGAGAGGCATACTGCCATGACTGAAGCCCATCTACCTCTTCTAGAACTAGGAGCTAAGAAAGTCTTTTGTGCTTCAGTAAGTCTAAACTGTATCGTGAGTTCATACAACTGAAAGAGTCTTGAGTACAAGTAACCTTCTCTTGCCATTTTCTTGTTGGTCCTTAATTTGCATACTGCAATCCAAGAAACACCCGTGTTTCTTTCTCCTCTGCCTGTATCTGACCATTTGATGTCATCAACTACTGACTTTAAACAAGTTTACACAGACATGTACAAAGTACACACCTGTAGATTTTGATGCCTTAGCTAAGGACCTACCTCACAGCACCATGCTCATGGGATGGGGGTTAGGGGCAATTAGAAGCTTCCTTTGCTGCAGTCCTAAAAGTCACTTGAAGAATTCTCCAACTTGACAACGCACATCAGCAGAAGCTCCTGGGAATAGATGACTTATACAAAAGTATAGGGAAGAACAGGCTTTGGAAGACATTTATGCATGCTACATATGGTAAATTTGTATAGCATGGCTGGCTTATACCAGAGGTTATACTATCATGCAGGATATCTTTAATCGCACATCATGTGATGAACATTCACCAAATACATAAGAGGACTTACATCTCTAATATAGTATACCATTCTAAATCAAATTAGAGGCTGTTTATCAATACAACAGAAAAAGGGGATATAAAGAAACTTGTCAGGTAGGAAAGTACATGGCACACTTGAGTTTGTCTGACAAAGATCCCATTCCTCCTGGAATAGTTAGGGCTCTGGGGTTATATACAAGTTTTGGTCTAGAATTCAACGTAGTTCCAAACCAAAATCCTATCAGCGATTTCTTGGATGCTTGTCAAATTAATTTGAAACTCATATAGAAGAGTTAAGTATCAAGAAGTAGTAAGAAAACTCTGAATTAGAGTTAACAGTGATATGGCTAACACAATATTGTAAGTCAACTATATTTCATTTAAAAAAAAAGAGTTAATAGTGAAGTGCCACTAAACTGAACAAAGACTAAGATGCAATGTGAGATCAATAATACTTAAGACAAAGTGGTACTAGTATAAAGCTAGACAAATAGATGAAATGGAGCAAAACATAGGGGGCAGAGAAGTCCTACTATGTATTTAAACTTGGCTTATGTTTGCATAAAGAGAGCAAATCAGATTCCTCTCTGATATCATATTTGAAATTTCCAATAGATTAAAAATAACTAGGAAAACAAAAGTTCAAAATTTTAGAAGTATAACTAAGTACACTTACTATGTTGGATTAAGTAAGATTTTTTTAAAACAAGATATTAAAAATTCAACTATATTGAAATACAAAACTTGTATATGACAATAAGCAACATAATAAAAGTTGGAAATCGAACTGTGGACTGGGCAGCTATATTTGCTTTGCATATAATTCATAAAGAGTTAATATTGAACACAATAGTAAAATAATGCTTAAATAGAAAAAGAACAAATAATAAAAATAAGTCACAGATTGGATAACCCGAATGGTTAATAAATATATGAAATGATGTTCAACCACACTGATAATCAGAAAAATATCTATTAAACATCAAGGAGAGATGATATTTCAAACCCATCATCAGGTGACCATTAAAATATCTTGCAGTATCAAGAATTGGTGAGGATGTAGGGAAGTGGAAACTCTAATAGTGGTAGGAGAATACTGATACTACAATGTTGGAGAGCAAATTCTAATTGAGTAGCTGAGTGTTTCCCTATGACACAACCATTCATGCTTATAAGTATTTACCTGGGAGGAACTCTAGATCCAGGGCTATTGTTTAGCTGGCACATCTGACACAGCATCTACTCTTGTTGTTCAGTATCCCATTCTGATGGGCTGGCAGCACTCATGCTGCACAGATTGTTAAATATTTTGACTATCACTATTATATAGCAGTTAAACTGATTGACAAGATCTATATCTAACAATAATTTGATATTAAGTATATAACAAAACTTTAAAAAATCAAGCTGTAAAAGGCAAGTACACTGTGATAGTATTAAGGTAAAACGTCCAAAGAGAAAGGCCAAAACGACATATTGTTTAAGGAAACAAGCCATATATGGCCATATATGACCACAGTACAAATGCATTAACAGATGAGCTAGAAGTACACTCACCCACTTCAGGAATGTGACTACCTGCTTATGGAGCAAAGGAAGGAGATGGGATCGAACAAACAAATCTTCAAGTGCACATGGCATGTTTAACATTTTCATGAACATTTATTAAGACTCATAGAAAGGAACATGGTATTAAATTTTTCTTCATATTTTCTAGTATATTTGAAAGATTTTATAATTAAAAAAATATGGTAACTATAAAAAAAAAAAGATGAGGACTGAGCAACCTTGCATTTTTTACCTTGACTGAAAGAGAGAGATTTACTTCAGGGCCTCAATGTCTATAACTAGTCACACCTCCTGAGCTCAAAGGATGGCTGATTTTATTTTATTTTTTAAATTTATTTTACTCAAGTCGAGTTGTTTTACAATGTTAATTTCTGCTGTACAGCAAAGTGATTCCGTTATATATATATTCAATATACATACACACACACACACACACACACACACACACACACACATTCTTTTTAGATTCTTTCCCATGATGGTTTATCACAGGATATTGAATAAAGTTTCCTGTGCTACACGGTGGGACCTTGTTGTTTATCCATTCTGTATATAATAGTTTGCATCTGCTAAAAAGGATGACTGATTTTAAATTCAATCATCCCAAATGGTAAACCAGTAGAATCATATTAATCACAGTCTGAAAATATAGCAACAGATAATATTTACATGGTAACCATGGACAATACCATGACATGAGTGATCCAGAAATCAGTATCACATTTGAAATGTCTTGGTTAAAGGTTTTCTGCGGAACAATTACAACCAGCATCTCAACCAAGTTCATTCCAAAACAGAGACAAGTTCTCTAATATTTACTGTAAAATGTTCCAATTACAACTAAGAGTGATAATTAGGGGGGAATGGAGCAAATGTTCTTAAAAGGAGAGAAGTCAGCACTATATTTTTTTGTTGGTGTTATTTGTATTTTGTTTTGGTTGTGTGTGTGTGTTTATGTGTGCCCATGCGCGCGCGCGCGCGCGCGTGTGTGTGTGTGACCTTTGGGTCTGGGTGTGTCTGGGGGGCAGGGGAGCCCAGACTGGGGGCCGGAAGAGAGCCATGTGGCTAAAATTCAAATCTATTACCTTACTTTCAACTTACCCATTTAAAAGTATGTGGTGAAATTTGAAAATTCTTTCTCATTTTCCACCAGACCTAAATAATCTCTCTATTTTTTCCTCAAAACCTGGTCTTTAGCTCTGCAGAACATTTCCTCAGGAGGGCTATAAAGTCTCTTGTCTTAAAAAATGGAATATATTTCTTATGTGGCCCCAAGGCAAGTGACTACTATGATGGTTTTGCATCAGAGAAACCCTCTCCTCCTTTCTCTGACCCCCCTGCAGTGTGTATTTAAGATAAGGATTCCATGTGCCCCTCCAGGATCATCATTTTTCACACTGCATTATTTCTCCTTCTGAAACCCAGTCTTCCTTGCTGGTCTCCTTTTCACAGCCACTAAATCACTTTTCTGTTACACTTCCATCCTCTTCACCTTCCAAAATGCTTTAGTTGGGGTGAGTCTTTACCTTGAAATGTTTTAATAAAAAACGAGGGAGGGAGACTAAAGGAACAGAGATTGATTTTGAGATACAGGTGGCAGCACAACAGAAAGAGCAGATTGCTAAGGGTTATTTTTTGAGTAAGTACTTCTGAATTTTATGCTATGAATATATATTCCACTCATTGCCCAAGATTTAGTCAAGCAACTCCCTGAAGGCTAATAAGAATTACAGCACTAGAAGCTGGGGGGTTATATTAGAATTTTCTTGGGAGACAGACATTTTGTTTTCAAACCTGCATTTTTCTGAATGAGTATCAGATTTCTGAAAATAGAAAGATGACCCCCGCTGAATTCTGAATGTTCTACAGTCATGAGATTTTGATAGGCTACTTTTGGTTTCTTCAGCCAGACTAAAGCATAACGCCCCACAGAGAGGTGAAACTGTTGAGGTGTGCATTTCCACTCTTTCCGCAAAGGGGCAGAAGTTCACAGCACAGCTATCAGGAGGTACCAGGAGAGGGCTGCCATGTGACTCGCCATGCTGATTTCCAGTGAAGTTTCAGTACTGCTTAGCTTCTCTGAAATAACATCTGTTATTTGAACCATAAAACACACACACTGCAATCTTCCAGAAATTAACTACACATTGTTTTTACTCTCTTGTTTAATGATCTTTAGGAATCAATTAGAACAAAAAATAGCATTATACAAGCAGAATCCAGAGAAGACAAATTAAATTTCAGCGACACAACATGAACTACTATTAATATTTCTTTAACTAAAACGACAAAAACCATTTGGACATTAATCCCAAAGTAATCAACAAACACTCAAGACTCATTTTGGAAAAAAGTAAAACTCTGACAAGAATGAACTGCAGAACTGGAATTTTTTCAATATTTCAAAAATAATTTTTATATTCTAGATCTTTGATTTTATCTGCATGGTAAATATTTTCTCTTGTAGTTGAGGAGGTAGAAGTTGCCCATATGGTTAGTTATATTGAATAATTTCACATACACAAAATATATTTGGCATTTTTACTACACTGGAAATATTTATTAGAATTGAACACGCTTTGTATAATTTTAAAGTTCTACCCAACACGGGGCAGGAACACCCAGACATTCAATAAATATTTCCTGCATCAATGAACTCTGCACAGTGTTCAGAATCAAACAATTAATAGGCTAGCACTTAAAATCAGCTTGTCACCACTACAGGTGATCTTACCCAGGGTTCTTAGAATTATATTCAAATATTCCAAGGCTGGGGAGAAAAGTGTGCTCGTATTTAATCCCATAAATATTGTATGGTATATTTAACATGGACACAGATGAGCGCTAAGTCTCTGTTGTTAGCCTATTATTTTCCTCTTTGCATCTGCCCTGTCCCTTCTGCTAGTGTGTGGCTGCGTCTGCAGCAACTGCCATGCGTGGAGGCTCCCGGCTGCCAGTGTGGCAGCAGGCACCGGCCTCAGCGCTGTGACGTAGCTATTTAATGAACACAGCTTCTGTAGCTACTGTGTGAAGTACAAAAGGGTAGAACTGCCCTGGAAAAGGCATGGCTTGTAAAAATGGAAGAAAAATGAACAAAATTTCTGGAAACAAAAGGCCCACACCTCCTTCTCCCAAAGGCAAACATTAACTCTTTATGTTTTGCCAATCTAGAGGTTCAAACCAAAGGGTCCTTGCCATGTATTTTTTGAATCATGATCCTTGTTTAGTTTTTTTCCCATGCGGAAAACGTGTAAGGTAAAATTGCTCTGTGTAAAATTACCCAAACTAAGCAAAGGTTTGTCTGCTGTTTGTTTATCCCTTTAGATTTAATAGAGAAGTCAAATCAACTTTCTCCTTAGCATAACACAAACACAATATTGTTCAGTTGGGAAATATTCTCATCAGAAATAACCATGAGCAAAATGCGATGGCAGTGATGGAAACAGTGTAGCCCAGTTGTGGTTTTTTGCAATCTCAATGCCCCATTAAATTCCATGGTGAGGAAGGTCAATTCTTAGGATCTGTTACAACATGCAATAATCTGTAATAATCAACATCAACTACTAAATTAGAATGTGAGCAAGTGGAAGACATATTAACTGCTAATATTTTTGGGGAAAAAAACAAAAACAGAAAACAAACAAAAAAAATCCTCATCATTTCCACACTAGCAGTGTTGGTGAGTAACTGGATAGAACCATCTACAATGTAATGGAGAAGAAAGAAGCGAGTATGTATTTAAGGCATTTACAGAAGCAGTGAACAAGATGACCCCGTGAATTCAGAAAGTCAAACTCTCCACTTCGCATATGAGAACACTTGCCCAGGTGGTTGGCAGAAAAGTTCAGATTAGAACAGGTTATAGGTTATTCTTTGTGCACTCACATTTGACTGAGCTGAAGATGTTAGGTGAATTTTTTAAAACCCACTCCCCCCGACACATATATTATTTTCTTTCCCTTCTCCTATATTTTTCTTGTAATATTCCCAGGACCTAATACAATGCGTCTCACTAGTATGTACTAAATAAATATTGGCTGAATGAATAAATGAACAAATGAGTGAATGATCACAAACATACTTCTACACTATATATAATTGTTTTATGCTTGTTTCCAGGTGGTTATTGCTTCATATTTACTAACATTTCCACCTGTTCTTTGCTACTTCGGTTACTTTTACACCGCAACGAACACCTTCATCTGTCTGGTTTATTTCTTCCCTTTTGCTTGGCTTAGCTTAAATTTTCAGGAAAGAATTACCAGATCAATAGGAATGCACATTGTAATGACGCTGGATTATACAGCCGAATTACTTTCCCAAATAATTTTATTAATCTATAATGATCTAACAGCGTAGTAGCAGAATGGTTCCATCACAACCTAAATTGGAGTTAGTGAGAATTATGAAAAATGAAAACCAAGTAAAAATTAATTGGAAATTATTTGTGCTTTTCATTTGGTTTATTTTATTGCACTGGCTATTTCTACATGTCTTTTTTTTCTGTAATTGCATTTATCCTGTTTTGAGTTATATTTCATGTTCCTTAGTATCTTATGTGAAGTCTTAGGTGACGACCACCCCCCTCCCCATATTTTATAAGATAATCACATTCTTCCACACATTAGGCTTTAGCCATGAGGCTGAGGTCATGGAGGAGAAGCAGGACAGACTGAAGGTACACTTTCTTTTAAACATTGATAAAATATCCTGAAGTGAGATTCGCAGAAAATATAACCTATCTACAAACATAAGTTTAAAAATCAATAATAGTTCTCTAACAGTAAGACAAAGGATAAACAAAAGGAAAGCAAATGATAAGGATGTAATATGCATTTTCATACGGAAGTGTCCGATACAATTACACTAGAAGGCATAACAAGGTTGGCAGACGTGTACATTGATATCCAAGTCATCGGGAAGGTGACAGCTACAAATTCTGATGAGCACGTGTGTGTTTATTGGCAACTGAAATGCCAGCAGGGGCATTACTATTGGCAATGTGTGCAAATTTACAAAGAAAAATTCTTTCAATTTGTTTGCTTTTTACATTCTTGGACAATTCAGTAGCGATACTTAACATACGTGTGTGTGTAAGTGTAAGAAAGAGTTATAAATGTAGGCTCAGATAATTTTAAACAGGCTTCTTATGACAATTTCTGGAAGAACATGTGAAGGCCATGCAGACACAGGATGTATATGTGGCTAGATGAGGCTCTCATGCTTTGAAGGTTGTTCAGCATCCCTGGACTAAATGCTCTAGAGTCCCCGAAACATTATGATGCCCAAACCACAAAATACCCCAACACATTTCTAACCACTCCCACCCCTGGGATAGTATAACTACTATTAAGAGCCACTGACAGAGAAGCTGGGGCTGGATAGAGGGAGGGAGTTTTAAAAAGAACAACTACTACTACAACTCCAGGGAATTACAGGAAGAGGAGAAAAGGGTTAAGACATTTTGTGTTCTGAGCTCTCTTCTATTTTTTTTGCCCAGAGGAGAAAGTATTACATAAACAGAAAGGAAAGCAGAGGGACCCAGTGGACCCAGGACCATGAAAGGAGGTGTGCTCCCAGACCACCCCATCCCAATCCCACCTGGACAAAGACAGCCCAGAAGCTAATGAGCAGCTCAGGTGGGTGGGCAGAAAGACAACCTGAGTTGAGCTTTCCTAAGCAGCCTGGGTTCCTCTGTAGCTTGGAAGAGAGCCTGAGAGGGGATGTACAGATGGGCCAAGAGAAGAATTAGGCTGGAAGAAGGGATCATCAGGAGGACAAAGTGGCCCTGTGTACCTGAGTGGGAGTCCCGGCTCATCTAAGGGAGGTTATAAAACTGGGGAAAGCAGAGGTTGAACCAAGTCAGCAGAAAGAGCAGCTGGGCTCTGACCAAGCTGAGAAAGCACCCAGGCCACCAGGCCCACCAGCTATAGATGTCATCTGGCCACACATGCCAGCAGGGCATGCAGTAACTAGGCAGACACGAGACACCCCTGCAAGAGAGGCCGGCTCGGGCCAGAGAACAGCATGGAGATGATGAAGGTACAGCCAAGATTCCCTACTGCTCCCCAGTGTCTTAAGGTCACATTGGCCAAACTGCTCTCCAGACAATCGGATACCATCTCAGAGAATTCAGAAGCAAAAGGACAAAGTTACAAGATCTCTGAACATTCGTACCTGAAGAGCTTCAGTTTGTTACCCCCTCCTTCACAAAAACCCTCAAAATTTAAATTATTGCACTGGACTAAGACAAAATTGCTGAACAGAACCAAAATAAGTATTTAAATCCCCCAGGATTTAACTAAGTATTAAATCCTGTAGGATGGGGGGACATAAGATCAAATCATAGAAAAATTAAACATACACATTCTCTTTGTACATCTCAGTGTAACACGAGCAAACTTCCAAATCTCATTAAATCATCTAGTTAGAATTTAATTCAGGGCTTCCCCTGTGGGCAGTGGTTAAGAATCCACCTGCCAATGCTGGGGACACGGGTTCGAGCCCTGGTCCGGGAAGATCCCATATGCCGCAGAGCAACTAAGCCCATGTGCCACAACGACTGAGTCTGTGCTCTAGAGCTCACAAGCCACAACTACTGAGCCCACATGCTACAACTACTGAACCTGCGTGCTTAGAGCCCATGCTCTGCAACTAGAGAAGCCACCGCAATGAGAAGCCCCCGCACCGCAACGAAGAGTAGGCCCCCGCTCGCCACGACTAGGGGAAGCCCACATGCAGCAACAAAGACCTAATGCAGCCAAAAATTTAAAAAATAAATAAATTTATTTAAAAAAAGAATTTAATTCAATAATTAATCACTAGAATGTAAGCTCCATGAAGGCACGGATTTTACCTGATACTTTCTCTGTTGAGTCCCCAACACCAAGAACAAAGCCTGGCATGTAGAAGGTGCTCCAAAAATTAGTGAATATTAATTTTAATAATAACAATACTAATAATTATAATAATAGCAATGCATATTTATTAAGCAATTAACATGAAGGGTATAGAATTGGAATAATCAACCCATGCCACCTCTCACCATGAAAGCCACATTTTAATCTCAGTAGTTCAACTGATATTCATCAGATTCTAACCCCAAATCCTTAAGCTATTCACTGTGAATGAAGTACAAATGCATCCTTAATTCATTTCAGAAGTTTATTTCAATTCAAATGATTAATTAAAATTAAATAAAATTTAAGATTTACTTCCTCAGTCACACTAGCCCCATGTGAAGTGGCCATCCAATGCCATATGTGACTTGGTGGCTCCCATGGTGGGCAGTGAGCTCCAGAAGATAGATAAACATTATAGACCATTTCCATCGCCACGAAAAGCTCTATGAGACAGTGCTGACTAGAGTGTAGTCACTTCTAGCCGCCTCTAAGGACCCCTCCAAAGCTTCCTCCTCTTCAAAATATGGATGGTTGAGAGAAAGTGTTCCTCTTACATCTTGCAGTGCCTGAGAAAAGCTTTAAGTGTTACACTGGCTGATAGATACTTATTTGTAATTTCTTATGTGTTTCTCTCTATAGGAAGACTTAGGGATATTGTATAGTTGTTTATGTGTATATGAACTTGCAGAAATCAGGAGCCTAATGACTCCATAGACAGTCATATTGGGAGGGAACATCATTATTTAATGGGATGATGAAAGTGACGGTGACTAAAATAAGGAGATTTCTTCATCTTTCCTTCAGAGCCTGTGCTGAGTCAGGTCAGGTCACAGAATTGGGCACAGGATGGGATGTGAAAAACAAATGCATGGAACAGCCACTGTGCTAAACTCCCACTCCACATGTGGGCTTCTCTTCAAAGGCAGGACTTCTCAAAGTTAATATTTTTTCACGGTATTGAAAAATACATCAATGCGTGACATGAAATCATGAAATTTTTTGATCCTCTGCATATAGAATTTATGGGATAATGTATTCTGTACCCCCCAAAATCAAACTGTACCAAGCCTAATTTATGCTGTTTTTAAAAGTTCATTAAAAGTCAGAAGATTAATATCCTTATTTCCCCACTTGTGGAAGCCACTGCCCAGATCTGATGTACAATGCAACCTCCCTAGATAGGTATGTGTTACCAATTTTACAAAGACAGCTTTCTAAAACTGCACTTAAATTTTTTTTTTAATTTAGGTTTTGGCACTTAAAGAATAAGCTTTAATTATGTATGAATATCACTTACAAGAAAAACTCCACTGTATCAGATGCATAAGAATTATTAAATCAGTATATTTCTGATTTAAAACACAAATGTTATTCTAAATCTATTATTAGAGTTATATATGTGTTAAAAGCTAAGGATCACTATCATCTCAAACAAGATTTAGCTTCTCACCTTTTTGTTTTCAAATAAAGGCAGGCTAGAGTCCAAACAATAAGGCTGTCCCCCGCAAAAAAACAAAGGTTAAATGACTAAACTCCTAACTTCAGTTTCCTCATCTGTTGAATTAGAGTAATAATTGTATCCCCCTCACAGATTTGTTGTGAAAAATAAATGACATCATGCATGAAGATGACTGGCGTGGTACCTAGCATATCACAAGTTCTCAGCAGATGTCAGAAGTGGTGTCATTTATACGATCTCATCTGTTAGGTTCTGCTGTCATCTTGGAAATGACACCCTCTGCACTGGGTACCACCAGACACTAGAGTCCAGGGGGCACAAGAGCCAAGGGTACAGAGAGCGCCCAGGTGGAGAACTGGTGAACAACAGAAGGTAGCCCGCTGAACTGAATCTCGTATTGATAGGGACATCACAGCTGTGGGCTGCCAGAACAAGAGCATCAGGAGCCAAAGAAACACACTTGGTGTCAGAGGCGTGGGTTCAAATCCCAGCTTAGACTAATGAGTTACATAAAGCAAAAAATTCAAGCAAATTCCTCAGACGCTCTGAGCCTCAGTTTCCTCCTGTATCACTTAGTTTAATGAGTGATCAGCTCACAGGATTTTTAATAAGACTGGATCACCATCTTTAAGAAAGTAGCCAGCAGTTAGGTGAAAGAAGGGCAGTTCTCGTACATGTTTATGAAAAGGGAGGTGCTCATTAGAGAAAATGGTTTGGGCATCCAGTGGAAAGTAATTCAGCTTACATTAAACTCACAAAGCTCCTGAAAAGTGTTCCTATACTGACTTGGAAATAGAGTAGGTGAAATGGCAGTCTTGATGGAACCATCTGAAATACAGGCTTGTGAACCAGACCTGCTCCATGACAAAGTATTTATAAGCAATGAGGAAAACATAGACTACGTTTCACACAATAGTCTGTTTTTCTACCTCAAAGGACTATCCTTTAAGTCCTCTCTACTCTAGTACTAAAATAAAATGCCTTTCTTACAGGTGTTAAAGTAGATGGTGACAAAGAAGCTGTGCATGTGTGTTTAAAAGACTTTACTAGAATTTATTTTAATCAGAAACTGTGTTGCCTCAATGCTTTTATTTAAATTTACTCATCTGTGAAATTCAAAAGTCCAGTTTTGTACAATGAAAATCTGACTTCTCAGGGAGATACTGTGATTGATGTCATCACTACTGTGTAACCAAAATGACAGCAGCAGAAGCACCTTGGCTGTTCCATATCACCCCTCACAGACAACATTCAGAGAAACAGCTCTATGGGGTAGGTACTTTTCAGCATGTTCTTTTTATAGATGAGAAATTGATGATGCAAGGGAAATAAACATGCAAAAAGGTGACACCCATTTTTATATCTGTATAATATTTGTATGTATAAAAATACAGGACTTCCCTGGTGGCGCAGTGGTTAAGAATCCACCTGCCAATGCAGGGGACACGGGTTCCATCCCTGGTCCGGGAAGATCCCACATGCCGCGGAGCAACTAAGACCATGCAGCACGACTACTGAGCCTGCACTCTAGAGCCCGCAAGCCACAACTACTGAGCCCACATGCCCCAATTACTGAAGCCTGCACACCTAGAGCCTGTGCTCTGCAACAAGAGAAGCCACCGCAATGAGAAGCTCGCGCACCACAACGAAGAGTAGCCCCGCTCGCCGCAACTAAAGAAAGCCCACGTGCAGCAACGAAGACCCAATGCAGCCAAAAATCAATAAATTAATTAATTAAAAAGAAAATACATAGATTGACACAACTTCAAAAGACTTATCATTTATTATTTTCTATATTATTCAAAATGAATACTGTATTGAAATTACAAACCACTTTTTCTCTCCTTGTGCCTAAACAGGTAATTTATTGATTATAGGAAGTCTTATTTTTTTAAAAAAAGTGGCCAAATATATTTAAAGTAACCGCAAACCTGCTTTGGCCAGTTGTTCAATAGTAATTGTGAGGCAGAACTTAAAGTGTGCTTGCACGCTGGTGCCTGCCCTCTCTTGCTGTTCTTAGAAGCCCATGTGAATAAGCCCAGGCTTAGCCTGTGGAACGATGGAAAATACGTCACCCATGCCCAAGTCAACAGCCAATCTCCGGATACATGAGTGAGGCCCTAGCCAGCCCTGTCCACCACACCCCACCTGTCAGTTAACCATAGAAGGAGGCAGCCCATCTAAAATCAGCCAAATTCAACCCAGCCCAGAAAAACTTGTCCAGCAGAATCATGAGCTAAATGAACAGTTGTCAGTTGAAGTTACTACGTTCTAAGGTGGTTTATTATACAGCAAAATTAACGGATTCTTTACCCCCAAAAGGAACGTATGTTATTTTGTCACGAGAAACATGAGAACTGAAGTCTTAGAGAAAGAATTAAGATCTTTTACCCAGTCATTACCAGGAACATTGCTTCAGGGAACCCTTTTAATCTGATTTATGTGGTTAGTATATAAAGACAACTAGTCAAATTGGATAATGTGGCAGATGGTGTCGGATTTATGCATATTTATGGAGCACATGTTTAACTGTCTACTTTGCTGTCCGTCTTTTTGTCTCTCAAATAGATGATTACTTATAATAATTGTGATACTTTAACTGGCTGACACTCTAAATCCAGCTTCTTCCTTTGGAAGCACTAGGAAAAAAAACCAAACCAAACAAAAAAAGCCACCAAAGCTCCAAAGAGCTATTCTAATTGTTTTACAGTTTCACTAGAAAACATCCTGTCTGTTATGCTTGCTTCCGGAAATTCTAATGATAATAGTGTTTGTTGCTACTGCTTAATTCCCCCTCAGGGTGTCTGCCTTTTACAGTTACAACTACAACTGGAAAGTCGTCCAACCACATGTTCACATCAATTTACCCATTAATTTATTTGACCTGTTAATCCATTAGTTACTCTCCCGGTAATCCATTAAACTGCTTAAAATAATATTTGCAGTCTCTAGTGTGGGATGCCTTTGGGTCAAAGATGATGAACTCAAATTATTAATGATGATGCTATTTTATTCATTTTGGAAACTTTGATAGCGCTATAAAGCATACTGTGAATGCCTTCTTAATTACATGACTGCAGAGGAGAACATAAAGGCCAGTGATAGGGCAATAACTCATTCCGAGGCTCCTACTATCACTCAGCCGGTTCATTCTGTACCCAGGAAAATATGCTGAAAGACACGTGTAAGTGGAGGAAACTGTATACTTGGTGCAATCAGAGATAAATGGGAAGGGACCAGATTTTGCCCGTAAAAGATGACGGTGTGAGTTGAGGAGACAAATTTACAAAGCAACTCCTTACAATTCAGAGCAAGAAGGAAATCAAATACTGTTCTAGCAGCTCACTAGAGGAAACATAGGGGCTTGAGCCGACCCAGGAAGCACTGAGGGATGATCCAACCACTAATCCAAGGTCTTACGATCAGACCTTACAGGATAGAGACAGATACTTTAAGGGAATGAATCCAGCCAAGGGAAAGAAAAGCAGATGGGCGTGGTGGCAACCGTGACCAACTACAGGGTTTATATCTGTCAGTGGTGGCAGCCACCACGTAGTTCTGTCCACTGCTACGGAGGACCATGAGCTGAATCACCAGATCTTCTGACTTTTCATCATAATGTGGAAATCCATAATTATACGCAAAACCATTTGCTTCTGAGGTATTTGCAACTAACTCAATTTTTTTAAACTACACAAAGCAAATAAACCACATCAGTGGATTTACTCTTGAAGATAGGCAGTTGGTTTGTCACTTTCATGACAGAAAGCATTCATGAGCAAAGTATGGAAGAATGAAAAAGTACAGTGAGTTCAGGGAAGAGTGTGGGTCAAAACAGTTGAAGGGTGCAGGGTGTGATTAATTAATGGAACAAGTATCTGAGCTATATTAACACATTAAGTCATCTGAGAAATATTTCAACATTGATAACCAAAACAGTAAAAGCTGAGTTTGAATTTTGTTGTTATTGTTCTTTAAAGTGTAGCTCTGACTTTAAGCATCCCTGGTCTGTTAAGCATCTGCCCAATATCTTTCCTGCTCTGCTTTTTGTTAGACTTCAGAGAGAGGAGAGGCGACGAACATAAACCAAGGTCAGACGCAGAGGATGGTAAAGTGACCCCTGACATTCCTGTTCTTAATCAGACCAAGGAGTGTGCTAAGAAAAACACACACTGAGGTGTGGAAACCATAACATATCACCAGGGAAATGAGAGAGCAGGGTTGGTTAGAAATGCAAGCCACCTGCTGATACTGTGCCCTCGATAGTAAGAGACACATATGAATAGAAATCCCTGAGTCTTAAACTAACGCCCACCTCCTCTTTTGTCATTTTCCCAAAACTGTTTCTCATAAGTGTTAGGTGGCCCCCCTCTGCCTTGCCACCTCAGTCACCTTCAATCTCACTCCTGGGTGACCTAACACAGTCTCTCCTCCTCCTTCTGATGTCCCCCAATTTGATCAAAGATGTATGTCCGTTCTCTGCAATGAAGTATTAAAAATGTCATAGGTCAATGCCAAAGAACAATACTTGAATGACATTACAAAATAACAAAGAAAGCATCGAAGGGCAGAGGTATCAATTTAGCTGTATTTTTCACCTCTCTGAATAAGTTTCCCAACTCACCCACCGTAATAAAGCCAAGCAGCCCTAAGTGCCTTTCAATGCTAAGCCGCGCACTTTTTGGAACACAAACTAAAACATGCACTAAGAAGGCAACACTAGTACCACGTTACTTTTCCTCAGGGCTCTGCAACTACAGATTCATTCACAGTTATCTTCCTTAGGCTTCACAAGAGGATTGTAAGGTGATATTATTATTGGTGGGGGGAGAGTGAGGAAGCCTCGACTCAGCTGGCGTGACAACTCCAATAAAAGTGACAGAACCAGATAACTGTCACAGTAACAAAAGGATTTACTGAGGTTTTACTATGTAGCAGGCACCTTCTCAGCATTTGACATGTATTATTTCAATTAATCCTTATGACCCAGTGAGGCAGGGACTAAATGGTCCTCTTTTTCACAGTTGACACAACTGAGGTACAGAGAAGTAAAGTAACTAAGCAAGGTCATCCAGTGACCTTTGGGGGGGTGGTGGAATTCAAGTGAACCATTTGCCCAAAGCCCACCCACTCCATGGCCATAAAATATTGCCTCTCCACAGGCAAACTCTAGTTTCCTGATTCCAGATCTACTACCCTTTTAATTCTGCCCCAATTGTTTCACTCACAAACCTGAAAGACAAAACCTACTACTTTTTCCATAGATTAAGAGAGGATAGGTCATTAGCCTTCCTCAAAATGACTCCAGTGAAAATATTTCTGGCTCCAGACATTATGAAATTGTGTTACGCTTTAGCATGACCACTCTACTCCAGGATTTGGGATTTCTATATTTATTTTTATATTCTCCTGGGCACCCCAAAGAATGCAAATACCTGACAAAAATACATTCAATAAACGAAAGTGGAAAAATGAGGGGAACACACTTATAGGCATTATGAGACCTGAACCCTCACTGGAGGTGAGTCTAGTCATTATGGCCACGAGAGGTCGAGCAGCCAACATGGAAAGGAGAATAATTCATTACATGAGACACAGTTTCTATAAATCAGAACTTAATTCCAGTTCTGTCCTTAGAATCAAAGGGCTGCACCTTCACAAATACCTTACCTTGGTAATATTTCCTATCACTACAAACAGCTCAGAAGTGAGACCAGTACAAATGAGCACCTACCTATGTGCTGTTAGCAAGGAAACTGCTCACCACTTCCCCACTAGACCAAGGGTGCCCGAAGTACTGCTGTTACAGAACTCTCTTGAATACCAAGGGAGGGCATTACCTTTGAGGACTTCAGTGACAATGTGCAGGCTACGTGGCAGAGAGAAGATTGCTAGGGTGCCCCTCTACACATCCCCACATTTGCACTGAAGCATTCACCAGATTAGCCAGTGATCACTCTCAATTTCAACAGCTTGTGGGCACCATCTCGTGGGGAGGGCATAAACAAGCACCAACGTATCCACATGCACCGACGTATCCACACACCATCTACAGCTCCTCTCTTTCACGTGTTCAGAATACTCTGAGCCAGCCCTTACCAGTCTTGGGTGTGCTTGCAGAATCTAAAGTTTTCTAAATGTTAAAAAGGACTAGAATGTAAAAAGGGGATCGAGAGCAGTGGTCTGATAAAAGAGTTTCTGTGGCAGCCAGGTACCGAAAAGAAGATTCAAGAACAGTTGCAAGAGATAAATAATAACGTTATTCCAAAGCTAATGTTTCATGTGACATATGCAGAAAAAAGAGGCTATTTCTCTTAATGATGTTTAGCAATGAACAGTCTCTTCATTCTCTTTGATTTGTAAATTTCTTTAAAATATCAATCACTCTAGGCACAGCCTTTATCTAACCAAATAAGCAGAAAACATTCCCACAATTCTAACCTTACTTTTTTTTTTTTTTTTACAAACGAAGGAGGCCTGATTGTACCCTATACAATACATGCAGGGGAAAAAAAAATCAACGTTTTGTAGTTGGGCAGAAACTCAATTTGAAAGGGCTTTGGTGATAAAAGTGGGAGAAAAAGCAAAAAAGAAAAAGGAAGATGTTATTAAAGAAATTTTCCTGGTCCCTTTTGTTCTGTTCGGGCATCATTTGTCAGGTATGGAAGCCCTCTGCTGGTCAAGATTGTATACAAGGCCCTTTACCAGAACTCTGAAAAAGACTTTTTAAAGAGAAAGTAAAGATTTTTTTTTTTTTCTTCAAAACTGCAGTCAGACTTGTCTCTGAAATCTCTTTTAAAGATTAATTAAATATTGATTTAGCCTCAATAAGTTGTTTTGTGAAAAGAAGAGAGACGTTTATTCCAGGCTCCTACTGTTGCCAGGTGCATTTCTGTAACTGAGACTGTGAGCCACACACTGGTGGGGAGCACACCCGCACACGGACTAGCTCCTCTCCTTTGGTGTTAGGAAGTGTTTCTCATCCTTGGGACTCGTAGCTTTGGCCAGGTTTCTTGATTCCCCAAGGCAACTACGTTTTCCAGGATTTGGAGGGTTTCGTTCTAAAAGTTATTCTGCTTCCTGAATTTGGTTCATTAAGCAAATAATAGTCATAGTGTAATGGAAAATAATCTCATTCTGAGAGGAGGCTAAAGTCAGGCTAAAGCAGGCAGGAGAAGGCAAATGAGATCAAGAAGCCATGAGCGTGACAACACGGAGGGGGAGCCATTAGGCCCTAATGCTTTGGATACAGCACAGCTGACCAAGGACAAAAATAGATGAGTTCCCAGTGCTTTGCCCCTGTGAGAGCCTCCTTAATTAATTCACTGGCGTTTATATATTAACGTGCTTCTTTGCTTGATGTTGCAAAGGAACTTGCCTAGAGCTCACTCCATTTCAAACAGCCAAGGGGTCACGGAGAGAGCCACCAGGCCCTGTGGAACAATACACAACCTCCCTCTATTAAAGAAAAAAATAAACAAAAACAATGGAAAAAAACAAAATTTAAGGTACCTAGAAGAGAAACTCACAGGGTGTTAAAATGCATGGTTCATTAGTAGGCACAAATTACTGATGCAGAACAAAAAAGAATAGATAGTGAAGGTTGTAGAGCTCGGCAGCCAGGCTGAGGGGGTGAAATTATAACTGCACATTATTTAACCTTCTGTGAATCAGTTTCTCATCTGGAAATGGGGATGACAACAGAATGCACTTTACAAAGCAGCTGTGAGAATTAATGAGTTAACACAAGTAAAGGGCTCAGAAGAGTACCTGATACACAGTAGTAATCATTTACATTAGGTAGTACCATCAAAGGCTGTGGTTTTTAACCAGGAGTGATTTTGTCCCCAGCAGATACTGGGCAACATCTAGAAGCATTTTTGATTGTTGTGACTGGGGGTGCTACTGGAGTCTAGGGGGCAGAGGCCAGCAATGTTGTTAAATATCCTACAACGCACAGGACAGCCCCCCAACAATAAACAGTTATCTGGCCCCAAATGTCAATGGTGCCAAGGTCAGGAAACCCTGACCTAAGGATATATTTCAAAAGACTACAGATGAAATAATGCCATCTGCAGCAACATGGATGGACCTAGAGATTATCATACTAAGTGAAGTAAGTCAGGCAGAGAAAAACAGATAACCGTATGAAATCACTTATATGTGGACTCTAAAAAATAATGTAAATGAACTTATTAACAAAACAGAAATACACTCACAGATATAGAAAACAAACTATGGTTACCAAAGGGGAAGGGAGGGGGAGGGATAAAGTTAGAATTGGGGATTAACATGTACACACTACTATATATAAAACAGATGAACAAGGACCTACTGTATAGTCTAGGGAACTATATTCAGCATCTTGTAATAACCTATAATGGAAAAGACTCTGAAAAAGAATAGATATATACATATATGTATAACTGAATCACTTTGCTGTATACCTGAAATGTTGTAAATCAACTATACATCAATAAAAAACTAAAAATTTAAAAAAAAGACTACGTGGAACACAAACCCATTATAGGTCTCTCTCTCACAAACACATACACTTAACTTTTAGAAAACCAAACACTTTGTTTTTGTAGACACTGTTAAGTGCGTGGTGTTCTGAAGCCTAGATCAGGTAACTCTTAACTTGATAGAGACAGTTGTGTGTTTTGCTGGTGGCCAAATGGCCTCTGGGAGCGCCAGTTTCCTGACCACCCCCATCACCCGTGCTCTGCGGTGGTCCCTCCTTTCCCACTCTCTGAGACATCTGGAGCATCATCGGGACTCTGTGCCCCCACCGCCCTTCTCATAGTGTGGCAAGCTGCATGGAATCCTCTCCAAATGACCTGAAAATCTCAGATGATTTGTCCCACAGAAATGATGAGTTATTACCTTTATTAGTAGAGGGCTGCTTGACCTAAAAAAATTAATTCCACTTTTACAAACTCTCAGATACAGAAAATGTCCAATTGTAATGTGATTTATCAGTTTCATCATCAGTTAATACCCACAAAGCTGAGCGATGAAGCCATGAGTCCTGTTAGTATGATTTCAGCAAGAACGTGAATATCTTACTTCCAAGTTATTCATGGCACAATATTTGCACAATGTTTGTTTTGGGTCCGGAAAAAGAGGGGAAAATTAGAGCTGTTGTATAACTATCCTAGCAGGGAGGCTCGCACAGTAGATGCTCAATAAATATTTATTTATTTAACAGCAACCCTTGGCTCCTACTTATCATTAAAATTTATAACAGCAAAGCAGCTTTTAAACATGGAATACTGCTTCACAGTCTTCAAAAATGCTTCCTCAGTTCCCTCCCCATTTAATAGTTTTAACAAGACATATTTCATTGAAAACATGAGAGAAGCTAAGTTCTACCCCGCTTCCTGCCCCCTCCAGGGTCCACTGCTTGCTACTGTCAAGATTCCAGAACCCACTTTCTTTCGCATTTTGCCTTTTCTGCTCAGCGTTCCAATCCCACCAACATATTTTATGTTGATGTCAAGAAGACTCCTCCTATAATCATATTTTATTCCACGTTTTAATAAAAAATAAATTGATAAGAATTTTATACCATTAGCCTCCAAATATGTAGAAACAAGAAGTGTTATGTGACACACCAAAGTGAAAAAAAAATTCAAAGCTCTAATGCTCCACAGGAAGTTGCAATGTTCTATTCTTTTCTACAGTCAATGGTTATAGCTACAGTGTCAAAAATCATTTCATCCACAGCATTTTATTTTGGGTCTGTTTCAATAAGGAACAAGAGGTTGCATATTCAAATTTAGTGTCCCCAAAAGGCAGCCACAATTTTCTGTCTCACCTCCTCTGACTTGCTCTGCACCTGAGCCCAGTATGTGTATAAAGTGTGGGGTCACATCACGTGCATGCACACACACACACACACACACACACACACTCTCTCTCTCTCTCTCTCTCTCTCTCTCTCTCTCTCTCTCTCTCTCTGACGGGACGTCCAGTCAATTGAAAAGAAAGAATGGAGCTCTTCAAAGATTGGGAGAAAACCTTTTCAGTGGAATATTTTGTGTGTGGAAGTCAAACTGTTTTTCCCAGGAACACCTCTCAACATTTACGAAAGCCATTGTGATGCATAACTTACCCTAGCAGATTG
The DNA here is from genome assembly GCF_951394435.1 of Stenella coeruleoalba. Classification (NCBI taxonomy): domain Eukaryota; kingdom Metazoa; phylum Chordata; class Mammalia; order Artiodactyla; family Delphinidae; genus Stenella; species Stenella coeruleoalba. Next base: position 2,244,407 of record NC_137150.1, read on the forward strand.
TACTAGCACTGATAGATTCCTAGTACAGATCAATTTCATAAGAGGCATCTCAATAACAATTCGAAGGCAACCTTCAGGTGCTCAAAGATTGGTGCGCTAAAAATTCCAGTTTAAGTATTAGATGAGTTTTTCCCCTCAAAATAGGAAGCCCTAATGCCATTATAACTACCAGGAGGTATTCAGGGGCAGAACAGCCTTAAAGGGAAAAACGGTAGATAACGAATTAGAGAAAACAGTCTCAATGTGCTCAGTACCGCCTTTCTCTTGCTGTGACCCATGGATCACTCAGTGTGGGAACCACTGCTTTTGAGGTTCTGCCACTATCTTGGGACCTACGGGCAGACTATGACCCAAATACCAAATCCAATTATCAACTGCCTAATCTTGGATAAGTGTCCTAACTTCTCTGAACACCCATTTTTTAACTGTAAAAGTAAAGATAATAATGCTGATTTTAGAGGGTTTTGTGGGGATGAAATAGACAAATACAAATAAAGGGCTTGGAACATAATGGTGCATTCTCCTCTCTGTCTTGGTACCCTTGTTGCTTGCTTCTCACCTCTTTTTTTCTGATAAGCATAAACTGAAGAGCTGTCAAATTATTCTCTGTTTTGCTTTTTAATCCCAGCCACATTTTTGACTTAAAATACTCCTAGAAAAGACATGAAAAATCTTCATTGCAAACTGCAGTGTAAGTCCAAGGAAGTGACTATATGGGGTTCATGGCCGAAAGACCTTATCCCACCGGGCATTAAGAAACATGTTACTAACAAATCTCAAGTTTATGAACTCAGGAATCTGTAAATTCTCTTAACTTAAACACATGCTTGGTGTCTTTGCAGACTGGCAGTCTCCAAGAGATTTACCCCTCATTGTGTCATGCAAATAACCCTGAGTATGGACGTTCTAGAAGAAACACCAGGAAAACTTCCAACCAATGGAAAAAAGAAAAAAAGAAAACCTAAAGGGAGCAGCATGCATTTTTAAAACTCAGGGTGTAAGAGAATTTTAATGACTTTATTTTTTGTTTAATTAAATTGCCTTTATGATCACTTTGGTAGACATATGGGAACCAAATAACTAATTAAGAACAGAAAGAGCAGTTTTCTCTTTGCCTTTACTAGAGGGTATATAAGGAGAATGACTTGTGAGTAAAGTATTAATTCTCAAGTTGACTGAGTGCTTCCTGATGGCTGAGGAAACTTTCTAAGTTTTGTCCACTTGTAACTGGACCCTCCCCCAGATTGCTGATTGAACTTCAGATGGGCACCTGACACAAGAGTGCCAACCCATTGTGGGCCACAGCCCTGAGTTATGCTAGCGGAAGAGCATGACAGCTTTCTGGCGCTGCCTTGGGTCAAGAACTGTCCTCTGCTTCATACTCCCTGAGTCTGCAATGCACAGTGGCTCTTATTCTGGAGTCTCTGTCTCCCTAACTTCCCCACACATACTCCTGTGATTAACTACCCTTTATCTGAGATACCTTGAGTGGCTTTCCTTTTCATACAACCAGATACAAATTGAAGCAGTGACTGTAAAGATTTCGGAGGATGAACAGCCAAAGTAATCCTGAGAAAGATAAGTGGAGCTGGAGGAACTGGGCTCCCTGGCTCCAGGCTATACTACAAAGCTACAGTAATCAAAACAGTATGGTACTGGCACAAAAACAGAAATATAGATCAATGGAACAGGATAGAAAGCCCAGAAATAAACCCATGAACCTATGGTCAATTTATCTATGACAAAGAAGGCAAGAATATACAATGAAAAAAAGATAGTCTCTTCAATAAATGGTGCTGGGAAAACTGGACAGCTACATGTAAAAGAATGAAATTAGAACATTCTCTAATATCATACACAAAAATAAACTCAAAATGGATCAAAGACCTAAATGTAAGGCCAGAAACTATAAAACTCTTAAAAGAAAACATAGGCAGAACACTCCATGACATAAGTCAAACCAATATCTTTTTTGGATCCACCTCCTAAAGTAATGAAAATAAAAACAAGAATAAACAAATGGGACCTAATTAAACTTAAAAGTTTTTGCACAGCAAAGGAAACCATAAGCAAAACAAAAAGACAATCCACAGAATGCGAGAAAATATTTGCCAATGAGGCAACTGACAAGGGATTAGTCTCCCAAATAAACAGCTCATACAGCTCTATGTCAAAAAAACAAACGACCCAATCAAAAAATGGGCAGAAGATCTAAATAGATATTTCTCCAAAGAAGATATACAGATAGCCAAAAAGCACATGAAAAGATGCTCAACATCACTATCAGAGAAATGCAAATCAAAACTACAATGAGGTATCACCTCACACCAGTCAGAATGGCCATCATCAAAAGGTCTACAAACAATAAATGCTGGAGAGGGTGTGGAGAAAAGGGAACCCTCCTTCACTGTTGGTAGGAATGTAAATTGGTATGGCCACTATGGAGAACAGTATGGAGGTTCCTTACAAAATTAAAAATAGAGCTACCATACGATCCAGCATCCCAGTCCTAGGCATATATCTGGAGAAAACCATGGTTTCATAGGATACATGCACCCTGATGTTCACTGCAGCATTGTTTACGATAGCCAAGACATGGAAGCAATGTAAATGTCCATCGACAGATGACTGGACAAAGATGATGTGGTACATATATACAATGGAATATTAGCCATTAAAAAGAATGAAACAATGCCATTTGCAGTAACAAGGATGGACCTAGAGATTACCATACTAATTGAAGTAAGTCAGAGAAAGGAAAATATATGATGTCACTCATATGCAGAATCTAATTTTTTAAAAAAATGATATAAATGAACTTATTTACATCAAATTTATGGTTACCAAAGGGGAAATCTGGTGGTGGTGGGGGAAGAGGGATAAATTAGGAGTTGGGATTAGCATACACATATTACTGTATATAAAATAGATAACCAAGAAGGACCTACTGGAGAGCACAGGGAACTCTACTCAATATTCTGTAATAACCTATATGGGAAAAGAAGCTCAAAAAGAATGAATACATGTATATGTATAACAGAATCACTTTGTTGTACACCTGAAACTAACACGACATTGTAAATCAACTATAACAAAATTTTAAAAAATAAAATTTAATTTAAAAAAAGATTTTGGGGGAAAACAGACCTAACAGAATCATCCAGAGAGTAAATTTTTTAATTATATTAAAATTCTAGAATGAACCAAATATGGAATTATTTTGATGGATTATTCTTTCTGCAGGGCATAGAAGGAAAAACTAACCATAACTCTGTGAACTCCAAGCACTTAATTAACCTGATCAAAAAATAACTTTTATCTTATGTTTCATTTGACTCAAGAACTACTTTATTATTAAAAGCCAAATTTCTCTGCTGTTAAGAGCTAAAAGCACTATGTATAACATTCTCATCCTCTGAAAGGCTAAACGTACAACACTTTCTGGACCCGTATTAAGTGTCAAACCCTGTCCTAGACACTGTAAGTAGAGAGGAAAGGATAATTCTGCCCTTCCAGTTATTTCCCTTTTAATGTGAGATAAAGACATGCATACAGACTATCATATTTCTGAAAAAATTTGAATGTCTTGACAGATATATGGAAGCACAGAGGGGGCAAGCAATCTGGCACAGAAGGGGCGTGGGCTGGGGGTCCTTAGAGGAACACTTCATGGAGGAGGTGATAAATATTGTTGGCCTGGGAATGAAGGGCATGTCCAGCCATGGCAAGTGTCACGGGAAAATAGGGGAAATAGTTTGGGGTAGGTGGAGCAGGATTCCACGAGAGTGGGAAAAATCTACTGAAGATGAAGAGTCTTCTCTGACATTTACAGGGATCTCAAATTTATCCTGGGGTGTGAAAACGGAAAGAATGAAGGATTTGTTTGAGATCATTCTTATGCCGGTGGTATGGAAGGCGGTTGGAAGGAGCCAAGCCATGTTTAGGGATTTCCCTATAATTGTAACCAGGTAAGAAATAACTGAACCCAGAGTGAGGCAGTGGAAGCAGAAATTATGAAGAAGACACAGATGAGGCATTTAGAAGATAGAACAGGCAGTATTTGGTGACATTAAATATACAGGTGCAAGAGAAGATTACATTTAATATGATTCCCATATTTCTGTCTTTGGCAACTGAGTGAAAGATGGTACTGTTTTCTTTCTGCCAGACACAAGCAGCCACAGGAGCAGATGAGCAGACACGGAGGAGAGGAAGGAAGAGCTTAGCTCTGGTTCAGCCCTGTTCAATTTCGCTTCCTAAGAGAGTGGTTTTGGGCAAACCAGTCACATTGCAAAGAAATGTTGATTATTAATAACATTTCTTGTTAAAAAAAAAAAACACTGAGTCTCAAGAGCAGGGTTAAGGTTGAATTATCCAAATTGTCTTTGGAGATCAGCACATTAGTTTATACATGCTGTAACTTGTCCATACCAAAGGCTTTACCTTGATTTCACTTTGCCCATGTGATGGGTGAATGAGCTGGGCTTAAGTCCAATAAAACTGATGGGCAAATTGCTAACGCAAAGCAATGAAGACTAAGCACAAAGAACTCCTATGGGGATATAAACTTTTGGTGAGCATGTGAGAAGAATATAGCTTAGTTTAGAGCCAGAAAACTAGAGCAATGGTCTATGTACGAAATGAGGCCAAATTTGAATAAATTATCTGGAAAATTCTCACAATTAGCAAACAGTTTTGCTTGAAAGCTCCAAATAATCAAGGTGTGAGGTGTGCCTGTAGCTTCATAATATCTGGATAACAATTTTGTTTTCTCTTATCCTGTGAGTGATCATAGCTTTCCTCAGAACCAACCTTTTCTCTTCTTCTTCACAGTTAATGGTGTGTACACTGGACCTTCCTCTTGGCCATTTGCTGACTCTCCAGTAGAATGCTGGCACCAACTGGGAGAACATTTGAGGTGTTCTCTCTGGTTCCACAGGCTGACAATTTTGATGGGCCTGTTTTCAGCCAAAGATTCCTCAGTAATATTAATAAAACAATCAGTTTTGTTAGAACTGGAAGAAGCTCTGGTTTTAGACCTCTTAAGGAGGAGCAAATAACGTTTCTTCGGGTTTCCAGGGTGTTGAGTCCCTTTCCTATTGTCATAGGGAAGACTAAATCTGACTCCATATTGGATCTGTTTCTTTTACCTCAGCATTTGTAGTCTACTGCTTTTGCTTCCCGTTAAGAATGTTGCCTAGAACCTGAAATATACAGGAGAGCCCCTTCTCAAGGCTCTGACCTTTAAGGTGATAACACTTTTCCATTCATATAGAGATAAAAAGTTGCAGAACAGAGAATAACTTCTGTCTTGTTGGAGGTTTACAGGAACGTCATGACCTGACCTATGTGGACAGCTGAAGAACAAAGGATTCCTGCACCAAGAAGTTGGTAACAACCAACCACACCCCTCCCTCACCTGGCCTTTAAAATGCTTTGCTGAAACCCTTCGGGAAGTTCAGGATTTTGGGGGGCATGAGCCACCTGTTTCCTTGCTTTGTCCTGCAATTAACCTTTTTCTGTTCCAAACTCCGACATTTCAGTTTGTTTGGTCTCACTGTGTGTCGGACACACAAACTTGTGTTCAGTAACACTATGATTCAGGGTCCCCTAGAACACAAGCCAACACTTCCCAAAGGTGCTGTGCTCTACGTAGGAGGCAGTGTGGGCTTCGGTGCTGGTTTCTGTAGTGCTCTGTCTAGACCCCACTTTAGGAGGGGCACTCACCACCCCTGCTGCCTGAAGTGCTGTCTGTTGTCGGCTTGGCTGAGGCAGCTCTGGAGATCTCTCTCAGCAGAAGAGAGACACCTGTTCACATGTCAGTCCTCCTCCAGTCCTGCCTCCTGCTGGGGCAGCCAGCATCTAACGGCCTATTGGTGTGGAGGATGAAGATCCAGCCCCTTGGCCTCAATTCTGGGTAAGCCAAGAGAACCACCCCAATGGCAGAGCTCATCGAGGGTTTGGCTGAGAACCACATCTGCTGTTGCAACCGTATTGAATTCCTTCTCCTATCTGATCCAGCTTTCCTCATTCTGTCACGGGTATAGATCCCAAGGGCACTTTGCAATAAGCTTCCAGTGTGTAAATATACAGCTGATAGTCTGTTTCCTGGGGAAGAAGACTAAGTCCACTTCCTAAATTGTTGTATGACCTGTAACCATGATCAGTCACTGTAATGTTAAGAAGAGCCAGCAGATCAGCCTTCATCAGAATTGAGACCAAGTTACAGATGTATTCACGCATGTGGCATCAGTTAATAATTTTTGACAAACAGTTGTCCTGTCTGTGTATTCTTCCCTGGGTACAGTTGCAATCCAAGAATTATAGCTGGGATTACAAAATGGGAAGCAAACAGCTTGGGGCCAGGTTTTCAGATTCTGGTTTCAGAGCTAGGTGGAATTCGTCTGCAGTTGGTTTTCACCTTGTTGAAAACCAGCCTCAGGAACTGCAGACCATTAAGACATGAGTGCTAACTCTTCTTCATAGGAAGGTGGTTAAAAAGAAGGTTCAGTCACAAATCCAAAGCACCAGCAGTTACTATTTGAGTGCCTTCTGTATATCAAGCCCTTTACATCTTTTTCCATTTAGTCAGGAAAACAGACTTACAATAAAAATATTGTTATCTCCATTTGACAAATGAGAAAGTTGAGATCCAAAGATGTTTCCAATTATTATCTTCATCGTCCTCCCTCTTCCCTCATCCTCTTCAGAAGAAACATGTCTCTCTTTTATCCTAAAAATATTTCCTTTTGCCACTTCCCCCAGACTTGGAGAAAGGCCCCAAATTCTGCTCCATTAGCAGTAACAGCTCTCTCTCCTTTCTTTCTCACATGGTCTTTCTGTAATGGGGTGGACTGGAAAAGTCACTTGATAACATGTCAGCATCCCCAGGTTCTAGATTCTTGGAGTTGCCATAGTTATAAAACTTTGAGCAAATCACAACCTCTCTGCACACTGTGAAATGAAGGAATTGAATCTGTTCCGTGATTTTCTAAAGCTGCCCCAAGGAGCAGATCTTGACTTCTGATTTGTTCGTGATTTCCTGTGGCAGAAGCACAATTTAGGACTCCGCTGCTGTTTAACGGCCCATAAAATGGGGTCTGATTTTTCAGCTGTCAGAGGTCACATTGCAGAGGAAATAATAGCTCTGAGCCCACGTTCAAACCTATTTATTCTTCAGAGTCCTTTCTGGAATCCAGACCAGTGGGCACGTGCCATATTTTAAGATGAGTTTTCAAGGTCCCATCTCATTATCATTTTATAAAATGTGTAGATATATCTGCTGAAATTGCCCATTGTCATTATAAGAATCAAGTGGACTCAATGTGTTAGAATATCTGGAATTAGAAAAATACACAGAGGTGCCCAGAAAAAGAGTAGGGACAGAAAGCAGTGAGGCAGGAAAGTCAGGGGTACATGGAGATGGGAACAAGAGATGGGGGAGGGGTTAAGAAGAAAGAAGGAAAGGGAGAAACAAAGAAGTAGGAAGTAAGGAAGAGGAGGGATGTCCCTGTGCTTCAGTGGTTAAGACGTCGCTCCCAATTGTAGGTGATGTGGGTTTGATCCCTAGTCTGCGAACTAAGATGCTGCATGCCACAAGGCACCAAAAAAAAAAAAAAAAAGGAAGAAGAAAAGGGAAAAAACTGGTCTGAGTACAAAAAAGGACAAAACAACTGATGAAGCCCTAATTTAGTGTAAAATAAAGAAACCTGAGTGGTCAGCTGTCTACGTCCTTCCCCCAGCACTGGTAGTGCCTTTAACCTCTGAAGAAAGTTAATCTCCTCGACAAGAAGTCAAGCAAGAATCGAATGGGCGGAACACATCACAGATGTGATAATAAGAAAAAAGCTTTGGAAGAGGAGTGGAATGCACAGAGTGGGAGTAAAGCAAAGTGAGTTCTATGTTTGATTTTGACAGAAGAATTGTTTTTGAAAAAAAATCTGTAATTTCCTAGGCACAAAGCCCTCTTCTGACATATGAGATCATTTATCTACTATCTCTTCAGTGCCTATCTATCATCTAGCTATCCATCATCTAGTTATCTCTATGGCAACGATCACCACTGCACGGAGGTGTTTTGACACCCCAGAACCTAGCTTCCAGAGCAGGGATCTGTCACCTGAGGTGAACACATTGCAAAGGAAGTGTTCTGGGGTCCTTTCTTAAATGCACTGGCGTTTCCAAGGTAGCGTTTCCGAAGAATGTATTGCTTAGCATTGTAAAGTGAGGTCCTGGCTCTTCAAAGCAATTGTTACTAAGATGTTTCCATTTATTTTAGAAAATAAATCAGGTATAGATTGCTTCTGCAGGTTTGGCTTCCTCATTTTCTCTCTCTCTTTTTTCTCTTTTGAATACGCATTCCTTCCTCCACCGTGCCTGCTGGCAAACTTCCAAGGATTTTTATCAAATGTTCTGGGGAGTGAATTACTCATTTTAGGTTATTTAAATGAAAGAGATGCATAATACCACTTCACATTCAAATTTCATGAAACCCTGCCCATGACCTCTTTTATCTATATGCATCTATATGCTCTTACACCCCAGCTCACCCTTTCTATGAGCCTCTCCCTGGAAGGGACTACACCTAAAACGGAGTCCACTGGACAGTAAACAATCAAAAAGATTTTTTTTCTGGCCACAATTCATAGTTTCAATACTATATATTCTTTCATAATTAATGTGCATTGTAAGCTATGCTACGTCTCTAAATTACACAGCTTCTGATGCAAAAAAAAAATAGTTTTACTACATGCCTTTGTTACCTTTTAACATAACCTAATGAGTTGTACAAACAATTTAGAGAAACTGAGGACTGGGTTTAATGTCTTTGTAATGAACCCATCAGGAAGAGAGGGAAGAAAGAGGGCAAAAGGAGACAATGGGAGAGAGACCGGCTTCAAAAGCAGGTACAAAGAGCAGTCTTCCGTAGCCATTCATTGGTTTAATTAATGTTTATTGAGCACCTACTGTGCCAGGCACTGGGCTAGAGGCCAAGGGAGAGCCAAGTCCACACCATCTTGCCCTTATGGGACTTAGAGAGGAAGCCATTTGAACTCAAAGAGTGAAGTTAGGACTGGGTGGTAGTGGAGGAGAGATGCATTTTGGAAAAAGAAGGCCTAGAAAAGCATTCGAAAGAGGTCAAACACAAGTTTAAAAATCTCAGGAAATGTGTGTGCATTTAATTCTGTAAACTTGGGGGAAAACTCATCTAGTTAACATATAGTGAAAATATTATTTACAGTACATTTCCCTAATCATTGTTTAAACCACTGAAAGAAGCAAATGCTACTTTTTAAAAAGGAAGGTTATGGACAAGGCTGAATTAGCTGTTTCTGTCTAGGTAAACAGATGATAAAATATTTTGATAATCACCTCTAAATACAAGGTCAACTGCAATGCACTTCCTACAGCAAAAGTGTATCACCATGTTTCCCACATTTCAAATGTATTCTCTATAGGAAACCGAACATGAGTCAAATCCCACTTGGCTTTATCTCTAAGGTTAAATGAGAAATTGTTGGGGCTTCCCTGGTGGCGCAGTGGTTGAGAGTCCGCCTGCCAATGTAGGGGACACGGGTTCGTGCCCTGGTCTGGGAAGATCCCATGTGCCACGGAGCGGCTGGGCCCGTGAGCCATGGCCGCTGAGCCTGCGCGTCCGGAGCCTGTGCTCCGCAACGGGAGAGGCCACAACAATCAGAGGCCCACGTACAGCACCAAAAAAAAAAAAAAAATTGTTTGCCCTGAATATTTTCATGAATGTGAATGAGAGGAGGGAATGCCCTAAGGAAGAGCATCTCTCCTCTTGCATCTTCTGCTTCTTTGGGGGATCACTGGCATTTGTTTCCTATTGACTAGATGATTTTTGTTCTCTCAAATATCCACAGACAAGTGCTTTGGGCCTGGTTGAAGTCAGATGTCCCAGAGTGCGTGTACCAGAGATGGGCCTCTAGTAGGGGACTGTGAGAAAGTATTGATCCTGGGCTTCCCTGGTTCACAGTAGTTAAGAATCCGCCTGCCAATGCAGGGGACACGGGTTCGAGCCCTGGTCTGGTAAGATCCCACATGCCGCGGAGCAGCTAAGCCCATGTGCCACAACTACTGAGCCTGCACGTCTAGAGCCTGAGAGCCACAACTACTGAGCCCGTGTGCCACAACTACCGAGCCCACGCACCTAGAGTCCATGCTTCGCAACAAGAGAAGCCACCGCAAGGAGAAGCCCACACGCCACAACAAGGAGTAGCCGCCACTCGCCGCAACTAGAGAAAGCCCGTGCACAGCAATGAAGACCCAACGCAGCCAAAAATAAAAACAAATAAATAAATTTATAAAGAAAAAAAAATAAAGTATTGATCCCATTTAGTGTGGGGTTCATTTTCTATCTTGGGTGTCCAATGACTCCTAAGCCTTGCACTGATGGCCACAACTCTGGCCATCACCCCCTCAGCCTTTTGTGCTCTGCATGCCCTAACTTCTGCCCAGTCCCCCAGGGCACAATGTTTTCCCCCCTCTGCCTGGATCCTGCTTCCTGCTGCCCCTCCTAAAGGTTTGGCCAACACCATACACTTGAGGCTGGGCAGTGACACATCAGGAGACCGCTGAGTGGTAGAGCAAACACGTAACTCCACCCTTGGACAAGATTCTCTCCAGGCCTTTCACATGGTTCCTCCAACTGTCTAAACTCTGTCATGACATTGTCACCTGAGAAGTCACTGAAAAGGTGCTCTGGAGAGAATAACTACCTGGTATATCTCTACTAGCTAGGCTCTGCTCTCCATCCCCATGTCCTTTGGGTCCCTGACTCTCCCCCTCCTGAGCTGGGCTTGGTGTCACTCCACACAGGTGCACAGCCTCTCAAACACTCAGCACACTGTGCTGAGGCTGTTGGAACCTTCCAGGAGACTGGGAGTTCTCAAACATGAGTGCACATCAAAATCACCTGGAAGATCTATTCAGCTTCCTGGGTCTCTTCCCCATGGATTGATTCAGGATGGAGACAGGGTAGGGCACGAGCATTTGCATTTGTAACAAGTTTCCAGGTGATGCTGATGCTGCCGTTCCCGGGACCACACTTGAAAACCACTGTGCTTTCCTTCTATCAATTGAGCTTGGTGTGCTCGAGCTCTCCTTTATACAACACGATACCTTTTCTTTTTTTTCCGTTTGCCTAATTGCCTACTGTTTTCAATTTATATTTTCCTTTTTCTGTTTCCTCCTCTCTTGCCTATGCCTTGGGTCTTCCAGTAACCCTGCTGGGCTTGGTTTAGCTCTGCTCACAGCAAACAGGACAACAATGGTTCCCATCTCTGGCTCCATTATGTTCACCTCTAAAGTATCAGATGTAGTTGCACATTCTCCCAGGCAAACTTATCTGTGATATTTCAAGTGTATTTCATGGACCAGAATAAACTGGCATATTTGAGCAAAGCCCTGTTCTGGCTCTATTAAAGTATAAAAACTGGCATGAAAATCAGGTCTAATGTAAACAGGAGGTTATTATTACTTAGAATCCTATAATGTGCCCATCATATGGATCTCTAGCACATTTGCAAACCCATTTTTACATAATTATGTGAAGAACATGTATTTTATATGAGATGGTGAAATTAAATACAAAATAGAGCATTTTGAAATGGCTGTAATGTTTTAAATGAAGAAATGAAACTGTTTCGAGACATATGCAGGAGAGAAAATTTATAGACAGCAGTTTTTAAGAAGTTCTATTAATTCCAAAGAAAACACAGGATCAAAATGAAATATGCAAAGAATAAAATAAGAGGTCTCCCATAAAGATCAGTCTATGTGATTCAAGTGGCTAGGCTGCCTCCTAACCGTGTGAATTTTACAATGTGATGCTCACTCATATTAGCATTTCAAGGGCACAATACTTTTGTTACACACTGTTGCGACTGCAGTAATCTGTCCCTTCCTTCTGCTCTCTAATCTCCGGAGGCTCCCAAAGGGAGGAGGATATGGCTGGCTGGTGAATCTTGTCCCTACACCTGTGCCAACCAAGCCTGGTATTTTCTAACCAGTTGCTGGATATTGGTGGAAAAATTAAAGGTACAAATCAAATTCATCTTGTACCCATTCCATTCAGAAAGCATGCAATTTATAATCCAGCTTTTGGAATTGCAGAGTACTTTATTCCATCCCAGAGACTCTAGTGTAATGTCCTACACAAAGGTTATTTCCAGCAAAGCTTACAAAGATCTAAATAAATTTTAGATCAAATGGAAAGACTCAAAAAGCATATATTCTCATTTTAAAATTTAATAGTAATATTTTGTTTTTAATTTTTTCATGTAACATGTCTCCTTACATAAGCATAAATGTATGTGAAATTGTTTTACAAACTTTAAATTGCTGTATTAGTTATTTTTACAATTTGCCTTTCATCCAATTTGATCCTCAGTTGTACTGTGCACCTTCTTCCGAGTAGGTGAGCTGGAGATCCACCTATGTGCACAATCTGTTCTGGGGGAGAAAGAGAATTATATTTTCCCCATATCCTAGAGGGAGTTCTTTGGGTGTGTTCTGTAACACCTCCCTTCAGCGGTGCCTGCAGCCTGACTTCGGGAGAATGAGGTCAAGAGCAGCTCCAGTGGGAGTTGCTCTGTTGCTTTGACATTGAGAGCTGTGGATCTGAGACCAGGTGGAGAAAATGCAGGGAAGCTTCCCAAAGTTTGTAGGTGGCTGATGACATGGGCCAAGTGGTACCCGAGGCTGGGAAGGTCCCAATCCTTTAGCAGGATCAGGCTGTATCTCTTGACCCTGTTCTACAAACTGAGGACAACTAAGAGTATTTTCCAACTGGGAACAGGTAAAGGAGGTGATCATAGGGGTTATATGGATGGAACATGAAATAGCACTGAGTCACAGCACGAGAGTACTTTTTCCTCTTAAATTTCTTTCAGCCTTCATTAAGCAAATAGAAAAGAAGCCCTAGAGGTTTCCTAGCCTAAGATAAAGGGACCCAATGGAAAGGATGGGAATAAAGAAACATCTTCTCAGCTGCTTCTCATCTACACTCCCTGTGGTTGACTTTCCACATCCTGCTGATGAAGAATGCAATGCTCCCAGCTAAAGACAGAGGAGCTAGGATTTGAACCCAGAATTCTGGTGTTATCTGCATTTATTTCTCCATCTCCCTCTGATTCCCCTTCTGCCTGGACCTTCCATCATGGTAGACAGAGATGTCTGCTTCTATAACTGGTGCTACTCCAATGGGTACATGGAGATTTAAGTCCTGGGGATGCTAACGCTTCCTTCTCAAAGACCTTTTCAATCATCTCTAATAATCTGAGCACAATTCCTCAGGCCAGCTGGCCCTAGAGATGAGCATTGAGTCATGATCTAAAAGAGGCACAGGGTCTGATTTGGACTACGGTAAATGCATCTACAAGGGGGTACTCGTCATTCTACATGGAGTAGGTTTGCAGTCCGGTGGCTGCAGACCAGCATATAAAGATATTGCAGTGGCCCAATGTGCCAAGGGAATGTCTTTTCACTTCTTGGCAAAAGAGGGTCACCAAGAATAAGATTCTGGAAATATATAGGTTCAAAGAAGCCACATTTCTTCGGTGCAATAGGAATTGAGTACATAAGACACCCATAGAAAACCACATGGGGTAGGAAATCTTCTTCAGAAACTGTTGCTTAATGTCAAGACTAAACAGTTGGGCCCCAGGAGATGCTAGTCAACCATCCCCCAAACTTCCACTACCACCACTTAATGTTTCACGGATATAAGCATGTGCGTGCATGCATGCACACACACACACACACAGACACACACACACACACACAGACACACACACATACACTATCCTGATCTAGTTTCAGTTTTATCCCTGGGGATCATATGATGCCCAAAGGCTGATGTAGGCACTCACCCCTCAAAGAGTATACAGATTCCTTTGAAAGGGAAAAAAACAAAAAACAGCGAAAAATATTATGGCTCCCTCCCCAGTCTTGACAGATTCAGTTTATTGTTACATAAATATGCATAAACATGAAATTGTAACTCCTTATGTCTGAAGTGCTCTATATCCATAAACAAAATAAGGTTATAAAGAAAAACAAGTATGTAAGATTATAAAAGAAATTAATAAATCACTTCTCTTCAATATAATGGCTAATATTAGTTTATTGAAACCATATTACTGTTCCCCATGTGAATGTGGTCTGACTGGAAGGGCACAGCTTCTATGGTGTTGTCACATCACCACTGCTTTGTGCTCTGTAGAAATTTATTTTTTTTCACTCTAGTTCTCTATTTAAACCACTCCACAACCCTTAATGTTACAGACACTTCATTGGCACAAACACTTTATTATCTCCATATTTAGTCTGTCTCTGTTGCTCCCTGAATAATGTCCTACAATTAAAGTAATACTAGTTGAAAAAGCACTAACTTGATAGTAAATACCATCACAACATGGTCATCCAGATGATCAAGAATACACTCAGATCCATTCTACTTAGATTACCACTGCAATAAAAACACACAGAACACAGAACATCTCACTCAAGGAAATTCACCAGCCCTCAAGAATATACTCAGAGATGCAGATTTGAGAACAATGAACTTAGCTCAGAGGTGTCTAAAAGACAGAATCCATACCCTACAGACAGACACAGGGTCAGACATTTCTAGATTCAAATTCCACCTCTATCACTTTTAATTTTGTGATTTTTAGGCAAGCTGTTTATTCTTTCTTAACCTCAGTTTCCTCATCTGCAAAGCCACAAGAGCAGCCCTTCTAAGAACACAACAGTATGGATAAAATGAGATGATGCTGGTCTAATATTTAATACAGTAAGTCCTCAATAAGGTTAGCTATTTCTACAATTTTAGCAACACTCACTCAGCAAATATTTGTTGCGTGTCAAGCACTGGACTTTATGCTGGGGGCTCAGAAAGAAAAAGCAGAGTTTACATCCTCAAGGGGATCAAAGTCTGTGTAAAGCACCTGAGAAGACAGGACAGTGGGACCTAAGTGCCACACGCTAAAGAAATGCTCTAAATATACTTATTGACTGGGGATTGGTTGTCAATCAGCTGCTTTCTTGCCAATTTTAAACGGCAATACAGTCCAATCTTGAGAAGTTTGTGAGGGCAATAGACAAGGATATAAGTGAGGTTTACCACGGGTTCTGAAACAGGTAATCATTGACACGTTTGGAACTTCATGATTTCCAGGAAAAGGGAGTGAGCTGGAGTCCCACCCTGACACGATTTAGGGTCCCAAAGCTCCCCAAACCTCTGCAAGCAACACATGCCATGGCAAAAGCTTCCTCAATTGTTACATACAAGGAGAAAATGTGTCTCGATTTTGTAGTTCACTTTTGCTTTGAACCAGAACCATTCTTTTCCTCTCTCACTTTTATTTTGAAAATTAAAGCTCAGGAATGTTGGATACTGAAATGAAATGTCCTTCTAGAAAGTTTCCAGCTTCAGTGCCATAATGATCTCAGCAATGGGCCCCAGTGAATGCTAAGTTTTCAAACTCACAGCAAGACTGCAGATTCTGATCTTTGATAGTCTGTCATTCCACTCTGCTTATTCAGAAAATGGATCCATCTGTAGGTGCAAAATGCAGTTTTCAGGAAAACGGCACCTCAAAATATTCTGACACAATGTTCCATCAGCAGTCCTCATTGTTAGACAAATAAAGACCATGAAGAGCCAAGAAGACCTGCTGACATCTGCTCAAAACCTGCACCCGCATTTCCTTGTCTCTCCTAGCATTAACTCAAGCTAGAATTCATTTAGGTAATTCCTTAAGCTCAAAACGCTTAGCATGTCACATTTCCACCAAGCCTCATTTATATAATTAGTGCTAACATATGGCCCACAATCAACATCGGAGATTTGGAATCATTTTTAGCATGCCGTTAGACCTGAAGGGGTATGGATTCAATATGGAGGGAAGGGAATTAGGCATGCAAATTCCATTTGCGATAACAAGAGCGTAGCAATGGAAATGTACCCCCAAAAGGTTCAGCTGCTAATCACATAGCAAGCAGAAAGAATTACATTCTTAATAACCTTCACCAAGTGCAATAAAAGGAAACAGAAGTTTGTTTTATGGGATGCTTTTGGTTACTATTGCTCCCCCTAAACTCAGAAGTATTTTACAAACCAGTGCTACCAACTAAGATCACCTCAACAGAATTCTCCCGTGCAGAGTCGGCTTACAGTATCTGAATCAAGACATCCTCTTGGCATCATTCACTAAGAGTTCATAGCCAACACTGTATGATTTACAGCGATCATTCTTTCCCTGGATTGCACTCAGTGTTCTTCCTATTCACGTTTCACTGAATTCTTGTTCCAAAACTTGGTAGCCCAAGTCTACTCTTATTCCTTTCATTTTTTTAGTAGTTAAAAAGCTCTGAGATGATGGCGGATACAAGAAAAAGTATGGCTAATTGATGTAGCCAGGCTCTAGAGTCTTCATAAATCAAAAATTGAATCCATAAGTTAATGGAGAAAGAATTTCCCTAAACCAACACACCTCATTTTTTCTCATAAATCAATATCACTATGCTCTTGATAATAATACTCACCTACACACGCCAGGCAATATAGCGCAACAAATGTAATACCACTTGATACTCACAAAAGCCCTCAAGTTGAAATGATCTTGATTTCACAGATGGGTAAACTGAGGTCTCCTGATCTCAGGTCCCTCAAATCGTAATGGAAGAGAAATACACAGCTTGTGTTTCTAATGACTATGCTATTCTGCTACCAAGTTCTTAATTCCTTGTATACCTTTGAATTCTCTATCTTTCAGCCTCCATGGTTAACTAGCCATCAAGTCTTGTTGACTCTTAACACCAGAATTACTCAAATCTGTCTGTTCATCCCAAGTTACCTCATTAGATTAGGGCCTCATTATCTTAAATACAAATTAGAGTAAATAAACACTAAGATCCATTTCAAATTTAAGGTTTGATGCATCTATTTGTTGCTTTCTAGATGGTATCTTCCCAACACTTGATAAACAGAGCTACAGAACTGCGTGGTTTATTATTAGTTCTCAGTACCTCGTGCAATAGTGGCCCCCAGGAGGTGTTAAAATGGACAAATATCTAGATGAACCAGGAATTATGAAACCTGGGTTCAATCTCATTTTTACCACAAAACAGATGTGTGAGCTTGAATAAATCACTTAACTCTTCCAAACTTAAATGAAAACATCTGTAAAATGAGGCTATAGGACCAAAAAAATCTAAGAAAGCTTCCACATCAATACGACCGAATCATTCCTGTAGTACAGAATCTCTGTCTTCCCTTTGGGAAAAAAGTTTATAACCTTCAGCCTGGGATCCTGATTAGCCACACTTTCTTCCCATGGGGATGTTTGATGATACACAAAGAACCACAAGTGCAAAACCTGGAATTACCCCAAAGGTTTGGGCCTCCCAACCTTGTAAACTGGGCAGTTACTTTAGGTAAATGTCAGTCTTAGCTTTGAAAGGAGTTGGAAGCTAGATTCAAGACTTTTACATGCTGGTCTAGGAATGAAGTATTTGACAGTCCACGGGAAAATGAGGCAAAGATAAAAACAATAGTAGTAAAATTTCCATCAGGCCATATTTATTCAGTGTAAAGGAACTTCTTTTGTTCTATGATTCTTCATTTTTGCATTAAAATCATTGAAGAAATAATGAGGTTTTTTGAAAATATCCTTTGACATAATAAACAATTTGGCAATCCAAAGTTAGTCCAATATCTCCAGGAATGCCCAGGAAGGCTCCATTTCCCCTAATAATCACTTATTCTAATTTTGTTTATGATGACTTCCCCACATAGGGTACCATATAGGATACTATATGCTTCACCTATGACTATTCTTTTCTCTCTTTCAGGGTCTATTAGCTCAGAAGTGAAACCCCTTTAAATTCATCTCCATTCTAAAGTATCAGCAATAAATAAATTTTATATATATATATATATTTTTTTTTTTAAACAAGGTGTTAGTACAAGAAGGGGATTCCATTATAGCATGGGATGATAAGCAACTTAAAATTTAATGTTGCCTGGCTTTGTTCTTAAAAGTCCTTTGGGCAACTCCATCTCAGATAATTCTTCACTGTCCTTCTTCTCTACCTGGTTCCCAGTCCTCATTTTCTCTCTAAATTCCTACACTTCTCACAAAGAACATATCAGATGAGGAAACTTAAATGCTCCAAGAGGTTGACTAGCTTGCTAGAGTTGACAGAGTCAGTAAGGGACAGAATCAGACCCCAAAGCCAGAGCTGGGTAACTGCAGAGCCCATGCTGTCCCTGGGTCCCATCACTGTCAAGTGGCAGAATGAAATCCTGGGTCCATGCCTTTCCCCCAATATGTGGTAAGTTAGATTGGCTGCTTATACTGGGAACGCACATAGGCAGGAACTCAGCTGGGTCCAGCTAGAGGAGGGTGCCCGGCAGGATAGTGCCATAGAGAAGCAAGACAAGGAAACAAAAAAACATAGGAAAGGAATTAGATGGAAAAGAAATCTGAGTTGTTACTTAGCCAGGCAGTTCACTTGAATGATTATTTTGAAAACTAAAATGATATAAAATCCTTCTGATCCTCTTATCCCGTTGTAAAATATAACAGAAAATGGGATTAACTGAGATCTTTAAACAAAAGACATAGCTCCTCCTTTTCCACACTGCATCTCCTCTCCACACTGTCAACATCACAGACCTGGATCTTAGTCCTGAGAGTTTTTTGAGCCAATGTAGCCATTCCCACCCACAGATCTGCTCCCGTTATTTCCATGGCTGAACATAAGGGACTATTTGGTATGAAATTGTCAAATGCAACTCCTTTGTACTATGAAAACATGAACCCACACGCTACAGCTTTGACTGCAGACACAGACCACTGCCACCATTTAAAAGGAGACGTGTCTGTCTACATTACTGCCAATGATGACTTTTCTTTTCTCCCGAAGTCAGCCAGAGAGTGTTTCAGAGCTCACTTTAACTCTTACACTGCCATCCCCAAAGTTCATTTACATAATAAAGTTAAAGTGGGCTTAAATGAGAAAAATTGTTTTGATGAGAATCATAAAATTTATCTAAAACGAGTGCCATTTGCTTATAAGGAAACGCATGGCACAAACTGTTACTGGTGGGTATAGATTGCACTGTGTTTAACATTCCTCCACACATGTGTGCATGTATGTTAATATCATACTCAAACCACATGTGTTCATGTATGATTACATAAAGGCATTTGTGTGATAATAATGTGCTAACAAATTAACTTCCAGGATTAGAAGAATGGGAACCCAGGGTTAACTTTGTTGGTTGTGCAAATAGGCTCATCAGCTATGATGGTTTCCATGGAAGAATTTAAATTCTAAAAATCATTATCAGAACAGTTAATCTGAAACTAAAAAGTGCTGCATATAGGCTTGAAAACCAGAAACAGTGTTCATCAAAATTGGACCCTAATAAAACTCTTTTTGATTAGAATATTTAGGAAGAATTTACCTTTTCTCTGACCTGATAAATATTTCCTATGGCAAAAGAAAAAGAAGCCTGGCTTTATCGTAATTTAAAAGGACGATTTAAGGCAGTTTGCATTTGTCACCCCTGTAAAACTATAGAACGGTTTGGCAGTTTTTCAAAAAGTTAAACATAAAATTAACATATGATCCAGCAATTCCATTTCGAGGTATATACCCAAAAGGATTGACAGCAGGGACTCAGACACTTGTACATCAGTGGTCACTGCAGCATTATTTACAGTAGCCAAATGTCCATCAACAGATAAATGGATAAACAAAATGTGATAGATACACACAATGGAATATTATGCAGCCTTAAAAAAGAATGTAATTCTGATACATAGTACAACATGAGTGAGCCTTGAAAACATTATGCTTAGTGTAATAAGCAGACATAGAAGCAAAAATATTGTGTGATTCCACTTGTATGCAGTACCTAGAACAGGCAAACTCATAGGGAAAGAAAAGTAGAATGTAGGTTACCTGGGGCTGGGGAAAGATGAATGGGGAGTTATTATGTAATTGGCACAGAATTTGTTTGGGATGATAGAAAAGTTCTGGAAATGGACAGGGGTGGTTGCACAATACTGTGAATACACTTTATGTTATCAGTTGTACATCTAAAAATGGTTAAAATAGTAAATTTTATGTTATGTGTATTTTATCACAATAAATAAATATATATATATTAGTCTTTCTGAGTTCAGAGTTATTAAAGCTTAGGATCACAAGACAGTGAGTGATTCTGTCTGTAAATTATTACTTTTTTTTAATTGGAGAGAAACAGAATATCTACTGGGCTGAAAATAAAAAATAAATCTATGGAGGAAAGAAAAGGCGAGCTGTTCCCTAAAATCCAATCATGGATCACTGAAGTCCTAGGGATCTAAAAGGACAATATACCATTCTTTAACAAATTCCATAGAACAATGAAGACTCTAGGGCAATAGCAGAAATTTTGAAAAGGAGAGGGAAGGTGGATTGTAGACATAAAAGTGCCAGTGTGATGCTTCTGAACTATAAAAAGGTAAATTTCATATGGTCCCAATTAAACCTGGGAGGGTGCCTTGCCTCTCTTCCTACCCTCACCTTAATATTGGCCCAGCCAAGGTTGATCTGATCACCTCTCAAGTCGTCTACCTCTCCCTCCAAAACAGCACCTCTACCTGCACATCATGAACAGTGTGCATGTGTGGGTGTGAGGGGAAAGGTGGGAGGGAGGAGGTTAGCTCCGTCTATATAGGGGCCAGGCAGTAATGTAACAGATCCCGTTGATCACCAGTAAGTATGTTCACCCTTGTCACCTCTGGTCACCTCAAGGTTTAGTTTGGAGATTACAGATGCAGTGTTGCCACTCTTCTGATTTTCCCAAAAGAAGCCAGAAATCTGGACTGGGATTGAAATCTGTTAATTTTTTAAATGTTGGCTCAATTTTTTAAAACACTGTGCATGCCAAATAAAACATCTGTAGACCCAACTCCCTCCACCCAGCTGCCAGTATATATCCCTCTGCTGTATACAGATGACCCAACTACAGTGAGCAATTGCCTGAATAAATGTTTTGATGCAGCCTCCAAGCAGATTTAGAGTTTCCTTTCTACGTGAAACCACAGAGGAATGAGAGTCTTTCCCATCCTCCACATAACCCCTGCCCTCCCTCCCCCCACCTTCCCTTCTTCATTCCCTTTAGCTGATATGGGCCCTAAGATTTGCCTTGGGATCTTGGAATGGAAACAAGTTCCATATCATTCAGGGCATACGTGCATTTGGGTGGCGAGATGTTGCTGGCAAAGTGAGGTAAGGATGGAAAACCAGATAAAGAGGGACAGGGTCTCCACTCACCCTTGGAGTGAGGGCAAGTTCTGGCACCTGGGTAGGCTCTTTGGGTAAGAGTTACTTGTGTTAATAGGCCCTCTTCAGCTTACTGCACTGCACACAGAAGCAAATTCACATCCATATATTGAATCAAATTGAGTGGCCACTAGTTGTTTCTGGCAGAGAATGGAGAATTGTTATGGAGAAAGATAAAAGGACAAAAATAAAGAGAGGAAGGAAGACAAGAGTTTATTTTTCATTTCCATATGATATATGTTTTACTAGTTATTAAAAACCAGGCATGCCTCAAATGAGACAATTACTTTTCGAAATGATATCCTTAAATTATACGAAAAGATGAATCTTACATTCTTTTATAGACAATAGTCAAGAAAGATTTATTTTTACTTCTCATGACAGCTTCAACAGTCATAGAAGACTAGCACTGAAGATTTACCCAGACTCCTTGTAGATATTTAACCCAGGGATGGCCTCTTCTCTTGGAATTTTGGCAAAGAACACCCTACACACTCCAGAGCATTTAATTAACTGGAGACCATTCTCAAGTACACTTAATTATAGGTCAGTATTCTGACTACATAAATCATGGAAAAGGAAAGGAAATGACACAAAAGCCCTAGACTAATATAATTTATAGCTATCTTAACAAACACAAGGAAAGAATGGTACTGTGCTATAATTAAAGATTAGGTTAGTGCCAAAAATCATAACTTTCTTCCTGGCTTTAAAAGCAAATGTCATGTTAATGATAGTTAACTTCTGATTACGCAGGGATGATTATATATAGTTTGTGGATTATCTATGCCCTCGTTTTCTTTCCATCTTCCTCATGTTGCTTTATTGCTAATTAATCCCTCTATCAGAATTCTGATTAAGGAAAGGAAGAGAAGTAGAAAATCAAATTAGTCATTTGGGCTGATCGTTAGCTGCCTCGGATAAGAGTCTTGGTTAAGCTAATGTGAAAAAAATGCCTTTCTGGACTTGTTCTTGATAGTACTTCCTGACTTTTTAACTAAGAGTATCTGAAGTTGAGCATCCTGAGAAGGTTAAATATTATGTTGTAGATTATAGTCTTGAGATATTTTTATTTTATTGTGTGACCTGAGGTCCCAACACATAAAATTAAGAAAACGTCTTCACTCAGTATATTAGTTTATAAAACAAACAGAATCTCAAGAATAATTCTGTACCCCAATCACCATCACACATCTCAAAATTATGATGCTAAATAAGAAGGATTTACACCTATGCCGTATCCAGTACAAGCGTGGACAGGGTGATACAATTTAGAAATGAAAAATTCAGAAGAGTGCTTCTAGAATATAATTTTGAGACCCTAAGAGGATTTTTTTTAAATGGTACATTGTGGCTCTTTAGAAACCACACTGTTTCCAAACAGTTAAGCTCCAGAGGACGTCCAGATCCTCTCAAATAATTATTCAATTGGTGTATTCCCCTAAAATATGAACAAAATTCACCTACTCTGTGCCAATTCATCAGTGATGAAATCAAGAAGATTAACACCGAGCAGAAACAATGAGACTCTGTCAATAGGCCTGCAATGAAAATCAGCCAGCAGACGGCCCTGCATCGCAGCTCAGTCAGTATTATGCCATATCAGCGTCGTCACATAAGAAGGTAAAAACAATCCAGTTTCTGAATCTAGACAAGTTCCGCTCATCCTGCCAGGCCTGCCTGAGGACACCCACCCATCTCCCAACGTCAGTCATCTGACCCTAGCAAATGGCAGCGCAGTCCAATTCCTGAGGATTATGAAAGATCAACGCAAACCTGGTCGTTTTCCAGTATCTACCTATAGAGTTAGAGGTGCAGATATTTCCACACATTGACAACAGATCTTTAAAAGTCAACTCACTTCTGTGAAATCAGAGGAGACTGGAGTTGCAGGCTGTGGCGATTAAAATTAAAAAGGCACAAAGCTTGGACAGGGTCAGTTCCAGGCTTTCATACTGCCTTAGGTTTCATTTTGGGTTTTTGTTTTTCTTTAAGGCATGGTAATTTTGTTTGTTTGCTTTGGAGGTCGTACACCTATGGCTTTCCAGAGAGGGAAAGGAATGAAGTGCGGTTTTCTCTTGGTAACTATTGGAGCTCAGTGGGATGTATACATATAGAATGACATAATGCCTTTGTTCTATACCTAAATGTAACAAAGCAATTTGACTTCTGCTTAAAACCTGCAACAGGGTATGAAAGTGCCTTATGGATTAAATTAGCCAGCTACAGCCCATTACTGAGCTTTGTGAAGAAAATGACAAACATTAATAAACTTCCGCCTTTCAAAAACACCTACCTCTGGAAAACATAAGTTAATGCAGTCACAGTCCAAAAGGAATGGAAACCAATATTATAATACCACATGATATGGTTTGTTAAACACTTCAAGTCTTTAGGGTGCTTTTCGGAACTGCAAAATATTTCTGTCATCTCCCCACTGTAATTTGGTACTCCAAAATACCATTAACTTTTAAATGTACCAATTTGCTTTATGCTGCTTGATAAATCTTATTTGTCATTCACAGACTCTAAATTCATTTTATACCTTATGATAGCTCACTTAAAAACTTTTTCCAGTGCAGCAAATTCCTCAGTGATATTTGGTCCTAACAATACAGGAATACAGCCAGGCATTTTCTTCTTTGACATTAAAATGGATATAATTATTTATGGTAGGAAAATTATTTATATTTTGATTATGGAAGCAACCAAAGAACTTACTAAAACTCAGTATAGCTATAGCCTAAGAGGTGTGAAATTATTAGTTTCATGCATTAGACTACAAAAGGACAGAAGTTTCTATTAACAGAGACGTCCAGCTTATTCAACCACAGTTTATAGACCAAGACCAAATCCAACTTAATAAAAGTAAGAAATTCAGAGTGTACGGTATATTCCCTCAGCAGATATGTAAGTAAGAAAGACAAAAGCAGTTTAAATCTTCAAAGTCATCTAAACAATACGTTAAAAAGAGCTATTCTTACCAGAAAGGTCTTCCAGATTATCTCTGGGTTATGTTGATTCAGGCTGAGATGCGCGGGTAACTTTTCCACCCCTCAGCCAGAATGGTAGGCGAGCAGTCATCAGACTGACAACCATTAATGCATGGCATCTGATTTTTCACACCGGAGAGAGCCACAATGGAATGGCTTTGCCTTTTTCCTACTCTGGCTAGCTAAGACCAAGGACACAGCTGACTTTCACAAGTCATGATGAACACAAAAAAGCAGACAATACCTTTTGGCAAAATAACAATTGAAATCACTCCATTATTTATCATTATGTCCTTCAAAGGGAACTTACTTCACTGAGAAGCCGGGAAGTCTCTTAACAAGACAAAAACGTCTTTCTCTGAGGGTTCCAAGGATACTGAAAAAGTTTTCTAGTCTCTTCTTTAGAATGTATGTAGTTTATTACCTTATTGGAAAATACAAAGAAATATAAATGGATATATACATGTTTATGTGTACTTCAGTTTAGAACAGCAACATTTTGTTTTTTAATGTTTTATCTGATGCTTTCTTACTAGATTATGTCTTTATATGCTACAACACAAAAATAAAGGGATTGTGAAAAAAGTGGTCATAAACCTATTTATGGATATTTTATTTTTTCAAATAAATTGTTTTAAAATGTGTTAAACTGGCCATTGTATAAGTAAGGCTTCTCGTCTTCTAGAGCTTTCATGTCTCTGAGTGTTCTAGAACCACCCTGCTCTTGACAAGCTCAGCTATGGATACACACGCTAGGTGTGGTCCCAATTCGCTCTAACCACCAGTCCACACTGCTGCTCCTGGCTGGAAGAGGTAAAAACTCTACTCAAAGACAAGACTGTGAAAGGACAGTGTCACTAAGAAACTAACAAGACTACCAAGATACTCAATTTTATTTAAACTGGCTTCTGAAAAATTCCTTATCAGTGTTCAAAACAACATTTAGGGAATTTTTTTTTGAAAGCTTAGAAAAACCATGTAAAACGTAAAATATTCTTTCCTAATACATTCATAATTTAAACATTCATTACTTTCATGAAGATCTGTAAAGAAAATCTGAAGTGAAATACTATTGTTATTGGTCTTCCTCAATCGAAGGTCAAAAATTCTACTTTAAGAGACTGAAAAGATGTACATATTTTACCCTTGCTTTGTAAAAAAATAGATTCACATACAGGGAAATAACCTTAAATTGTTTATCTCTTTAATTATGCACCTTCTTTCTTCCTAAAAATTATTTTTCCCTAATTTATGACGTTATGGCTTCACACTGAAAAGTAACAAATCTGAATCATACTTCATTTAAATTTTCTGAAAGAAGACAGATTTCTTCACCTCTAGTTCTCTCATTTAAGGATGTTTTATCAGTAAACAAATTATATAGGCTTCCCCTCTTCCATAATGATTAATTACTTTCTCTGAGCAGGGATAGAAACAAAAGTGGAAGAAAGATCAGCACCTCTACCAGTTCCATCAGCCAGTGGTAGTTTTCCCAACTGCAATAGCAATTAATTATAATTCAATCCTGCTAGATGTTTCTTGTTTCATTAGTAAATAATATTTTTCTGGTCACATATCAAAACCTCCAACAGTCTCTCTGAATAACTTGCTGAAGACAATACTATTTGTCCCCATATAATTTTTTTTAATTACTAAAAATAACAAAGTAGATCAATCTGATAAACTCAGCCCAGGATAAACATATAGAAGGCTTTGAGGTTGCTGGAAAATTACAACAGAGATATTCAACATACAGATATATCTATGAATATGTATAAAAAATGTGTGCATATGTATATACTTAGAACACATTAAAATGCACGTTTAATGAGCTCTTTAGAGGTGCTAGCGAATATGAACTTAATGGCAATTAAAATGATAAAAGAAAACATATATAAGCACCTTCAACAAATCTAGCAGGTAGGAGTCACTACACAATGAGACAAATGTATGGGTCAGTGCTGGGGCTTCCATGCCCTCATTCTGGTGCTGGGGCATTGGGAGTGGGAGAGAGGCTGGTTCAATTTTAGAATTGTGACTTTGAGACCTGCTGGGAGTCACTGCCTTCTTTCCCTTTTTCTCTGCTTGTCTTGTGGATCAAGAAGTGCACTTAATCCCCCTGGGTGAGGGCCACACTCTAAGGTGCATCACTTCTTTCTCATCAGAGCATATGGTACATGGAATAGGTAAAAAAAAAATAAAAACAATAAATTTTTCTTTCAAGCAGCCTCCAAAACTTGGGAAATTTTGTTTATTGTGGAAATCAAAGGTATCCAAAGATACAGCTTGGCATTTAGTTGGAATCGCCTCAATTTTTCTACCCAATAGTTTCGTGGAAGGACATATAAATTTAGAAACGTTAAGGGACCAACAGAATGGTAATTGCTCTCCAAACAACTAATAGGAAGACAGAGCCAGACTGGACATTCTCTAGCCTCATGATAGCAAAAAGTGCCTAACTCAGTCAACAAATCCTTAATGAGCTCCTGCTATTTGCCAGAGGGCTGCCCTGTACTGTTGTGCCAGTGTGCACTGCCCAAATCCTGGGGTCACCATTTACCCTGTAGAGTATAGGAATACCACAGGCAGATGTGTGTGAGAATGCTTACAAAGGCACATGAGAAGCCTACAGGAGCTGTTCAGTGCACGCTTCTGTGACCATACCCATCAGTCCTTTGCACCAGATGTGGTGCTAGACCCTGGATTATGTACACAAATTAGACAACTCCCTGTAAACTTCATAGAACAGATGACATTTAATCTGGTCTTGATAGATTTGTAGAACTGGGGTTGGGCAAAGGGAAGTCAAGATCACTGAAGTATAAAATCAAACAGCCATTGGGATATTTTGCGCTTCTTGTATTCTAGCCATAAGGGAAGTGCAGATAAATAAGGTGGAAAATAAAGAAGGTCAAATTAAGAGAAGTCTTAAATGACATGCCAAGAAGTGTAAGGTTCTTCCTTATGTGGTTAGAAGGTGGGGGAATTTTCATGCAGGAAAGAAGAGGAATAATTGGGTCTATGCTCAAAAATATATCCTAAGAATCAGTGGTTCTCCCCAAATTATTTTCAGTTCAATGAAGCACAGTCGAGGGGTTAAAAGCATGCACTGTGGAGCTGGACTGTCTGGGTTAGACTCCCAACTCCTCTAACCTACAAGTTGTGTGATCTTGAGCAAATTACTTAACTTGTTGGTATTTCTTCACCTTTATGGGGATGCGTATCTCACAGAATTGACTTAAGGATTAAGTAGTTAATATGTGCAGAGCATTTAGAATAATGTCTGGCAGAGAGTAGGCAGTGTATAAGCATGTGATGGATAAATAAGTATTAACTGAACTCTTATCATGTACCATGCTTTGGATACCAGACATTGGGGATGTAAGGATGAAAAAGACAAAGAACCACCTGCTCTGATGGAATTTACAGCAAAGCAACATTCAATGCCCCATCGAATGGCTTTCACTGGTCTTCTTTAATGGTTGTGAATTAAAATTACTTCAGTTTGGGGAATTTTGTTGAGAATTTTAAGACCGTAAGTACAACCATATTTTGCAATTCCAGCAGGACTCATAGACACAAAGTTAATGGTGGTAAAGCTTCTGCCCCTCAATGCATCCCACCCCCCTTTCATTCAGAACCATCAAAGGGTAAGACCCCCAAGCACACGACCCTCACAGGAAAACTCTGTGCACTCTGTCTAAATGCAGACAACTGTTGTGTTACAATTGTACTTTATACTTGCTTATGTCATTAACTGTGGGGTTTTGTTAACATCTTTATTGGAGTATTACTTTACAATGTTGTGTTAGTTTCTGCTGTATAACAAAGTGAATCAGCTATGTGTATACATATATCCCCATATCCTCTCCCTCTTGCATCTCCCTCCTACCCTCCCTATCCCACCCCTCCAGGCGGTCACAAAGCACCGAGCTGATCTCCCTGTGCTATGCAGCTACTTTCCACTAGCTATCTATTTTACATTTGGTAGTGTATATATGTCCATGCCACTCTCTCACTTCATCCCAGCTTACCCTTCCCCCTCCCCGTGTGCTCAAGTCCATTCTCTATGTCTGTGTCTTTATTCCTGTCCTGCCCCTATGTTCTTCAGAACCTTTTTTTTTTTTTTTTTTTTAGATTCCATGTATATGTGTTAGCATACAGTAAGTCTTTCTGACTTACTTCACTCTGTGTAACAGACTCTAGGTCCATCCACCTCACTACAAATAACTCAATTTTGTTTCTTTTTATGGCTGAGCAATACTCCATTGTATATATGTGCCACATCTTCCTTACCCATTCATCTGTTGTTGGGCACTTAGGTTGTTTTCATGCCCTGGCTACTGTAAATAGGGCTGCAAAGAACATTGTGGTGCATGTCTCTTTTTGAATTATGGTTTTCTCAGGGTATATGCCCAGTAGCAGGATTGCTGGGTCATATGGTAGTTCTATTTTTAGTTTTTTAAGGAACCTCCATACTGTTCTCCATAGTGGCTGTATCATTTTACATTCCCACCAACAGTGCAAGAGGGTTCCCTTTTCTCCACACCCTCTCCAGCATTTATTGTTTGTAAAGATCCTTTGGACCCACCTCCTAGAGAAATGGAAATAAAAACAAAAATAAACAAATGGGACCTAATGAAACTTAAAAGCTTTTGCACAGCAAAGGAAACCATCAACAAGACGAAAAGACGACCCTCAGAATAAGAGAAAATATTTGCAAATGAAGCAACTGACAAAGGATTAATCTCCAAAATATACAAGCAGTTCATGCAGCTCAATATTAATTGTGTTTTAATAGACCCGTTTCTGTTTTCAGTGTGTTAAAATGTTCTTTGGCAGTATGACCTACAAAAAAGAAAAAAAAATTGTTGCTGTTTCTTTTCATTCAAATTAAAATATTCTGTATCAAAGTAGACTCCAGAATGCTGTCAATATCCCTTTTAAAATATACCTAGACATGTAACTTATTGAGCTATCATACTGTGCTAGATTATTATTCACAGTGAGAAATGAAAAAAGGTGAGAAAAACCACAGTAAAATAGGTAGAGTGAGATATACGTTATTCTTCAAAATTATTAAGAAACATTCTTCATAGTTACTCCTTCATACTTACTAAGAAAATGTTTCTTAAGGAGTCAATCCAAAGAAGAAGCATTGACCCCTGTAGCAGCACTGCCCAGGCATTACAGGTAGGCCATACTGATTACATTAATATTGCTATCAGGTAGAGTTTGGAAGTTTTGGTTCGTCTAGAAGTGCTAAGGAGCAGAGCTGAGAGATGGAATAAAAAGAGAGAAAGGAGGGAGAATTTAGCAATCTAGCTGCTAGAAATGAGCCATAAATTACTGTGTTTTTTTAACTCTACATCTTCAGAATCTAGCATGGTGTTTACAATTATGTAAGGGGATTCAACAATTATTTGTGTAGTGAATGAATAATGACCAGTGTTTTTTTAGCTTTTTGGTCTAAAATCATGTTTTCAAACAGCAGAATAAAACTGCTCTTCTTTACTCTTTTGTAAGTGATAGTTCCAAACCATCATATTATAAACTACAGCTCAGGACATTTTTCCCCTTAAAATGCATTTTTATTGAATATCATCAGTCACTTTTCTGCTTACTCTCAAGAGCATGGTGAGATCTTCCTATAATTTATCCATAAGAATAGCTAGTGCAATGTGCAAACGCAGAGATTTCACTGTGCACTCTAACTTCCAAATCATTTATTAAAATATTAAGTAATGCTAGTACTCAGGTTCATCTGTTAAGAGATTCCATTAGTAACCTGTTGTTCTCTGTCTTCTCTTGGAATATCTGAAAATACTTTCTATTTGTAAATGTGTTTGTTAATTAAATTCAGTATCTTATTTTCAAAGAATATTGTAAATTT
The DNA here is from genome assembly GCF_951394435.1 of Stenella coeruleoalba. Lineage (NCBI taxonomy): Eukaryota > Metazoa > Chordata > Mammalia > Artiodactyla > Delphinidae > Stenella > Stenella coeruleoalba. The sequence continues at coordinate 2,274,662 of NC_137150.1, forward strand.
GACATAATAGTAAGTGGGAAAATATTCATATCATTGCTTTTACACCATGTCTTTTCTAAAGCCCTTTTTCTAAACAAAATAGGCATTTCACTGTTTACAATAAAGACTAGGAGAAAACATGATCAATATACTAATAGTGTGATCATTTCTGGGTTGTAAGATTCTTTTTTCTGTATTAAAAAACAACCCAGTTTCTAGGAATTACTAATGCAAAATAAAGATGATTTGTTATACCAGATTATTTAGAAGCACTATATGTGTTCTATGAAATAAGAAGAGAGAACCTCTAAATGGAAGAAGAGTGTTCTTATAATTGGGGGGAGTTTGAGTGAGAATTTGGTGGCTGAGAATGTGAATTAACCCCAAGTATCTATCTGGGGAGGAACAGTTAGATCTCACTTGGCTCTAAAAAAAAACCACGAGAAAGGGACTTCCCCGGTGGCACAGTGATTAAGAATCTGCCTGCCAATGCAGGGGACACAGGTTCGAGCCCTGGTCCGGGAAGATCCCACATGCCACAGAGCAACTAAGCCCATGCGCCACAACTACTGAGCCTGCACTCCAGAACCTGCGAGCCACAACTACTGAGACCGTGTGCCACAACTACTGAAGCCCGCGTGCCTAGAGCCCGTGCTCCGGCAACAAGAGAAGCCACCGCAATGAGAAGCCCGTGCACCACAACGAAGAGTAGCCCCCACTCACCGCAAATAGAGAAAGCCTGCGCACAGCAACGAAGACCCAAAGCAGCCAAAAATTAATTAAGTTTTTAAAAAGGACCACGAAAAGCATCAGCAGACAGTGAGATAAGTTTCTTTCTCAGCAAAAAATGTTAACACTGAAAAACCAGAACCCCAAAACAAGAACTTTCAGTGATTGAGTCTAAATTAAAAAACAATTAAGACTATGGGAAGAGAAGGATCACTTGGCTGAAAGAAAAATCCTTTAAAATTGAAGAAATTCTTTTAAGTATAAAAAACTTTCAAGAGTTAAGGACTATCTGTTGCCCTCAGGTCTTTCCATCTTTATATTCAATGATATAATGAAAGCTGTTAAAGTGTAGTTACTAAATACATGTTTGTACCAAAGTTTAACCCATGTATTACACTCTTGATATGTAATAGATGGACTATACTTTGGGTACAAAAAGCATTTGCTCTTTGGAATCGTGTCCACTAAGACCAGGGATACTTTTGTAACGGGTTAATTAACCCCTTCATTTGTAACACTGTATAAGCAATGCTTTCCAAGCCACAGGTTCCTTTGCATGTTTCTGAGTTTTGACCATAGTCTTCAGCTCATATCAGAACTACCACAGACACTCAAGTATTTAAGACATGATAAATAAGCAGATGTTACACAGAGTTTTCAACTCAATACATCCCCAACCAAAGACAAAGATCATGGCCACTGTATCCCATTGCTGTGCAGAAGCCACATGGGCTGCCTCATGTAAAAACACGTCCACTACATGCAATTCTTTTACTATCCTTTTAGGAACAATGGAGTACATAGCTTACTTGGGGATTCAGAACTGGGGAACTCAGAACAAGTTAAGTGATTCCTATATAACAATAAATAAATGTAATGATAGCTAAGCTCCTTCATGAAAATTTCCAGGTTTCATTTTTTTTTCTAAACAGATCCAAGAATCTAGTTAAGTATCAGAGTCATTGAATGAAGTATTTAATTTGATAATATAAGGACAAAAATGGCTCTACAAGAAAAATGTAATTTGAGGATGAGGGCGGTTAGGATAACAACATCACTGGATCAATCTATCCTGCTGGTACAGTAACGGGAGGATGACAGAAGTGCATTCTTCTCATCTTTAGGGGTCTTGTGTGACTCTGTAAATTAATGGAATCAACCTTCAATGGTTCCTGTTTGGAAGTTCAGCTGAATTATGGCAAGAAAACATTAAGACTGGCCCTTTCACTTCATTTCTTAAGCCAAGCACATTTGGCTTGAGAATAGGGTAGTGATGGGAGTATCATATTAAGCCTCATTTGGGTAATTTATCCTGATCTAACAATAAACTATTTGAACAGGATAATTTGTTCTTACAGCAGCCTAGAACATAGCATCCAGGGGCTTTGGTTTTCAAAAGCATGCTATATACTTACTTACGCTTGCCCTGTTGTCTTCTCCATCCTGATAGATCCAAAAACAAAGTCCTTATTTTTACCACAAAAATTGCTCTTAATCTCTCTTTCCTTAGCAACCCCATTTCTCCATCAGGTTCGAACACTTTAAAGCCATCATTAACTCAGCCTTCTTGTCCTGCTGACTTGCTTAGCTTTCCAGTGATATTTTAGCACCATCCATGGATAACTGTTCCTTTTCTCAATTCAGATATATTTGTGGGTCAGTATTATCTCTCCAGTTGAACCTGTATTTGAAGGCAAGGACTGTGGCATTTATATTTGAAGCACCACAGAACTGAGCAATGAGCTGCTGGGAAACAATGCTTTGGTTCCCACCACTTAGGGTAAACTATACCCCCAAATGGGCTTCAATTTCATATGTCCTTCACTGCAATCTGGCTCAACAATACTATTATCCTCCTCTTCTCCTAATTCCTAATATCCTAATGTCCTACTGCTTTTGCTTCATTCTCTTTGTTCAAAGACTCAACATTATTGGAATCCTATAGTACATGAAATGCCAGGACATGTCTTCCCATTAACAACCCGCTGCATTCCCAAAAGAGTAGAGGGGGCTTTCAAAACTCTATACCATCATGAGATTTTTTCTAAAAGGAGATATCAAAAACAAATATGGCAGAAAATTAACAATTTGTAAACCTAGTTATGAGTAAATGGAGTCCACCATGTTTTCTGTGCTTTTATATGACTATTAGCATTTTATGATGAAAAATAGATTGAAAATGAGTAAGTGAGAATAATATATTCTTGCATTTACCAAGTATTTGAATGCCTTGGGTATGCCAGGGAGAGTGTAAGGTTGTAGGGATAGAATTTTTGCTTCATTAATTAATGCATCTCAGAGGGCTGGGGAGAAAGAAAGGTGAGAATAACAAGATTAGACCCTTGTTACTAGGTCTGTGCAAAAAGGATATTGGGGCAGGGGTGCAGGGGAGGGTGCTAGTGTTCAGCCCAGGAACATGTGAGAAGGGATTGCATTGTCTGGAGAGAATTTTTAAATATTTTAAAAATACCAAAAAAATGCTTGTCTGCATTTTATTATTTCCGAGCTTCAGTGATACTAAACAATTTCAGTGATAAAATACTCCTTGCCACTGTCTCTTCTCCTCAGTACATTGCTAGTCTGTGCAATTCAAGGCCACAGTTCTTTTCTAAATACTCAGAAAGCCATATCTGAGGCACCTGAATCAAGGAGTAGCATCCACCACCATGGATCTGGCACAGGGAGTATTTACTTCCACCAGCACTTTGCACACTATTAACTCCTTTATTCTTTACCTCATTCCTGGGGTAAGGAACTTACTCTGCAAGAAGTTAAGACCCTGGCCTGAATCACACCCAGCTGCTAGTGCAAGGTTCTTAACCCAGGCCCTGTAGATCATGTCCTATAAAGCACAACGCTGCTATGTTCCTCCCAAAACGTGGACATATTCAAATGCACTAGTATGAGATCTTTGACAACACAGGGTTGTTACGTGGCTTTATATGCTGACGGAGCAAAAATATCCAGATGTGTGCTGCCTAGTACAGAAACCACCAGCCACAATGTCTCAAATGAAAATTAAATGAAATTGAAAATTCACTTCCTCAGTGATACTGGTCCCATTTCTTGCATTCAGTTGCCATATATGGCTGGCGTACTGGACAGTGCAGACAGAGGTCATTTCTGTTACCATGGAAAGTTCTATTGCACTCTCCTGTTCTGCAGTCTAAGGCTTTCTCAACCATCTTTCTTCAGCGGAGCCAAAGGATGCAGAAATCCATCTGAATAACTGTTTTCACAATGTTCTCAAAGACGTTACAAGGTCACTACCATTCTAGATGCAGGGGATGTCTTAGGACATTGGGGCTTAGTTCTTTCTAGGACTCCTGTTGAAAAGGGCTGATTCTAAACTCCTACAAAAATGGAGAGCTTATGACTAGAAGACTGTGATTACTGGATGCTGACAGTTGGAGTCCAGACCCGGCTGAGTCACCAGATTTTACCCTTGAACAAGCCATACAGCCTCAGTGGGCTTCAGTTGTTATTATGTAAAATGATACAACTTGGCATTTGATTTCTAAGATCTCATTCTGTTGAAATTTTTAAAAATCTACGATCACAGAAACCACCCTCCTCACCGCTTCCTACTCCAAATGGACTGTAAGTGCTCTTAAGAAAAATTAAACATTCACCACAACCTACGAACAGGAATATCTAGGTATTTCCTCACACTCTGCCAGATTTTTAAGCTTTGTCAGCTACTAAACTCTAGGGCTGTTCAGTCCCCTTTGTTTTCTCAAGCCTTCTCAATAATTCCATGTGATTCAGCCAGCTGTCTTCAGGATTAAAGAGTCTCCTTTAAGGTGATTCTTACACCTTACCCTAAGTGAAGGGTCTTTAAGGTTACTGCTAAGTCTACTAGGGTTTATTCTTGATACCTTTGCCCAATATTTCAGAAAGCAAATTGTCAGAGCTGAGACTTTGCCTCTACATGCTGCAGATTCAAAATAGAAAAGGAAGAAGGAAGAAAAAATGAATGCCTATATAAGGTTTTAAAATAACGATTCTATAATTATTGGTAGATCTCAATGGATTTAGTACATCACTAATTATACTGCATTACTGTCAAATGAATTCTTTTAGCATGATTAATGTTATTATGCCAAATCCCAAATTAATTCACAATGAGTATCTTAGAGTCTCAGCAATGCTTTTAAAGGAGGGAAAAAAGATGACAAATTAAGCTGGGCCATTATAGTGAAATAGAGAGAGGTCCGCTATCTAAGCACTTGAAATATATCGCTAGATGAACCTATATATTTATGAAGCACCTTTCTGATCTTAGTTCAGTTTTGCAGTAGATTTCCCAGCTGGGAAAATAACGTGCTAAATGAATAGCTCAAATACTCAGCGTCTTGACCTTTTACCCTTGTCTGAACATTTCTATTGTTTGTGTGTCTTTTCTTGCAAGCTGCCACAAAGAACCCAAGAACAAACAAGAAATATAGTCTCTTTATCAGTTGAATTTTTAATTTATAATTACTCAGTTATTTTTCTGATACATTTAGCCTTGTCCAGTTGTCCCAGGATTTGGGTGTCCCTAGTCAAGCTGACCAGGGAGACCCTGAGGGTTTACAGCCTGAGACAGCAGCCCCCCACCCCCTCTCAGGAGGAGATTCTCAGTGCAGCTGGAAGCAGCTGGCTGCAGCATTGAGCATTTAATCTTTCTCTTCTGAAGGAAAGGCTCTGTATTTCAAACGTGACCCACCTTCTTTACATCCTTTCCCAACATCCATGAGGTAGCCTAGTGCAGTGGTAAAGAGAATAGATTGAAGGTAGGCACCTTGCCTGTATGTCTGGGCTCTCTCAAGCCATGTGTAACTCTGGACAAAATACTTCTATCAGACTCAGTTTCCTCATCTATGAAATGGGAATAATAAATACCTCCTATAAATAACTACAGCACAGGACTGTTGTGAAAATTGAAGGGTTTAATAATGCCTGGCACAGTACCTAGAAAAGTATACGTGTTTGATGATACAAGTTAGCTTTCACTGTTACCTGTTCCCTGCAGAGGAAGAACACAGTTAGCAGCAAAAACCCAGTATTGCCAACACCATCAGCAGTCACTTCCCCTAATACCAAGTATTACGTTAAGCACTTAGCAAACTATTCACTTAACCATGTAGATCTTCATTTCCTAGGCTTAACCAGACAGCAATGACAGAACCAGTATTTGAACCAAGGTGGTTGAAATCCAGTGCCTACAAGTTCATTTATAAAACATTAATGAAGAAGGCGATATCTTCACTTTCTATGAGGAAATGGCACCTTAGCAAAATTACCTTGCCTTAGCTCATGGAACCATGGCATGCAGAACTAGGGATTCAACTGCATTTCCTGACCCTAAGGATACATACCATATGATAACAGACCTATGAGGAAAGCAGCAATGCCAGGCAGGTAACAGAGGACTGCATCCAATCCAAAATCTCCAAGTCAGCAAATTCATCAATCGATACCAGACTCAGGGCATCTGAAATGCATCATTTCTTACAACTGTTGTCTAAGAACTGCTACACTGGGTCACTAATTGCACAGTTATCCTACACAAATTAATACCGTTCCTGCTATTTTTACTTCTTGGTCTAGGTTCAGAAATATTTCAATAAGTCTCAGCATCAGAAAAAGTCAAGAGGTAGTTAACACCAAACCCGTAAACCATAACAGCCCATGCTTAAATTCCTTTCGAAAATATATGCAGTAGTGTTCTTACTGAGATCAGGGTGGGAAAGTGTGAGGAGGAATTGGGGATGCGGGCAGTGGCGGGCATCGCTGAAGACAGGACAGTTCTTTGGAGAAAGGTGATACAGTCTGCGCTAGATTATATGGAAGGGTGGTGAAGAGGGGATGATTAGTGTCAGGGATTTGAACAAGATCTGCACGGACCTCCTCAATGATTGGGTGCTGGGAGGAAAAAGGTTGAGCTGAAGACCAAAGTAGGAAACTCATTGGTAAACACAGGCATGTGGTTGTCAGGACTAGAAATGCTGGGTTGACATAAGGTCACCTAAATGCTGGTCTCAGGAATGCCTCATGTTCATCTAAACAAAGACAGTAAGTGCTCCAGAGTATGGAGCTGGGCTGAACTCATGTGAGGTTGGAAAAATAGAGGAAAGGGTGGTATGGACTTCAGGGAGCAGAGGGAGGCAGACAAGTTCATTACACTGGGGAAACCGACATTTTTCCCATTGGCTTTTCACTGGCTGTAGAAAAAAAGTATGTAGCACAAAGCTGGACATGCAACAGAATCTCAGTATCTGTATTTGGGATGAAATAATGAACCCAAAGAACGGATAGGTTCATGGGCTACAAATTGCCAGACTGCTCAGTGTTTTAAAAATTGGGAATTACCTTCCAGCATTTATTTGTTGAGAGACTTTACATAGAAACCTGGATTTACCATCTCTTTTGAAAAACAGAGCAATCTGTCAACACTGGCAGCACTTAGCTGGAGCTGAGTAGTAACTGCTCCCTTAGAAAACAGGCAGGTGCCCTTTGACCTGTTTCCACCTGCTTGGGTTTGGAGGCATCTGTCCTAGCAAACCCTGACCTAAAGACATGGCTATAATAGTGGGAATTATAGACCGCAGGAGGGAAAGTGATGCCATAGAAGGATTAACAGAGCTACTTGGGAGTGAAAGAAACTTTGATTTGCCACTCAAACCATATCACCTAAGCAGGAGTAACTGTCTCACTCTGCTCCTGTTGGGGATGTGCTATAAATGCAGCCCCCAGTTAAAAGATGATTGGCAAAGGTGAGCAAGACTGATGGGGATTGATAAACGCTGAGCCACAGGCAGAGAGCAGGCTGTCTGGGGGAGTTTATGACCCATGGAGTTGAAGACAGAATGGACACAGGTTGTGGCATAAACAGAAATAGAATTCAACACAATGGACTGGACAGAAAATGGAATTGGAAGTCAGGAAAGAAGAGTTCCCTTCCAGTGCATCTGCCAACAAGGGTTGTGACCTTGCCCACGGCTGCATCGTCCTCTCCTTAGCTCTTGACTTAATTTCATAAGGGCATGGAAACTAACAGCTGAAGCTAAAATATTTGAGAGACCTGGAAAATCAGAGTGACAACGGCTATGGGGAATATTGCCATTTTATTTTAACATTTTTATTGGAGTATAATTGCTTTACAATGGTGTGTTAGTTTCTGCTGTATAACAAAGTGAATCAGTTATACATATACATACATCCCCATGTCTCCTCCCTCCTGCGTCTCCCTCCCACCCTCCCTATCCCACCTCTCCAGGCGGTCACAAAGCACCGAGCTGATCTCCCTGTGCTATGTGGCTGCTTCCCACTAGCTATCTATTTTACCTTTGGTAGTGTATATATGTCCATATATACACCACCACTCTCTCACTTTGTCCCAGCTTACCCTTCCCCCTCCCCGTGTTGATTCCAAGTTTTCCAATTTTAAATCTCTGATTATCCTTCCTGAGCTGGTTGTAAGGCTCTCTATTATATATGCAGGAAATTTTTGCTCCACAAATTAATAGGATTAATAAGATTTCTTTTGGACTGTGACCTTAATCTGGGGTGGGAGGGACTGTTTAAGGATCTCAGCACATTCTTGATTTGTATGTAAATGGTGCTACTAATTGCCAAATTGAAAGAAGCCCCAGCAGGACCTCTTCATGGAAACACTTGGTTAACAGCTACTTCACATTGTTAGTGCTCTTGAAAAGTAATAAAATTGCTTTTTATTTTCCAATAATCTTAAATTCAGTCTCTTCAATGTGTATGACTGGCATTCACCCAACTTCTGTAAACAGAAATTTATTTATTATCTTCAACACCCACCGACCCAGCAAACTTGAATAATACCCCATTTTTCTCAGTTGAGGATTAGCCCTCAAATGATATAAACCAAAAATTACATTAAAAAATAAGTCTATATGTGTCTAACAAAGTCATCACAAAATGCATGTACGAAAACCCACCCATTTTACTTGGTAGGCAAAGACCACACACCCTCCTTGAGCTATGCTAGATTTCTCTTCTTGCATCAAAGCGGATCAGAGTTCATCAGCACCACAGGAAGCCGAAAATGAGGAGGAACGGGAAGTTGCTCTTTAGCGCTCTGGAAAGTCTGATGAGAAGAAATTAAAGGCACCACAGCCAAGAAGGAGACAGAGTAAAATTAGAAGTCAGATAAGGAACTAGAAAAGCATATACCATTCAGGCTCTTTCAGGAAAGATATCGACAAAACCCAGTACGTATCTTAGGAGCAAATACTTTCATCCAAGATTAAGATCTCTGAGCCAAAAAGAAACAGTGAAAATCTAGCCAATTCCCCTACATCATCATCATCATGGTAATAAGGGTTGACATTTAAGCCCTCAGTGTGCTAAATGCTGTGCTAAAGTACTGTTTATCTCATTTGATTTTTGTGACATTAGTAAGAAGTAGATACTACCATTATTCCTGTATTACAGAGGAGTAAAATAAATCATAGAGAGGTTAACTTCTAGAAATCACACAGTAAGAATGAAGGGAATCATATACCAGATTCCATTCTCATAGCCACAAAACTCTACCATCATATCACTGTAGAGAGAACCCTGTTTTTTGAGTTCCGCCAGTCTTTATGTTTCACAGCTATTTGTAATAAATGGGAGATACTAACATATTCCTGTTTTAAGTGTACAATTCAGTGATTTTCAATGAATTTACAGACATGTGCAACCACAGCCATAATCCAGCCTTAGAACATTTTCATCACCCCAAAAACAGCCTTCTTGTCATTGGCAGTCCACACCTGTTTCTTCCTAGGCAGTCATTTACCTATTTTGTCTCTATAGATTTGCCTTTTCTGGACATTTCATACAAATGGAAATGCAGAGTATGAGATCTTTTGGTAACTGGACTCACTCATTTAGCAAAATGCTTAGGCGATTCAAGCAGGTCACGGCACATATTCGTAGTCTGTTCCTTTTTACTGCTGAGTTACATTCCATTGCATGAATAAACCGCATTTTGTTTAGCCCTTCACCAATTGGACGTTTGGATTATTTCCAGTTTTTGCGACTATGAAAAATGGAACTCTGAGCATCCCCTTTTAAGTCTTTACAATCATACCTCATTTTACTGTGCTTCACTTTAATTGCACTTTACAGATACTGTGTTCTTCACACATTGAGAGTTTGTGGCAACCCTGTGACCAACAAGTCTATTGGCGCCATTTTTTCCAACAGCATTTGCTCATCTCGTGTCTCTGTATCACATTTTGTAACTCTCGCAATATTTCAAACATTTTCATTATTATTACATTTGTTATAGTGATCTATGATCAGTGATCTCTGAAGTTACTATTGTATTTGTTTTGGGGCGCCATGAAACGCATCCATATAAAATGGCAAACTTAATTGATAAATGCGTGTGTTCTGACTGCTCCACTGACAGGCTAGTCCCCCATCGCTCTCCCTCTCCTGGGGCATCCCTATTCCCTGAGATAGAATAATATTGAAATTAGGCCTAATCCTACAATGGTCTCTAAGTGTTCAAGTGAAAGGAAGAGTTATACATCTCTCACTTTCAATCAAAAGATAAAAAGGACTAAGGCATGTCAAAAGCTGAGATAGGCTGAAAGCTAGGCCTCTTGCACCAAACAGCGAAGCTGCAAATGCAAAGAAAAACTTCTCCAAGGAAATTAAAAGTGCTACTCCAGTGAACATGAATGATAAGAAAGTGAAATAGCCTTATTGCTGGGCTGAGAGAGATGAGGAAGCTGCAGAAGAAAAGTTTTAAGCAGAGCTTGATTCATAACTTTTAAAGAAACCATCTCTGTAACATAAAGGTGCAAGGTGAAGCAGCAAGTGCTGGTGTAGAAGCTGTAGCAAGTTATCCAGAAGACCTAAGATCATTCATGAAGGTGGCTACACTAAACAAAAGATTTTCAGTGTAGAGGAAACAGTCTTATATTAGAAGCAGATGGGGGCTTCCCTGATGGCGCAGTGGTTGGGAGTGTCTGCCTGCCGATGCAGGGGACACGGGTTCGTGCCCCAGTCTGGGAAGATCCCACATGCCGCGGAGCAGCTGGGCCCGTGAGCCATGGCCGCTGAGCCTGCGCGTCCGGATCCTGTGCTCCGCAACGGGAGAGGCCACAGCAGTGAAAGGCCCGCGTACCGCAAAAAAAAAAAAAAAAAAAAAAAAAAAGCCATCTCATACTAATGTAGGTCTTACTTAAAAGCGAAATGGCATGTTGCAAACTTTCAGAAGGTGGGGGTTACCCGTATCTGTAAACTCTGGTCCTTTAGTGGGCACAAATTACTTTAGACTTTTTTTTTTTTTTTTTGCGGTACGCGGGCCTCTCACTGTTGGGGCCCCTCCCGTTGCGGGCCTAGCTGCTCCGCGGCATGTGGGATCCTCCCGGACTGGGGCACGAATCCGTGTCCCCTGCATCGGCAGGCGGACTCTCAACCACTGCGCCACCAGGGAAGCCCAAGATGGCTTATTTTGGTAAACACTAAAATCCTCTTCAGGTTTCTTTCAGTTAGGAAAAACATTTACTAATGTAGGCGTTTTATAAAAGTGAAGTGGTGTACTGCAAACTTTCAGAGAGCAGGGGAAACCTGTAATTTCATGTGCCTCTCCCCCCAAGACTTTATTATGAAAATTTTCAAAATACAGAGAAGTTGGAAAGATTGCACAGTGAATATCCATAGATCAGTTAGATTCTATAATTGTTAACATTTGATGTGTTCACTTTATCACGTATCTATTCATCCATCCATCATCTTACTTTTTGATGCATTTCAAAATAAATTAAAATGTATATTATTAAAGTTTAAAATTGTTTTCAATATTTTATTTTTAAGGCAAGTATATAGTGAAATGCACAAATTTTAGGTATACCATTTGAAAAACTTACATACTGTTTCTCAGTTTTTGAAAAATTCGCGTACTGTTTTAGCTCAAATACTATCAAGATATAAAATATATTTATCATCCCAATTTTTCTCATGTCCCTTCCCAGTCAATTGCCCCCACTCCAACAGCCATTGTTTTGATTTCCTTTATCATAAATTAGTTCTGTCTCTCCTTCCACTTCATAAAAACTTCATACAAATGGAATTAGATAGTAGGTACTCTTGTGTAATGCTTCTTTTACTCAGCAAAGTATTTCTGAGATTCACATATGTTGCTGCTAAGTGTCCATTGAATGAATGTACTGAAGGTTGTTTATGCAGTCTCCTGTGGATGGACACCAGGTCTATTTCCATTTTGCAGCAGCACAACAAACTTGCTATGTATCTTCTTGTACAAGTTTTTGTTTTTTTGGGTTTTTTTGTACAGCAAACACTTAGGAATGAGACTGATGAGTCATAAAATAAATGTGTATTTAATTTTATGAGAAAGTGCAAGACTTTTTTGCAAAGCGGTTTTGTACCATTTTACACTCCCACCAGCAACATGGGAGATTTCCCATTAATTGTTCCACATTGCCACCAACATACTTTATGGGAAACACCACTCTCCAGGAGTGAATACTACTCCCTAGAACATCAGACATCATGGGTGTCACAGAGGATGAAATAATAGTTCTACAATATTTCTAGAGGGAGTGAGCAAGTTAGCCAGTCCAGGCTTCCACTATTGCAAACAGGAGACCAGGACCGCCGCAGGTGTCTAAGGGACACTAAGATTCAGCAGAAAAAGCCCTGGAGTAAAACATCACTGATCAAGAGACACAAGACTATGTTGGTCTTCATCTCCTACTGCTTTTCTGTGGGGCCTTAGGAAAACCAAGGTTAGAAGAGAATCAAGACTGGTGGTCCCTATGAGTCTTTCCAACTTTCCCTTTTGTCTTCTTTGGCCCTGTGACCGAGTGGAGGAGAATGTCACACTTCCCTGCAAATCATGAAGGCAGCTCTCTCTCTTCACTGTGTCCTACTGCTTTCTGTGAAAGCACCTTTTTCTTTTTTCTCTCTCTCTCCCTTCCTCCCTCCCTCCCTCCCTTTCTTCCTTCCTCAGACATAAACACTTGTGCTCTCTTTACAAGGAAATAAACGGATAGGGACAGGCGGGGTTTTTTTTTCATCAATTCTCCATGTCCACTAGCCAACAAACCTCCTTCAAGCTCTGAATGCTCTCTACTCCTGCAGTGGTTAACACTCTGCTTCCTCTGCACAAAGCTGTCCTCTCCTTGCCCCTCCTCCAAGTCTGCTTCCTTCAGCCTCAACCTGGAGGCACTAGGGCTTCCTTTTCCAGCTTGGTGATCAAGCGCTTCATTTCTTGACTTCAGAAATCCCATTCCTTCTCCTGGAGGATATCTCTACACATTGATCATTCAATTTAATGCTTTACCTCTTCACCTGCATTTGTACAGACCCAGAATCAACTGATGATATTTCCAGAAGAATACTGTTTGGTGAGTCACCAAGGCTGAGAAAGTCACCTCATCTCACATTTCAGCTGGAGCAGATCCAAAGTCACACGTCACACAGACAGTGCTGCATAGCAAATACATATGTAATGCCTGAAGATGTTTTTCCTTTTCTGAGAAGTTTAAGAAGCTCTTTCATTACAGATGGCAATAGGCACATGAAAAGATGCTCAACCTTGCTAATTATTAGAGAAATGCAAATTAAAACTACAATGAGGTACCACCTCATACCAGTCACAATGGCCATCATCAAAAAGTCTACAAATAACAAGTTCTGAAGAGGGTGTGGAGAAAAGGGAATCCTCTTACACTGTTGGTGGGAATGAAATTTGGTGCAACCACTGTGGAAAACAGTATGGAGGTTCCTCAGAAAAATAAAAATAGAGTTACCATATGATCCAGCAATCCTACTCCTGGGCATGTATCCGACAAAACTATAATTCAAAAAATACATGCACCCCCATGTTCATAGCAGCACTATTCACAATAGCCAAGATATGGAAACAACCTAAATGTCCGTTGACAGATGAATAAAGAAGATGTGTTACATACATACAATGGAATACTACTCAGCCACAAAAAAGAATGAAATAATGCCATTTTCAGCAACATGGATGCAACTAGAGATTATCATACTAAGTGAAGTAAGTCAGAAAGAAAAAGACAAATACCATATGATATCACTTATATGTAGAACCTAAAATATGACACAAATGAACCTATCTATAAAACAGAAACTGACTCATGGACATAGAGAACAGACTGGTGGTTGCCAAGGGGAAGGGGGTTGGGAGAGGGTTAGAGTAGGAGTTTGGGGTTGGTAGATGCAAACTAGTATATATAGAATGGATACACAACAAGGTCCTACTGTATAGCACAGGGAATTATATTCAATATCCTGTGATAAACCACAATGGAAAAGAATATTAAAACAAGAATATATATATTGTGTGTATGTGTGTGTGTGTGTATATATATATATATATATATATATATATAAAACTGAGTCACTTTGCAGTGCAGCAGAAATTAACACAGCATTGTAAATCAACTATACTTCAATAAACAAAAAATACTAAAAAAAAAAAAAAAAAAAAAAGCTCTTTCATGAAAAAAAATTGGGGCATTTATTCTCCAATTAAGAAACTTGTCCAATGGATCAGGCATGATTTCCCAGCAATTGAGGAATGTGGCCTTTGGTCTAGAGCTGCCCTGCCCAATATGGCAGTCACCTGTCACATGTGCTACGAAGATGTGCTCTAAGTGTAAAAGTCACACTCATGTTACAGAGGGTACAGCAATGCTAAAATATGCTGATTATTTTAAAACATTTTTGGCACATTGAAATATTTTTGGATATACTAAAATTAAATGAAATTGTTAAGATTTCTCCTGTGTCTTTACCTTTCTCAATGAGACTATCAGAAAACTTAAAATCCCATATTTGACATGAATCACATTTCCATCGGACAGCGTGGATCCAGAGCATTTTAAAGGAAGGTCTTCCTTTCCCAACAGTTTGTTCTTATCCACTTGACCTTGAACATTTCTCATCTAAAGTCAACAGAATAAGTGCTTCAGAAATGTTTCTTATAGAAAGGTTTTTTTTTCCTCCACTAAATACACAGTTTTAAACAATCACTTCTATCTTTCAAGTCTGATTTTTAAAGTCAAACAGTATGGATCTCCATGTGCTACACATGGTAGCTGGGTCTCCTGTGCAAAGCCAAGGGGCTATATCCACTTTCAAAGGCAGGACAAGTGTCACAGAAACAGATCACAGAGAAACATATTTGTAACATGCATGTGGTCAGGACCCGCTAATAGTATCTCTGTTAGTACTGAGATGACCACATCCTTCTGACCATTGTATTCTAAACATAATCAGCCTAAGATGTCATATGTGCCATATCCAGAGGCCTCCTTTTATGAGCAGGGTGAGGCCCACCTGAGAAGGAGTAATGCATGTCTTGCCTCTATAATCCTGGAGCATCCCTTCCCACCCTGAAAAGCTTCAAAGCTTCAGAGTGGCAATACTCCAGGAATCCAAGACCTCTCCCCTGCCCCATCGCTGAGATGCCACAGGAAAGCCCTGGAAAGGGTTATTGCTCAGGAGATGTGCACATGTCTGGATCCTTCCTGTGCTACTAAGGGATGTTGCTTCATTTATACATTCCCTGCCTCTGATCCCTGAGTGGTAACATGCCGGGGCATACAGAGGGAGGGGTGGTATAGGACTTGGAAGGATAGCATCTCTGATCCCTCTCTTTCTAACGATGCATAACTAGTGTCCTGCACTACACAATTCCATGTGTTGTTGGCACTGTCTCGGCCACACCCATCTTCTCCCTGTGGCTGTAGCTACCTTCCACATCTGAATGACTTGTACATATTTCCACTGCAGAGAAACAGACAAGCTGGCTTTACAAAGAGCTTTACAGAGATAGTTTGATTTCCAAAACAAATTATTCTATTGCTAAGACACAGTGAGTAAACCCAGACTGTTAGTGGGTAGTGATGAAGTACTGTGTTAGACTGGACATCCAATGTTCTTATATTACTTCTAGGCTTATTTATAAATTTATAACTATTGACCCGACCATTAAAATTGATACTTCTCAAAAAAAAAGTTGAAAATACAGGACCATAAAGACCAATGTCCATGATGAGCTCATGAACAAACCCAGATTGTGAATCATCCTACTTTAAAGCATGTGATTGTTTTTGATGGAAGGAATTCCTGGCATATTGTTGTCCACTAGTTATGACAGACACAGGGACATAGGTAGAAAGCTACAATATTTTCTGTAAATAATACTTCCTAATATATTATTTCATTTAATTTCTTTTTTTGTTATTGTTTTGGCTCTTGGATTTTCATTCAGTCTGGCCATCACTGTCTTACTGGTTGGGGAGATCAGCTGGGTTTGAGATTTTTTGCTGTTATGATTATTCTTAGGGCACAGTACTCTCTGTAGTGATAACCTGTGTTTAGGGTTGGGTTAGTTTTTCAGAGCACTGCCTGTTTGCCTTTTTTTTCTTTTTTAGTATCTTTATTGGAGTATAATTGCTTTACAATGGTGTGTTAGTTTCGGCTGTATAACAAAGTGAATCAGCTATACACATACATATATCCCCATATCTCCTCCCTCTTGTGTCTCCCTCCCACCCTCCCTATCCCGCCCCGCTAGGTGGACACAAAGCACCGAGCTGATCTCCCTGTGCTATGCGGCTGCTTGCCACTAGCTATCTATTTTACATTTGGTAGTGTATAAATGTCCACGTCACTCTCTTATTTCGTCCCAGCTTACCCTTCCCCCTCCCCGTGTCCTCAACTCCATTCTCTACGTCTGTGTCTTTATTCCTGTCCTGCCCCTAGGTTCTTCAGAACCTTTTTTTTTTTTTTCAGATTCCATATATATGTGTTAGCATGCGGTATTTGTTTTTCTCTTTCTGACTTACTTCACTTTGTATGACAGACTCTAGGTCCACTCACCTCACTTAATTTCAACCTTGCTGTTCTAGAAAGAAATTAATGCATAAATTCTTTCTACAAGTATATTTTTCACTCTTCCCATGCGTTAAGAGACAGGTGTTAACTATATTTCTGTATTCAGTAGTATAGGTGATCTCTGACTTAAGAAAAAAAAACTTCTTACATTTGCTGTGTCCCTACAGAGTTGTCTGTAAACTGAAGTAAAAGCCAGAGGAAAAAAACCCTCTGTTAAGCCAAGAATAACTACCTTAAATGTATACTGTCAGTTCAGATACTCATGGGTCAAGCTTTCTTGAAAGAAGAAAGACCTACCTGTACACCACAAAAACATCACCAAAAATCATCATTAGATTCAAATTCTTTCTAACCACCAAATCTATTGGGTAGTTATTGAAAATACTCATGGAATACTAATTTTAGAAAGGGTGTCAGATGCAACTTAGTTTAATCATATAGAAAGATTTTCTCTTCCTGAGAGAAGTGGTGGCTTCTACTATTTAAATACTCCCAGTGATAGACCTCGTTGCCCTGTTCCCTGGTTCTATTTTTATCTGTTTCTATAATTATTAAAAGATTCTCTCTGTTAAGCTGAACTGTATCTTCCTATAACTCCATTTCCATCCTCCCTACAGGGCCACCCCATAGCAAGCCTCATTCATCTTATCACCTGACAAATATCATGTTTAAAGACACCAAATATTAACTGCCACTTGCTGAGATTTTACTGTGTACTGGGCACCATATTAAGTATTTACATGTATTATGAATTCACTCCTCATAGCAACACAAAGAAATAGGTGCATGAATCCTCCTTCTACAGGGGAACAAATGGAGCAATGGTGAGGTTCCCTATCCCATCAGAGACAACCTAGATAGTGGAAGAGTGGGCTTTGAACCCTGGTGCCTGATACCAACACCTGCACTCTGGACACCCAAAGACACACATTTTAACCTGAACTGGTTCATGTATAGATCCTCTACTGCCATCCATGGAGGAAGCACAGGACCCAGGTTTATTCAAATTTTTGCAGTGTTAAGATGATACTACTTTACAGAAAAAACAAAAAATAAAAATTGAGTAACTCTTTGACATTAGGTAACACTTACGCTTGATCCCACTCCGTGGAACTATTCTTCCTAACCTTTTTCTCCAAATATGCATCAGAAATTGTTTGTTTCTAGTGTTTTCTTTCAGACATATCAGCTCATTCAAGGGTTGGCGTTCTGAAAGTAATTCTCAGAAGTTTGTACCACTCCTTTTTACGTTACCTCGGTAAAAAGTTCCTCTCTATATTTTGTACAAGTTATTTTCTTTCACAATCGAATAAGCTGCACAATCCCAACCATGTCACTTACTGAGAGGTCTGTTCATTTATTTCTTAAGAATTCTAATTCTCTTACACAGTATATTGCAGCTGTGAACAAAGCCAAATAAATTTCCTCCAAGAGAAAATATGGTTTTATCCTAGAGATACTTTTAATTATTAAGCAGTCCAACTTAATTCATCATTAGGGCCCATAATGAAAGGCAATAAGGCAATTCAGAAGGAATGAAGCAGAGGTACTATAAAATAAAATATAAAGTCATAACATTTATCACAGCTTGAAGGAGAGAAATTTATTCTGCTGGAAGCAATAATTTTAGATGTAAAACTTGAGCTGTTAAAGAACTTACGTCCACCCTGTGGTACATAGAAACTGGCTAGCTGTTCACAAAATGCAGTTCCTTTCCTTTTGGACACAGTTGGACTATGTTCCTTGTGGTTGAAAGTAGCCAGATGTGTGAGTTCTGGCCAATGGAATGGAGCAGCCATTTGGGGGGTCTGCACATAAAATCCTTCCTTGTAACTGTCCAGTCTTTTCTGCTTCTGGTTAGCTGTGATGGAGATGACCCCCAGGCCAGTCTGAGACCCATACATCGAAAATTGTAAGGCTACAAAACGGAAGGAAATGGAGGCTTTAAATTCGAACTTGGAGAAGACCTGCCAGATCAGGACGACTTCAAGGTAGACTCTTAGGTGAGTGAAAAATAAAGCTCTCTTAACATGAGATTTGAGGGGTCCAAGTTGTATCTATCATAGCAGCTAGCATTATTTGAACTAACACAGCTCCCGTTAATAAGCATAGATATCCATGGGTCCTGAGAAATCACAAAGCTTAATATATTTACTCTATATTTTATTTATTAATTAACATCTTTATTGGAGTACAATTGCCTTACAAGGGTGTGTTACTTTCTGCTTTATAACAAAGTGAATCAGCTATACATATACACATATCCCCATATCTCCTCCCTCTTGCGTCTCCCTCCCACCCTCCCTATCCCACCCCTCTAGGTGGTCACAAAGCACCAAGCTGATCTCCCCGTGCTATGTGGCTGCTTCCCACTAGCTATATATTTTACACTTGGTAGTATATATATGTCCATGCCACTCTCTCACCTCATCCCAGCCTCCCCCTCCCCCTCCCCGTGTCCTCAAGTCCACTCTCGACATCTGTATCTTTATTCCTGTCCTGCCCCTAGGTTCTTTAGAACCTTTTTTATTTTTTATTTTTTTAGGTTCCATATATATGTGTTAGCATATGGTATTTGTTTTTCTCTTTCTGACTTACTTCACTCTGTATGACAGACTCTAGGTCCATCCACCTCACTACAAATAACACAATTTCGTTTCTTTTTGTGGCTGAGTAATATTCCATTGTACATATGTGCCATATCTTCTTTATCCATTCATTTGTTGATGGACACTTAGTTGTTTCCATGTCCTGACTATTGTAAATAGTGCTGCAGTGAAAATTGTGGTACATGACACTTTTTGAATTATGGTTTTCTCAGGGTATATGCCCAGTAGTGGGATTGCTGGGTTGTATGGTAGTTCTATTTCTGGTTTTTTAAGGAACGTCCATACTCTTCTCCATACTGCCTGCATCAATTTACATTCCCACCAACAGTGCAAGAGGGTTCCCTTTTCTCCACACCCTCTCCAGCATTTATTGTTTGTAGATTTTTTTGATGATGGCCATTCTGATTGGTGTGAGGTGGTACCTCACTGTAGTTTTGATTTGCATTTCTCTACTGTTTGTTGGCAATCTGCACATCTTCTTTGGAGAAATGTCTATTTAGGTCTTCTGCCCATTTATGGATTGGGTTTTTTTTTTTTTTTTTTGATACTGAGCTGCATGAGTTACTTGTATATTGTGGACATTAATCCTTTGTCAGTTGCTTCATTTGCAAATATTTTCTCCCATTCTAAGGGTTGTGTTTTTGTATTGGTTATGGTTTCCTTTGCTGTGCAAAAGTTTTTAACTGTCACTAGGTCCCATTTGTTTATTTTTGTTTTTATTTCCATTTCTCTAGGATGTGGGTCAAAAAGGATCTTGCTGTGATGTGTCATAGAGAGTTCTATGTTTTCCTCTAAGAGCTTTATAGTGTCTGGTGTTACATTTAGATCTTTAATCCTTTTTTTTTTTTTTTGGCAGTACGCCGGCCTCTCACTGTTGTGGTCTCTCCCGTTGCGGAGCAAAGGCTCTGGACGCACAGGCTCAGCGGCCACGGCTCACAGGCCCAGCCGCTCCGCGGCATGTGGGATCTTCCCTGACTGGGGCACGAACCCGTGTCCCCTGCATCGGCAGGCGGACTCTCAACTACTGCGCCACCAGGGAAGCCCGATCTTTAATCCATTTTGAGTTTATTTTTGTGGATGGTGTTAGGTTTCATTCTTTTACATGTAGCTGTCCAGTTTTCCCAGCACCACTTATTGCAGAGGCAGTCTTTTCTCCACTGTATATTCTTGCCTCCTTTATCAAAGATAAGGTGACCATATGTGCATGGGTTTATCTCTGGGCTTTCCATCCTGTTCCATTGATCTATGTTTCTGTTTTTGTGCCAGTACCATACTGTCTTCATTAATGTAGCTTTGTAATATAGTCTGAAGTCAGGGAGCCTGATTCCTCCAGCTCTGTTTTTCATTCTCAAGATTGTTTTGGCTATTCGGGACCTTTTGTATTTCCCTACAGGTTGTGAAATATTTTGTTCTAGTTCTGTGAAAAATGCCATTGGTAGTTTGATAGGGATTGCATTGAATCTGTAGATTGCTTTGGGTAGTAGAGTCATTTTCACAATGTTGATTCTTCCAATCCAAGAACATGGTATATCTCTTCACCTATTTGTATCATCTTTAATTTCTTTCATCAGTGTCTTATAATTTTCTGCATACAGGTCTTTTGTCTCCTTAGGCAGGTTTATTCCTAGATATTTTATTCTTTTTGTTGCAATGCTAAATGGGAACGTTCTCTTAATTTCACTTTCAGATTTTTTATAATTAGGGTATAGGAATGCAAGAGATTTTGGTGCATTAATTTTGTATCCTGCTACTTTACCAAATTCACTGATTAGGTATGGTAGTTTTCTGGTAGCCTCTTTAGATTCTCTATGTATAGTATCATGTCATCTGCAAACAGTGACAGCTTTACTTCTTCTTTTCCAATTTGGATTCCTTTTATTTCTTTTTCTTCTCTTATTGCTGTGGCTAAAACTTCCAAAACTGTGTAGAATAATAGTGGTGAGAGTGGGCAACCTTGTCTTGTTCCTCATCTTAGTGGAAATGGTTTCAATTTTTCACCACTGAGAACGATGCTGGCTGTGGGTTTGTCATATATGGCCTTTATTATGTTGAGGTAAGTTTCCTCTATGCCTACTTTCTGGAGGAGTTTTATCATAAATTGGTGTTGAATTTTGTCAAAAGCTTTCTCTGCATCTATTGAGATGATCATGTGGTTTTCCTCCTTCAGTTTGTTAATATGGTGTATCACACTGATTGATTTGCGTATATTGAAGAATCCTTGCATTCCTGGGATAAACCCCACTTGATCATGGTGTATGATTCTTTGGATGTGCTGTTGGATTCTGTTTGCTAGTATTTTGTTGAGGATTTCTGTATGTATGCTCATCAGTGATATTGGCCTGTAGTTTTCTTTGTGACATCATTGTCTGGTTTTGGTATCAAGGTGATGGTGGCCTCGGAGAATGATTTTGGGAGTGTTCCTCCCTCTGCTATATTTTGGAAGAGTTTGAGAAGGATAGGTCTTAGCTCTTCTCTAAATGTTTGGTAGAATTCTCCTGTGAAGCCATGTGGTCCTGGGCTTTTGTTTGTTGGAATATTTTTAATCACAGTTTCAATTTCAGTGCTTGTGATTGGTCTGTTTATATTTTCTATTTCTTCCTGGTTTAGTCTCAGAAGGTTGTGCTTTTCTAAGAATTTGTCCATTTCTTCCAGGTTGTCCATT
This sequence comes from Stenella coeruleoalba, assembly GCF_951394435.1. Classification (NCBI taxonomy): domain Eukaryota; kingdom Metazoa; phylum Chordata; class Mammalia; order Artiodactyla; family Delphinidae; genus Stenella; species Stenella coeruleoalba. Next base: position 2,296,553 of record NC_137150.1, read on the forward strand.
TTATTGGCATACAGTTGTTTGTAGTAATCTCTCATGATCCTTTGTATTTCTGCCATGTCAGTTGTTACTTCTCCTTTTTCATTTCTAAATCTGTTTGAGTATTTTCCCTTTTTTTCTTGATGAATAACCAAGAGATCACTGAAGAAATCAAAGAGGAAATCAAAAAATACCTAGAAACAAATGACAACGAAAACACGACGACCCAAAACCTATGCAGCAAAAGCAGTTCTAAGAGGGAAGTTTATGGCAATACAATCCTATCTCAAGAAACAAGAAAAATCTCAAATAAACAACCTAACCTTACACCTAAAGCAATTAGAGAAAGAACAAAAAAAATCCCCAAAGTTAGCAAAAGGAAAGAAATCATGAAAATCAGATTAGAAATAAATGAAAAAGAAATGAAGACACAGTAGCAAAGATCAATAAAACTAAAAGCTGGGAGGCTTTCCTGGTGGTGCAGTGGTTGAGAATCTGCCTGCTAATGCAGGGGACACAGGTTCGAGCCCTGGTCTGGGAAGATTCCACATGCCACGGAGCAACTAGGCCCGTGAGCCACAACTACTGAGCCTGTGCGTCTGGAGCCTGTGCTCTGCAACAGGAGAGGTCGCGATAGTGAGAGGCCCGCACACTGCGATGAAGAGTGGCCCCCGCTTGCCACAAGTGGATAAAGCCCTCGCACAGAAACAAAGACCCAACACAGCAAAAATAAATTAATAAAAACTCCTACCCCCAACATCTTCTTTAAAAAAAAAAAAAAAAAACCTAAAAGCTGGTGTTTTGAGAACATAAACAAAATTAATAAACCATTACTCTATATTTTATATTTACCATTACATGTCATCTGGTTATACTAGTGTTTATTTATCTTTGAATGAGTTTTTGCTAAGGAATTTCATTATTAGATGGAGTAAAAAGAGTGAAACATTAATGTTAGAAGGACTAGGCCTGAGGGAGAAAACTATAAAACTTACTTGAAAGCCTTTGAAGGTAAGGTAGAAAGGCTAACAATTTAACTTTTTCCCAGCATCCTCCTCCCCAGTTTCTAGGCTTAGGTAGAACAATATTTAAAATAAGAAATTCAATATTTAGCTTTCCAAAAAATGAAAACAACATGAAAAAGTAAAACAGGAAGCGTTACAGAGTAAGACCGTCCTAGGTTCCTATCCTTTGCTAAAAATGCAGCTAGGAAGACCGAGATTTACATTTGCTGTGAGAATTAAATAAAACATTCAAGCACCTAGCATATAGTAGCTTTTCCATAATCCCTGACTAGAATAATTGAAAGCTGACATTCTTCTTTACTTTTTAGACATATTTCAGGGAAAATATGTTGAAGTTAGACACTTGGTAGAGAATACACACACAGACACATATACACACATGAATATTAACAGTTACTCAGCAAGTATAGGCATCTATGCAAACATGCAATATATACATTATTAAAGTCCTTATGCCCTGGAAAATTACACATTAAAAGTCAGAGGTGATAGAACAAAAATAGGTCAGGGCAGACCATTCTAAATTTATGCACCTTGTGATCAGAGTACAAACAAAATAACAAGCCTAATAAAAATTCTGGCACAGTCGAAAGACATGATGAATCCTTAGTAAATAAAACTACAGTATATAAAAGAATTTTAATTTACAAACAAACAAAAAGGGTGGGGTAGCCTGATGGAAGTAAGTTAAGAGAAGATTAAAACTGAGTCTTCTTCCTGCATCTTGCAGCAACATGGATGGACCCACAGATTATCACACTAAGCAAAGTAAGTCAGAAAGGGAAAGTGACACAAATGAACATATCTATGAAACAGAAACAGAATCACAAACATAGAGAATAGACTGGTGGTTGCCAAGGGGTAAGACGGTGGGGGAGGGAAGGACTGGGAATTTGGGATCAGCTGATGTAAACTATTTTATATAGGATGGATAAACAACAAGGTCCTACACAATAGCACAGGGAAATATATTCCATATCCTGTGACAAACCTTAATGGAAAAGAATATGAAAAAGAATATATATATGTATAACTGAGTCACTTTGCTGTACAGAAGAAATTAACACAACATTGTATATCAAACATACTTCAATAAAATGTTTTAAAAATTGAGTCTTGGAGACAAGGTAAAATGCCAAAAGATGAAGACTAGCATAATAAATGCTTCCCAGACAGAACATGTAGGTACACCAGGTCAGGAAAACACATGTAGAAATGGGCCAATGCACACAACCACATTCCCTCATAGCTTACTGCATTCAGCTGTGTTAGTAAACTTTAGTATGTTAAACATTAATGTGCCAGGAAAAACCAATGTGACCGCCATGTTTTTTTCTTTTTTACTATTCTTTTATTGAAGTATCATTAATTTACAATGCTGTGTTAGTTTCAAGTATACAGCAAAGTGATTCAGATATATATGTGTGTCTGTGTATATATATATATATATATGTATATATATACACACACACATTCTTTTTCAGATTATTTTCCACTATAGGTTATTGTAAGGTGTTTAGTTCACTGTACTATACAGTACATCCTTGTTTTTTACCTATTTTATATATAGTAGTGTGCATATGTTAATCCCAAACTCCTAATTTATCCCCCCCCACCACGATCGCCATGTTTTGACATCACTCTCCTATTTACCAATTGTGTATGTGTCAATGTGTATTACAGAAACATGTATTACAGCAGAATAGAGTAGGGGATCAACGAATATTTGTTGAATGAATAAATGGATAAATAAGTGCCTTACAGTTCTATGGGGGTAAAGACAGGCAAGTAATAAGAATATGGAGTATAAAATTTGTAGCATAAATCCTGACTTGGGTCCAAGTCAACAACTTATTGGCATTTAATCTCTTGAAGACTTGGTTTCTTCCTCCTTAAACAGTCCATCATGATAATAACTTACTTCCCAGGGTTATCTTGAAGAGTAAGAAGGATTTCTTGAAGAGTAAACATGCTTTGCTGTGTTTAATGGACTATACAAATGATTAGTTACCACTATTACCAATAGCGTGTTTCTCTGTTGAAGTGCTCAGCAAATGAACACTTCGTGGAAAACTGAGGATTCGGCTAGATCATGATGGGGAGTTGCACATGGACAGTTGAGGGATCTGAGAGAGCAGAGTGTGGGTCGAGGTTACAGAAGATGGAAATAAAATAAATTCACATTTTACCCAAACAATAGTGAGTCAACTAGATTGATAGGTTACTGCTGATAGGTTTTTGCTGACAGGTTACTGCTGGTAGGTTACTGCTGATAGGTTACTGCTGACAGCTCCTAGGACTAGAAACGTAAGATGGAGTTAATCTAGTAAGAGGCAGTACACATCAATGCATTTCCTTTTTTATTTTTTTCCCTATATCTTCTCTACAATGTGAATTAACTTTCATGTTAGCCAAAAAACACAGAACTCGCCATTTCTCAAGAACTACACATTTTAGAGCTAGAAAAGGCTTGGTGTTTATATAGTCAATTTATCCTCCTCCCACTAAGGTCTTTGATTTGACCTTATTTCTGCTCCTCAAGAAAGCATTTCCAAACCAAAGCAGCTAAATTCTGTTCATTATGTTGAACTAAGCTACACACATGTATTGGTCTTATCAAAGAGAAGATCCAAATTGTTAGGCTTCTTGCTTCATTGATTTTCCTTGACTGAAGCCGTTCATGTATTGGCTTTCAATGTGCAGAGCATATGGTGACTGCAGTCTCTTCTAGTATAGATTTTACTGCTACATATTTTAAAAAAGAAAAAGAGGTGTTTGCAAAAAAAATAGTAACATTAATATATATAGCTACTGTATGTTACACAGAGGTTCTCTTTAACTTTAGACAATTTTTTAAAGGAAGAATTTAAGGGAGCAAACACCATAAGTATCAATCACTCTGATGATAAAAATCCAAGTATACTTGACCAAATACGTGGACAAGAATCAGTATTTCATCTCCAAGCTGACCATCAGGCAAAGACTTGGAATATGCTGTAATACTGCACAGGACTTATGCACAGTCCTAGGTTCAGAAAAAAATCCCATTCAATTCCCAAGCTTTTCTGGGAGGCTGATAAAGACACAAGACCTTCTTCCCCAGTGACCCCCATAAACCACAGTCAGGTTTAGAACTGCACAGAGACCAATTCCAAAGGGAGTTCCTTGGATCACTCATCCCTAAGGTTTAGAATTATAGAGGGATGACTTCCAGGGGGTGTTCTTGGACTATCTGTCCCCAAGACAGTTGCAGAGAAGATTATTTCATTGTAAGATAATTTTGGAAAACATTGTTTACTGGATTCCTCTACTGGAAATGTGCAAAGTTCATTTGCATATAAAAGGCATGAAGAAGTGTTGCTGAAAACAAATATGTTTAGCTTTATTTCAGACAGTGTTTAACCAGATATCTACCCAAAGAAACTTTCTTTTCAGATACAGTTTCTCTACCCCAGCAAAGCACTTTGGGAAAAATGTGTTTAAAGCCTCTGTTTATTTAGGAAAGAAGCAAATTTCTTAAGCGGACTCTATACATCATCCTGTATCACTACTCACATTCCTCTACTCCTCTAGTCACAGCTACCATGCTTCTGCTCAGCTCTTCTTGCCCGTTGTACTAAATCCAGGGAATGTTTCTGACTCAGTTTGACTTTTTAGCACACTCAGCAACATGCAGCAGATATACCTATTGCTTCCTTTCCAAAATTTTCGTTTTCTTGGCCTCTCCCTATATCCCTTTATCTCTTCCCTCTCAATCTTCTTATAGCCAAGTCTCTTTTCTAGTCTGGTACCACCAAGAGTGGGCCCTAGACCAGTAGCATCAGCATTGCAACCTAGGGGATTTTCAGAAATGCAGAATCTCAGCCCTTACTTCAGACCCTACTGCATCAGATCTCTCGGCTGGAGCCTTGGAAACTTGTTAACAAGCCCTCCAGGTGATTCTGATACTAGTTTGAGAACTTTTACTCTACCCCCCATTCTGGTTCTTCTGGGGCTTGCCAATGGTTGTTTTCTCCTGGATTCAAATACCATCAACACACCGGTGTCTAGTATAACACTTATTGTATGGTGGGTGCTCCATAAATATTGGGTGATTAAATGAACATACAATTCCAGTCTACATCTCTAGCCGGCCCTGAATACTCTGACCAGATATCTACATTTGATGGTCTTTTGGCCTCTCAAATTCACCACGTACAAAACTGCCCTCTTTTTCTTCCTTCCCTTAACCCGACCCAATAATAATAATTAACACTAAATGTTATTTCTATGCTCCAAGCTTCCTGTGAATTGTCTTAGTCCTGTCAACACTACCTGTGAGGTGTATATGGTTAGTGCAGCATTACAGGTAAGGAGTCTTGAAGATCAAAGAGTTAACCTCGCCAAGATCACAAGGTTATAAAGGCTGGAACTCCCATACACCTTCAGGTATCTCTGATCCAACAATCTGAACTGTAATGTCTTCAATGGCACGCCTTAATCTGGTTATTTGTTATACTATTTTCACCAAAAATCTGTAACACATTCTAGATTTTCCTTCTGCCTGCATCTTTTACATCCAGTCAATCCAAACACTAGTACTCATCCATTCTCCAAACCCACTTTCGTAATTGTACCCCCAAACTCCAGTATCTCTCCCTGGAGTCTGACAAAATCCTCTCTACTGGATACCCACCCCTGGCACCATTGCCCAGCTACTAGCCATGGCAAGATTTGTAACACACACATAGGGCTACAATACCCCCTCCTTTATCTCGTCTCTGCAGAACACTCATCAACACTTACCACTGCGCATAAAATTGGGTCCAAACTCCATCTCATGAGCTTCAAGGCCCCCTTTTTCTGTTCCTCTTCATCAATTACCACTGCTTTCTTCCAACTCTACCCATTGGCTACAGTGACCTTTTTTCAATTCTTTGAATACAGTGGTTGCCAGAACTTTGCACTTATTCTTTACTACCTTCTCTCCCTCCCTCTACCTGGCTATTCTTATACTCAGGTATCCATGACTCCTCCTTGCCTAGATTAGATCCTCATTCGATAGGCTGTCTCCACACTCATTTCTTCAGTCTAATTTTTGTTGAGATGCGTGTATTCTCTGAGAGGGGCTGGGGGCTTCCTTCTGTATCCCAGGGCTCAGCTCAATGACTTAAGCCTGGTTAAGTGAATACAAAAAGTCACCAGAGCATTCACTGTCTTGTCCAGTGCAGACAAGGAAACCAACAATTAAAACACTGGGCCTTAAGTGCTTTGATAAGTGAAATACAACTATGGTAAAATAGTCCTGAGTGCATTTGTAACAGAAAACCTGACTCAGTGGTATGAATGGATGTTGATCAATAGATGTTAATCAGTTGGCTGATGCCACGGCTCAGCGATGCTTTCAAGGATCCAGGCTCTAGCAAGGTCTACGATTTACCATCCTTGTGGTGCAGGACTGTTCCTTGTTCTTGTCTCACGCAAGATGACTGCTGCTTCTCCAGCTTTCAAGTGGGAGGAAGGAAAGAAGGGCCAAGGACAAAACGCTTGCCAGCCCAAACTCTTTTTTTCTTTTCAAATGGAGAAAAGAAGGCGTGTCCAAAAGCCCCACTCTAGTAATCTCCCCCAGTGTTGCACTGGCCAGAACCATGCCACCTGGGCATCCCCAAAGAGCAGGGGGCTGTGGTCAGAGGTGAGTCGGCCTGTCACTGCTGGGTACCATCACCGCAATCACCAGAGCAGAAAGATGAGCAGAGTGAGAACAGATGTGCTCTGAGGCATAAAGTAAGCAGAGAGTTTTTCAGACTGTGCTAAACCCAGCCTTAGACAATGAGAAAAACAAGAAGAGATACAATTGGATTTGTGTTTTAGAAAGCTCATTTTCACTACAATTCTAATCACATCCGAAACTACCAAATCGGGAACTTCCAAGGGCCCAGGGTAGGAAGAGATAGCTTTTCACGCTATCATCTGTGAAATGAGTAAATCACAGAGTCACCGTTCTCTAAGTTAGCACTGTGGTAGAAGCTTCGGTTAAATTTAATTTAAAAAAAGAGAGAGAGAAAGAGAGAAAGAAAGGGAAATATGGCTTAAGAAAATTAACTGTAGCCAAGAAAGAATGACCCATGATTCTAAAAGTACAAAAAACAAACTGGAGCCGGGTACGTGCTGCGTCCCAGACATCTTCACATACTGTGGCAGCCACAGATTCACCTCACAACCTCCAGCAACGGGGACAGTTCCGGTGCCAGGACCCCGCAGCTGTGTGGAGATTTTCTTAGACAGCCTGGAGGTACTGCTTCCCCAGCCTTGTTCCCTCCATCCTTCCCTGGTCTCTGGCCCTCTTCGTTTTCCCAGGCTCCCTCCCCACCGTCTCTCACAGGCTTTTTCCCCAATGACATCCTTGCACGTTTAATCTCATCTTGGTGTCTGCTTCTCAGAGGGCTCAGAAAAACACATGTTACATCATTTAATCCTCAGACAGTCCTAGGAGGTCAATGCCACCTTTTGCACTTCAGGGACGAGGAAAGTTAAAGAACTTGCTCAACCATAGGCCCCCGTTTAGTTAGTTAGCGCCAGAGTAAAGCGTCCAACTATTTTATGACAGTAAGTCCCTACATACGAACCTTCAAGTTGTGAACTTTCAAAGACGTGAACGTGGGTTCGCATGTCCAATCATGTAAGTTAGTTCCTGTGTCTGGCGTACACTGTCATGTGTGCATCCGCTACAAGTGGTTGTGCTTTTGTGTACTTTACTGTATAGTACTGTACAGAGTACAGTAGTACAGTATGTTTATTTTAAGCCCAGGATGTCTGGAAGCAAGTGCAAAAGCAGCAGTGATGTAGCTGGTACTGCTAAGAAGTGCCAACTGTTGTACTGCACTACTGTACTTTTCAAGGTACTGTACTATAAGATTAAAAATGTTTCCTTTATTTTTTGCATGTTTGTTTTTTATGTATTATTTGTGTGAAAAGTATTATAAACCTATTACAGTACAGTACTATATAGCTGATTGTGTTAGTTGGGTACCTAGGCTAAGTTTGTTGGATTTACGAACAAATTGGACTTACGAACTCATTCCTAGGTAGTGGACTTGCAGTATTTTTTTTAAATTAACATTTGATTTTTCTCCACCTTAAGGAAAAAGATTCCACGAGACACACATGGAAACCGAGGCCAGCTTCACAATCAGACTGCAACTGTGACCTGGGGAACAAATGACAGAGTGGTAGCACTCCTTCAGAGAAACACTCTTCTCACTTCCAGGACCTGTAACTTTGGTACCAGAGAGACTATAAAACGTGACACCTCCCAAAAACTATTTTACATTGTAGCAGTTAAATGTCTGTTTTTTTGCAATTAAGTTGAAATCGCCTTTTAAAATGCACGGTTCCTCTGTGTTACCAGACACAAAATATGTTTCTCAAAATATGCTCCCTTTACTGGCCCTGACCTGAAAATTCACCAGAAAACATGATGTATTCCACTTGAAGATCAAGGCCCTGAACAGAGATTTACTGGAGAATTCTCTCATCTTAAGAGTTGCATTGTTAACATTTTATTAGTATATTGACTTTTTTTTCAAGTGTTTGTCATTATTGGTAATTTTCATGGTTACTTAATCTATGCCATTTTAAAAAGTCACTCTGGGTCCAGTTTCCCCTTTATTTTTCTGTTTTATAAGCAAAGGTATCTTGGCTTGGAGAAGGACCAGGAGAATTTGAGCCTTTGCCTCCAGTTTGGGGCTCAGTCCCAGGGCAAATCCCTCCAGTCAATCAGGGCGTTCCTGGGCCTTGGTGGCCCTTTCTGAAAAGCCTGATCACATCACCTGTCCAGGACGTCAGAAGGATTTTGAACAAAGATGAAGCATACACAGCTGACCCTGGAACAATGCGGGGATTAGGAGCCAACCCCCCACCCCACCCCGCAGTTGAAAATCTGCCTATAACTTTACAGTTATACTATATATCAAATCATCTGAATGCTTTTAGACATACGTATCATTTACACAAAACATTGAGTATTTTAGAGAAGCTCTTGGTCGTCGGACCTGGACTACTGCATTCCTGCAACCTGGTTCACATAGAATTTTGTTTTAATATATTTTTATGTTTGTGGTCTTATGCTACTTCTCCACCACAGAGCATTTTAATTTTACTTCCTGTGGTCCAAAGGCTATCCTACTGTAAAAAACAAAAATTCTTTTGGGTTGAATTATCATTACAGTTATTATCGTATTTTTGAAATTAAATATTAAAAACTCTTGGAAATTCCCTGGCAGTCCAGTGGTTAGGACGCTGTGCTTCCACTGCAGGGGGCCGGGGTTCAACCCCTGGTCAGGGAACTAAGATCCTGAAAGCCGTAAGGCCAAAAAAAAAAAAAATTCTTATAGCTATTATACATAAGGAGAAACTGTATTAAAAATTTATTTTAGTGAGATGGAGCTTTAAGCTTTTTAGTCAACCTTGGAAGCATCTCAGAAGGTTTTTCTAAGACTTATCAAATGACTATGAATTATGCCTCTTACTCTTTTGCTCAGGGATACCTCATTTTTCTCAACATACTTTGAAAGATTTGGAAAAATCAAGTATTAACTTAAAAACACCCTTCCCAATATAAAGATGATAAAATATTTTGATCTTATCATGTGCTTTGTATTGGTGCTAACCAACCTTTAAACTACAGATTTAGTGCTTGTAATTTATGTAAAATGGCTACCATATAACTAGAATGGCAAAGTCACTGTCAAACCAATCAGCCAGATGAGACTGACTTACTTTATCATTTTTCATTTCAAATAAACATGGTAAGAAACATTCCTCACGTGACCAGAACACTCTTTATTTCTGAGAGAGAGGCAGATGGGCGGGGAGTTAAGCCATCTCGGACAAGCCAGGAGATGAAAAGGGGTGGTTGCGGAACAGTCTCTTCATTCTCATTTCACTCTACAATATATTTAAATTCAGAAGTTCTCGACACAAACCCATTTATCCATTTCTATCGTCTCAGACTGTCCTCAACAGAATATGGCTGAATCTCAAAGCTCTAACAATGAGCACGGGCAGGATTCTGGAGGGTCCGATGTGTTCCTTTCTTTTGTAAAGTGGAAAAAGTTGGGGAAGAACTGGTTTCAACTAAGGATGGATGTGAGGCTAGAAAACAATTCCCTGGAAACTCACACTTTTGCTCCATTCATTTACTTTCTCCAGAGGGTTTACAGGTTAGGTAGAGAGGCATACCCCACACATAAAACCTAACAAAGGGACTTCCCTGGTGGTCCAGTGGGTAAGACTCTGCCCTCCCAATGTAGGGGGTCTGGGTTCAATTCCTGGTCAGGGAACTAGATGCCACATGCATGCCGCAACTAAGAAGCCTGCATGCCACAACAAAGATCCCAAGTGCCACAACTGAGACCCATCACAGCCTAAATTTAAAAAAAAAAAAAAAAAGCCTAACAGAAAGAAGGAGAAGTGTTTTGGAAGCAGTGTTCATCGTCTCTGGGGACCGACCGGTAAATCTGATCAAATTCTAGATCTGCTACTTCCCAGCTGTAGGAACTTGGACGAGGTGTGTAACCTTCTTGAATCTCAGGAACAGCATCAATCTCATATGGACAGTTAAGGGGTTACATGAAGATATATGTATAAACACTTAGCACCTGGTAAATGCTCAACAAAATATCAGCAAGGCACATATAAACACCTAATGACTATATAGTTTAAAGGTGCTTCCAAAGAAGTGAAAACTTGGAGAAGAATTGCTCCCTCCCGCTGCCAATCAGAAGAGGTTCCCCAAAGGAAGGTGACCCAGGCATCATCAGAAGACTTAGGACAAGAAAGAGGAGCTGACAGAGATACTGGGCAAGTATTTGAAATCTCTTATGTATGGTCTTAAGAATTGGTTATCACAGGCTTTGGTGACATTGTGCTTATTTTTATTATTATTATTATATATTTTTTTTTTGCGGTACGCGGGCCTCTCACTGCTGTGGCCTCTCCCATTGCGGAGCACAGCCTCCGGACGCGCAGGCCCAGCGGCCATGGCTCACAGGCCCAGCCGCTCCACAGCACGTGGGATCTTCCCAGACCGGGGCACGAACCCGTGTCCCCTGCATCGGCAGGCGGACACTCAACCACTGCGCCACCAAGGAAGCCCTACTATTATTTTTTTAATCCCCATAACTTTGGATTTTGTTCTCTTCTCATTCTGTTCTCTTTCTTTCAGATAAGGGTCCCATGATAATGCCCACTACTTTCCAATCCTTTTTATTTCCTTTCAAGATACTTTTTTTTTTTTTGGCTGCACTGCATGGCATGTGAGATCTTAGTTCCCCAACCAGGGATCCAACCCACGCCCCTTGCACTGGAAGGGCAAAGTCTTAACCACTGGACTATGATGGAAGTCCCCTGAAGATATTCTTAATTTCATTGGTTTGTGTCTACCCATCATGCTCCTGGGCTCAACTGAATATCCCATCACACACGGGCAATTCTAGCCCCCAGCATACCAGGAAAGGGCACAGCCTTTGAGATTGTTCTGTGGATGACATGTACAATCATGGTGCTATCCTGTTCTTTCCTTTTTCATGCCATCTGCCATCAATTCACACCAAGATTTTTACCAATTTACACTGAGTCTTATCCCTAAGATATTTAACAGAACATAAATTCCTGCTGGTAGAGGGAAGAAAGTAAAAGATAAGATGAATATTTTAAGTCTTGGATTATGGAGAAACCTATCATATTTTAGTCTTCCAATACTGGATCAATGAACCTTGTACGCATGTATTCCAAATTATGTAAATGGGTTATTATTTTAAAACTAGAGAGTTATCTATTGTTTTGCATTCTTTCTGTTATCAGCATTCAACTTTTCCCTATAATTTTATTACACCATCACTTTCACAGTATGGCTGTTCAAACTGCATGTGCTACTTCGCTCAAATTAGACCCACTTAGCAACATTTTTAAGAACTAAAATTGTGCTGAAACGCATTTACATCAGCCCTCTCATCTCATCTTTAGAGAAACAGGCAAACAACTCTATTGTACCAGTTTTCAAAAAATATTTCTTAAAGCAAGCTTTGGCAAATTAGATAATTACTAAGCAAAAACAATATGGGGCTCAACATGATGCATTAACAGTTTCTAATGTTATTGAACTGAACGACAAGAGAGGCACTTTGTTCTTACTTACTTGGCAGACAATTATTCTTTGCTCCAGCAATACTTCATGTGCATACTTCCAAGGAAGACTCATGAATGCAAAGGTTCATTAAGGGAATGAGAGAATCGATTGTAAAATGGAAAAGGCCGGGTGAGGTCATATTTCAAAGAGATGAATATGGTACACTCCATTATGTTGTAATCAGCCCCTCTCTTTCATTCCACAAACTGTCATAGTTAATCCTAATTTTTAAAAAAGGAAAAACAATTCTTGCAGTCTTTGGACCACCTTCACCCTAAAGCCAGGGAAGGAGTCACACATGCTGCAGGCATTTTCCATTCAACGCCATCCTTGGAGTCCACCAAACCAATGTTCGTGACCATTTTTCTCCTTAATAAGAAAAACATTCAAATGCTACTATTATTGCTGCCCTGGCAAGCCACACTTAACAGATGGTACTTGCCCTGTACATGACACTTACAACATCAATCAAGACTGAATTTTATCTCAATTTATTATGGTTGCTGTCCAAATGAAAAAATGCTTATATCGTAAAAATGTCTTGCAATATAAATGTGCTAATGATGTAATCACAGGTTTCAGGCAAAAAAAAAAAATCCTGATTTGGGTTAAACATTTGCCCATCCTTCCTCCTAAATTTTTCATTGAGGTTAAACATAACAAAATGATGGAACCATTAAGAGGAAATGCTGGTACAAAGCAGAAGTCACATGTTAAATATTTTATATCTTTATGAGGGAGCTTTATTATATTTTCCTTCTTTAAGAAGAGAGTTGATATTTCCAAATGATCTGCGATAAATGACTTTAATTTCACTTTCATTTAAGGCTCATCTGCAATTTTTTTTTACCCCTTGAAACAACCATTCATCAGGGAGCAACACTACCCAGGCTATTAGTCTGGAATTTATCCTCGGCCACAGCTGTTGGCTGGCAGAAGCTCCTCTGGGTCCTACTCAGATCCCACTGAGCTTCTGTCCCCAATTAAGGGGACAGGAAGATGTTAAGAGATGCTTTTCACCAATGGCAAAGAAAATCAGGCAATGTTCTGCCTCTCACATGACTGACCAGTGACTGGATCTTTCGACAAACAGCCCAGCAGGTTTCTCAAGAGGCTGGAAGGTCTGGGAAATAAAGTACCTATTCCAGGCTGCAAAATCTTCTTCAGTGGTTCTCAAACCTAAGCATCTGGAAAGCTTGTTACTCTTTCCATTCCAGAAGGTAAGGCCAGCTTCATGATCATGGGAACTTTTGGCACAGGGCCTCCTGCTTGGTTTAAGGCTCTTCTGGTTTTGTCTTGAAATTTTAAATAATTTTTGAACTAAGGGCTCCACATTTTCATTTTTCAATGAGTCCTACAAATTAAGTCCTGGTCCTGACAGAAGTTCACAGGTACAGCAGAACTGACATTTCTAACAAGATCCAGGTGATGCTGCTGCTGCTGGTCTGGGGACTACACTTTGAGAACTACTGCTAGAAGTCAGATTGCTAAACATTTGATTTTCCAAGCCATCTCAAGAAAGAGATGGTCATGAAACATAATTCTGGCCAATGAATTGTGAATAGAATTCTACTAAGGATGGCCTCCCTTCCTGCGCCCACATAACCCTTCCAAAAAATAGATTCTCCATTGTTCCCCCTGTCCTTCCTGCCTGGAATGCAGTGGTAGGGCCTGGCAGCACAGCAGCCATCTTGCAACAAGAGTTAAAGCTGAACATGCTGGAGCAGATTTCTACCCTAGGGAAAGGAGGAATTCCTAGGAAATAGAGCTGACCAGAAAAAGAAATCTGTGTACTACAATTATTATGTAAAATGCAAACGTGTAAAAAAGTACTCATCCCAAACCTTACCAAAACAAAACACTGTCAACAATTGTGTATTGTGCCTTCTGATATTTTCGTTCTATACAAAGGGTTATTTTTGGACATTGCTGTGATCATACTGTATAATCCTACTGTATATTAGATTTTGTATCTTAATGTAATCATAGAAATAGTAATTACCAAGGCTGTTGTCTAATTGTACTTATCATTCTCATGATAAAAATGTTCTGAAATTGTTTGTGCTTCACCGTTTGCAAGGCTATTTCACAAGCACTTTCTCACTTGCTGACAACAATCCTATGAGTTGGGCATGAGAGGGAGCAAGGCCCCAGTGCGGTGATGAAGCATCAGAGCTACAGAAACGTCCAAGGGTGCCCAGCCCACCAGCTAACAGAGCAGGCACCCGAACTCTGGGCTTGACTCCTAACCCCATACCTGTCCACTCCAAAGGGAAAAATAATCTCTTTTCAAGGTCATACAACACCAAATAAGCCATGAGGTCTAAAGTCTTTACTTCCTCTATTTGTCCAATGAAGGAAGTTGTACTAATTTTTCATTTTCCCCTAGTTCTAAGAGATGCCTCTGGGAAAATAAAGAGGTTCCATAATGAGTATGTGCTGGAAGTCTGAATTCTACAAATTTCTTCTTGGCAATTCACAATGCAAATTATAAAGTAAAGGTTCTTAAAAGCCCTGTAGTTATTTTCAAGTTTTGTTTAAACCAAAATTTGTCAAAGTTATTTGACCATAGAAGACTTTCTTCAAGGAAAAAAACTCATCAAAATTTCTCAGCACGTGGTGTTCTATGGTTCTGTTGTGGTATTTTCTGGATAGAAGCCCCTTCTGGTTTTAAGATTTTATTGAGTACAAGAAATGGAAGACCCAGAAAAGGAATGACCACATCAAGTTATCAAGTATTAATTTTGTACCCAAAACATTTTATCGAAATAAATATATAGTTTTTAAATATAGTTTTATATTTTTAATATACTTTTATAGTGTATAATTATGGCCTTTGTAAGGATTAAGAAACTTGGTCACTCAATGTCATGAAATTTTTATGAAAATAAAAGTGGGGTATTAAATCCAGGAGCACTCTTCCCCTTTACAAAAGCATAATTCCAGACAAAAGAAATTTCTTTTGAAAAATGCCATGATCAAGAACTACATGTTACCCAAAATTAATAGCCTTAACTTGAGTTGCAGAAATCACCCTGAGCATTTTACTCCATATATTTATTTTACTATTAGGTTTTTCAACGAAGTTCACTTTTGTCCCATTTAACTGAGTTAAACAGTTATGCCTAAGGTTAGAAATTATGAAATTATGGATACGAACAACTACCCCAAATGGCAATGCCCTGCTTTATAAAGGAGGAGAGATAGGGCATGATGCTGGCTTTACACGTTTATTTAATTAGCAGCAGTCTAATTTAGACATAAGTGTCAGAGACAGACATCAGGGATGCCAAATCAGACAGCCTCTGACTCCCAGCCATTTTCCACGAGCTCAACTTACAGACAACAGCTTCCCATTCAGACAAATTGAGACGTGTTATTTTCCTCGAAGTCTGGCCAGTGGTTGGATGTGAAGGGTTAACTTCTGGGTGAGTTCAACGTGTGCGTTATTTTTCTGGGTCAGTTTCTATAATAGCTCAAATTCTGGTAGGAGACATATCTAAAATTGAGGTTTATCTTTCCACTCTATGAGTAAATATTGCTCCATGTTAAATTCATCAGTCATTCAAAGAAGTCTAGGTTATTCTAGCAAGCTTTGGAGAAATACTGAGATAAGCAAGAGGGAGGGTATGGACTATACTCTTTAAAGTCCTTTTTTATTATAATAAAATGTGCATAACAAAATTTGTAACTTTAACGATTTTAAGCGTACACTTCAGTGACCTTAAGCACATTCACCATGCTGTACAACCATTGCTACCACCCATCTGCAGAACTTTATCAACCTAAACTGAAATTCTACCCATTAAATTATAACTCCCCACTTGTCCCTCCCCTCAGCCCTGGCAACCACTATTGTACTCTCTGTCTCTGTCAATCTGACTGTCCTAGGTACCTCATATAAGTAGAATCATACAATATTTTTCCTATTGAGTCTGGCTTATTTCACTTAGCATAATGTTCTCAAGGTACATCCACGCTGTAGCATGTTACAGAATTTCATTCCCAATTAAGGCTGAATAATATTCCATTGTATCTATATGACACATTTTGTTCACCCATTCATGGATATTTTAATCGTTTCCACCTTTTGGCCATTGTGAATATTGCTCTTATGAACAAATATCTGTTTGAATCCCTGATTTCACTTATTTAGGGCATATACCTAGGAGCTGAAATGCTGGATCACATGTTCATTCTACATTTAAATTTTTTGCTGAACTACCAGACTGGCTTCCACTGCAGATGCACAATTTTATATTCCCATCAGCAACAAACAAGGATACCAATTTCTCTGTATTCTCACCAACAACTGTATTTTACAATAGTCATCCTAAAGGCTTCACTGTTTCCTTTAAAAGACCCAATTGCAGGGAGCAAATGGGAGAGAGATAATTAGTATATGGAAAAAGAAAAAGATGTAAATTTCCATTAATCCATAAGCGCATTTTAAACATTAACACTTAGATAAATAAGCCTTTTTTTAATCTGTAGCACTGGTTCTCAAAGTGTGGTCTGTGGATGCATGTTCTAGGACTCCACCCCAGACCTAGTAAATCAGAAACTTTGGGGGTAGAACCCAGCAGTCTGTTTATATGAGCCATCCAGGTGATTCTGATGTGCAAAAGCTTAAGAACCACTAATCTAGGGCTCAGGATTACTAAGAAGCGGCTTGTAAAAAATGCAATCCAAGTCTACCTGGGAGCTGCCTATAATCTAAATAGACTGATAAAATCAATTTTTACTCTACCTATTTAATGAATTAGCTGTGTAATATTAGTCCACAAGATTCTGAGCCCCAGTTCCTTTATCATAAATCATTGAGTATATGATCCAGCAATCCTACTCCTGGGCATATATCCAGACAAAACTATAATTCAAAAAGATACATGCACCCCTATGTTCACAGCAGCCCTATTCACAATAGCCAAGACATGGAAACAACCTAAATGTCCATGGACAGATGAACAGATAAACAAGATGTGGTACATATATACAATGGAATATTACTCAGCCATAAAAATGAATGAAATAATGCCATTTGCAGCAACATGGATGCAACTAGAGATTATCATACTAAGTGAAGTAAGTCAGAAAGAAAAATACAAATCCATATGATATCACTTATATGTGCAATCTAAAATATGACACAAATAAACTTATCTATGAAAGAGAAACAGACTCACAGACATAGAGACCAAACTTGTGGTTGCCAAGGGGGACAGGGGTGGGGGAGGGATGGATTTGGAGTTTAGGATTAGCAGATGCAAACTATTATATATAGAATGGATAACAACAAGGTCCTACTGTATAGCACAGGGAACTATATTCACTATCCTGTGACAAACCACAATGTAAAAGAATACCAAAAAAAGGTATATATCAATATATGGGTAACTGAATCACTTTGCTGTACAGCAGAAATTAACACGACATTGTAAATCAACTATACTTCAATAAAATAATTTTTAATTTAAAAAATAAATGGTTCAGTAAATCAAATAATTCTTTGCATTCACAACGTGGCTAACTGGTGCCAGAGGCCTAGCTTTCAGCCTGTCTCAGCTTTTGACATGCCTTCCTCACACTAAGCGTAATCATTTCTAGCTTCTGATTTAAAGTGAGAATTACACAACTCTTCCTTTCACTTGGACACTTAGAGGCCATTGTAAGGTTATTAATTGGCCTAATTTCAATATGGTTGTGTCTCAGGGAACAGGGAGGCCCGAGGGGAGGAAGAGAGATGGGAGAATGGCCCATCGGTGGAGCAATCAGAACACAGAGAACATACGACCAAGTTAGCTGTCTTACATGGGTACAGTTTGTGGCACCTCAAAACAATTACAACAGTAACATCAAAGATCATTGATCACAGATCACTATAACAAATACAATAATAATGGAAAGGTTTGAAATGTCACAAGAATTATCAAAATGTGACAGAGAGGCACGAAGTGAGCAAATGTTGCTGGAAAAACTGTGCTGATAGACTCAGGGTTTCCACAAACCTTCAATTTGTGAAAAATACAATATCTGCAAAATGCAATTAAGCAAGGTATACCTGTACGTCTCACTGGCAGAAGGAAAAGCCTCTCTATATATGTTCTTCAGCTCAGTTTAAATGACAGTCCTTTGAGAAGCTTCACCAACTCTCCTCTTTAACCCACACACTTAGCTCAAACCTCTCCTATAATTTGTACCATTTTGTTTTGTCCTCATTGGCTACTGGTCTCCATAATGGCAAGTACTACGTCTTCCTTATTTTTGTTTCTCTAGCATCTAACATACTCTTAATATATTGTGGTTACTCTACAAATATGCTAAATAATTGAATTCTCTTTCTTACTGATATAATTTTATCATTGCTAACCAAAAGCAGACTAAGTCACAGAACTTTCTGAATAATTATCACCGAAAAGCACAGGCTTACATTTAGTAGACTAAAACTCCCTTTGTTCTTGCCCTTTTGAAGTCACTGGTTTATTTGAAAAGCAAATGAAAGTGTTATAAACATTCTTCCTAGAAAATGCACATGACTACATGCATAAAAGCAATTTTTTGTACGCAGGTATTTTTATTACATTAGGGGAAGACATTTGGGGTAAAAAGGTCTATTGTATTCATCTCTGTCTTATAATACCTTGCACAGAGTGGGTGGTCAAAAAATTAAAGCTATGAATAACTTCTTGAACGTTTAGGTGAATACCAGGCAATCCATTCTAAACATTCCTTTTATTCCTCTATTTTGAGATTGTGTTTACTTAACAAATCTGGGCAACCATACGTAAATGTTGTCCTTCCTGAAACAAAACTCTCCCAGGGACCACCCCAATGTTTGTCAAGGTTAAGACAGCAAATGAATTAACATGATTCAGGTGCACATTAATCCCATGTGATTGGTGAGAAACCTTTGTAAAGCTGTCAGTAAGCAGGTGTCCCACTACTGGAGCTCAAAGGCTCTCCCCTTAGGCAGATATGGAAGGGAATCTGGCTTGATAACTAAATGTCACCCTGGTGCTGTATGTGTGTGGTACAGGAAACAGACAAAACTCTGTTGAATCAAGCTACTCTGAATGTGGCCCCTCTGCAGACTCAGAAAACAGCAACCTGAATGAGAAGCAGTCATCACAAGATCACTGACAACATGGTATCTGGAGAAAGTTTCCAATCTCTAACATCTGACTACATGTCATGTTAGACCATCGACTGAATTTAACATCATGCTTTGGATGTGCATCTTTTATATTTCTTTAATGGAATATATTACACATGAATCCATGCTGGAAAAAAAATACAGAGGTAACTACTGTCCCTTGCCTTTTACAGATAAGAAAGCACTTTCAGCAATTTTCTCTCTAAATCTTTGGCAAAGTCATAATCCCTTGATTTGGGGGGTCACCGATTCCTCTGAGAAGGCAATGAATGTGTTTTGGTTATTCTCCCTGGAAAATGCTTACTGAAAAACTCACGAAAAACACACATTTTGCCTCCTGGCTTATGTTGCAAAGTTTAATTCGAAGTATAACTTTAAAAAAATGCAGAGAACATATCTTAAATCTCAATTAACCTAGCCTCCTCTGTCAGTCCCCTCCATTGGGTTGGTGGAGGGAAATAGTTGACCAGTTTATACCACCAACTGGAGTAGCTTTAACCAGTCCCTAGGGATCGTATTCAGCTCCACTTTATAACAATATACCATCTCTCAGAGCACCCTCAGTCTTCCACCTCCAGCCTATTTTCTCCCTAGGAGAGCATCAGGTGCAAGATTAGGGAAGGCCATCCACATTCCTTCCTTCCTAAGATGACATTCAAGTGAATTAGAGAAGGTACGTCACTTTCTACCTATCTCAGTGTGGATGAGTCAGGCTCCTTGGGGACCATGTCCTAGTCCACCTGGCTACTTCTAGCCCTGGAACATCCCCTGCTGATGTGCAGGGGATGGCTTAACCCACCACCTGTCTCCCCACAAGTTCTTACTCCCTCAGAGGTCTAGCTGGGCAGCCACTGGGCCTGGACCAGTCTTCTCAGAAGGTCTCTACCCCTTCATGCTAGTGATGCCCTCTGACAAGCTCTCAGCCACCATCTCACCCACTTCTATGGGTGCATCTCCAGAATCAAGGGTGACTCAGGAAACCTGAGCCCTAGAGGTGTGCACCCAGCTGTGAGCAGCCTGGGAGGTGGTGCTCCCCTCCATCCTCTGTAGGTCAACAGGTGGAAGCTCCGGCTCTGTCTTTACTTCTTCTCTACTCACCTATTCTAGAACATTTGACTGTTTTTTCCGCATTTCTCTTAGGCCAGAAAATGGTTAGACTTTTCTTTAATACCCCTGTATCTGTTCCTGTTGCCTGACTTTTTTTCACTATTAAAGCTAATGTTTACTTAGCCATAAAGAGAAATTCTGATAAAGGCAAATGATCATTAGCATTAACTTTATGTTACAGGAATGGGGATGGGTAAGGAGTGGGTAATATTTACTGGATGTTTACCATATACTGAGAAATGCATATGAAGCATTTAAAATAGTATCTCATGATACCCACAACTAACCCATAAGGGAGGTGATATTATTATTCTCACCGGGGAGATGGGAAAACTGAAGCACAACCAGGCTAAGTACCTCGCCCAAGACCACTCGGCCAGCAAGTGGACAGACAAGATTCAAGTGCAGGCCGTCTAAACTCCAGAACCCACAGTGTTAACAGATACATACCACAGACCACCTCTAGCATGACTGAAACACAGCCTTGCTTTGAGGACAGTCAAAATCAAAGATAGAAACATGTGCAGATAGAGACTTCAAAGGTAAAATGTCATGCAATATCATCGAAAATTAAAATGTACAGTCCTTGGTAGGGTTACTTTTTTCCATTCAGTACTTCATTTGCTTAAAATCAAATTTTATGGGCTGTATTGGTCACAACTTTGCCAACAGATTCAAATGCACTGAGTTTTTCCATGTTCATTTTAACCTTGGTGCTACTTTACTCACAAGGGTTAAGTCATAGTTTACCAAGGCTGCTGATAGGCCTCCATCCCAAAACCCCCTTGTTATCCCCATTTTACAGATGAAGAAATGGAGGCTCAGCAGGGTTCAGTAATGTGTCCAAGGTCACACAGCTGGTAAGTGAACCCAAACTCAAGCTACATCTGTCAGACTCCAGAGCCCCCAGCATCATGCAATAGTGCTGAGGCACCTACACAAACAACGGAACTTTTCTTCAATAACAAGAGCAACTCTGCCCAGCAACTGATACCCAGGTGCGGTGCATACACAACATAGCCTCCAGGGTAATCTGGACCACGCCCCCATGAGGGGATCACATGGCGGCATCATTGGAGATCAGAGACTGAAACTCGCCTGTGTCTGCCTCTGGCTGGCCTTCTTGCAGAACTGGACACCTAAGGACAGGTCTGTGGACGAGAGGGAGCCATGCAGTCTTGCCCACTGTCTCACCAGTAGAGCTGACCGCTTGACCCCGGTACAAAGCAAGAGCGGCCGCACCAGGGCTTTCTCCCCTTCTCGCCAATCTCCAGGGGTCAACAGCAGCATTTTCCATCGTCACTTTCCATTTGGTCAAGGAAAGTGGCCAGCCCCATGAGCCAAGAGGCAAGACTGGGAAAAGCCCTGGATAACGAGGACCACTGACAAGTCGATCTGAGTTCAGGAACAGGCACTGGGGATGCCCAAGTGTGAAACAGTCCCAGAGCAGGTACTTGACTGGTGACCTGACCTCTTGCGGTCAGCACTGGCTTCTCTGAAGTGGGCTGAGGGGTACTGCAAGCCGCTTGCGAGACTAGGAACCCCGTTATTGCTCCGTCCCCCTCCGCTGGTGAGGTGAATCCTGGGTGATTCTCTATCGACCTCGACCAAGGTCCCAGGGGCTCTCCTCCTGGTATCAGCACAGAACACCAGCCACCGTGGCGATCTGGAGAGTACCCCATGGGGATCTCTCGTACTTTTAGCCCTCACCTGGTGGGAAGTCCGAAAACTCCTCCTTTTTGGTTGAAAGGAGGAAAGAGAAGATCCTGCCACTCCCTAAAGGACCAGAGAAGTCAAGAACTAACATGGCTAAGCTGCTCTGGCCCGGAGGCATCCCCTCCAATCTCCTGTAGAATATTCTGATGGAGGAGGGACTATCTAAAGCATGGGTCACTACAAATTCAAGGGGGACCCCCAGTTATATGAGTATAAGCCCATTGGACGCCTCCTTTTTGAGTCTTTTGAGGAATTCATTAACAGTTTGGTGCTGGTTCCAAATTTCCAGAACCAGAAATCTTACTTGGCTCATATCTTTTGGCATCTGCGTGCCAACAAATTACTCCAACTACCCCCTCAGTAGTTGGAAACAAATCCCTACACTCTGAAAACAGAACGTCTAAGGTACTGGAAACCAAACGTCCACCATACTGAAGGACAGCTCATTAGGGTGCATCCGGCAGAACTGGAAGTTTCTAGGGTATTGCTCCCTGACCCCCAAACATGTAATCTTCCTGTGTAACACAGCCTGGCCCTGGGAGATGGGGAAAGTTGGCCCATCAATGCGTCTCTAAGTTATGTTGCTTCGGATTGCCCTGCTCCACATGCAGTAGCCCCAAGGGGTAAGTGAAAGTCCAGTGCGTTTGAACTCGTGGATAGTAAACCCATTCCCCAAGCCCGAGAGAAGGGACACCTTAGCCCCCTTGAAATGGAACAACTCAAGAGTGCCCTCCAGGTGACAGAAACCATGAGAGCCCTCACGGAATACGGTGACCAGATGCCACCTGCATCCAGCCACCTGGCCCTCCCCCATCTTTGGGCCAGGAGACCAGGTGAACCTAAAAACCTGGAAAATGGCAGCTGCAAGGTCAGCTCACTGCTGAGTGTGACCGACGCCACCTGGTGACCCTAACCATCCATCTCTGAAGCTGCAGGGGTCACTCCGTGGGGACAGCACACTCGAGGGAAGAGGCCCCCGAGCCCCAACTTCCAGAGATGGAACCTTGGGCAATGGCCCCCTGGACCATTCGTGTGAACCCCTCTCTGACCTGAAGCTTCTCTTCCGAAAAACCACCAAAACGTGACTGGCAACATTCAGGCCGCGGCAGTGAGCCCCGGCGTCAGGGCACCCTTCCCCGCAGGCAAAAAATACGTTCAGTTTGAGCAGAAATCTGACATGTGGCCATGACTCTGGCTAACACTGGGTCCATGCATCCTAAATTATCTGGTGTCCTTTGTCTCTAAAAGTTCAGACAAATGGTGGGCACTCAGGGACACGAGCAGTCAATGCTGAGGCCTGGTGACCGTCAAGCACAGCTAAGGGCAGCTGAAGGCAAGTTCCGCTCCTGTCCCCGCGGAAAAAACACCGAAATCAGCGGGAAGCAGTTCGGAAGACGGACCTTCGACCCTCAAGAATGAGGGGCCGGACGGAAGTCACAGGAGAGATTTTTCACCGGCAAAGCCCACTAGCGATTCCAGGGGCATGTGGGTAATACAGTAAAGTCTCACCTTCATTTTCCCCTGGTGCTTGGTTCACCTTCACTTGCTCACAGGAGGTCGCGTGCAGAGGCCTCACCCCCGGCCCTTCAGACCAGCGTTCCCAGCGCGAAACAGCTGCGCCAACACCTCAGCTCGTGACCGTGCGCAGAAGCCGCGCAGCACACTCAATTCAAGATGGCGGCGGCGGGCCGTGTGCAGAGACGCTGCGCCAGCCTCGCGACGCCCCACGAGAACTCCGTCTCCCCCCTCCCCACTGACGAGATCCCTAGAAAGCAGCTCCGCCCACGGCCTGTCAGGGACAGCCTGTGCTCTAGGGCGCGGCTCCTACCTCTCCATGCTCTGAGCAAAGGATAAAGCTTTCCCTTGCCTCTGGAAGAAACGAAAATGGGTCTTGAGTTTCCTGGAATTCCTCTTCCGTAACTGTGAGAGACTGAGCTAAGGATCTTCAACATCAGCCACAGTCAGGGACTTGACAAGGGAGAAACGTGAGCAGGCAGAGGCTCAGCACCAGCTGGGAAGAGGGAAGCGTCACCAACCCTCTCCTTGAACCGCTGTGGTCAGCGCCCGCAAGGCAACTGCCAAGGCCAGTGCTGTAGACCACAGAAGAGTGATGACAACCTGAGAGTCCATCCACAGAGGAATGGATAAAGAAGATGTGGTACATATGTACAATGGAATAGTACCCAGCCATAGAAAAAGAATGAAATAATGCCATTTGCAGCAACATGGATGGACCTAGAGATTGTCATGCTAAGTAAGTCAGACAGAGAAAGACAAATATCATATGATATCACTTATATGTGGAATCTAAAATAGGACACAAATGAACTTATCTATGTAACAGAAACAGACTCACAGACATAAAAAACAAACTTATGGTTACCAAAGGGGAAAGGTGGAAAGGAGGGATAAATTAGGAATTTGAGATTAACATACACACACCACTATATATAAAATAATCAACAAGGACCTACTGTATAGTACAGGGAACTATACTCATTATTTTGTAATAACCTATGATGGAAAATAATCTGAAAAATAATATATATATATATACACACACACACACAAACACACACACATATATGTAACTGAATCACTTTGCTCTATACCTGAATCTACCACAACACTGTAAATCAACTATACTTCAATAAAAAAATTTTTTTGAAAGATAAGTGCCACCCATCAAAAAAAGAATAATAACCTCTCGGGAATGAAAAGAGTGCATCCATGTTAAGACGGAGGTAAACGATAATCACACCTAGGTTACCCTAATTCTTCACTATTGTCATCTAGTAATGCAGAATTGTTATAAACGTAATTACTGTGTGTACTACTGATCACACAATAATATTGAATTGGCTACACAAACATTTACTAGTAAAGGTTTTTTCACAACAATCCAAGACACACTTTTGAGTTCAGATACTTCTTTTCTTACATTCTTACTCTTAGTCTGAAGGTAATGTCTTTGAATGGTATCCCCAAATTCTCAACAACCCTTTTAATAATATGAAACTTTTCCTATTTCCAGAATCCATTTATATCTTGGACCACATGTTTAAAAAAAAAAAACCCTCAAAAAATCAGAGTTTGTATCCTTATTGCAGATACACACACACACATATACATATATATATTAAGAGGTAACTAAATGCATTTGGAGAGGGAAGAGAGAGACACACACAACCCGAACACTAGTAGCAGATATTGAAAATTTTAAAACATTCTTAGCAAATATTTCCTATGAAGATTTCAGGAGCACCAAAATTGCAAACTAGTACCATATAATTTCATCAACATAAAAATTTCTTCAAAAATAGTAAAAATTATGATTTGCTCCTGTTATTTCTTGAACTGATTTTCACCCCTGTAACAAACATAAGGTAATAAAAAATGTAAACACTGCAGTAATTGGAGGTTGAAAAAACATGGCTTTTCCAAAAATCTTGACTGTCTCTCCTGCTTTGTTTCACCAATAAAAAACCTAGATTTGAATGCATGCAGTTGACTCTCTTATGAGTGAGATTCAACTGCCCAGGAAGAATTACTCAAAGGAAGCAAGGCTCCTAAAAGAGGTGATGATGGTTCGGGTGATAGCACATCCATCAGCAGCGAAAGGAAAGGAAGTAAAAACAAAGAAAAAGGGATGTCAGCCCGAGGATTGTGATGAATCCACATTTTGTGGGTTGGATCGTGTGCAGTGAGCTCTCACGGAATCTGGCACATGGCTGTCGCAGCCTGCCCTCAGCAGATCATCCCCCACTTCTATTTGCAAAATTCTCAATAATTCTATTATCCAATTAGAGAAGGAAATACACAATATTATCAAGAGGAAATTAGTCTGACAGTTGCTGTTTTCCAGTTAAATAAGATCCAGGACTGTCAGCTGAAAAGTGAGGTGAACTTGCTAGGAGTGAAAGTTGAACTTCAGGCCTGCTACAGTAACCCTACACAGCAGATTCAACTACAAAAGCTGAAACAAGAATATGGGCACCTTCCACCTCTCTTATTCTACAACCGCCTCTCATCTGTGCCCATAATATACAAAATACCAGACTGTTTTATACCCATCAGTTGATAGCCCTGCTATTCCCATTGTTAGAAATAACACAAAGCTAACATCTACTGAGCACTTAGTATATGCCAGAGATACCACAATTCCCAAACAATGTGCGGGTTAGATCCTATTACTTACTATCCTTATTTTACAGATTAATTTTTTTAAAAAAGCATGCATGTTAAGTATTAGATTTCCAGCACTTAAATCCAACTTTGATCACAGGGCCTTAGCTTTTAGCCACTAGGCATGGTTCTTAAAAAAAAAAAAAAAAAAGGTTGGGATTACCTGGGTTCAGATTCCAGCTCCACCACTAGTACCTGTTTAAGTTACTGTACTTTTCTGTCCTCAATTCTCATAGGGTTGTGGTGAGTGTTTATCAAATTAATATATATGAATCATTTGCTTAGCACGTACTGAAAACTACCAAGTATTTGCTATTACCCTTATCCTTGTTATTGTTATTATACTTTGAAAAAGAAATTCTTATTTTATGTAGAACAGCCTATCTTTCAGGTTTCAGGATGTGTGGAAAGGGTCATACCTGACTATTCTAGTATTTCTATGCAACAAGGGTGGAAACATTTTTTATCCGAAAAATGAAGATCCACGGCAGGTTAGTCGCTGAGTGTCACGTTATTATAACAGTATCCAGCACATGCCTGTATGCCATGGGCACTCAAGCAGTGAAGATGGGCCAGGCAGTGACACAGTACCGAGGGGTCAAGGTCCAGATAAAGCCCACTGAGTTACGCTGCCTCACTCCCCACTGCGCTGCCCTCTCCCCCGAGGCAGTCAGCTTTCTCTTGCAGGCCAAGAGGGCTAACACCACGGTCAGTCCACTGCTGGCAGGACCAAACCCTGCCCAGCTGCACAAGTCAAGGACATCCTCCTCCCAGGAAGCAGCAGGGGTCTGTCACAGGGCAAAGACTCAAAGGAAAACATCACATATAATCTTCCAAGACTGAACCAGGAAGAAAAAGAAAATATGAACAGACCAGTCACAAGTAATGAAATTGAAACTGTGATTAAAAACTTTCCAACAAACAAAAGTCCAGGACCAGAGGCCTTCACAGGTGAATTCTATCAAACATTTAGAGACGAGCTGACACCCATCCTTCTCAAACTCTTCCAAACAATTGCAGAGGAAGGAGCACTCCCAAACTCATTCTATGAGGCCACCATCACCCTGATACCAAAACCAGGCAAAGATACTACAAGAAAAGAAAATTACAGACCAATACCACTGATGAATACAGATGCAAAAATCCTCAACAAAATACTAGCAAACAGAATCCAACAGCACATTAAAAGGATCATACACCGTGATCAAGTGGGATTTATCACAGGGATGCAAGGATTCTTCAATATATGCACGCAAATCAATCAATGTGATACACCATATTAACAAACTGAAGAATAAAAACCATATCATCATCTCAATAGATGCAGAAAAAGCTTTTGACAAAATTCAATACCCATTTATGATAAAAACTCTCCAGAAAGTGGGCACAGAGGGAACCTACCTTATCATAATAAAGGCCATATACAACAAGCCCACAGCAAACATCATTCTCAATGGTGAAAAATTGAAAGCATTTCCTCTAAAATCAGGAACAAGACAAGGATGTCCACTCTCGCCACTATTATTCAACATAGTTTTGGAAGTCCTAGCCACGGCAATCAGAGAAGAAAAAGAAACAAAAGGAATACAAATTGGGAAAGGAGAAGTAAAGCTGTCACTATTTGCAGATGACATGATACTATACATACAGAATCCCAAAGTTACCACCAGAAAACTACTAGAGCTAATCAATGCATTTGGTAAAGTAGCAGGATACAAAATTAATGCACAGAAATCTCTTGCATTCCTATACACTAATGATGAAAAATCTGAAAGAGAAATTAAGGACACACTCCCACTTACCACTGAAACAAAAAGAATAAAATACCTAGGAATAAACCTACGTAGGGAGACAAAAGACCTGTATGCAGAAAACCACTGCTGAAAGAAATTCAAGATGATACAAACAGATGGAGAGATATACCACATTCTTGGATTGGAAGAATCAATATTGTGAAAATGACTATACTACCCAAAGCAATCTACAGATTCAATGCAATTCCTATCAAACTACCAATGGCATTTTTTACAGAACTAGGACAAAAAATCTTAAAATTTGTATGGAGACACAAAAGACCCCGAATAGCCAAAGCAGTCTTGAGGGAAAGAAATGGAGCTGAAGGAATCAGACTCCCTGACTTCAGACTATACTACAAAGCTACAGTAATCAAGACGATATGGTACTGGCACAAAAACAGAAATATAGACCAATGGAACAAGGTAGAAAGCCCAGAGATAAACCCACGCACCTATGGTCAGCTAAACTATGACAAAGGAGGCAAAGATAGACAATGGAGAAAAGACAGTCTCTTCAATAAGTGGTGCTGGGAAAACTGGACAGCTACATGTAAAAGAACGAAATTAGAACACTCCCTAACACCATACACAAAAATAAACTCAAAATGGACTAGAGACCTAAATGTAAGACTGGACACTCATCTACAGACACTCTCACCTGGGAGGTCACATGAGGCTCCTGCAAGCCCCTCTTCTCAATTAAGGATCAGGTGAGCCCATCTCAACTAAACAACCATCCGTGGTTTGTACCATGCTCAGAGGACTCCAATGAGATGAGTGACTCAGCCCCTCGGGCAAGGGATGAGCAGTGTTAATTAGAGAGGCCAGATGGACCCAAGCTACAAATAGAAGACAACAAATCCAGGGATATTTCGATGCTAAAATTTGCCTTGCAGACAAGAAATCCCACCAGAGGCTAAGATAGGGTGGCCCAGCCTTAGCCATGGCTAGCAGGTAAGGTTCACAGAGAGCATGGGACTTGAGTTGACTGTGAAGAAAAGGAGTTGTTGGCCAGATAAAAGTCAGCAGTACCCTAGCACAGAAGCTCGAATCTATGTCAGCAAAGGAGGCTAAAATTATGAAGTTAAGATCACTCTTGAAAAGCCCCTAAACCACTTGATAAAGTACAAATATAGAGGACAGTTTTATAGCACTACTTAATGTATACCTATATAGCTCAAATTGCTTACATTAAATGCACACATGATACAATGTCACTGTAAGGAATTTCAGACTGGTTATTTGCAACATCATTCTGGCTTCTCAAAAGTCCAAGTACAAGAGCATTCTAGGCATTGCCGACTTGGCTTCAAAGAGAATTTTTCTCCATGTCCCAAGGTCTCCAAATCTATACTTTAATCTTATTTATTTATTTATTTACTTTGGCTGCTTGGCTTGTGGGATCTTGGTTCCCTGACCAGGGATCGAACCTGGGCCACGGCAGCAAAAGTGTGCAGTCCTAACCACTGGACTGCCAGGGAATTCCCTATACCTTAATTGGGTATCTTGACCAGTTCTAGTTGTCCTAACACTAGGTCCTGTCACCCAAATTTAGGATCCTGAGGTTTCTGCCCAGCTCATTCTGAGGTCAGTGATTTAGACTACACTAAGCCATGCAAGACTGCATTCATTCTAGAGTACGATTGTAGGACCAGATCTTTAAAACAACGTGCGTTAGAATCCACAGCTCTCCATGGAACTTCTTCATTTAATAGAACCACTCAAGGTTTGTGACAACAGTAAGCTCATACAGTCCAACCATAATTCTGACCCCAGTAAAATGACCCTGATCAAAGGCCTCACAATCTTATTTGAGCAACTCCATTGACCAACTGACAGTTCCCCAAGGCAGGCATCCCCTTTCAGGCACACAGAGTTCCTTACAAATTTCTTCCCTGTCTAGCAAGCCAAGGTCTGTCTGTCCCTCTCTCATGGATCCTACTTGAACCCTTTGAGGCCAGCAGTCGACCTCTTCTTTTTTAAAATTAGGATGAGTGCATGGTCTGTTTGCTCAGTGCAGTCCTTGTATACGATGGCTGTCCCCACTCAATCATTAGTACTTCCTTCCTTTTACTCACGAAGGTGCCCTGCTGGAAGATCAATTATATACTCATCCTAATATAACAGGTCTTGACCAGTTGGTAGGCTACCTAAGTCTCCTTTCCTCCCTGCTAAACTTTTCCAGAGCCTTCAAATAGTCCACCTGGCATAAGTTCTATAAGCTTCCTGTTTTCCTCTTTTGAATACAAGCAGTTGGTCTCTGCGTGGGTTTGGGGAAAAGATGACAGATCTCAAAGTTTCCTGTACTCTGTAAATGTGTTGTTTTACACTGACAGACACTTAACATCTTGCATTCAGCTTGTAATATTTTCTTTCTCGTAATAGCTTCCGTTTCTATTTTTGCAGAGACCATTTGGGTCTATCTACTCTTCAGAATGGGATTCCCACAAAGAGTCAGCCTGTCATTGAGGTCAAAGGCAACATTAGACCCCACGCAATGGTATATAACCATTGACAACAGTTCAAACTATTTGAATAACTTCACAAGGGGGCTTCATAAAGAAATATAGAAATAAAAATGACAGCACAATAGAGACTGAGAGTCAGAATGCAATTCATCATGAAATGTGAGGAACCAGCACTACACCAGAAAAATCAAGCCCAAATCTACTATCACTATGTTGCTGCTATTTTATCTTTAGAGACCAGCCGGGGTGGGGGTGGGGGGGGAGGGGAACTGTGATATATAACTTAGGAGAGTTTGGGAACGCTCTTTTGAAATTTGTGCCCTTGGTATTTCCATCCTTGCCCATGTATGGCTTTAAAAAATAAATCTACATACTTTCCTTCAAACTAGTCCTTCACAAAATGTACACTGAGTAGAGCCCCTGAACACCTTCGTATTTCATCTGATGGAGAGCACAGCACTGCCCTTCCACCCCCGCCTTTCCTGGAGAATCAACACTGTCTCACTGACACATTTTCTTTTCAGCTGACCCCATACGTGGCATTCACAGGACACTAACATTAACATTTAATAGAGTTTGCGTGCATAAGGCACTTTTATGGACACCTGCTAGAGAGCTTTATTTTCCTTAAAACTTTTATTAAAGCTGTTACGTTTTTCTGCAGTGTTTTATGTGACTTCCTGTAAATGATTATTGTATTGCGTTAAACACAACAAAATCATTGGTGTCAGGTAACTAAAAAACTATGTGACCAGACACTTGTCACCTATTTAGAAGGGAGAAACAAATCTAACGGGACACAAAACTACCTAGTTTTGCTGGTAAGGATAATAAAAATTACATAGCCATATAGGGCCTGAAATGAGAAATTTGATATGATGATACACAGATATAAATGAAATGTAAAAATACTAGCAACTTACACAAAGATCATTGATTTTTTTTCCCTCTGATTACAATTTCAGTGATCTGAGTATATTAGGTACTTGTTTGCTTGCGATGTGTTTTATTAATGCTCTATATCTGACATCCAGTTTGGAAATCAATGCTTAGTTCATCATTTTTCTCTGAGGGGTTCTATTATTTACAATTGATTTAACAGGACTGAAAGGCCTACAATTAACAAGACTCAGTGGCTGACACTTCGCAGGTGAAATACTGAAATTCAAAAGGTGAATTAACTTAACCATCACCAACACTGATGGTTTGATAATTTTCTGCACCATCTAATGTATTTATAATTAGAATGTCAAAACAATAGTGTTCCTGCTCTGCCCTCTTTCTTGATTATTTCACTTTATAATATTTAAAAGTCTGTTTGCGGGGGCTTCCCTGGTGGCGCAGTGGTTGAGAGCCTGCCTGCCGATGCAGGGGACACGGGTTCGAGCCCTGGTCTGGGAAGATCCCACATGCCGCAGAGCAACTAGGCCCGTGAGCCACAACTACTGAGCCTGCGCGTCTGGAGCCTGTGCTCCGCAACGAGAGGCCGCGACAGTGAGAGGCCCATGCA
Source organism: Stenella coeruleoalba (assembly GCF_951394435.1). NCBI lineage: Eukaryota > Metazoa > Chordata > Mammalia > Artiodactyla > Delphinidae > Stenella > Stenella coeruleoalba. The sequence continues at coordinate 2,328,656 of NC_137150.1, forward strand.
CCGCAATGAAGAGTGGACCCCGCTCACCGCAACTGGAGAAAGCCCTCACACAGAAACGAAGACCCAACACAGACAAAACTAATAAATAAAAATAAATCAATAAATACATAAAAAGTCTGTTTGCTTCATAGACCACCATTCCTTTGAGTTTAAAAGTGTTCCTTTAGTAGCCTAAAAAACTACCACATTATGACTGTGGAAAGTCTGGCTTCAATCATGTCCAAGTAAATATGTATATTTCACCCCTGGTATCAAAGGAATAACGCATATAAAAGGATATAATTATTAGAGGTCAATGTGAATACAAAATGAAACTTACTTTTGGAAAAATATCAATTAAAATGACGTCAGTTGCAAGTTTTAAAAATTCAGATTCAACTGACTGACTTAATTAAGATTTATAAAATCTAAGTTTAAAAAAAAAAACAGGGTTTAGTTCCCAGGGTTGGTTAATTTCATGGTCCCACAATGGCATAAGGACTTATGGTCTCACTCTCTTTCTGCTCTGCATCCTCAACTTCAGCTCCCCTCGGTGCTGCCTGCAGTTCCAGGGAACACAATCCACGTCAACACCATCCATTAGATGAGAACACTATCTGTCCTTGTGTTTTCATAGTAAGGCAACCTTTTCCAGACATCTTCGGCAGTGAAGTCTCTCCCTCAGGTCTAATTGGTCAGAATTCTGTCATATGTGCATTTGTCAACTCAGCATTCGTCAGGAGAATGGGAATGCCAGTGTTGGGTAAACATATGTCCATGAGGAGGAGGGTGGAGTTTCTGAACAAAATGGGCATTCGGCCAAAGAAAGGATGTGGAGAATGAGACACGAAATATTTTCAACCAGGTCCTTATCTTACAGGCAGTAGATAGTAAGGATATTTTCCCCCTAGAAATCTTATCAGTTCAAGAGGAACCACAAGTATTCTGACACCAGGAGCTCCCCAATAAACAGTACATGCAGATCATCTTACAGCAGTGGTTCTCAACCAGGTTGATTTTGCACCCTACCCTGCATTCCAGGGAACACTTGGCAATGTCTGGAGGTATTTCTGGTTATCACAACCGGAGAATACTAATGGCATTTGATGGGTAGAGGCCAAGGATACTGCTCAACATCCTACAAAACACAGGATAGTGCCTGACAACAAAGAATTATGTGGCCCCAAATGTAGTAGTGCTGGCATTGAGAACTTCTGACTTAAAGCAATCCTCACCATTGATATACCCAACTACCCTTTCAGAGCTTCCAGTCTGCCTGTTTCCCACTGTAACTCATAAAACAGTCAACCAAGGCTTTTACCATGTATGCAAGGAAAGCACTGAAAATGGAAAGTAGAGAAGAAAGCAAACAGAGAGAACAAAAAGGGCAACGTGAAGGAAATGTGTCAGGCGGGAAGAAGAAAATTTTGAAAACAAAATCCAACTATGTGCTATTTATGAGGGACACACATAAAGCACAGAAACATTTTAAAAATGGTAGGAAAAGACATACCAGGAAACTACCAAAAAACAAGAAAATTGGTCTAGCTATATTAATATAGACAAAGGGAGACATAAGGACAAAAGTTTGACTTGAGCAGTTATTACGAAATGATAAAAGACTTCATTCACCAGGACAAAATAACAATTCTAAACATGTATGCAGCTCACAACATAGCCTCAAAACACTCATTTTGTGCCTTTCTTTACTGTTCTCATTCTGAAACCTTGCACATATACTACTTTTATTTTCCTTTTATGTCAGCAGGGGGCTGTCTGGGTGGTAAATTGGGCCATTTTCCCTCTCATTCTGAATGTGTGTCTGTGTTATAAAAATACCTAGTATATGATATATTTTGAAAATTAAATAAGAAAAATCTGATGATATCTTTAAAAGCTGATTAGAGAGTCCACATGCATCTTGGAGGCCTGTAGAAAGGTAGATTTCCCATTAACAGGCCCTCAATCATCACTACCTATAAGTCTTCTTTCAGCCCTAGCTGTACTTGGCATTTTGGCTGCAGTCTTGTGGTCTCATTGGATCAACATCTTTACCAGTGGACCTTTAGGATTTTGCAGGGGAGGTTGAAGTCATTGTAATTGTTCCTTTTACAGACTTTCAATAAATCTTCTTATTTCAGCCACAGCTGCGCTCCACTTTTTAAAGGTTCCTGGGACTTTCTGTGTCTTTCTAGAATTTTAGAAAGATTATGTGAAGGTTCCTGGGACTTTCCTAAGTCTTTCTAGAATTTTAGAAAGATTATGTGAATTTATATATTTAAAAAGTAAAGTTACTTTCTTTGAAAAAAATGACTAAATCAGATAAAATTTATTATGACTAATTTCAGATGTTGCAAGGAAATGTATCAAAACTTTCCAGTTTAATGTATTTATCCTTTTTGAGATAAATGGTTCAAAGGAGGGTGCTAAGAATAACTGTGCAGCTAAGGAATGTTTCCTTTTAAACTGAAACAAACAGCTTTCAAAAAATTGTATAGGTGTTACTTTTACATAGCACATATAACTATTAAACACTCTTCCAACTCAGGGCACTGCTAATAAAATTAGAGGAAAGGCATATGATAGAACAAATGCATTTGCATTTAGTAGAGACATATATTGTCATCCCAATTTGTACTATTAGCTCTCAGTCCTAAATATTCTTATTAATATTCCAAGATAGCCTCAGGGTTAATAAAATTATATTTCTCTTGCTTACTATTTTATGATAAATTTATGTAAATTTTGCTTCTGAATATGCTTATGCCTGGGAATGAGATTATACATTGTAATTCTTACATCAACCCATAGCAATAAATACTTGATAAATAAAATACTACTGTCTAAATTTCATTTTTCTAATTGGCACTGTTTCTATTCATGAGAAAATGTTTTCTCATGTGTAATGTGTTTTGGTAAAATATAACTTGGCTAGTTTTATGTTTCCAAAAGCTAAAAACTTCCAGCAGTGGATTCTTAAAGATACACATTTTAAAAATTGCAATAGAATTAAGACTTTGGTTTATACTACATGAGGTGTTTGAGAAATAAGGCTTGTACAGTTCAGAAGATCTACAGCTCCAGTGTATTATGCGTTAAAAAATTAAATGTTAAATGCTTGCTAAGTAATATGTTCACAGATTCAAACATTTCAGATTTGATTAATGTTGGATATACTTCATGATTCTGAGCTGTTTGTGGTTCTCTCCTTCACAACAGTCACACAACACAACATTGTTACTGTAATTTATTTTTATTGGAATATAACCCATAATAATTGAATTAAATAAATGAGAAAGACAGGTCTTCCTTTTAAGAAAAATTTTGAATTACTAATCATAGAAAAATCACCATTAAGCAAATACTCTAATAATGGGGGTTTTCAGGCAAGTTCCATCAATAAATGGATGCTAAAATTAGTAGCTGAAAGTTTGAGGAGAAACAGGATATTTGCATAGCCCAAGCTACTCATTAATCTCAAAGGGAAAAGTGTAACTTTATAGTGGAGAAACACATCAGACACCACCTAACCAAGTGCTCCAAGTTAACAGCATCATCATCAGTAATAAGACATATTGGCATCATGTACCCCTGATATGATGCACTAAAACGGGCACATCACTTCTATGGCATTCTAGTCAAAATACGTAACCTCAATCCAATCTCAAGTTGTCAGATAGCTCCAAATTGAAAGATGTTCTAGAAAATGACTGACTAGTACTCTTCAAAAGTGTTAAGGGAAGATTGAGGAAATGTCACAGGTGGGAGGAGACTAAGACCACACGTCAACAGAATTGCAGTGTGGGATCCTGGGTTGTGCTCTGGAACAGCAAAAGGACAACTGATAGAATCTGAGCAAGGTCTGAAATTTTCTTAATAGTACTACTTAATGTTATTTTCCTGGTTTTGGTAATTGTTCTATGGTTACGTAAAGTATTAATATTAGGGCAAGTTGTTGTAAAGATATATAGGAACTCCCTGAAATATCTTTGCTACGTTCCTGTAAACAGAAAATTCCCAGGGTTTTGTCTGATTGTTTCAAGGAACAAAGTCACCAACAGCAGAAATTAAGAAGCCATGCATGTGTGGAGTAGATCTGGTGAGTGGAGGAGAGAGATCAGAACTCAGTTTTAGACCTGTTAGATTTGAGATATCTGCTAGTCATCCAGGTAGAGGGGCTAAGTTGCAGTTGGATATCCAAGTCTGGCCTTCTGGAGAGGGGTCAGGGCAGAAAATATAAATTTGGAGATGTAGGCATAAAAACCCAGAGATCACCAAGAAAATAAATTATGAGAAGAACAAAGATAGAGATAAAGATAAAAGAGAAGAACTAGAAAGCTACCTGAAATGGAGTAAGGAGGAAATGCAGGAGAGAGGTGGTGGTGAGGGGGGCCTAAAAAGCCAAACACGAGAAGTGTATCAAGAAAGAGGGCCTGGGGCTTCCCTGGTGGCGCAGTGGTTGAGAGTCCGCCTGCCGATGCAGGGGACACGGGTTCATGCCCTGGTCAGGGAAGATCCCACATGCCGCGGAGCGGCTGGGCCCGTGAGCCATGGCCGCTGAGCCTGCGCGTCTGGAGCCTGTGCTCCGCAACGGGAGAGGCCACAACAGTGAGAGGCCCGCGTACCACAAAAAAAAAAAACAAAAATAAAATTAATAAGCTGTGTTCACCAAAAGACACCACAAAGATAGTAAGATATGTTTAAAACTGGGAGTATATATTTATAAAACATATCATTAATAAGGAATTAGTCTACGGGACATAGAAGAATTTTTAGAAATCAATAGAAGATATCACAGGTGTTTCATAGAAGGTAAATCACACATGTTCGTTGAACATGAAAAGATACACAACCTCATTAGTAAATTAGGTAAATGCCAACTAAAGCCATGAGATATTTTTCCACACCAAGCAAGTGTGGTAAAATAAAGTTTAGCAATACAAAGTGTTGATGAACATGTAAAACAACTGAAATACTCATATACACAATATACTATGTTTTTCACAATATACTATTTTGACACACACAAAAACAAGGGAATAATTAACACAAATCTCAGGGAGTGCTAAGGCTGTGTTACAAACAGTGGCAGAGACAGTAAAAAGGTACACTAGGGCTTCAAAGGTGATGACAACATTCTGTTTCTTAAACTGAGTGTGGATAATGGAGGTTCTGTTGTATGTATGATTATATATTTTGCTCCTGGATTCTTTTTTTATTGATTACTCCAGGTTTTATTATTTTAATTTTATTTTATTGCTGATTACTTCATTACATTGTTTGTTTCATTATTTTGTCATTGAGTATATTTTTTATATTGCTGTAGTAAAGAAATATTTGTTATTTGGTCTATTTTCAAATATTTTATTTACTATTTTGTTATCTTTTATATACATTCTTCCACATATTAAGCTGCATGACTATAAATTGCCCTGAAAAAGTACACAATGGAAATTTAACCCACAAAGCAGAATGAAAATCTCAGCTAAAACTCTTCATTATCTCAAAGCAGTTAAAGAACAAATGAACTCTCTGAAACAAGAATACGAAGAAGGAATGCAAGATTTCAAAAAAAAACATAAGGAAATTTTCTATTGAAAATTTAGCTAGCCTAGCTCTGAAAAGAATGGAAGTGAAAGACAAAACTATTACAGAAATGAAATCATACTAAATCAACCAGACAGGCAGAGTAAAAAATAGTTAGCAACTTGAAAAACAGGCTGAGAGAAACTGAGCAAAATAAAATTAAGGTATTAAAATGTAGAAAAAGATTACTGATGTCTAAGTCAGATCAAGTGTATACAAGAAATGCATACATTATATCATTAATAAAGTGAGGAATATTTAAAGGAATTTTTTCTGAAATAAGGGAAGGTCTGAACCAAGAAATGAAAAGGGTATAGTGGGGGTGGTGGTGGGGGGGAGTGATATGGAATAAATAATCAACACTATGGCTATCTTGGTAAAGTCACCAGGTTTCAAAGGCAAAACAAAAAATTGATAGGCCACCGCAGGGATGAATACAAAGACAAATATATTCTGGGTTGGAAATTTAATTACTGCAGTGATGACAATTCTTCCTGAACTATAATTGTAACTCAAATTTGATTCAGATCTTCAAGTAAGGAAAAAAATAGGCAGGTGTGAATAGCCAGGAAAATGCTGAAACCGACAAAAAGTAATAAGAGGGACTGACACTCTCAATTATTAAAGTATTATTATAAAGTTATAGTAATTAATGAATCAACAGACACACCTATGGAACCAAATAGAGAAACCAGAAATAGACACAGATAAGAGCAGGGGTCCCCAACCCCCGGGCCGCGGACTGGTACGTGTCCGTGGGCTGCTAGGAACCGGGCCACACAGAAGGAGCTGAGTGGTAGGCGAGCAAGCGAAGCTTCATCTGCCGTTCCCCATCGCTTGCATTACCCCCTGAATCCTTCCCCCTGCACCCCTGCCTCCACTGTCCATGGAAAAATTGTCTTCCAAAAAACCGGTTCCTGGTGCCAAAAAAGGTTGGGGACTGCTGGATTACAGTATCTCACAACAGCTGGCAAAAGATGTTTGCCAAATGAGAGATTTAAAAATAAGATTTTATACCGGCAAAGAAGAAGTAAAATAAGTACTTCCATACATCACTGATAGCAATGTAAATTTGTCTACCTTATCTGGAAAATATTCTGTCAGTATGAAGGAAGCTCCTTTTTTGACTTAGTGATGCAGTGGTTCCATTTTTAAGAAGACATCTTAAAGGAATAATCACTATAAACACAACTATGCTTATTGCTTATTTATGAAATATGAAAATTAGAAATATTTTTATGCCCACAAAAAGGAATGGTTAATATGTGCTACTGTACATCTTTTTTTCCCCAACATTTTTATTGGCGTAAAATTGCTCTACAATGGTGCGTTAGCTTCTGCTGGATAACAAAGTGAATCAGCCATACGTATACATATATCCCCATATCTCCTCCCTCATGCATCTCCTCTCACCCTCCCTATCCCACCCCTCTAGGTGGACACAAAGCACCGAGCTGATCTCCCTGTGCTATGCAGCTGCTACCCACTAACTATTTTACATTTGGTAGTGTATATATGGCCTTGCCACTCTCTCACCTCATCCAAGTCCACTTTCCACATCTGCATCTTTATTCCTGTCCTGCTCCTAGGTTCTTCAGAACCTTTTTTTTTTTTTTTACATTCCATATATATGTGTTAGTATATGGTACTTGTTTTTCTTTCTGACTTGCTTCACACTGTATGACAGACTCTAGATTCATCCACCTCACTACAAATAACTCAATTTCATTTCTTTCTATGGCTAATATTCCATTGTATATATGTGCCATACCCTCTTTCTCCATTCATCTGTTGATGGACACTTCAGTTGCTTCCATGTCCTGACTACTGTAAATAGTGCTGCAATGAACATTGCGCTACATGACTCTTTTTGAATTATGGTTTTCTCAGGATATATGCTGAGTATGGGATTGCTGGGTTGTATGGTAGTTCTATTTTTCGTTTTTAAAGGAACCTCCATACTGTTCTCCATAGTGGCTGTATCAACTTACATTCCCACTAACAGTGCAAGAGGGTTCCCTTTTCTCCACACCCTCTCCAGCACTTATTGTTTGTAGACTTTTTGATGAAGGCCATTCTGACCAGTGTGAGGTGATACCTCATTGTAGTTTTGATTTGCATTTCTCTAATGATTAGTGATGTTGAGCATCCTTTCATGTGTTTTTTGGCAATCTGTATATCTTCTTTGGAGAAATGTCTATTTAGATCTTCTGCCCATTTTTGGATTGGGTTGTTTGTTTTTTGGATATTGAGCTGCCTGAGCTGCTTGTATAGTTTGGACATTAATCCTTTGTCAGTTGCTTCATTTGCAAATATTTTCTCCCATTTGGATGGTTGTCTTGTTTATGGTTTCCTTTGCTGTGCAAAAGCTTTTAAGTTTCATTAGGTCCCATTTGTTTATTTTGGGTTTTATTTCCATTTCTCTAGGAGGTAGGTCAAAAAGGATCTTGCTGTGATTTAAGTCATGGAGTGTTCTGCCTATGTTTTCCTCTAAGAGTTTGATAGTGTCTGGCCTTACATTTAGGTCTTTAATCCATTTTGAGTTTATTTTTGTGGATGGTGTTAGGAAGTGTTCTAATATCGTTCTTTGACATGTAGCTGTCCAGTTTTCCCAGCACCACTTACTGAAAAGACTGTCTTTTCTCCATTGTGTACCCTTGCCTCCTTTATCAAAGATAAGGTGACCATATGTGCATGGGTTTATCTCTGGGCTTTCTATCCTGTTCCATTGATCTATCTTTCTGTTTTTGTGCCAGTAACATACTGTCCTGATTACTGTAGCTTTGTAGTATAGCCTGAAGTCAGGGAGCCTGATTCCTCCAGCTCCGTTTTTCTTTCTCAAGATTGCTTTGGCTATTCGGGATCTTTTGTGATTCCATACAAACTGTGAAATTTTTTGTTCTAGTTCTGTAAAAAATGCCATTGGTAGTTTGACAGGGATTGCATTGAATCTGTAGATTGCTTTGGGATGTATACTCATTTTCATAATGTTGATACTTCCAATCCAAGAAAATGGTCTATCTCTCCTTCTGTTTGTATCATCTTTAATTTCTTTCATCAGTGTCTTATAGTTTTCTGCATACAGGTCTTTTGTCTCCTTAGGTAGGTTTATTCCCAGGTATTTTATTCTTTTTGTTGCAATGGTAAATGGGAGTGTTTCCTTAATTTCTCTTTCAGAATTTTCATTGTTAGTGTATAAGATTGCAAGAGATTTCTATGCATTAATTTTGTATCCTGCTAATTTATCAAATTCATTAATTAGCTTTAGTACTTTTCTGGTAGCATCTTTAGGATTCTCTCTGTATAGTATCATGTTATCTGCAAACAGTGACAGTTTTACTTATTCTTTTCCGATTAGGATTCTTTTTATTTCTTTTTCTTCTCTGATTGCTGTGGCTAAAACTTCCAAAACTATGTTGAATAATAGTGGCAAGAGTGGACATCCTTGTCTTGTTCTTGATGTTAGAGGAAACGCTTTCAGTTTTTTACCACTGAGAATGATGTTTCCTGTGGGTTTGTCATATATGGCCTTTATTATGTCGAGGGAAGTTCCCTCTGTGCCTACTTTCTGGAGGCTTTTTTTTACCATAAATGGGTATTGAATTTTGTCAAAAGCTTATTCTGCATCTATTGAGACTATCATATGGTTTTTCTGCTTCAATTTGTTAATATGTTGTATCACATTGATTGATTTGAGTATATTGAAGAATTCTTGCATTCATGAGATAAACCCCACTTGATCATGGTGTATCCCTTTAATGTGTTGTTGGATTCTGTTTGCTAGTATTTTGTTGAGGATTTTTGCATCTATGTTCATCAGTGATATTGGCCTGCAGTTTTCTTTTTTGTGTGATATCTCTGTCACAAATCAGGGTGATGGTGGCCTCGTAGAATGAGTTTGGGTTGTTCCTCCCTCTGGTATATTCTGGAAGAGTTGAGAAGGATAGTAGGTAATAGCTCTTCTCTTAATGTTTGATAGAATTCACCTGTGAAGCCATCTGGTCCTGGGCTTTTGTTTGTTGGAAGATTTTTAATCACAGTTTCAATTTCAGTGCTTGTGATTGGTCTGTTTATATTTTCTATTTACTCCTGGCTCAGTCTCAGAAGGTGTGCTTTTCTAAGAATTTGCCCATTTCTTCCAGGTTGTCCATTTTGTTGGCATATAGTTGCTTGTAGTAATCTCTCATGATCCTTTGCATTTCTGCAGTGTCCGTTGTTACTTCTGCTTTTTCATTTCTAATTCTATTGACTTGAGTCTTATTCCTTTTTTTCTTGATGAGTCTGGCTAATGGTTTATCAATTTTGTTTATCTTCTCAAAGAACCAGCTTTTAGTTTTATTGATCTTTGCTATTGTTTCTTTCATTTCTTTTTCATTTATTTCTGATCTGATCTTTATGATTTCTTTCTTTCTGCTAACTTAGGGGTTTTTTTGGTTCTTATTTCCCTAATTGCTTTAGGTGTAAGGTTAGGTTGTTTATTTGAGACTTTTCTTGTTTATTGAGGTAGGATTGTACTGCTATAAACTTCCCTCTTAGAACGGCTTTTGCTGCGTCCCATATGTTTTGGGTCATTGTCATTTATTTCTAGGTATTTTTGATTTCCTCTTTGATTTCTTCAGTGATCTCTTGGTTATTTAGTAGTGTATTGTTTAACCTCCATGTGTTTGTATTTTTCGCAGTTTTTTTCCTGTAATCGATATCTAGTCTTATAGCATTGTGGTCAGAAGAGATACTTGGTACCATTTTAATTTTCTTAAATTTACCAAGGCTTTATTTGTGACTCAAGATATGATCTATCTTGGAGAATAAAAGAATAAAGAAACTTTATTCTTTTGTTTTTGGATGAAATGTCCTATAAATATCAATTAAGTCCATCTTGTTCAATGTGTCTTTTAAAGCTTGTGTTTCCTTATTTATTTTCATTTTGGATGTTCTGTCCATTGGTGAAAGTGGGGTGTTAAAATCCCCTACTACTATTGTGTTACTGTCAATTTCCCCTTTTATGGCTGTTAGCATTTGCCTTATGTATTGAGGTGCTCCTGTGTTGGGTGCATAAATATGTACAATTGTTAGATCTTCTTCTTTGATTGATCCCTTGATCATTATATAGTGTCCTTTTTTGTCTCCTATAATAGTCTTTATTTTAAAGTCTATTTTGTCTGATATGGAAATTGCTACTCCAGCTTTCTTTTGATAACCATTTGCATGGAATGTCTTTTTCCACCCCCTCACTTTCAGTCTGTATGTTTCCCTAGGTCTGAAGTGGGTCCCTTGTAGACAGCATATATATGGGTTTTGTTTTTGTATCCATTCAGCCAGTCTATGTCTTTTGGTTGGAGTATTTAATCCATTTACATGTAAGGTGATTATTGATATGTATGTTCCTATTATCATTTTCTTAATTGTTTTGGGTTTGTTAATGTTGGTCTTTTCCTTCTCTTGTGTTTCTTGCCTAGAGAAGTTCCTTTAGCATTTGTTGTAAAGCTGGTTTGGTGGTGCTGAATTCTCTCAGCTTTTGCTTGACTGTAAAGGTTTTAATTTCTCTGTCAAATCTAAATGAGATCCTTGCTAGGTACAGTAATCTTGGTTGTAGTTTTTTCCCTTTCATCACTTTAAATATGTCCTGCCACACCCTTCTGCCTTGCAGAGTTTCTGCTGAAAGATCAACTGTTAACCTTATGGGGATTCCCTTGTATGTTATTTGTTGCTTTTCCCTTGCTGCTTTTAATATTTTTTCTTTGTATTTAATTTTTGTTAGTTTGATTAATATGTGTCTTGGCATGTTTCTCCTTGAATTTATCCTGTATGGGACTCTCTGTGCTTCCTGGACTTGATTGACTGTTTCCTCTCCCATATTAGGGAAGTTTTCAACTATAATCTCTTCAGATATTTTCTCAGTCCCTCTCTTTTTCTCTTCTTCTTCTGGGACCCCTATAATTCGAATGTTGGTGCATTTAATGTTGTCCCAGAGGTCTCTGAGACTGTCCTGAATTCTTTTCATTCTTTTTTATTTATTCACTCTGTGGTAGTTATTTCCACTGTTTTATCTTCCAGGTCACTTATCCGTTCTCTGCCTCAGTTATACTGCTATTGATTTCTTCTAGAGAATTTTTAATTTCATTTATTGTGTTGTTCATCATTCTTTGTTTTCTCTTTAGTTCTTCTAGGTCCTTATTAAAGGTTTCTTTTATTTTCTCCATTGTATTTCTGAGATTTTGGATCATCTTTACTATCATTACTCTAAATTCTTTTTCAGGTAGACTGCCTATTTCCTCTTCATTTGTTTGGTCTGGTGGGTTTTTACCTGGCTCCTTCATCTGCTGTGTATTTCTCTTTCTTCTCCTTTTCCTTACCTTACTGTGTTTTGGGGTCTCCTCTTTGCAGGCTGCAGGTTCATAGTTCCCATTGTTTTTGGTGTCTGCCCCCATGGGTAAGGTTGGTTCAGTTGGTTGTGTACGCTTCCTGGTGGAGGAGACTGGTGCCTGTGTTCTGGTGGATGAGGCTGGATCTTGTCTTTCTGGTGGGCAGGACTGTGTCCGGTGGAGTGTTTTGGGGTGTCTGTGAACTTAGTGTGATTTTAGGCAGCCTCTCTGCTAATGGGTGTGGTTGTGTTCCTGTCTTGCTAGTTGTTTGGCATGGGGTGTCCAGTACTGGAGCTTGCTTGTCATTGAGTGGAGCTGGGTCTTAGCGTTGAGATAGAGATCTCTCGGAGAGCTCTCACCAATTGACATTACGTGGGTCCGGGAGGTCCCTGGTGGACCAATGTCCTGAATTCGGCTCTCGCACCTCAGAGGCTCAGGCCTGAGAGTCAGCCAGAGCACCAAGACCCTGTCAGCCAACGGCTGGAGAAGATGGGCTATGGGCTGGGTGTAAGCCACTGCCCTGTTGTAGCTCTGTCTCAGCTGTCTCCAAAGGTCACCCAGATATATTGGGTTATTCCACCATTCCTCAGAACTTGCACATGCCAGTCTGGGATTTGTAGATGTCCTCCTGATACTCTTCATTGAAATACCTTGCATTCATGGTGGTGAGAGATATGCTAATAGTGTTGGTTCTCTTCAGTTCAGAGACTGGGACAGTCTGAGCCTTCATGTGGCCAGTCAGGAGCAGCTGGCCAATGGTCCCAAAGTGATAACACGTCAGATTCCAAGAAGGCTTTCTGCAGCACCTGAGCAGTAGTCCCAAGCAGTTGCTCCACTCAGCTGCAGCACTCTGACCGGGGAACTTGGTGGGACCCTCAAACGAGGATTTCTGCCAGCCCTAGAGCCTGACTTGTCCACCCAGGCAGGGAGCTGAGGACAGCATCTCCCAGCCCCCTCTCACCAGAGGAGCTGACACCTGGAAGCTGCGTGGCCAACAGCACAGGAGCTGAGAGGTGGGTGGGCAGGGCTGACAGCCTCCCGAGAAAAGCCAGAATCATGTGGAGGGTTCCTGTGCTATCGCCCAGGTGGGGGGAATTAATTCAGAGCTGAGGCTGAGAGTAGTTCCCACCCACCCTGCCTGGAAAGCCTCTGTGTTACTGTACTTCTATATGATAGAATATTATGCAGACATTTTTTTTTAAAAATCACAATTTCAAAGAACATTCAATGACAGGAAACGTTCTTGCTTAGAGAACTGTTGACTTGCAGTATGATTCTAATTTAGAGGAAGGAATACATTAACAAGTATGTGTATATTTTAGAAAGCTGGAATGTTTTGTGAGTGATTTGTCTTCTCCTTTGTATTTTTTTTCTCTATCCTCTAAATGTTTAACATTTGGACACATTATAATTAATCAAAAGAAAATAAGGGTTAAACTCAAATTTCTAAAGATTGTGAAGCATGATTTTAGTTGGTTTAAGTAAATTTCTTATTTGTGCAAAAGCCATGTATTCTAAACTCTAAACATGTACTTTGCACCTCCTGTTAAGATCAACATATTTTTCCAACATTTTCACTTTTCCACTACTTCACACAGATGACAAAGTTCATCAGATTTCTAAAACAACCCAGGAAACAATATTATATAAAAACTCACATATGCAAATAATTGCAAAAATTTGCACTTTTAATTGTATATTTAATGTAAGACATTTAAAACAACATTTACATGAGTGAATAAAGGGCTATGCCTTATTAAGGATCATTCCGTTTCTTGGACAAAAGGGAAATATAACATGAAGTGTTGATTTCTTGCTTCATAGAAACAGAAAGTAGCCACAAATGGAGTTAACATAGGAAGTATTTTGACAATGATTCACTTGTTAAAAGCCTTATCAGCCTTATAAATGGATTAAACTAAGTTTAGCATCATTTTTTATAGATGTGTTTCTGAAGTGTCTTCTGTTCTTGTTGTGTATTAAATGAATTCTTTTGCTCTCAAAAACCTAGATTTTCCACATCTAGACAATATCATCAGGCTGTATCTTAAAAAAGGCTAACACCCACATGTAACACATGCATTTAATACTGTTTCAGTGAATCGTCATTGAAGAGATTGGATTTTGAGTGCTAACTCAGCCCATCAAAATTATTGTAATTTGGTAGTTCTTACAACACAGATACCTAGCCCCATTTTCTCTGCAACCCATCCAGAGATAGGGAATTGCATTTTCCTCAGTAGGGATGAATTGTCTCAAACACAGATCACTTTAACAGGCACCTGTATGTACTCTCACAGTGAGTACTTTGATCCCAATGGGAATCCTTATTTGACACTTGACTTGGAAATTTGCCCAGTGGTAGAGTTGATTGTAATGGCAGTCAATAGAAGTGTCCCAAGTCTATACTCATTCACTTGGTCTTTTTGTAGACTTTTCTTGAGGGAATTCTCAAAGTTGATTTTTCAACTTAATGAACCCCTAAAGACATAGCAGGACCCGAATACTGTGAGCAAACACATCTGAAAAGGGTCCTGAGGCCCCGTTCTGAGTTGCCTGGACACTGAGCCAGCTCCCCTGGTGCCAGGAAGGGGAGTGCACCCCAAATCAGCTTCCAGTGACACCACTGGCCTGACCTTGTCATGCTCCCTTCCCTGTACACGGGAGGAATAGGCAGCTTCCCTGGGGCTTTAGGGTTTCCAGGCTGTGGGCAGCTGGCTTTCCAAGACCACTCTGAATAGCTGCTGCCCCCAAACCCAGTCTGCCTGGTGCTCAGCTTTTCTGGTTATTCTTCCCTGAGAAGGTTGTCTGTCAGCTTCCTCTGGAAAAGGAAGCACAACAGGGAAGAATCCTCTGCATTTGGAACAGAACTGTGACCCACAGCACATCTGGGTGGGTGAGGGAGGTCGGGATCCCACATGGCCCCTCCTCTTGCGACTCTGTAAGTTCTACCTTTCCCCACAGTGTCTATTTCTGAAGCCACACTGGGGGACATTGTGGAATTCATCTTGAAGCACGATGCAGGAGAAGAGGCAACTCACAAGGGCCTTGACCTCCATCACAATGCGTCATGAGCTGGTTTCCCTATACAAACATCAGACTGATGGTTTACGAGATGGCTATGCTGGAGTAGGTTTTAAAGGATGAATAGGAGTTGGGGTAGAGTGGATTTGAGAGGTGGACTTGAGAATTGGAAGAGTGAGTCATGCAGTGGAAAATTTCATACAAAGGCCTAAGGAACGAAACAGTTCATTGAGTACCTGGACTTACAGGCAGTTGAGTATTGATGAAACAAGAAGTATGAGAAAATAGAAGGGGATGAAAAGAGGAGAGGTAGGCGGGGATCTGGCATGAAGGGCCTTGAACATCAGCACAGGAATAAGACTTCATCCTAGGGGACAGTGTTCCTCCAGTTGGGGTCTGCTAACCACCTGAAAACCCAGAGTCCCTATGGAACTCAGGACCAATGTTTTTCTTTTGAGTGTGTTAGGGGCAAGTTATACTATCTAGAAATAGTTTAAGGAGGGGAAAAGTGGTCATCTTAATATTTGGCCCATTCAGGTATAAAAAGGAAGGTTTCACAGGAGTTTCAAAAAGAGAAGCGTAATAGATAGAAACTGCCTCGGGCTACACAAGTCAGACCAAACTCACAAGAACCTCAAAAGAAGGCAAACCAATACCAATTCATGTTGCAAAAGACAATTTAATACTCAGTATTATCATGTGTCATACCAATTTTATGTGAACTTAGATTTTATCGGAATTGTATCTTTGTATTCACTCTGGTCTGGTTTTATAGTTGCACAGGAGAATATATCTAGGTTTACAATTGTATGTATTAACCTAATGTATGATAAAAATAAAATCAACCAGGGAGGGGGTGGTGGAGGGAGTAGGGCTATGAGAGCCTCGGTGTAGCATGGGCTCTGCAGACAGACTGCTTGGGTTCAAATTCTCTTCAAATTCTCATTCTACCACCTTCCTGCTGTATGACATTGTCATCGAACCTCAGTTTGCTCATCTGGAAAATGGGGACCATCAAAGTTCCTACCACACTGGGTCATTGTGAGAATTCAGTGAGTTCATGCTGAAGTGCTTGGCACAAAATAGAAATAGCTCATACTGATGTTATGTGGTCGTCATCGCTGTCATTTTCTTGGGACCCATAACTTACTCAAGTTGATGAAACATATCTGTAGGTAGGCAGACGGCTCTAAGAACTTGTCATGTTACAGATAGATGTGTATTTCTGAAAAATCTTTTCATCGAATAGACGTGTTGGAGAGGAAAGGAGAGATTTAATACCTATTTAGGAGATAGAAGTGAATGACAGTGATTGAGAACACTGTTCTATGAGTCTCTTCAAAGCGTGGTTCATGGACCAGCATTCCTTGGGAACTTGTTAGAAATGCAGATTCTCAGGTCCCTGAATCAAAAACTCTGGAGGCAGAACCCAGCAACCTGCTTTCACAAGCCCTTCAAATGATGTTGCGGCTCTGGCACAGGAGTTGATGAACTCCTGTAAAAGGTCAGATAGTAAATACTTTAGGTTTTGCAGGCCACAGGGTCCCTTTCAAAACACACCTCGAAATGTGTCATCATTTACAAAACCACATGCAGGCAGGATTCGGCCAACTGGCCATAGTTTGTGGACCCTTGCTTGGGGATACTGATGCCAGTGGCTGAGGCACTCAATAAGAAGGAACAAAGCTGAAGGGTAAACTAAGTCTGGGTTTGAGATGGTGAGCTTGGGGCAGTAATGAGCAATTTGCAAGCTTGAAGGAAAGAGCTTTAAGATACAGATTTAAAAGTCAGGGTAGGAGGCTTATTTAAAAGGTGGGTGCAAACGACACTGCCCACGAAGCACGTGAGGCACGAGCAGGGAAGATGCCACGACGGCATCCAGAGGACCTCCGTCACCGGACAGCATAGGAAGAGAAAACACCAGGAAGGATAGGGGCCTGACGTCATAGGAGGAGAGAAGGTGGCGATGATGGGTCCCAGCCCTCGCAGTGGTGTACGCATTGCGGAGACGCCATCATGCCTGCGGGCATCACGTGCGCAACTCACAGGTAAGCACCGGGGCATGGGGGGAGGGGAGAGGGCAGGGGACAGTGAATACCTTCAAAGTGGCAGCAGTAAAGGAGGAGAGGGGAGCAAAAACTGATGAAACGGTTCTCCCTTTCTAAGAGAAGACAAAAAATCCCAAGCCGAGACAGGGAAGAGAATAGGAGAGAGGGGAACACTGGAAGGATCGAGGTCCTTGAGGAATGGGAAAGGGTGGCACCAACAGCCTAGGCGGAGGGACTGCCCAAAACAGGAAGAAGCGCACCCCTTCCCCATGCACCTGCAGGAAGAATGGAGACAGAGGTCTCAGGAGGGGCAAGAAGTTCAGCTGTTTTATTTTTGATAATTTCAATTTTATCAACAAAGTAGGAAGTAAAGCTATCAAGTAAGATTAGAAAGGTATTCTATGTCTGTGGGTCTATCTCTGCTACCAAAGGGGAAAGGGGAGGGGGGGATAAAATGGAAATTTGGGATTAACAGATATACACTACTATATATCAAGTAGATAAACAACAAGGACCTACCATAGAGCACAGGGAACTATATTCAATAGTTCGTAATAACTTGTAAGGGAAAAGATTACGAAAAAGGATATATATATGTATATATATATATATATATATACTCAGCAAACTGAATCACTTTGCTGTACACCTGAAACGAACACAACATTGTAAATCCACTACACTTCAATTAAAAAAAAGAAAACAGAAAAAAAAAAGAAAGATATTATGAGGAAAGTGGGGAAGATAACAAAGCCGCAGTTCTTTAAAAATGAATCAAACTTTTCACCAATTCAGAGCGTATTTCCCCCGATTAGTCAGAATTAGTGGTGTTCTCTAATGACACTGTATTTATGAACAGGCGAAGAGCACGGGAGATTCTATTCCCCAACCTCTATTCCGGCTTTCACTTCTTGATGCTTTCTTTCATCTAACCCAAGTTAAGCTGACATGGTCTTTGACTTCCCACCGAGAAGTGTACATTTTAACTGGCAGGCAAATGATATTACACTCTGAAGGCCTATCGTGCTAAATGACCATTAAACCGTTCCACTTAAGAACTGCCTCTCCAGATAAAGACTCCACGTGTTTCACACAGTATCTGTTTAACTCTCAGCATTTTATGGACAAGGAAATGTCATCACCGAGCTCACACGAATTCCTCCGGTTATAAACAAAACATCTGTGGCTGGTTAGCTGGGCTGGTTCATCCGTGAAGGGAAATGACCAGAGTCTTAGGTGGAAGCCTTGTAAAGCTCTGTTAGCGTGGCTCTGTCGATAAGCCATTTATCTGAAGCCCCCGTGAGACGAGACGTCCCACGAAGGAGTCTCGGATTCGGAGAGGGTGTGGTGGCCACCACCCCTTCCAGCAGCCTCCTCTCTCCTTTTTCAGAGAGATCCCTTCCTAGTCACGAGGCTCTTCTCCTTCCCGGCCTCTGTTCCTTTTCCCAAGTTCATCCTCCCACTGAGATTATCCTGCTCCGGTCCAATCCCTCTCTGCTTTTCAAAGGGTGCCTCAATTTTACTCCAGTCCCACCCAGTATTTTTCTCAGCTGATTCCAGCCTTCATGAGTCTCCCTGGAGATAAAAGAACACCTTTGGAATCTCTATTCCACGGCTTAGTTCACAATTATATTCGGTTTGAGACTCTAAGCTGTCCAAGGGCAGGTAACACAGGTAAAACACAATATCATATTAAAAGGAGATCTTTTTTCTATTTCAAGGGCAGTTACTCCTTGCTAGGTAACCTTGGGTAACCTCTAACCTTTCTGCACCTTCATTTTCTCATTTGAAAGATGAAAAGCCACAAGACTGTAATTTTCTGCCTTAGATTGTTCAATCACTTCGGTCTTTAGTAGCACTCAAGAAACACTTGATGACTGAATAAAGACAAATCTATAACCAGAGTGCAAAAAAACAAAACCCAAAACACACAAACCCCAAACCTAACGGGCAATGTGGGTCACCAGCAACAATTCTTCTTCTCCTTTATTTCTCTTAATTTCAGCCAACCCTTTCTAAGTTATGAAGAGCAATGTAGGTCATACATAGGTAGTGGTGCTAATTTTGACACGTTCACTTACATTTTTAAAAGTGTTCAGGTGACAACCATCTTTAGGCCACAACTTCAAAAACACAATCACAATGATAAGTTTATGCCTGGTCAACAGGACAGTGATTAAGTTTTACTGAAGGAATGATAAAGACCTTTTTTGGGGGTGTCCTGCTGTATCAGAAGTTCTCAAACTGTAATCTAGCAAGTCCTGGTGGGGACCCCTGCAGGACATCCATGAAGTCAAGACTAATCTCGTAGTAATATTAAGACCCCAGTGGCCTTCTCACTCTTGTGCTCACATATGTGTACACTGCAGTTTCCAGAGCCTGTCATGACATGGGATATCACAACAGCTTGAACGCATAAGTAGACGTGCAAATCTAGCTATCTTCTATTAAGCCAGACATTAAAGAGACTTGCAAAAATGTAGGAAAATGCTATACTTCTACTAGTCTTTTTGCCTATCATTTTTCATAAAAAAAGTGTTGTGTTACCACGTAATAGGCTTATATTTTAAATAAAGCAAGAAGCACATATCTCTAATATGTGCTTTTTTGTTTCTAATAACGTAAATATCAATAGCTATAACCCTCATCCAAAAGAACTCTGAGATCCTCAATAACTTTTAAGAGCATAGAAGAATAAAACATTTGGGAAGTACCTCTCTGTATCAATAAGGGTATGAGATAAATATCTGTCAAATGTAAAATACATTTGACTATGAATTCTGGATAAGACATGAAAAATATACCCACAACAGAAGATGACTCTGTCTTTTATTAAGGTCTGGCACACTGAGCATTTTCCAAAGGATGGCAATAAGTGTCCAGACAACCCAAGCCCTGCTCTCAGATCCACTCCCACCAAATGCTCCTGACCCTGAGTTAGGGGCAGCAAGGAGAAAGGAGGGGGCCATGCTCACACTGTGACCTCTGCTTCAGGAAGTCAGTTCAGGGATGGAGTCCCCTACACACGTCCCTTATAATTCCATGCATATGAGTTTCAAAGGCTGTCATAACAAAATAATAGAGAAAGCTTGGAACAATTTTAAGGAAACATTATCTAAGGATCACTTGCAATTATTTCTTTTGTAAAGAATTATTTTTTCGGGACTTCCCTGGTGGTGCAGTGGTTAAGAATCTGCCTGCCAATACAGGGGACACGGGATCGAGCCCTGGTCTGGGAGGATCCCACATGCCGCGGAGCAACTAAGCCCGTGCGCCACAACTATTGAGCCTGCACTCCAGAGCCCACGAGCCACAACTACTGAGCCCATGCGCCTAGAGCCCATGCTTCGCAACAAGAGAAGCCACCGCAATGAGAAAGAAGCCCACGGACCGCAGTGAAGAGTAGCCCGTGCTCACTGCAACTAGAGAAAGCCCACACACAGCAACAAAGACCCACCACAGCCAAACAAAATAAATTTAAAAAATTCTTTTAAAAAAAGAATTATTTTTTCAATCATCATGGCCCAACTTACTTGTGTATCTATGCAGGCATGTGTAGAGAATCAAGGGACGGGGACGCATGGGTTTGTTAGTTTCTTACACTTGGGTTTGCCTACACTGGGGCACATCCATGTTCAAACACTCCTTGCCAAGTGTTTGAAACGAAATGCTTTAATCACAGAAAAGCAATAGACACAGAATATAAAGAACCCTCTGCCACATGACCTGCTGAAGAGCAGCCACCAGTCTTAAAACTCCCTCAAGTCCTGCTAACTAGTTAACGAGCTCAAAAAAGGCTGCAAGAGCAGGGAAGCGGGTGAAAGGCCACTGGCTGGGAAGGAGATGGCTCAGGTGCTCGACGTTTGTCCTGGATCACGCAGAACCAGCATCCAGGATGCACGCACTGGGTGTCTGCCATATCTGACACCCCTTCCTTCTCCCGGAGGCAGGGTGAGGATGTGTTGTCTGACCCTCTGAGGCCCTCACTCCCCTGATGTGAGCCCAGTTCTCTTTGGGAAAGCATTACTATGACAGGAGCAGATTATAAGGTCTCTGCAGTGTTAATGAGTACAAACTCAGTAGAGATTTGCAGGAGAACTTGCCTTGCTTTCTTTTTTTTTTTAACATCCTTATTGTGTGTTAGTTTCTGCTTTATAACAGAGTGAATCAGCTATACATATTTTAACATCTTTATTGGAGTATAATTGCTTTACAATGGTGTGTTAGTTTCTGCTTTATAACAGTGAATCAGCTATACATATACATATATCCCCATATCTCCTCCCTCTTGCGTCCCCCTTCCACCCTCCCTATCCCACCCCTCTAGGTGGTCACAAAGCACCGAGCTGATCTCCCTGTGCTATGCGGCTGCTTCCCACTAGCTATCTATTTTACATTTGGTAGTGTATAAATGTCCATGCCACTCTCTCACTTCGTCCCAGCTTACCCTTCCCGCTCTCCGTGTCCTCAAGTCCATTCTCTACATCTGTGTCTATATTCCTGTCTTACCCCTAGGTTCTTCATGACATTTTTTTTTCTTCTTAGATGCCATATATATGTGTTAGCATTCGGTATTTGTTTTTCTCTTTCTGATTTACTTCACTCTGTATGACAGACTCTAGGTCCATCCTTTCAGTACAGATAACTCAATTTCGTTTCTTTTTATGGCTGAGTAATATTCCATTGTATATATGTGCCACATCTTCTCTATCCATTCATCCGATGATGGACACTTAGGTTGTTTCCATCTCCGGGCTATTATAAATAGAGCTGCAATGAACATTTTGGTACATGACTCTTTTTGAATTATGGTTTGCTCAGGGTATATGCCCAGTAGTGGGATTGCTGGGTCGCAAATTCAGAGCTCTACCTGTTTGTTTTTGTTTGTATTCCCAGGCTTTGAGCTGGGAAAAGAAAGAGAGAGAGAGAGAGAGAGGAGGGAGGGAGGGAGAGAGGGAGGAAATATTTCATGACACCTGAAAATATAGACTTCGGATTTCAATATGTCTATAAATAAAGTGTTATTGGAACATGACACACTCATTCATTTACATATTGTCTTGGGCTGATTTGCTTCTACTGTGGCAGAGCTTAGTATGACAGAGACCATATGACCCTCAAAACCTAAAATATTTACTATCTAGTCCCTTACAGAAAAAGTTTACAAACATCTGATCTATACTTCTGAGTCCCCTATCCCCAGCACAAAGTATATAAAGTTCATGTTTATAATTCTAATATCTGTGCCTATTTCACCCTGGGAAAGTTTAATGATATAGCAAAGCATACTGATATTAGTTGAACTTAGGATTTTGTAAACCAGAAAGATTTAGAATTCTAAATCCCACTTAGAATGGCCAGAATACAGTGGTTGGAGACCAGAATGCTCTAATGTGAGAGACCTGCTCTAGGACGTTCCGTTTACCTCCCAGGTGAGGACGGTAAGAGGACGCCTGAAGCCATTCCAATGTGTAACTGTTTATTCCGACTGCGTGGCAGTTGTAAGAGAAATTCAGTTCATAGTTATGATGCTATTCTGGATCCTGCAATAGCAAACAGCTTCATCTAGCAGTCTTAAGCAGCACGGTGCAGAAAAAGAAATTAAATTTGATGATTCAGAGTTTTTGCCTGCTTCTTCCCAATACCTCCTCTTTCCATGATGCGGATGCTTATCCTTCTCACAATGAAGAGGAACCAACGAGCTCCTTGGCTAAATCTTAAGCAAACCTGAAACATCTCCACTGAAGGTGTGACCATCAAGAGGGAGGAAACGGAGTGATGGGGTGCAGGCCTCTTGAACTGAGCTTGCTATGAACTGGTGTGAGCTAAGGTTCTCAGGCAGGCAAAAGGTTCATCACTAGGATGGACCTTTGACCCAAGAGCAAAGTGAAAGGAGACCGGATAGACGTTCTGCTATAATTCAGACCCATGGGGATTTAAAGAAGAAAAGGAGACATGTGGTGATCTTTTGGGTTTCTTCATTTTTTACACAACAGAAAAGCCCTAGGGTCTACTGAGAAATACCCGTAATTACTGCCTCGTCATCTTAGGGAAACATGACAGTGGCTTCCAATCATAGCTTTTCCAAAAAAAATAAAAAGTCTTGGCTTCCATATTATCTTTCATTTAAAGAATATAATTCAGTTTTCTTAATGCTCTTCTGGTAGAAAAGCCAAACAACTTTCTCTGAGATACTCTTGGTTTGAGGTTTAATGATCACAACTGGACATTCCTAAAATCCAATGGCATTAGTCCAGACAGAAGCAACTAGGGCTGTCAGATTTAACAAATAAACACAGGACGCCTGGTTAAATTTGAATTTCTGATAAGCAACAAATATAGTTTTAGCATAAATATGTCCCCAAATATAAGTATATCCCAGACGGTGCATGGAATATATGTACACTAAGTATGTATTTGTTGAGTATCTGAAATTCAAATTTAACTGGGCCTTCTGTAATTTTTCTGACAATCCTAGGACTTTAATTCAAGATGCTTCTTGGTGGACAAGCAGTGGGGAAAATGTGGTGCCTATGTTGAGCCTGCTCCTGGATGGTGACCAGGTTTGGTTCGAACCAGACCCAAATACCTTTAATCCTCATTCCTCTGACCTGTGAAATGTGGGGAGGGGTATGTAAATGTTTCACGGGTCTGCTCTGAGAAGTAATTAAAAGTAATGACAACCCCGTTATAAGATAAACACCCTTGATTTTTTGACTTCCTTAAATTGCTTGTGTGCATATCTTACTGATTAGTGTAATTAATTTATAATACTTATGATATAGAAGTCAACTGAGTGGACAAAACTGTTTGGGTGCTTTCATTTCCACTCTTGGCCATCATCATGAACTATTCGGTCTAGCTCAGCAACTAAATAACGAGAAGGCGTTTTCTAAATCTTCAGCCTTGGTGCGTTTTTCTCAACCAAATAAATCAATTTAAAACTCATCCAGACACTCGCCCGCCACATCATTTCAATGTAGGGAAAAAAAAGAAGGGATTCAAACCAACTAATCCTATTGCTTTCTCAGGATACAGACTCCTTAAGTGTTGCCGCAAACCATGTCTGACCTCTTGAACTCACAGAGGGGAAATTAAGGCAGAAAAACCTAGCCGCTTAAACCACTGCCCTGTCAAGACTTGGTAAGATTTAATCTCTGAGGTTCCCTAAGGCAAATAAGGTTGAGCAAAATAACCAGATGTTATTATAAATAACCAAATAACCAACATGTTAACCAAATAACATGCTGAAGAATGATCTATTTTTAAGGACTGAAAATGGCCCTAAACACTGGGCATTTAGGAGGGAAGAAGCTACAGAAGTTCAAGGTTCTCATATTAAGTTATCAAAGCACAATGACATAGGTCATCTTCAGAGAGAGGTGAGTTCAGTGCAAAAACAAACAAACAAAAAAACCCTTAGATAACTGGGTACAAGGAATATTTTGCCTTGGATGACTTTAACCAACTTCAAGGACACCACGGGGGACATAAGACCTTACCTACCTCAGAGTTACTTTCATCACAGAATGGAGCAAAAAGTGTTTCTATGCCTTAACATTACTGATTGGCTTGAACAAACCAAAAAGGAAAAGGAATTAGTTCCCTCTGAGTAGTCTCCTGAATGTTCAACCCAAGAAGCCCCACCATGAAGTTAAAAGCCCCTCAGTGTAATTCCCTGAGCATCCCATAGTAGGTCTACCACCTGGCCTCCACCTTGGGAAGGCCTTTGGAACCTCATGTGTTCATTTTCACACCTGGAAAATTCTGCTGGTAGGGCATTTCAAGTAATTAAGTGGGGACTGGGATACAAATAAATTCTCAAACACTATCAATGCATCAACACCTAGAAGGATTGTTACAATTTGTATTGTCAGACGGCATCCCCAAAGTTTCTGATTTTTAAGTTGGTCCACTGTGGAGGTCTAAAAATGTACATTTCTGCTAACTACTCAAGTAACGGAGATGCTATTGGTCCAGGGCCCGCTCTTGGAGAAGAGTTTAGTAGTAGGAAAACTCCATGAAGCAGGGATCTTGGTCTCTTTTACTCACTGTTGTTTCCCCAGCAACAGAGTGCGGCAGAGTACTCAAGTTTCTAATTTTTTAGTAAAAGACCCCTAGTCTAGGCCCCCCCTCCGACCATACACTGATTTTTCTACCAATGATCCTTGTCATAGACACTGAGAAACAAGAGTTCTTTCTGACTGTTGTTGTTTTGGAAGCAACTTTGAGACCCCTTCTCTTCCCATTGACTCCTCAGGTCTTCAAAGATGTCCGAGGGGAGTGCATGTGTGAGCCCAGCCACCCCTAACTGTCTGCCCAGAGGGTGTGCAGGGTACATCTCCACAGCGAGAGCTTCCAAAAAATCAGCCAAATGCAAGTCCCTGCATTTGCTATTTATTTCTTTATGGTACGACATGGTCCTATAACCACTTGTCAAGCAATTCCTATTTTCAAAAAGTAAGGCCAGGGGAATTCCCTGGCGGTCCAGTGGTTAGGACTTGGGGCTCTCACTGCCAGGGGCCTGGGTTCCATCCCTGGTCAGGAAACTAAGATCCCACAAGCCTCGCAGTGCAGCCAAAAAAAAAGCAAACAAACAAAAAGTAAGGCCAGAGCATTCACACACATACATACATACACACACACACACACACACACACACACACACACACATGCATAAACACACATACACTTAGTTCTCAAATCTGATGCTTGAGTGAGGTCCGCAGCATTTTAACACATGGGACTTGGGGCATCTTCTCGAATATATCTGTGCTTCTATAACCTCATCTATGGCAACAGTTCTCTCTAAGATGGTATCTTCCAGGTGCTGCCTACTACCTCTCCTTACATCATTTTCTGGGGAATACTGAATTCAGTTCCTTTTAACCTGTGCCCAAGGCCAGCAGTGGAGGAGCCGTTGATCCCCATAATTCAAAATTGTCTGATATCTTAGATTCAATTGCCCTGCTTACGACAGGCATTTAATGAAGAACTGGTGAACGAGAAGTTTAATGGCTAGAGTGAAGCCACTCCATCTTACAAATCTCTTTTCACTCATGGGGAATCATCAGCCAGCACTATTGATCTGCATTTAAGGACTGAACTTTCTATTGTTTTCAGATGTTAGGATCCTCCGCCAGTGCCCACAGGCTATTAGTTACAGGGTAAAGCCTCCCACTGAATTGAAAAAGCTGAGGCATTCATGATGGCTTGGAGAATCCAACACATTTCAGAAAGTGAAACAGTATTTCGTTGATTGTCTTCCTCGTACAACAATGAGAATCTACACAGAAATAATCAACATCTTAAAAAATGAACACAGTTCACTATTTTGAAAAACAGCATTACTGAGCTGTCATTTACATGCTATGGAATTTGTTGCCAAACCCATGTTCGTGTGCCTGACGCACTGTGAGGCCAAACAAACCGAAACTTCTGAGTCTGGAGCAGAGAAAGGTTTATTGCTGGGCTGAGCAAGGAGTATGGGTGGCTCATGCTCAGAAGACCAGAACTCCCCAGTGGCTTTCAGGGAAGGGTTTTCAAAACCAAATTTGCGGGGGAGGGCTGCAGGGTGTGTGACCTTTCTCTGATTGGTTGGTGGGAGGTAACAGGGTTCCAGGAATCTCAATCATCAGCCTTCTGGTTCCAACCAGTCTGGGGGCTAGTGCTTGTGCTCAGCATGTAGTGACCATCCTCCACCTGGATGGGGACCTTAGTTCCTACAGAAGAACGCAGAGCTGTGTATCAGACTGTTGTATGTATCCCTTGAGGAGGAACTAGGACTCTGACCATCACTGCACTACAGTTTCTTGACTGCTTTTCCCTTGTTCCTGCATTCCCTCTCTTCCCTAATTCAGGTGTCTGAATATCCCCTTTGGAACTTAGGGAAGGCCTACAAACAAAAAACTGGGGCAGGGAAACACTTTTGAACCTGGGAGGGCCCTGCAGGGTCCAGCTCTATTTTTTCTTTGATGCGCCTCAATCTTGAGGGGGAACAAGTGTGGGACAAGAAAGGGAATAAAGTTTTGGATAGAGGTTAATCATAAACTGGGCAGAGAAACTCAGCTCTACTGGGACTGGGTTTCAAATTCACCTGTTAAAAGAGTACAGTGCAACGATTTTGGGTAGGTTTTCAAAGCTGTGCAGCTATCACTATCTAATTGTAGACCACTGCCATCATCCCAAAGAGACACCTCGAGCCCATCTGCAGTCACCCACCACCAGCCCCACTCTACTCCCAATCCACTGTTGTCTCTACAGATGTGCCTTTTATGGGAATTCCATATAAATGGAATCATACAATATGTGGTCTTTTGTGCCCAGCTCCTTTCACCTAGAATATTGTTTTTGAGGTTCATCCATGCTCTAGCATATATCAGTACTTCATTCCTTCTTATTGTCAAACAGTTTCTAGATATATTATAATTTGTTTATTCATTCACCAGTTGATGGACTTTTGTTTTGTTTTGGCTACTAGGAATAATGCTGTTATGAACATTTGAGTACAAGCCTTTACGGGGACATATTTTCATTTCCCTTGGGTAGATTCCTAAAAGTAGACTTTCTGAGTCATATGGTAAATCTATCTTTAACATTTTAAGAAAATGCCAAACTGTTTTCCAAAGGGGCTGCGTCATATTAAAACCCCACCAGCGATGTATGAGGGTTCCAGTCTCTCCACATCCTCTCCAACACTTGTTATTGCCCATCTTTGGTTCACTCTAAATGCTGAAACAAGAGTGATTTCAAATTTGTACCACAAATATAAAAATACACCTAACATTTATTGAGGGACTACTCTATGTAATGTTCTTTAAACATATTACTGTTAGCCCATCATTAACACAATGAGATTGTCAACTACAAATTGGCACTTGCCATGGGCACTCGCCATCCACCTCTACAAGGATTAAATCAGGTGCTGTTGCAGCTGCTGACCTTCAACACACCCTGAAGAGACTTCAGGGCTCAGAGCAGAAATGAGGCACTCTGTGTTCTGGAAAAACTGGCAGAACAGGTCTTCAGATAGATATTTTCAGGAGCTGATTTTATGAGCCCAATTCTTGCATCTCCTCATATCTAGAAAAGCATTAAATTCCTTCATGGTGACGTCTGCTCCTCGTGACCAGCAGAAACCTTCTGCAAAAATATGGGCTTGACTGCATGTACTCCCCCTTCACCAAAATCACTATACACTTACCTTCCCCCTACCTCTTTGGAACAGTTTCTCAGAGCTATCTGAAATGCTGTCTCCTGGGCTGAACTCCTCATTTTGCCCCAAATAAAACTTAACTCGCAACTCTCACATTGTACATTTTTTTTGAGTCAGCAAGTTATTATCAATAGTTTACAGATAAAGAAACGAGGCTCAGAAAATTAAACAGTTACTCATGGAATCCCAGGAATCAGGTGGCAGGATCTGAATTCAATGCCAGATGTGTGTGACACAAAAGTTGACTACAAGAGTTATTCATGCAGAAGTCAAGACATATTTGAAATATAATATGGCCAAGACACTTAATGTCATTAAAGAGAGGGCTCAACAAACAGTAAATTCAACTGTTTCTAGTAACTATGGATTTTGCTTTTTTAAAAAAATTTTTTTATTGGAGTATAGTTGATTTACATTGTTGTTAGTTTCAGGTGTACAGCAAAGTGATTCAGTTATACATATACATATATAATAACTACAGATTTTCTTTTTTTTTGCAGTATGCGGGCCTCTCACTGTTGTGGCCTCTCCCATTGCGGAGCACAGGCTCCGGACGCACAGGCTCAGCGGCCATGGCTCGCGGGCCCAGCCGCTCCGTGGCATGTGGGATCTTCCCGGACCGGGACACGAACCCGTGTCCCCTGCATCGGCAGGCGGACTCTCAACCACTGCGCCACCAGGAAAGCCCCAGATTTTCTTTTGAAGAAATTATACTGAGGGGGACTTCCCTGGTGGCACAGTGGTTAAGAATCTGCCTGCCAATGCAGGGGACACGGGTTTGAGCCCTGGTCTGGGAAGATCCCACGTGCCGCAGAGCAACTAAGCCCGTGAGCCACAACTACTGGGACTGTGCTCTAGAGCTCGTGAGCCATTACTACTGAACCCGCATGCCACAACTACTGAGCCTGCGTGCCTAGAGCCCGTGCTCCACAACAAGAGAAGCCACCACAGTGAGAAGCCTGCGCACAGCAACGAAGACTCAACACAGCAAAAAATAAATAATTAAATAAATAAATAAATATTTTTAAAAAGAAATTATACTGAAATTCTAGAGAATAATTTCACTTCAAAATTCTCTCTTCAAATGTCAAATCCCATAGTTGTAGTTTTGATTCAGGATTTAACTAGCAAGATATTTAGGACAATCAAAACTCAAATGAAACACTTCATGGCAATGAAATTGCTGAATGGTTTTTATTAACTGTATGAATCATTTGCTACTATCTAAAGATGGGAATTCTGACAACTGCTGTTCATGTTTGAGGGCTCAAAAAACATTTATTGCAGTTTCTGAAGTCCTGTCTGTGACTGCAGAGTACTGGGTGTCTCATCTGGCTCCCACTCCATCTCAAGTAGGCTGCTGGCAGAAGGTGACGGCCAAAGCCGCTGGAGGGAACTGCTCCAGGTCAAAACCTTCACTCACTCTTCTCTGGCTACCCACTCTCTTGATCTACCCACTCCAGTATCACCAGTCATGAATCCCTCTGATCTGTTCACTGCCATTCAAAAGGCCATTCTGCTGTCTCAAAGCCTAGTTCTTCTCTGCCTCGGGGATGCTCTGAACTAGAAACACCCAACACTTCAGAACACCTTTATTCCCTTTGGATTCATTATTTGGCCTGTTTGACTCACATGGTTTGCAAATGAATGCCTGTTTCCCTCTTCTGTTTTAGAATATCTGGTGATGCAGATCGTTGCTATTCAAAATGTGGTCCATCAGCATCCCCTGGGGACTTGTTAGAAATGCAGAATTTCAAGCCTCATCCCTAACCTACCGATCAGAATCTGCCTTTTAACAATCTCCCCAGGTGATTCCTATGTGCTGGATCATTAACTTATGGACTTCCAGGTCTAACCCACAGACCCAGAACCTCACATGACCCAGCTGAAAATCTACCCCTAGCAAGAGTAACAGCGGAAGCATTTCCTTCTCTCTGCATAGGTTTCTTCCCTCTGCCTCCAAACATACTAAAGTCACTCTCTTTTCAACAACAACACAAATCTCTTGACCCTGTGACCCCTATGAGGAAGAGTGCACTATTGTTCACATTGATCTGCTTCCTCTCTCTGTAGGAGTATTAAACAGCCCCATCCTGTGGAACCTGGGTTTGCCTATATGACCTCTGGCCAAGGAAATGTAAGCAAAGGTGATATGTGTCATTTCTAGGCAGAAGCTCTCAAGTCAGTGGATGCTTTGTCCTCTCTCTCTCCACTATCACAAGACTGGCAATGGCCCAGATAGAGGAGGCTCTGTCAACTAGAGTCCAGAGAAGACAACATGGACCTGAACCAAAGGTGACCTACAGAGGGCAGACAGATTTGCTGTTGAAAGCCACAGAGATTTGGGGTCCATTTGTTACAGCATGCTTTAGCATAAGCGGACTGATACACATCGAATCCTATTGTTTTTCCCTTTTTCATTTAAAGAAAAAATACGAAAGAGCGTATCTAGAGAGATGAATATTATTGAAAGGTACACTTAAATCTGAATTCTCTAGCACTTACATCGTCCTGTTCTCCAACTCTGACAAAATTTTTTTAGAAGTATCATTCTTCTAATTTCCAGGTTCCTCCCAGTCTGCATAATAATTTTTAATTTTTTTACAACAGGGATCAGCAGATTTATTCTGTACATGTCCAGATAGTAAACATTCTGGGCTTTGTGGGCCATATAGTCTCTCTCAGAATTATTCAAGTCTATGGTGATAGCACCCTTAAAAACCACATAAGTGAATGGGTGCAGCTGTGTTCCAATAAAACTTTCCTGGTTCAAGGTTCAAAACTTAGGGGTTATTCTTATTCCACACTTTAACCCCTCTAAACTAAGCCAGGCATTAAGTACTCACAAAACCACAGAAACTTCACCTGAAAGAGTAACAGATATCTTTCAGCTTAACCCTATAATCTTATAGATACAGAAATTGTTACCAAAACAAATTAAAACGTCATGTCAAAAACAGCACTCTAGTTAATGTTATGCATGCTGAAGTATTAAGGGAGAAATGTACTGATGTCTTCAATTTACTTTGAAACACATAAAACAATAAGAGGGATTCATGAATGGGTAAAGGGATAGATGGATAGATAGACAGATAAATTTGTGAAAAATCAAGGATAGTAAAATGTTAACTGTAGGATATGGACGGTGTAAAAATCTTTTAACCTTTCTGTATATTTGAAAATTTTTTCATAATAAAATGTTGAGGGGGGTGTATACCAAAGCTAAAGTTTCTAAGTCTTGGATATAAACAATTGATTTGTGAAGTGTAATTCTGCTTGATAAATATCCCATGGCAATTTATCGAACAGAGCTTGAAAAACTGATCTAAGTAAGGCCTTGAGGCACCAGCTCAAATACTTCCATGTTTATTCCAAAAATGCTTTTTGAGTTCCCATTATATGCTAGGCACTGGGACATAACGGTAAAAAGACAGACATGGAATTTGCAGTCTAATGGGAAAGAAAAACTAGCCAATGGTGAGTTTGAAATTCTCTAGCACCTACTGTCTGTACTACCCATTAAGCACTTAATGTTTACTATGATGTGTCTGAGCCTCCTTTCTCATGGAGATTGCGAGATCCTTGAAACACAGGGATTCATGCGTTGAGCTTAATGCCTTGTACATGGTATCCAACAAAAGCCTGCTGCCATGTCTGCTCATAAATGAGGGCTCTGGATACTGGTATACGAGAAGGTGTTGCCAAAGTGATGATATGTCTCCATTCATATGAAAGGCAGACCTCTACCATCATGCTCCCAGCAGTTGTGCAATGGCTGAAGCAAATGCCTTTACCCCTCTATGTGAGCAGAATCAATGACTCCTTGTCCTTTCATAGACTAAGCAGAGCCAGCGATCAAGGGTATGGTCATATACAAATACCATATGACATCACTTCTGTGTGGAATCTAAATTACGACACAAATGAACTTATCTATGAAACAGAAACAGACTCACAGACATAGAAAACAGACTTGTGGTTGCCAAGGGGGAAGGCGGGTGGGGGAAGGATGGATTGGGAGTTTGGGATTAGCAGATGCAAACTATTACATATAGAATGATAAAGAACAAGGTCCTACTGTATAGCACAGGGAACTATATTCAATATCCTGTGGTGAACCATAATGGAAAAGAATATGAAAAAGTATATATATATATATATATATATATATATATGTATAACTGAGCTACTTGGATGTACAGCAGAAATGAACACAAGATTGTAAATCAACTATACTTCAATAAAACTTTAAAAAAGGAAAAAAAGAGTATGGTCATAAAACAATGTATAGACAATCTTCATTATTTGTAGAGTCCATATTTCTGAAATTTTAAAATAAACTAAAATGTATTTGTAACCCCCAAATCAATACTTACGGCACTTTCACAGTTATTGGTGAAAATGCCCAAAGCCATGAAAAATGTGAGTCACCCTATGCACACATCACTGGGGGCTGAACAAGGCAACACTCTGCCTTCTTATCTCAGCTCTCGTATGGTAAACAAATGTCCTCTTTGTGGGTTTTTTTTTAGTGCCACAATTTTCACATTTTTGGGTGTGCTTTTTGTTGATGTCGCTGTTTAAAGTGGCTCCCAAGCACAGGGCTGTGGTGCTGTCTAGCAATCCGAAATGCACAAAGGCTGTGCTGAGCATCACGCAGCAAACACATGTGTTAGATAAGCTGCCTTCAGGCATGGGGTGCAAGGCTGCTGGCCATGAGGCCAGTGTGAATGAGTCAACAATATATATTAAGCAAGGTGTCTTTAAACAGAAACACACATAACACAAGGTGATGCATTAATCGGCTGACAAAAATGTTGTGACCATAAGACCAGGAGCCCAACCCTGTACATTCCCTAGGGGCAAATGTTCAGCTTTTGCTAGCTCAGAGTTTGAGGTGTCTTTATAGACAATAACTACCGTGAACAGTGAGAACTAACTCTTCATGCAGACAACTTTATACATTATCAGAAACTCCTATGACCAGCAGCTTCTTGAGAGTGAGTTCAAAGCTCTGCCACAGACGTGACCACTCTCTCTTTGTCCATGAGCAGAAAAGGCACGTAGCCAGGAAGACTGACCATGGGGGATGCAAACAGAATGAGGGGGACGTCACAAGGCAATAGAGCTCAGTGCATGCCTGTCCAGAGTGGGGAGTAAGGAGAAATCACATTCTCAACATCAAATAACTTTCTTCTTGTGTTTTGGCTGGTCACAACGTGTAAACACAATTTATGATGATCTTAAAGGTTACACTGAAGCCTGACTTTCTTTTTAAAGTAACTCTCTAGGACACCCTGAAGTAAAAGACAATCAATCATGGAAACAGATGGGCTACAGAATGTGCTGCTGTGTTGCAATTAGTAAAGCAGGCTATGGATAAAGCAAAACTCATTATGCTGAAAAGCAGAAACACTGCACAAAGCAAAAGATCCTGCAGTCGAGCACAGCTGTAAACCCAAGGACAAATGTACCATTTGCGAGGCAGAGACAAGACCAGAAATGACAGACACACCATCCAGGGTCATATGCAGATGCTCAGCCCAAACAAGGAAAAGTATTAAGTTGTACTCAAACACGAACCGAGATCAATAATGGGCTTGCGAATGTTCTATTCTTGGGTCAACAGCAGTCACCTGTCCTTGTGAAGAACAATTTTTTTTAAAGAGTATTTGGATTTGATGGGTAAAAAATCTAAAGCCCAGAAGTGTAGGATTTGTTAGTACTTTATATTTGTAGGCAAAACCCACAATCCTAAAGGCTTGGAGATGGCCCTGAAATTCTCTCTGAATTTGGTAAGGCCAAGCAGCCCACCTGCAGTGTAAGTGGCTATGGGGCACCCCGATTTACCTGCACACAGGCCAGCTCTGAATCCCAAGGGTGACATACTGCCTTGCTACCCAAGTGTGGTCCACAGATCAGCAGCAGGGCGTCACCTGGGGGCTTGTTGGAAATGCAGACTCTCCAGTTCCAACCTAGAGGACTAAATCAGAGCTTGCATTCTAACAAGATCTCTTGGTGATTCACACTTTACATCTGGACCGTCAATAGCCTGCAGTTAGGGTGACCAACAGTCCAGGGCCTGGTATAAGCACTGCAGGTCCTGTGCTGTGGAAAACCATTCAGGCAATCTGGACAGCTGGTCACCCTATTTATCCCAATACCACAGCCAAAGGAAGTTCTCGACAGGGAGATCTGAGACTCACAGCCGCTGAGGAATCACTGCACCCTGAAACAATTTCCCAGGTTTCAATTTGGAGACACATTTGGTATTGCGTGGTCCCCACATAAGGAAAGCAGAACAAGGGTGGGAGAGGAACAGCTAAGCCTTTGAAGAACCATCTACCTCCACACCCAATCCTTTCACTCCAGGACATCACAGCCCAAGGAATCGAGTTTGACTAGAAGGAGACCAGGAGACCTGCTCCGGGAGCCCAGAGCCGTTCTGTAGCATTGGTTACATCCTCACCAGAACTTTCGAAGCCAGAGTCTGCAGCTCTAGTGCAACGGTTCTCAAACTTTAGCTCCGTCAGAATCACCTGCAGGGCCTGTAAACACAGACTGCTGGGTCCCACCCTCCCACTCTCTGATTGAGGAGGTCTGGGCGGCGGTGGATGGGGGCACAGTATTTTGCATTCCTAACACGCTCCGATCCCAGGTCATGCAGAGGCTGACTTGCTGGGCTCACACTTCGTGAACGGCTGTTCTAAAGCGTCCCAGCTTCTCGTTCTGGGAGAAACGGCTGCCTTTATGCCATGTACTTTTCTCAAAAACACAAAACAAAAGCACAACAATGAAGCAATGTAGTATTTTGCTACTCAAAGTGTGGTCCCAGACCCGCAGCATCCAAATCACATGGGAGCTTGTTAGAAATGCATGTTCTCAGGCCCCACCCAGACCTGCTTTGTCAGGATCTGTATTTTACCAAGATCCCCTGGCGACTGACTTGCACAGTAAGGTCTGAGGAGCACTGATACAGGGACTGTTCAGAGGTTGGTAAATCTGCCTCCTCAATGTAACTACAACTGCTTTACTTCCTCGGAACCAGTATTCTATACCCTTCTCTTCCTTTGTCCATTTGTTTATTTTGATTTTAACCTCAGAAGAAGAAAGTTTGTTTTCTCACAGCTACACAGATTCATCCGTCAGCGTGGATAAAACACCTTACCTGCAACGCCAAGAACAGAAAGCTCTGTCGCTGCCGGTGAAGGAGCATTTGCACTGGCTCGGGGGACATAAGGTCTTCTGGCCCCTCCAGGAAGCAGCCACTCAGCAGAAGCCCCCCCCCCCCCCAGCCCACTAAGGACATCTGGACAGAACCAGTGCCCGAGGCCAGACCTCGGAATCCCTGCCCTTTGCAAGAGTTCCTGCACCTTCCAAATGAGGGGCAGCATTTATTCGCTGTGGCTCCTGGGAAAATTTGATTCCAACCCATTCAACCTACCGAAAAGCAGCATACTCCCTTCTGCAAATAGATAATATTGCTGTCACATTTTCTACCTTCACTTCACTTTTTCAGTAACAGAAGGCTACACACCCTGTAACTTCTTCTTTGGATTCCCTGAACTAGATACCAATTCTCCTGGAATTGAAAAAGAAAGTAATAGCTAATATTTACGGGGCGCATGTTATGTTCCAGATATTGTACTAAAGACTTAACATCCATTATTTTATTTACTCCAGACAACGACCCAGGAGGTAACTACTACGATTAGTCCCATTTTACAGATTAGGGGATTTGAGACACAGAGTGGCTGAGTAACTTGCCCAAAGTCATCCAGCAGGCAGATTCCAGAGTCGGCGCACTAATAAAAAAAGTTAAACCATCATTTTTGTCATATCTTTGCATACTAGGTTTTAAAAAATTATACTATCGGAAAGTATATTGCAGGCGGAAGCCTGTTGCACTCTACAGAATGTGTCTTTTAACTTGTGTGCATCTCAGCTTCTTCCTGTGATGGGTAGGATAGTAAAAAGCGCTCTGCCTCTCACCGAGGAGGTTTTGTGTTAAGTCTGTGCCTACACTGTGTAAACTGTAAAAGCACAGGACGAAGACGATGGTAAGAGGAATGATAATCACCTAAAATAATTTATTAATTCTCAAAACATCCTTGTGAAATACAGGAAATTGAGACTGGCTTAATTGTTGGCAACCATTAAAATGAGGCATGCCAAGGTTCTATTCTTGTTCTTCAGGTGGGTGGAGGGGCGCTTTTCACTGCAGAGAGCTGCCGTTCAAGATGGGGAGGGAATGCCAAACCTCTCTGAGGAGTTGCAGGAGAAAAGAGGAAAAGGGAACAGGGCAGTTCCTACGTGGACAGGAGCAATGATGAATCACCAAACCTGGCACCCAGCTAGGCTGTAGTTCCCAGCTCCTTTGCAGTTAAACTTGGCCATGGGATTTGCTTTTTACAGGCAAAGGTGAACAGAAGGCATGCATACCTCCTCTAGCTTCACCCCATAAATACCTGCCAGCCACGATCCTCTCTCTCTTGCCCCATCTGCCAGTTGGATGCCAATACCCAGAGCACCCTAGGAAAGCAGGCGTGGAAGACAGCTGACCTTTGGCAGCCTGGGTTCCTGAGTGACTGCCTGGAGCCGCCCTTCTCACTACTGTTCCTCCCAGTCCGGGCATGTCATCATTCCCGTTAACTACATTTACATCAAGTTTCATTGATTAAGTCACTGAAATGTGGGAGGCTGTCTGCTACATTGGCAGCTGCTTTTAGCCAAACCATTACACTGATCAATATCTCCTTTACCCCAAAATCTGCTGCATGCCAGTTTATTTATTTATTTTTAGGATTTATTTTATTATATTTATTTAACATCTGTATTGGAGTATAACTGCTTTACAGTGGTGTGTTAGTTTCTGCTTTATAACAAAGTGAATCAGCTATACATATACATAGATCCCCATATCTCTTCTCTCTTGCGTCTCCCTCCCTCCCACCCTCCCTATCCCACCCCTCTAGGTGGTCACAAAGCACTGAGCTGATCTCCCTGTGCTATGCGGCTGCTTCCCACTAGCTATCTATTTTATGTTTGGTAGTATATATATGTCCATGCCACTCTCTCACTTTGTCCCAGCTTACCCTTCCCCCTCTCTGCGTCCTCAAGTCCATTCTCTAGTAGGTTTGCATCTTTATTCCTGTCTTGCCCCTAGGTCCTTCATGACCATTTTTTTGCTTATTTTTCAGATTCCATATATATGTGTTAGCATACAGTATTTGTTTTTCTCTGACTTACTTCACTCTGTATGACAGACTCCAGGTCCATCCACCTCACTACAAATAACTCAATTTCGTTTCTTTTTATGGCTGAGTAATATTCCATTGTATATATGTGCCACATCTTCTTTCTCCATTCATCTGTTGGTGGACACTTAGGTTGCTTCCATGTCCTGGCTATTGTGAATAGAGCTGCAATGAACATTGTGCTACATGACTCTTTTTGAATTCTGGTTTTCTCAGGGTATATGCCCAGTAGTGGGATTGCTGGGTCATATGGTAGTTCCATTTCTAGTTTTTTAAGGAACCTCCATACTGTTCTCCATAGTGTCTGTATCAATTTACATTCCCACCAACAGTGCAAGAGTGTTCCCTTTTCTCCACACCCTCTCCAGCATTTATTGTTTCTAGATTTTTTGATGACGGCCATTCTGACCGGTGTGAGATGATATCTCGT
Organism: Stenella coeruleoalba; assembly: GCF_951394435.1. NCBI lineage: Eukaryota > Metazoa > Chordata > Mammalia > Artiodactyla > Delphinidae > Stenella > Stenella coeruleoalba. The sequence goes on from NC_137150.1 coordinate 2,366,557, forward strand.
TGTAGTTTTGATTTGCATTTCTCTAATGATCAATGATGTTGAGCATCCTTTCATGTGTTTGTTGGCAACCTGTATATCTTCTTTGGAGAAATGTCTGTTTCTTCTGCCCATTCTTGGATTGCATTGTTTTTTTGATATTGAGCTGCCTGAGCTGCTTGTAAATTTTGGAGATTAATCCTTTGTCAGTTGCTTCATTCTGCATGCCACTTTAAATGTCACTCAGATTGTTGCATGTTTCCGTAAATAAAGATTCCATCTAGAAAGAAAAAATGTCCTTCCAAGAATTAGGGGAGATTCTACTTTGTATGTGTGCTCATCTGACTGTTTTCCTCCTGACTCCCAGCTGAGATCGGCCAGGTCGGTAAACGAGAGTTTTGACTGAGGGATGGCAGACCAGGAGGAGATGGTACAGCAAGGATGCAGGAGGAGTTTGCTGAAGAGAACAACTTGGCCATTCCGAGTTCAGCAGATTCTTTAGGCGAGAGCAGAGCCAGAGAGTGAGGCAGGATGTCTCCTGACTTGACAGTGTTGCCGAGACTGGCCTTGAGAGCAAGGGGAAGAGGAGCTTTACGGCACTGACCCACTGGGGAGGCAGGTTCTGGGTTTCTAGGGTCCAGAGACCTTGGAGTGAACTTCACTGAAATATACTCTGGGTATAGGTTGATGGAGCTTGGCTTAAGTATATTTATCACGATTTTACAGATTAGGAAAGTGACACATTTGATTGGCCTGAGATCATGCAATACAATTCATTCCCCGAACCTTTAGGATCCTAGTTTCCTGTTTCTCCCGGAGCCCAAGGCAGCAAGCTCTGCCCACCACTGCATCGTCCTCGGGGCAATATCAGCTTCCCGTTCCCGCCGCGCTGTCCCCACACCCATACCCTGTGCCAGCCTGTGAACCAGCAAATTGGAAATTCGACACCAATAGAGAATAGAGTTGAGACGCAGGCCAGTCAGGCACAGATGTGGAAAAATACGACACTGGTGTACTGCCATTAAGCACATTCCTCTGTCCCTTACGAGCAAGAAAGACAGTCACCATAAGAAAACTGCTCCCTGAAGCATGGTGGCACCCGCCTTTGCCAGGCAGGGCACAGAAGGAAGAGAGGGCGCTCCCAGGCTCTTGCTCTGGCTGCACCCATCTGCCAGGCTCCCCGAAGCTCCACAGATCTCCCTGCAGGAGCGGCAGTGGGCAAGGTCCTCCTCCCCGCCGGGCATGGGTAATGCCTCCTGGCAAAGACCTTGGGCACATCCATCTCTCTCCAGGCCCATCGAGGTCTGCCGTGTGTCTGCAGAACAGATGGGAGAGTCTGCTTGTCTGCCTGTTGGCAGCTCCATTTCACTCCATAAACATTTATTGAGGCTCTCCTCGTGCCAGGCTCGGAGCTGAGGGCTGTTCTCTGGACGTGTAGGGACGTGAGCTGCACTCCTCGGCACCACGTACAGGTGTCCCTTCCCCCAGCATCACCCAACAACAGGTGAGTGGCAAAGAAACACCGAAAAGACACCAACAACGCAGAGCACAGGGGATGGACTTGGTCAGGAGAGAAACGCCAGCACTCCTCAAACTTCGACGTGCACACAGTCACCTGGTTCAAATGCAACCTCTGAATCCGCAGGTCTGGGGTCCAGCCCAAGACGCTGCCTTTCTCACCAGCTCCCAGGTGACGCCAAGGCCGTTCATCTGAGGACCCGACCTAGAGGAGTGAGAGGCTTACCTGGTTTTCATGCTGCTCTGATAGTGGAGTTGGCTGTTGTGCGGGCAGGTAGGGGGGATATATTTGATACAAATCTACATGGGTCCATAAGGAAATGAGTGTAGGGAACTCACTTTGTATGATGCCAGGTACCCTGCTGATCTAATTCAACAAATTCTCATGGGTAGGTGCCGTTACATCCCTTTCCCAGGTGAGAAAGCGTAAATTCAGAGTGACGGAGTAACCTGTCTCCAGCCCCACAGCTAGTTAGTAGTAAAGGTAAGATTTGAAACGAAGTCTAGATATCTTTTAAAATCCACGTTTTACTTACCCTCCTATACTGTCCCCTCATCCATTTAGGCTGACTTCTGTCTCAAAATAGATGGCTTCAAGTCCACAGATTTCGAAATGGGAGTTGCCTTTCAGGTGGCCCTCGAAGCCCAGTAAAATCTAATATGTGGCTCTCTGCTCACCAGCGCTGCTCAATTAATCCAATTTTTTAAAACCACAGCTATCATTAAAGCCTCTATGTGGATGCTAAAGGACAGCAACAACACCGAACGGGTAGGTTTTCCCCTTCTGGCAATGACCTGACAGCAATGTACAGGTATCAATATCTGGAAGGTGATGGATTTTTGTCGTGTCAGAGCAAAACAATAACAACAAAGGCCAAGGGTGAAATTCCTTCCAGCATTAAAAGCAATACTGTGAGGACTGTTTCCCAGGAGGCCTCTGGCACAGCCCAGCACGTCTCCAGAGGACGGACACACGAGGACTGCTATGGCAGCTCAGCCAAGTACTCAAACTATACTGGGTTTCATGCTTAAAGAATTATGTTTATCGTTTCCTCTAATCAATTTTACTTCACGAAATAAAGAGGGATAGATCATTCTTCAGTTCTTGGAAGAAAAGAGTGTCAGAAACCTTACAAATCAAGTATGTGTTAGAGAAAATGGGTACGGAGCGGATTCTTAACTGCAGAGAGAATGTATAGCCCTCTCTTTAAGCTCACGGGAGATCGTGACCTCAGAAAGCACCCATGATTTCTCAAGAGGACTATTACTTAACAAAATCTCCACAATAGCAATGAGTAACAGCCTGCCAAGGAATATAAATAGAAAAGGATTTAATATAGATCCCATAGTCAGGAGATGATTAGCCTAGGGAGTCTGGTGTTAATAAGATCACTCTCAACCCCCAGATCAAATTCCTCACAAAATAATATTAATGTCATTAACTCTTCTAAGGAGAGAAGATAATCCTCTATTATTTGCATCCCAATTGGCATTTCTTCTTCTATAAGGGAAATAAGTCAAAATGATAAAATAATTCCATTTTGAGGTAGTTCTTAATATGCTGATCTAACTATAGCTTTGAATTTATAGTGGGATAGTCTCCGTGTTTTATATCTAAATACAATGAATCTCTGGTAAGAACTAAAAATGAAAATGACCTGAATTATTTCCCATCATTTGCTTATTTCCATAACTGCAGCCAGTCTTGGGTGGTTCTCAATCTTTCCCCTCCCTACTTCATTCTATTACTCTCAGGAATGTTGCTCAATAGAAAATCGAACCAACAAAAATGGAGAACTCTTAATGCATCATTAGGCCTTTGGAGCATGAAAATAGGAGACATCAATTAAAGACAAGGGTCCAGGAGTATACTTTCTGCCTTCAGATTATTAAAACTCAAAAGAAACAATTTTTCAGTCGGCTCTTTCACGTATAATTATTTGTAGTAGCTCCATGTAATAATATAAAAGGCAACAGATATAAAGCCCCCCAAAATATGCATTAATAAATAAATATCTAAAATGTCTATATTTCAATTATTTCTAAACCTATTGCAATCCATTATCATTAATAGTTATAAAACTATAAAATGTTTGTTAATCATCTCATTGATAGTAAATTATTTTATTAGTTGTTCTTTGTTATATTATAAAAGACTAGTAGTATTAGAATTATGTAATTAACTTGCCTGCTGTTGGTCTAATTTCTCTACTCATCTAAAAGGTGAAGACACAATAGTATTTAATTTTGATTTAAGGGGTTACTATAAATTTAATATTTTTTCTTTGAAATCTAGTTCTAAGCTTGACCTTACTAAAACACTTTATGGTATTTCATATGTCATCAAAACTGCAACACACCTTCTGAAATATCTTTTTTTAAAAAAAAAAATTAATTTGTTTTTATTTTTGGCTGTATTGGGTCTTTGTTGCTGTGCACGGTCTTTCTCTAGTTGTGGTGAGTGGGCTTCGTTGCAGTGCATGGGCTTCTCATTGTTGTGGCTTCTCTTGTTGTGGAGCACAGGCCCTACGTGCGTGGGCTTCAGTAGTTGTGGCTCATGGGCTCAGTAGTTGTGGCTTGCGGGCTCTAGAGCGCAGGCTCAGTAGTTGTGGAGCGTGGACTTAGTTGCTCTGCAGCATGTGGGATCTTCCCTGACCAGGGATCTTCCCTGTGTCCCCTGCATTGCAGGTGGATTCTTAACCACTGTGCCACCAGGGAAGCCCTGGAATATCTTAAATTAAGTAAGGACTTTCTGACTCACGATAGCAGTTTGAGAAGGTTATGGTAACCCTCACCTAGGCATCAGTTCTGACCAATTACAAGCACGTAGCCATGTGCTGTGGCCGAAGAGCTGGGTTTGTGCATATCTTTTTGTATACAATCAATGTTGATGTCATCTCTAGGGCTATGGCAGGTAAATTTCTTTTTTTCTAATTGTATTTTGAAATCTTATGTAATATTTTTAGAAAGATGACCCTAAATGGAAAAACTGGGGAAATACCCATGGAATTGCTCACTTGAATATACAATAAGTAAAGTTTAAGAAAGCAATAGGTGAACATCTGTTTTTGTTTGGCTGAGTGTTTTCCATCTTTTAGAGCATCTCCTGGACACTGACCTCAAGGGAAAATACTGTAATGGTTTTCATTTAAAATGTCTTCCTGGAATCTACTGCCCCATTGCTCTCCAAACTATTGAGTTGGCCAAAAAGTTCGTTCAGGTTTTCCGAACAAACTTTTTGGCCAGCCCAATACTTTGAAGAACCTGAATCAGCGCGTGTATCACAGTGCATTACGATGTTTATCTTCCCAGCTAGAACCTGACTTCCAAGAGGTTAGGCGCTGTGTCATTGGTATGTGTGTGTTTTGTTTTTATCCTGGACACTTCGTATAGCTGAAACCGGATAGATGCTCAATAAATATTTATTAAGTGATTCACTAGTGGCTGTGCTGGGTGTCATCTTCACATTTGTGCTTCAAGTCATTTTCACATTTTGCTTTTCTCTTACTCATGCCAGACCAAAGAAAATGGCCCAGTAGGTATAGGAGCACATGCTAACCATTCAGATTCCAAAGCCATAAATAGTATTTATATATGTTGTCTCAAGCAATCCTTTCAAACCCATTGTGAGTAAGAAACCTTGGTTTTGTATTTCATACAAAGGAAATCTAGAGCTCATACAGTGTGTCTTTCCCATATTCCTACAGCTAGGCTGGAATGTTGTAAAAGCGATGCTTGGATCCAGGTCCTTAGGCACAAAATTCTAAAAGCAACATTCCATGCTGGGGATTTCTGGAATTCCATCCACCTCAACTAAGGCAGCAACAGGCCAAGAAGAGATGAAGCTTCAACCCAGGATTCAAATTCTAACTATACCATTCCTTTATGTCCTCACTGCTTCACTTAATAAGGAACAGATAAACACTGGTCTGATACAGGCAGTTCCACGTTCTGTCAGTTTTAAATCCACAGCATGAGAAGTGATGGTGGTTGATAAAATGCTGGGTGTCCCAATCTAGAATCATGTAATAAGAACCCGAGTGCTTTAAGCCCATCTGTCCATTTAATCTTCACAACCACCACTGAGTTAGGTGTTAATGACCCCATTTTGCAGGTGAGGAAACTGAGTCTCAGAGAAGTTAAATAACCTTGCCAAGGGTCACACATCTGGTGAGTGTCAGAGCCCTAATTCAAAGTTCAATTAGTCTGACTCAGAGCTATTCTCTTAACCACACCATCTTTTTACCCCTGCTTCCACACAGTGGAAGACAATGATAAAAACCTTATGAACCTCAAACTCAATCTGCAGAACAAGCTTTCTGGGCCTCCTTGTGCACTTTGATACATTGTAAAATAAATTATGCTTTTAAATCAGTGTTTTTAAAGGACATTCTCCCAATCTCTGAAGACAAATGTCATTTACTGCAGATTGGGAGCTACGCTTGGATTATCCAAACTGTTCCTTCACACTCTTTCCAATTCCGTGGATAATTCATCACACTTTTCCCTGGTCCCTTTTGCTTGTGCAAACTTGAGTACCACCCAAGAAAAAGTGGCATTCTAAACACCTGTGTAAGGTTAAACCCTCAGGAAATAGCATTAGAGCTTTAATTATCTTCCTTGGTTTTTTGTTTGTTTGCTTGGCAAAGAAAACAAAAGTACATTGTTGAGGCACACTCTCACATCTGGAAGCCAAAGCCAAACATTTCCTAGTCTTACTGTATTGGAGTACTTTGACATCTTTTGTCCAAGCCAGTTCCTCGAGTATTCCTCAACGTTCGATAGAAAATTCAAGTATTTTCTATCATACTAAATACTCAAACATAAACTGGCAGCCCACGAGCCAAATTTAGGCACCAAATATATTAAGTTTTGGTGCTCCCATTATTTTTAATTTTGATTTACTTGGCATTGAAAAAAAACTCTGGAGATTTTCCACAGAGTTCCAGGCTCACAGAAGAATCCAGATTTCCAAACCATCATTTCAAGTCAGACATTTGCCATTAAGAGGCTGAAACTGCTCCAGAGCAAAGCAAGTACCTGGAGCTGGGCTGCCTTCTCTCGAGTTCTCACACATCCTGCTGCCTGCCTTCTGATCCAGACGCGTTCTACCACAGGACAAGAGCGTCTCCTCGTTTACTTAAGTTTGTTCTTCAACGGCCACATCTCACATTACTAAATAAGCGAGTTCTGTTTTGTGGTTTTAACACCGAGGGTGTCTTTAATCTGCAATGGCTCGGACAGAAGATATACTTAAAGAACACCACTTCCTCCTTCACCGAAAGTGTATAGGTTTCAAATCCATCTCCATGTCAGGTCATCTGGTCTGTCTCAGTTGACAAGGCTACTTCTCAGGTAGACAAAATGTGTGCCCCCATATCTCCCACTCTCTGATGTCTTTCCTGTGATTATGTTACCTTACTTGGGAAAAGGGATTTTGCAGATGTAATAATATATATACACGTATAACTAAACCACTTCGCTGTGCACTTGAAGCTAACACAACATTGTAAATTAACTATACTTCCATTTTTTTAAATTGAAAAAAAAAGATTACTCATCAGTTGACCTTAAAATAGGGAGTTATCTTGGATTATCTGGGCGAGCCCAGTCTAAGCACAGGGGCCCTTCTGAAGCAGAGCACTTTCTCTGGCTGGAGGCAGGAACGATGTGGGGAAACGAGGTCAGAGAGATCTGATGCATGAGGAGGACGGAGCCCACTGGTGCTGGTTTGGAAGATGGGAGGGTCCACGAGCCAAGAAACGCCTCGGGAAGTGGAGAATGATCCCCAGTTGACAGCCAACAAGGAAGTGAGGGCCTCAGTCTCACAACCACATGGAAATGAATTCTCCCAACAACACGAATGAGCCTGGAAGCAAATTATTTCTCAGAACTTCCAATGAAAGCTCAGGTTGGCCATCCCTTGATTTTGGGCCCTGTGAGACCCTAAGCAGAGTATCCAGCCAGACCTGCCTGGACTTCTCACCTACGGAGGCTGTGAGATAATAAATTTGTAATGTTTTAAGCCTCCTAGTTTGTGTCAATTTATTAAGGCAGTGATAGAAAATGAATCCAGGCCCCATGGTCACTAGTAACCCCAGTGGGTAGTATCAGAAAGGCTCTGAATGCTTCATCCATAGCAATCATTATTTCTTTGTTGTTAACCATTAACTTTGCTGTTAATCATTTATGTTTCTAAGCTAATCCTATTGATTTGGAGCCTGTATTTATTTTCTATCACTGCCATAACAAATTAACACTAACCAGAAAATAAAGGGGCCAAAATTGCTACTGAGAAAATTAAGTAAGTAATGATGAATCACATGGAAATTGAACCTCTTCAATTTAAATTTTTCAGAATGATCTCTTTTAACTATATTGTTGGATGTATTAACGTGTGAAGGCAAGAAAAAGCTTCTACTCCACGTTTTACTTCTTTATTAAATTGGTTATCAAAACAATCCTAAAATTGCCATTTGCATCCGTGAAACATTCACTAGAGTTTTAAGATTAAATAAGGAACAGATTCACAGAAGTCACCACTCTGGGGCCTTCTTTTGCCAAACTGTTTGTTTTTCAAATAATATCTGTAAAGTAAGCCTTATTTGCCTAGTGGAAAAACCTTAAGGAAGACAAGACGATATATTCACACTATGCGAGACTGTTTAAACCGTACTCATCTTTGAGATCAGTACCATTTTCAGCACAGGAGAAAGGGGGACAGCGTTTAAAACCAGGAAGGAGTGGGATCTGCAATTAAACCTATCCTTCTGCAACTCAGTGAAGTTTTCTTCATAGGATGTACTGTTACCTGAAATTATCATTTTGTCTACTTTGTTGTAATATATTTCTCCGAATAGAATGTCAGCCACAAGAGGCCAGTGACTTTGCCTGCTTGTTCATTGATGGACAGCCAGCCTTTAGACTGGTGCCTGGTACATGGTAGATTCTCAATAAATTCTTGTTAAATGAATGAACAAATAGATGATGCTGGTTAGCATCCAGCAGTTCTGAAAGACTGCATTTACCCTCATTCTTCCACTCACTAAACTGTCTCTATGCCTTTCGTTTCTAACCTTCATTTCTCTAGTGTCGCCATTGAAACAGGAAGTCTCTCCTTCTTCATTTGTTAAAAAGACACTACTGAGCACCTTGGACGATCCCTGGTTCACTCAAGAGTCATTCATTTATTCAACAAAGAAGGCCAGTGGAGGAGGTCAGAAGGATAACCAGGGGCAGAGCACGCAGAGCCTCCTAGGCCCCTGCAAGGTCTTGGGTTTTTAGGAAGAGAGACAGGTGGGAAGCCGTGGGTGGCCCATCACTCGGGAAGTTTCTTATTCTGATTAACATCTGAATGAGGCCCATCTTGTGAGGCAAAGGTAGAAACAAGGTCACCAGTCAGGGAGCTGTTGGAAGACTCCTGTTTTTGACTGCCCATGTCCTCATACAGCTCCAACTAGGCTCTGGAAGGAACTTTGTCAGAGCACAGGATACATCTTGGAAGCCCTTCTAAGACAGTCAGCACTGACTGCCAGCTGCCGTCTCCTTCACATGCAGTTCCCCACGTACAGCATCCACGGCCTCCTGGGCATTGCCTCTGCTAAGAATCAGAGATACCACCCCCGCCTGCAGAAGAGGAGGTCCCTCTGTGCTTATCCCTTGGCCAAGGCTCATTTCACCCACACAAGGCCATCCTGCTTCTCCTCTGCTCCAACCCAGTGTTTTGTTCCATTCATTCCCACTGAAGACAAACTACAGCATGTTTTTTTTTTCCAAAAATTAAACAGTGCATTGCCTTAGAAAGAAGAGCAAGAAGCCACTGAAGTCTCTTAAGGCTCTTCCAAAGTTGTGGTGCTTAGGTCACCCCACCTGAAAACACCCCTAGTTTTCAGGCTTCCCCAGTAGACACACTGGAGAGACAGAGAGACAATGATGAGCTGCCCTTACCACGCTTTCCTATAAAGTCTCTCATGCTAAGATGTACCCAGCTGACCTCCTCTACAAGTTGAGCCCACAGGCCAATGAATGCCAGTCTCGCCACCCGTCATTACTTTGCAGTGTTATTAGATCAGATACTATGGCTTCAGGGCATTCCTGCGGCTCACCATCAATATGAACGTAGTCAAAGAACCCCAGTGTCGCTGCAGGATGGAGCACGGCAGCTAAGAAGAGCTGAGTTGCTACTCCCATACTTTTGAGTCCTGTAACCTTTGCTCAAGCAATTGAACCTCGTTTGGTCCGTTTCCTCACCTCTAATATGGGCCCCCTGGGCGTGAGGAATAAATAAAACATGTATCAAACGTGTAGCACAGAATCTGGCACGTAGCAAGCACTCCATAAATATTCGTCTTCATCATTTAAACCATTATTCTAATTGTCATCATCACTGCGAAGACGGACATCAACAGTACCCAAGCTCAGGAAGCAGGGAGGCCACCTTTATATATATCACCTGGTGGTAAAGACTCCTTGGAAAATGTCATTCTAGAGCATGGATCCACAAACCAATTTTTCTAATCCCTTGCTTCCACCTCTTCTATGTTTATTTGTTGACATAGGGAAAACTGAGGCAAGAATTTTAAGGTTCTTCAAGTTTCAAGTGATGGATGCAAAGACCACCAAGTAGGAAAGGCAGAGGCCATGTGGTAGACTCAATCCTCTGATGGTGGTAACAGCTGGGCAGAAGCTCACGTAGATCTTTCTATTTTGTTTCTGCTTATGTAAGAACGATGAAAGAAGACAATAAAAAGGATGAGGGACAGGAGAAGGGGAGAAAGGAAGGAAAGGAATAAGAGAAACTGAAGAAATAAAAAGGAAGCCCTGAAGAAGGGGAAGGAAGGAACTAAAGAGTGGAAGGAAGGAAGAGGAAGAGAGAACAAGACAGGGAGAAATGGGAACCACTAAGAGGCTGAGTCTACAGCCCGCTGTCATCCCAGGGAAAAGTCAGGGTCAGCACCAGCAGGGTGCCAGAGAATACAGAGAATGCTTACAATGGAACCCATTCTTGCATTTCTGTGCCTCTTTAGTGAAAGAAAATGTCTCTATCTTCAGAAAACTGAAGCTGAGACTGTGATCTTCCAGTTCCAATAACGGCACCGAGTCTTGCTGACACAGTTACATGGACGTCACTGCTACCTTCTTGAAGTAAATCCTTGCAACTCGCAAATGCGGCAAATGCGGCAATTGCAAAGTGAAGTGAACTCAAGGGTGCTCACAGTGCTAAGAACGCAGCCTCCCAGACCAAAGGGGGGCGACGGGAAAGCCAATGGTCCTGGGGCCGGCCCCGACGGTACACCTCACTCTGGTTACTGTGCTTTCAGTTTCTACTATTTGTCAAAATTTCTGTATGCCAACATTTAGCATGCTTGATACTCAGTCTCTTAATTATATGTCTAGATTAGCCTTTGATTAAATGTACTCTGTTGGCCAAGAGAAAAAGCAGACCATTCCAAATGGTGATTACTTAAACTTACTTTCTGTAGTGGTGGACCTTCATCTGGGTGTGGGATGGAGCTATAAGAGGGCTAGGATGGAGCCACAAGGTTGGAAAAAAGATCCAACCTTCATTTAGAGACAAATAATGAATGAGGAGCCAGCTGAGAAATAATAAAAGCCTAATGAGGAAAACTGGAGATGTCTAGTGTCACAGAAGCCACCCAAGTCATTGATGCCAAGAGAGAACAGCTTATGAATTAAAAGGGACCAATCAACCCTTTCAAATGCTCCAAGAAGTTGAGGAAGCATGTAGGTCCCTGGGTCTGACCACATAGAGGTCACTGCTGATCTCAACAGACGTTGTTTCCATAAGTGGTAGGGGCAGAAGCCACACAAGTGTAGGATGAACAGTAAAGGAGAGGGGATGTGAACATACAGCATCCTCAGAAATCTGACGGTGGCATGGAGCAGAGAAATGACGTGAGGGGTGCTCAGAAGTATGGGATCCAGGGTTTGTTTTTAAGATGTAAGACATTAAAATATGTTAACATGTCATCTTTACAACTCTGTGATCTGAATGGTATTATTTCCCCCACTGACCAGAAAAGAAAACTGACGCTCGGAAAGGTTAACAAATTGGATCAAGGTCTCACAGCTAGTAAGAGGCAGAGCTGAAAGTTGAACCCAATCTATGTCATTCCAGAGCCTTAGGACAGACTGCCACGGATTACGTTCTATTGCACTTGTTTATCCACATAACTGTCTCCCTCACTTTCTAAGTACAAGGACTGAGTCTAACTCATCCTTGAATCCCTAGCACCTAGTGCAGTATCTGGTAGTTAATAATGGGTACTTAGTAAATGTATGTCACAGAAATAAATCATTTAACCAGAAGTCAGATTTTAGCCTTTAAAAAAAAGAAAAATAGACAACTTTCCTACAGAACAATGATATAAACAACAATAGAAATATAGAGATAACGTTTGGAATATAAAAGTGATAACAGGAGTAGTGACTTTAAGAATGAACATAATAAATAAACCTGTATTCAAAATGTACTTTATTCACACGATTACATTTCCCAAGTTTGTAACCAGCGAAACTGTAAGAACTTGCCCTGATCTTACACAATCTTACATCAGCCTCCACTATAATGAACAGCTTGCTTGTCACTTATTCTTTTTTTCCCCCCTGCACTTAAAATACATACAAGGTTCTTACTCCCACATGGAATCCATTCTCAGGTAATACTGATTTCACTGTGCTGTTCCACATGAGACCAGCATATTTGTATGGGCAGGAAATGGTGCATTCAGTCATCATGATATTTTGTGTGCCTGGCAAGAATGAATAGATTTTTTTAAACATTCATGGGATTGACTGATTCCCCCCCAACCACTACATGTTTTGCTCAGCTGTTTGGCTGGCAAGTTACTTCAGAGCTCTTTTAATACAGTTATTAGTTGTTCCCTTTATCATATGAGTTAGACAATTTTAGCAAAGGTCCGACGGTTAAAATAATTAACAATAGTTTTAAAATGTGTGACCTCTGATGTTTGTCTTGAAATGTTATTAATTTAAATTTCTGCTGAAAGAATTTTGTTTTGAGCTTCCTTCAGAAAAAACCTCTTCCTTCATTTCAGAAAATTTACCCTTTGAAAGTCTGAATACAAAAAAAAAAAAAGAGTTTTTCATGTTAACAAAAATTGCTTTATGATGTAAGATAGACTACTTTGGTTTGGTTTGGTTTGTTAAGATTAGCTAGGAAAGCAGTTTAGAATCTGCCCACTCACGAATTACATATATAGTTAAAAAGTACTTGAACCAAGTTAAATAAATTAAGGATGCCTAAAGTAGGCTGAATTTACATTCTGATTATTTCCAGAAGGCTTCTAATCCCACAAAGTTTTTAAAAAATCTTTTTCGTGCTTGATGTAAGAATTACCTGCTAGCCCTCCTCTCCCTCCCAGTCTCTCTATAAGCATCAAGTATTTATTTTCCTAAAAGGGATACACTATACAATTTAGCTATTCATTTATGCAAATGATGGTAAACAGAATTATAAAGACAGATAATAAACAGCAAATGAGGTTGTTATGTTTCAGGCTCTGTGTTGTCAGAGTTCTGAGCATGGTTTAGTGTTTTCTATTCATGACTTTATATAACCAAATTACTCCCTGATGCAGTCTCAGATGCGCTTTTGCCTGCAAATGACAAGGAATAAAACATCAGGACATTAACGTTAAAAGACAATCGTTAATGCGTAAATACGAAAATAATTACTGCATCATACCACCAATTGTTATGTGTTCATTACTGAAGTTCTTGTAAAGCCTTCGTTTTCTTGTTACAATTATTTTTTTCCTTTATTTTTGTCTGGCTATTTTATAGTCCTGACAGTACTTTAGCAACATTCAGCAGTTACACAAGCCATTTAATCCTGCCCAAAGCTTCATTTAGACTTCATTTTAGCTGCATTTTATTTGTGTATATATGTCTTTTACTTCTTTAAGACAGTGAAAAGATACTTCCGGAGTAGGTGCTGGAAAGATATGTCAAAGCAGATTATCTAAAACAAGCAATAAACTTGGACGAAGGTTTCAGATTTTAACATCACTCGTTAAAATACCTTTATTAATCAAACTAATTGCGTCCCTATCCTCTAAAATTTTAGTTCAGCACCCGCCCCCAACTCTTTTTAAAATTAACTTATAATTTTACAGCCAATCATGCAAGGTGGTTTTCAATCTCTGCTCTCTTCTTCCTCCCGCAAGGTTTCTTTCCCTCTGCCCCACCTCACCTTTCTCCCACTTCTACCTCATCCCTCTGCTACCAATGCTTTCTCCCTAGCTGGCAGGAAAGGGAGCCCCTCCAGACACACACACACACACACACACACACACACACACCAGCCGCCTCGCCCTCGGAGGGTCGTCCAAATGCACCCTTTGTCTGCTCCACTCCGCGACCACCACTTCGCCTCTCGCCTGCCAGCCTCAGGTCAGGAGTGGCAGGAAAACTCACACCGCTGTCACGAGCTGGAAGCGGGAAGAGGGACGGTGGACCGGAGGCGAGGAGGTTCCGCGGGCGGCCCAGCATCACTCGCCGCTGCGCGCGCGCGCACACACGCACACACACACACACACACACACACACCAAGAAGGCTTCTGTCACCTGTTCGCTTTCAAAACGAGCTCCAGCACTGGGGAAAACTTATCCCTTCCCCCACCTCCACCCCCACCTCTGGGAGTTCGGGTACAAGAAGGCATCCCGTGCATAGGTTTCCCAAAATATCTGGAGAGAGAAAAAGTGTACACTGGGTACAATGCAATTGTGTGTGTGTGTGTGTGTGTGTGTGTGTGTGTGTGTATCCCTAGTCCCTCCCTCTTCCTCTCTCTTTTTCGCCCATCTTCTTTGCAATAACACACAACCTTTTCTTGCCAATGAGTGCACACAACAAGCATCCCATCTCTGCTGATAGTCCAAGCTTGGATTCTCTGCTCTGCAGGTTCCCTCTCTGCACCTGGCGTCTAGGTACCCAGAGTCCCTCTGCCCGGCGACAAGCCCGTAACACTCTCTCCAACTCGTGCCATGGGCAGCCGGGCGCTGCCGGCTCCCGAGCACTAGCCGAGCTTCCAAACTTTTTCTTGCCCTCTCTCCAGCCTCAAATCACGCGCATCCCGGAGGTCTGACGCCTCTGCCCTTGATCCCGAACCACAGGGAAACTGGCGAAAACCGCTCGCCCCGTGGGTGCCAGGTCTCGAGGTGCCCAGCCTTGGTGCGCATAGGACCGTGCTGGACCTCGCAGGGCCGAGAAGGGAGCCTGGGAGGACCCGGCAGGCAGGTGCAACTTGCCAGCGATTCCCGGGTTCAAGCCCTAGGGGACCGCGGGTTTGGCCTGGTGAGAACAAAGCTGGAGTCCGGGAAGACTGTCGGACCGGAGGCGCTAAGACAATAGCAATAAAGGGAACTTAGAGTAGGACCGCTGCACAAAGTTGTCTCCGAGTCCGGATGTCCCGGGATGGCCGCAGGCTCCAGCTGCAGACCCCGAACCCCCCGCCCGGGTCCCGGCGGCGCCGTACATGCAAACCCCCAGCTCAGCAGCCGGTCCCTGGATGCTAGGCAAATGCCCTGGGCGCCCAAACCTAGTTTGGGGTCCGGACGCTCCGCGGCTTATGCGGCTGCCAGGCAAGAAGACCCGCCAGCGCGCTCTCCTGGCTTTACCTTTCGGCGGACTGCCGGGGACTCCGCGGCGCGCCGCCCGCTGGCCGTGCCCTCAACCCCTGCCGCCGCCTCGAAGAGCAGACAGTGCGAGCCCCGCGCGCCGCGCCCCGCCCCCGTGCGCCAGGCCCCGCCCCCATCCCCAGGCCCCGCCCCTCCACGCAGGCCGAGCCCCCGCGCGGACCCACACGAGCCCAGGAGGGTTTGCCCGCGAGCCGCGGCAACCCCCGCGGCTGCTGCTCCTCCCGCTGCTGTCCAGTTGCTGCGGCCGTCGCTGCGTGGCCGCCGCTGCTGCTGCTGTTGCATGCCATAGGCCAGGATGCCCCGAATTGTCAAGGGGGCACCCCTGACCCCAACAAACGATATGATGGCAAATGACCCCTAGAACAGGGTAAGGGCCAATGCACTTGAAGAGCACCTGAGAGCTTGCTAGAAATTCATGTTTCTCAGCCCCACCCCAGATCCACTGATGCAGAATCACCGGGGATGAAGGTAGCAGTATTTTAACAAGCTCTTGTGGTGATTCCAAGCCCCTTAACGTTGGAGAAGCACTGCTCTCTTGCTCAAGAACGAAGGGACTGATCAGATGCAGGACTAAGACCCAGGAAGGAGCCCAACCGGACCGACGGGTTTAACTTCTCAGTGTTTGCAAAGCCGGAGACAGTACGTTGTCTGTGCCCTGGATGCCATTCATCTTGCTTTATTGACTGCGAAGTCTTTAAAGATAAACCGAGGGGGGAGCACATCTACTTCTGATCTGACAGCTCTAATGAGCTCAAGGAAGACTTATGTAAACATTATTAAGTGTAATAAACACGTGTCGGCATCAGGCAATCTTCTCTGGAGAAGAGTTGGCAAAAGCCTGCCAGAGCCAACGTTTTATTCATAATGTCTTTTTAACTTTATGTTGCCTGTGTAATAGGCCTTTGGCTCTGCTGTTGCTCCGACGGAAAATCATTACCCCAGTAATGGATGAGTCAGTTCAGAAGGAGAGCCACTGGGATGCTGAACACTCCCATTCATGACTGCTGTGTATCAGAGACGGAGGGACCACCCCTGCCCATGTAGCCATTTTAATTATACAGCTGTTGTCCAGGCTCCCGGTTTCAACTTCCCAAGGCATCACTGGACTCAAACTCTAAGCACCGAATGGAAGTCACCTCACAGTTTTATTGGTAGTGAGCCCTAATCCTCTTCTGTATTCTCCAGAGCTTCAGCTATTACTAAGCACCAGAGGAACTGATGATTGTTTGCCAGGGGAGAACACATGGGGCTTCTCCAGAGACTTATTCTGGCTTTGCACCCTTATTTTGGGTAGATTTGGAAGCTGGAAGTCTGGTCCTCAAGGAAAACTCGACAGTGGTACCCAGAGCAAGGGGGCCTTCAAGAGCCCTGTTCTCTGCCCCGTTCCTGTTCCTTTTTCATAAAAAACGACAACCTGCGCTCAGCACTAATAGCATTACCATTTTAAGTACAGTAATGAAAGGGGGAGAATTATTATTAAGAGAATTAGTCCATTAAAGAATCCCAAACAGTTTAGCTTCCCCCCAGATTCCAAGAGTGGTGTGAGAGAAAGGACTAGAAATCTGGTATCACCGGGCTTATTCTAGATGAGAGATAAAAGATGAAGAGAAAAGAAAGACAAAGCAAGAATGAAGGGAGAAAGGAAGGGAAGAGGAGAGGGAGGGATGGAAGAAACTTTAACTGCTACTCAGGCCTTAGAAACTGATCAAAAAGAAAATTGGAAAGAGATGGCAGGGTAACAAGGGGAGGAGCTTTAAGTCGGGGTCTCCAGAGAAACAGAACCAATAGGAGATATACAAGGTGCAGACACAAATATATTGTAGATACAGATGTACAGAATGAGATTATTATTAGGTACTGGCTCACATCATCGTGGACGCTGAGAAGTCCCACCCTCTCCCGTCTGCAAGCCGGAGGTCCAGAAGAGCCAGTGCTGTAGTTCAAAGGCCTGGGAGCTGGACAACTGATGGCATGGATTCTACTCAGTGTCTGGAGGCCGGAGAACTAGGATCCCGGGTCGGGGGCAGGAGAAGATGGAAGTCCCTGCTCAAGCACTCAGGAGGAGAAAGGACAAATTCTCTATTCTTCCACCTTTTTGTTCTATTCAGGCTCTCAAGAGATTGGAGGATTCCCACGCACTCTGGGGAGAGCCTTCTGCTTTACTCAGTCCTCCAACTCAAATGCTACTCTCTTCCAGAAACACCTTCACAGACACACACAGAAGACATGTCTAATCAGAAATCTGGGCATCCAGCGAGCCGGTCAAGTTGACTCATAAAATTATCACAAGGGCAACACAGTGGCCGAGCTCCATTCTTACCCAAGGCCATGTCAGGTTCCCGAAGAGCAGGCTCTGAGTGAGGAGTTATGGGCCAGAGATTTATTAAGAAAGTGGTTCCAGGGGAAATCACTAAGGGAACTAGGGTGAGCAGAACAGGGAAAAGAAGAAAGCCAGTCAAGGTCCATAAGTCCCACAGAGAGCTGGCCTTGACCTCACTCTGCAGGGAAGCTCTGGAGTCGCAGTTAAGACTCTAAACTGTCCCAAACTGAGTTAAGAAAGCTGGACATTCAGGTTCCTTTGCTGGACAGTTTATTGGTTAACAACCTCCCAAGGGGAATAAACTCCTTGGCCCTTGCGTCGGCTCCAGTAGCTTGAGGGCCGTCCTTCATAGAAAAGTCAAGGGTGCTAGCTCTTGAAACCAATGGAACTCAGAAATTTGGAGGAGGTGGGATATCCCACAAAAACAGTAGAAAAGATGTGAGAGTATCTGACCCGAGCCCTGACTTTGTTTCAATATGTGAGATTTCCCAGCTCAAACACCAGACATGAGCTGAGTGGCTGAACCCCCGCCCCTGACCCCCGCAGAGGGGTCCACACTGAGAACAGGAAGCTCACCAGCGAGCTTCTATGGGATGTCCTATGCGGTCGGGTAGTAGGGGCATGGAGGGCACTGAGTCACAGAGCTAGACCAGAGCTCTAGGCTGGCACAGTGTCCTCATAATGCTGTCACCGGTAAGAGCCCAGCGTTTGGACGCCCGGGATGACAATGCATGGATGACCAGTTCACCTGAGCCCGAGAAGTGGTGACAGCCCACACAAAGGCAGTGTGATAGAGAGAATCTTGCCCACCCTCCTCCCCTCCCCGCCCAGCCCCTAAGAGAAGAGAAGGGAGTTTTGCCTCGAAAATGGAAGGAAAAGAGAAACCCTGAAAGCAAACGTTGATTCTCCTGGAATTCTGGACGCTGTTTTTTTGTTCTTTGTTTTTAATTAATTAAATTATTTCTTTTTGGCTGCGTTGGGTCTCCGTTGTTGTGTGCGGGCTTTCTCTAGTTGGGGCGAGCGGGGGCTACTCTTCGCTGCGGTGCGCGGGCTTCTCATCGCGGTGGTTTCTCTTTTTGCGGAGCACAGGCTCTAGGCGTGCGGGCTTCAGCAGTTGTGGCGCACGGGCTTAGTTGCTCTGCGGCATGTGGGATCTTCCCGGACCAGGGCTTGAACCCATGTCCCCTGCACTGGCAGGTGGATTCTTAACCACTGTGCCACCAGGGAAGTCCCTGGATGCTGTTTTGAGAAGAGAAGTAAGCACAGGCTACGGCCCCTCCCAGTTGAGCCTCCTTAGACGCACAGGCCTGTGACCAGGGAGAGAGCTCTGAATTGGAGAAGATACTGGAAATTGAAATTTGACGGGTTTCTAAGAAGTGAAAGTGAATAACTGAAGTGACCCAGAAGTTATGGAATCTGCCCAGGGTCTTATTAAGGGGTCTTCTACCTGGTCAGGAGAGAGATTTGGCATATGCATTTGGGGCCAGTGGTTTGAGAAAAATGTCATTTCATGTTTACGTTTACGTTTGTACAATCAATTGGTTATATTTGGAATTGTTTACTTCTCCTGGCTGCCTCCTGTGATGTGTCCTCAGGTAACTCCCTCTACCTTAGGGGAGCCTCCACACCAGTGTTTACTGCAATGGCTGTGGCCTGGCAAGGCTGGTGCACCGCCTGGGGACACGTCCTGCCCAATTACTATGTGCTCTGAAATGTTGGGGGCATTAGCGAGGCCAGGCACACAGGAAGAGCTACAGTAAAAGGACACGTGGCTCAGCACCATGCATAAGTCTACTTCTTTCGCTTTCTTTTAAGGAAAAGCACTAGTTAGAAATAGGCACAGGCTGGTTTCCTCTCCTTTTCATTTTTCTTTAAAATATTTATATGAATATTACCTTGGTTTATTTTGGTTAGAATATTTGGCTCTGGTTACACGCACGTGGGTTCAGTACTTGGGGAAACTGTTCCAAGCATCAGCTGGAAAATGATTCGGATGAGAATCCGAAGCTGGGAGGGTCTGGTTCTGCTGATGTTGCCACTTTGCCACCACACAGGTGGCAGGAGGCCACTGTGGGTTTCCACCCGTGTTTCGAATGCTCTGTGTTGTCGCAGCTGGAGAGTCCAGCTCAGGTGTTCCCTCTCTTCCCCCTTCCTGTCCTGGGCTCCCTGACCTGCCTTCTCACCTGATTCTATTCCCATTCCTCACTTGCTCCATTTACCACTTAGATCATGCCTCTAAGATAAGATACACAGTACTTTCTGTGCTGTAACAGTGCGTGATAAATATGATTCATTAAACACAGCGTACATCAATATCAGGTCGGGGTAGAAAATATAGAGCATAATGAATGGTCTACAGTTTGAGATTCAGGAAAGTGCAGAGGTCCTGTGGAGGTTTTTAGTGGCATCATCAATCATGGAAGCAAAAGCAGAGTGGTTTGTGGTATTACTGGGAGGCCACGGAGATAGGTTTTCTCCACTCCCTCTTGCTCCCCCACTAACCCTCACCTGGTCTCCTTAATGATGCTAAGAGCAATTCACTACCTGTGAGTAACTTACAATTATCCTTTCCCCCCTATTGATATAACTTTTTAGGGCGTCAATTAGTGTCATCTTGTTATCCAAGTAAAGCTTTCCAAGAATAAATTAATAGGTTGCCAAAGTTTATTCACTAACCACAGCCTTAGACTTTGACACTCCAGAAGGGAGTTTAGTTACTAATCTCCCAAAGATTAGATTTTTTTTGGAAAATATCATAAGATCTAGCTCACACTGCCCACTTGAAAAAAGAATTCTTTCCTGATACTTCAAAAATTATTTTTAAAGGCTCAGTTTTAAGGGAACTGATAATATTGATGGGGGGCGGACTGTGAATCTATTGAGAAAAATCAGTATTTATGAAGGGTCTACTATATCTCTAATACAATTGACTCAAGGACATTTGTAGGCATAAAGTTTCTTTTCTTGTTGAATTTAGCTGGATTGAATAGTTGTTTTGTAAGAGCAACTTTGAGCTGCATGCAATACAAAAGAAGTCACTTTTCTTCGATCTGCAAATGAGCAATGCAAAACTCATTCCAAGAAATATTTACCGAGTGCCTACTATGTACAACACAACATGTCACGTACTTTAAGGAGTTTAGAAATAAATCCTTCCCTCAAGAACGTAACACACATTTTCCTTATTATAAAATAGCATTAAAACAAAAATTATGAAAGGAAAAAGAAGACAATGCATGATCTCATCTTCTTAATAACAATCACCTTACTTTAACTTTAAATTTGTATCTATGTCTACCAGAGTATAATACAATCTTATATTCAGCGACCACAGTAGGCATTTTTCTGTGGTACTAAATAATCTTCAATAATGGTTCAGTGGTTCAGAGTGCAGACTCTTCCAACTGGCTTTTTCTTTTCTTTTTTTTGCCAAAATTGACAAGCTGATCCTAAAATTAATAATAGAAATGCAAAGGATCCAGAATGGTTAACACAATCTTGAGCAAGAAGAAAAAGTTAGGGGACTTCCACTAAAACTTGCTACAAATCTACAATAATTAAGACTATGTAGTACCAGCATAAGGATAGATACACAGATTAATGGTTTAGAAAAAAGAGTCCAGTAACAAATTCATATATGCATGCTCAATGATTTTTGACATGAGTGCCAAGACCATTCAATGGGGAAAGAATAATTTTTTAAGCAAATGATAATCTGACAACTAGGTAATCATTTGCAAAGAATGAAGTTGGACCCCTACTACATACCATACACAAAAATTAACTCAAAATGGATCAAAGACCTAAATACAAGTGATAAAGCTACAGAACTGTTAGTAGAAAACACAAGAGCAAATATTTTTGAGTTTGGATTAGGCAGTGGTTTCCTAAATATGACACTAAAAGCACAAGGGACAAAAGAATAAATAGATAAATTGGACTTCATCAAAATGGAATACTTTCAAGCATCAAGGAACACTATCAAAAATTTAACAGGCAAGCCATAGAATGGGGAAGATATTTGCAAACAGTGTATCTGATAAGGTCTTGTATCAAGAAGATATAAATAACTCCTACAACTCAACAGAAAAAAAAAAAAGAACCAAATTTAAAAATTGGCAAAAGTTCTGAGTAGATGTTTTTGCAAAGAAGATATGCAGATACGCAATTAGCACATGAAAAGATGCTCAACATCATTAGTTAACAGGGAAATTCAAATCAAAACCACAATGAGGGTTTCCCTGGTGGTGCAGTGAGAGGCCCGTGTACCACACACACACATAAAAAAACCACAATGAGATGCCAGTTTACATCCACTAAAATAGGTATAATTTTTTTTTTTTCTTGCGGTACGCGGGCCTCTCACTGTTGTGGCCTCTCCCGTTGCAGAGCACAGGCTCCGGACGCGCAGGCTCAGCGGCCATGGCTCACGGGCCCAGCCGCTCCGCGGCACGTGGGATCTTCCCGGACCGGGGCACGAACCCGCGTCCCCCGCATCGGTAGGCGGACTCTCAACCACTGCGCCACCAGGGAAGCCCAATAATAAATTTTAAAAAGACAGACAATAGCAAGTGCTGGTGAGGATGTGGAGAAATTGGAATCCTTTACACGTTGCTGATGGGGATATAAAATGGTGCAGCCAACTTCCAAAAAGAGTTTGGAAGGCCCTCAAAGCTTGAACATTGAGTTACCAAATGACCCAGTAATTTTATTCCTAGATATACACCCAAGAGGATAGAAAACATACTCACACAAAAATGTGTACATAAGTGTTTGGGGATGCATTATTCATACTAGCCAAAAAGTGGAAACATTATAAACGTCCATAAACTGAGGAGTGGAAAACAAAATGTGGTCTTTCCATACAACAGAACAATATTCAGCCATAAAAATAAATAAAGTACTGCTACATGCTGTAACATGGATGAACTTTCAAAACGTTATGATAAGTTAAAGAAAGAAGACAGAGAGGGCTCATACTGTATGGTTCAGCACATATGAATGGCTCAGTATAGGCAAATCCCTGGAGACAGAAAGTAAATCAGTGGTTTCCAGGGGCTGGTGGTAGCAGGTTATGAAGGGTGAGTGATTGCTAATAGATACAGGGATTTCTCATTCTTTTTCCCTTCCCTTCCCTTCCTCCCTTCCTCCCTCTTTCTTTCCCTTTCTTTCTTTTCTTTCTTTCTTTCTTTCTTTCTTTCTTTCTTTCTTTCTTTCTTTCTCTCTCTCTCTCTCTTTCTTGTTTTTTTTTTCTTCTTCTTGTTTGTTTTTAAATACACTATCTTTAAAGCAGTTTTAGGTTCACAGCAAAATTGAGGAAAAGGCATGGAGATTTCCCATATACCTCTTGCCCACATAGGCATGGCCTACCCCGCTATCAAAATCCCCCAGCACTGTGGTACATTTGTTACAACTGATGAGCCTATACTGACACATCATAATTACCCAAGTCCCTACTTTACATTAGTGTTTACTCTGGCTGTTGTACATTCTATAGGATTGGACAAATGTATAATAACACATATCCACCATTATAGTAGGTTCACTGCCCTAAAAGTCTTTGTGCTCCCTCTGCCCCTGTAACCCCTGGCAACCACTGATCCTTTCACTGTCTCCACAGTTTTGCCTTTTCCAGAATGTCATATAGTTAGGATATATATATAGCCTTTTCAGATTGGCTTCTTTCATTTAGTAATATACAACATTTAAGTTTCCTCCATGCCTTTTTATGACTTGATAGCTCATTTTTTTTAGCCCTGAATACTATTTCATTGTCTGAATGAACCATGGGTTATTTATCCATTCACCTACTGAAAGACATCTTGGTTGCTTCCAAGTTTCGGCAATTATGAAAAAAACTGCTATAAATGTCCATGTGCAGGTTTCTGTGTGGACTCAATTTCAACTTCTTTGGGTAAATACCACGGAGCAAGATTGCTGGATGGGATCTTAAGAGTATGTTCAGTTTCGTAAGAAAGCGCCAAACTGCCTTCTAAAGCAGCTGCACCGTCTTGCATTCCCACCAGCAATGGATGAGAATTCCATTTGCTCCACGTCCTTGCCGGGATTTGGGGTTGCCAGTGTTTCAGATCTGGGGAATTCTTATAGATGTGTAGTGGTGGGGACTTCCCTGGTGGCACAGTGGTTAAGAATCCGCCTGCCAATGCAGGGGACACGGGTTCGAGTCCTGGTCCGGGAAGATCCCACATGCCACGGAGCAACTAAGCCCACGCAACACAGCTACTGAGCCTGCACTCTAGAGCCTGCGAGCCACAACTACTGAGCCCACGTGCCACAGCTACTGAAGCCTGCACGCCTAGAGCCCATGCTCTGCAACAAGAGAAGCCACTGCAATGAGAAGCCTGCGCACTGCAACGAAGAGTAGACCCCGCTCGCCGCAACTGGAGAAAGCCTGTGTGCAGCAAGGAAGACCCAACACAGCCAAAAAGAAATAAATAAAAGAAAGAAATTTTAAAGAAAGATGTATAGTGGTATCTCACTGTTTTAATTTGCATTTCCCTGAGGACATATGATGTGGAGCATCTTTTCATATGCTCATTTGCATATGTATATATTCTTTGGTGAGGTATCTGTTCAGATCTTTTGCTCATTTTTTAATTCATTTTCTTGTTAGTGAGTTTTAAGTGTTCTTTATATGTTTTGAATACCAGATGTGTCTCTTGAAAATGTTTCTTTCAGCCTGTGGCTTGTCTGTTTATTCTCTGGACAGTGTCTTTTACAGAGCAAAAGTTTTTCAGGGTTTCTTTTCTGGGTGATGAAAATGTTCTAAGATTAAGTAGTGATGATGGCTGGCATACAATATGACACTTCCATGAGGAGGTTTCTGTCCTGGGCTCTCTTCCTCTCTCTGTGCTGGAAGTAGCTGCCCTCTGGAGAGACCCTGTGGTGAGGAGCTGAGCAGTCTACACCACCTGAGTAAACTCGGGCATGAACGCTCTGGTCCTGGGCTTCTCAAGATCACTGTGGCTTCGGCTGCAACCTAAGCCAGAACTACCCATCTTCCCTGGATTCCTAACCCTCAGAAATGATGTGAGATAATAAATATTTCTTATTTTCAGCTAATAAGTTTTGGAGTAATTTGCTATGCAGCAGTTGATAACTAGTATAGTCCGTTCATTAAATTAAGTTTGACCACTTTTGTAGATGTTTATTTTTTACGTGACTTCTATACTAACTTCAAATCCTGATAAGTTTTAAGAAAGATCTTTACAATGCAAAAATATCTTTGGAATTTAGCACTTTTCTAACTTAAAGAACAGTAAGTATACATAGAGTCTTGGAGATTTTATCATTTGTCATATTATTAATCTTTTTATATATTATTATTTGTTATATTTGTTTCTGTTTGCATTGGAGATAGGCTCACAACAGAATGCATAGAAAGCTAATACTGTTGTGGTTATTAAGCCACAAAGTTAGTTTTGAGCTTTTGACAGGGCCTAGAGGGAAACCTCCCCATACACTGACTGAAGTGTAAACTTTTTAAGAGATACAAATATCTTCCTTTTACTAAGCTCTAAAAGCAACTTAACACTGGGTTCTTAGCAAGGAAATATTAAAGATTTAGTAGACTGTGTTTTCCATAAGAGCTTTATAGCTAATAAAGAAACAATTTTTCCTGACTATGCTTGTATTAACTATCAATGAAAACTGAGGGTGTAATATTGATTTGGGACTAGCCTTTTTCCTTCTGCTTTCTTAAAACAAGCGATGAAATAATTAGACCTACTGATTAAATAGTAGGGATCATGGTTGCTTTCTTGGTTTTTATCATTGCACTGCTGTTGTGAAAGAGATTGTCCTTGTTTTTAGGAAACACACGCCATGTATTTGGGGATAGAGGAGGATTATGTATGTACCTTACTCTCAAATGTTTATATAAGTATGTGTGAATGTATGTGTGTGCGTGTGTAAAATGATAAAGCAAAAATAGTGAAATATTAATTCTTGGAGAATCTGAGTATATATAGGAAATTTTGTACTACTGTAGCTTTTCTGTAAATCTAAAGTTATTTCTTCATGATTAAAAAATCAGGAAAGTCCTTTTCAGGCATTTTTTTTTCCAGCAAGTTTCTTAGGGTGGTAACATTTATTACCTGTCTGACAGTATATTTTTGTTGTCCTTTACCATGAACAGTAACCTAACCAGGAATAAATATGATCAGAAACAAGGAGTATTTCCCCTAAAGCGTCTGTAGATGTTCCCCTTTTGTAGCATTTGGATTCTGATATAACCTGACTGTGTTTCCTCTTTGGGTAATATGGTGTCTACCTACTGGTAATTTAATTCTTGAAATTAAAAAGGTACATTAGGAAATGCTTGATAATGGGCCATTTTCAGTAATGTGTTGATTAGTACTCTACGAGTGCTTCCATCCAAGGCTCCAAATTTTCAGGGACATTTTCTATATTTTTTAATGTGTAACAGACAACATTCACACTTCTTCCTCCTATCTAACAGAACCTTGATTTTATTCAGTTATCTGTACTCCTTCCCACAACTGTGTTTAAGGAAAGTAAGAGGGTAAAACATAATTGGTCTAAGTCAATGATGGGGGCTCTTTCCCTGCTTTGGGGGCAGGAGTATAGGATGCAATTCAATCAATGAATCAAGAGGAAAAGTCTGTTTATGTGTATGTGTATGTGTATGTATGTAGGCACATGGAAAAAGTTCTCTACTAATAAAAAGAGGGATACACAGTTTGTTCTGTTTGGGGGACAAGCATCCTATAACAGATAGTATAATATGACGGAAACTGCAGGGTGGAAGGATGAAAGAAACCTTGATGACATTGTTGGGCCCCTATATTATCTAACTTAGAGCCATCTTATTTTAAGACTTCTTGTTTTATAAGATGATTCAAGTTATTTCAATTATTTTGAGTTGTTTTACCCTATTTACAGACAAAAGCATTATAACACATTTTTAATGTTATTTTATCTAACCTCTTTTATCCCTCTGGTTCTAATCATTTATATAGACTCTTCTGGATATGTTTAAATTTTTTTATTATGAAAGATAACATTTTCAGAAATTGATAAAAAATATGAAATGTAGAGTACAATGAATTGTTATAAAGCAAACATTACTATGAACACTACTTTGGTCAGGAAAGAAAACAGGAACATGTATGGTTCAATATCAAAAAAGAAAACCCACAAACAATCCGATTGGAAAACGGGCAGAGGACATGAATAGACATTTTTTAAAGGAAAAGTACAGAATGCCAACAGGCATTCTCAATATCACTAAACATCAGGGAAAGGCAAATTAAAACCATAATCATATATTACCTCACACCTGTCATAATGGCTTTTATCAAAAGGCAAGAAATAACAAGTGTTAGTGAGGATGTGGAGAAAACGGAATGCTAGTACATTGTTGGTGTGGTGTAAATTGGTGTAGCAACTATGGAAAACAGTATGGAGTTTCTTCAAAAAATTAAAAATAGAACTATCATACGATCCAGCAATTCCACTTCTGGGTATTTGCCCAAGGAAAACAAAAATATTAACTCAAAAAGATGATCACAGCATTATTCATTCATTATTCATTACAGCATTATTTACAATAGCTAAGATATGGAAGCCACCTAAGTGCCCATCAATAGATGAATGGATAAAGAAGATGTGGTGTATATATATATATATATATATATATATATATACACACACACACACACACACACACACACACACATGCACACACACACAATGGGATATTACTCAGCCATAAAAATAATGAAATCTTGCCATTTGTAACAACATGGTTGGATCAAGAAGGTAGGCTAAGTGAAATACCAGACAAAAAAAGACAAATGCCATATGATTTCACTTACATTTGGAATCAAAACAACAAAACAATGAACAACCAAAACAAAACAGAAACAGACAAATAGATACAGAGAACAGATGGGTAGTTGCCAGAGGGGAGGGTGGTAGAAGACTGGGCTAAACAGGTGAAAGAGTAAGAGGTTCAGACTTCCAGTTATACAACAAATAAGTCATAGGGATATAATATACAGCATGAGGAATATAGTCAATAACACTGTAGTAACTTGTATGGTGACAGATGGTTACTAGACTTACCGTGGTGATCATTTCATAATGTATTTAAAGATCTAATCACTATGGTGTATATCTGAAACTAACATAACAGTGCACATCAACTATACTTCAATTAAAAAAAGAAAGAAAACATGGCCAGCTACCCAGTCTCCTCCACTTCCCACTCGCCAACTACAACTCATGTCCTTCCCCTTGGCAATAACCACTCTCCTGATTTCCATAACAATCACTTTTTTGATTTTCTCTATAATTTTTCCACTTACACATGCATCCTTAAACAATGTAGTTTGATTTAACTCTTTGGAATCTTATCTGATTATAAAAATGTATGTATTATTTTGACTGCTTTTTTCACTCCATATTATGTTTGTGAGATTTGTCCATAGTTGCAGCTAATTCTTTCACTGCTTTTCAGTACAGTATTCCAATGTATAGAAATAACACAATTTCCTTATCCATTATGCTGTGGACAGATAATGAATTGCTCCTAGGTTTTGCCTTGCAAGCAATACTGCTATGACTGTTCTTGTATATCTATCCTGATGTTAATATCCCACCACCTTTCCAAGGGTATGTATGTACTTTAAGTGGGTTTGAAGGGTGGTTGGGTAAACTGTATACAGTTAATTTTACTAGAAAAATGTCCAATCACTTTCCATAGTGATTATACCAATTTATACTCTGATGAAACGTATGAGTTTTCTGTTGCTTCACATTTTGCCAACATTTGGTATTATCAAAGTTTAACAAATTTTTGCCAATCTGTCAGGCATACAATGATACTTCATTGTAGTTTCACTTTGCATCTCCCTGGTTATTTATGGGGATGTTTAAAACATTGAATTTTCATCAGTTTATTGGTCTAAAGTATTTCCTTGTTTGTTAAATGCCTATCTTAGTCTTTTCTGTGTTTCAGTGAGGCATTTATCAAAGGAAATTCTGATTTAAAAACCTTAACATTGACGACATAAAGCCTTTAAAAGGACTTGGTGATGTTAAAATGAATATGACTCATCATTCCCAATGCACTTAAAAATCATTTCACTTGGACCTTGAACCCCTTTTAACATCTCACTGACAAGGTAAGCCAATAATAAATTGTGAATGCTAGAGGAAAATTAATACACTTAAATTCATTAATGTGTCTACATCTGGAAGATGAATTGTGCAAAGCTCTTAGCAACAATCTGTAAAATACATTGTAAATACTTTCAAAACCTCTTCAAGGGGTGTTCTGACTAAAATTTTAGTTTAAATATCTGAGGTACCACATTCTGTCTTTTTGGTATCCGTGTAAAATTTTAGTAGACTGTTACTATATTATAGAAATAAAAAAGCTTAATGACGGAATCATTTATTGAGTTTTTCTCCACTGAGAGTACAGGTCCTGTTGGAAATTCGTTTGGTAAGCTGAACCCAGTCTTTAAGAGACAAACGACTCTACCAAAATAAAGCATAATTTGTAGACTCTAAGTAGAGGTGATTTGCTGAAATATCAAAATAATTGAGGTCTTCTTCCCTAAAAAAAGATTTAATATTTTAAAATATAATGCTTAATTTGGGACACAAATATAAATATATAAGGTCCCCAAGCCCTTGACACTAATCAATTGTGAAGCAACTTATAGGTTAACCTATTTTTATTAAGATATATTTAGACCTTCAAGATGGCAGAGGAGTAAGACATGGAGATCACCTTCCTCCCCACTAATACATCAAAAATACATCTACATGTGGAACAACTCCTACAGAACACCTACTGAACGCTGGCAGAACACCTCAGACTTCCCAAAAGGGAAGAAATTCCCCATGTACCCAGGTAGGGCAAAACAAAAAAGAAAAAACAGAGACAAAACATTAGGGATGGGACCTGCCCCTCTAGGAGGGAGCTGTGAAGGAGGAAAAGTTTCCACACACTAGGAAGCCGCTTCACTGGCAGAGATGGGGGTGGGGGTGGATGGATGAAAGCTTCGGAGCCATGGAGGAGAGCACAGCAACAGGGTGCAGAGGGCAAAGTGGAGAGATTCCCACACAGAGGATCGGTGCCGACCAGCACTCACCAGCCCGAGAGGCTTGTCTGCTCACCCACCGGGGTGGGCGGGGTCTGGGAGCTAAGGCTCAGGCTTCGGAGATAAGATCCCATGGAGAGGACAGGGGTGGGCTGCATGAACACAGCTTGAAGGGGGCTAGTGCACCACAGCTAGCTGGGAGGGAGTCCGGGAAAAAGTCTGGAACGGCCTAAGAGGCAAGAGACCATTGTTTCGGGGTGCGCAAGGAGAGGAGATTCAGAGCACTGCCTAAATGAGCTCCAGAGATGGACGTGAGCCGTGGCTATCAGCGTGGACCCCAGAGACGGGCATGAAATGCTAAGTCTGCTGCTGCAGCCACCAAGGAGCCTGAGTGCAAGCACAGGTCATTGTCCACACCTCCCCCCCCGGGAGCCTGTGCAGCCCACCACTACTAGGGTCCTGTGATCCGGGGACAGCTTCCCCGGAGAACACATGGCGCACCTCAGGTTGTTGCAATGTCATTGACCTCTACCACTGCAGGCTTGACCCACATTCTGTACCCCTCGCTCCCCCTGGCCTGAGTGAGCCAGATCCCCCGAATCAGCTGCTCCTTTAACCCCATCCTGTCTGAGCGGAAACAGATGCCCTCAGGTGACCTACATGCAGAGGCGGGGCCCCCAAAGCTGAACCCCAGGAGCTGTGAGAACAAAGAAGAGAAAGGGAAATCTCTCCCAGCAGCCTCAGGAGCAGCAGATTAACTCTCCACAATCAACTTGAGGTAACCTGCATCTCTGGAATACCTGAATAGACAATGAATCATCCCAAAATTGAGGTGGTGACTTTGGGAGGACTGTAGACTTGAGGTTTGCTTTCTGCATCTAATTTGTTTCTGGTTTTATGTTTATCTTAGTTTAGTATTTAGAGCTTATTATCACTGGTAGATTTATTGATTTGGTTGCTCTCTTCCTTTTTTTATATATATATATTTTTCTTTTTTCTCTTTCTGTGAGTGTGCATGGGTATGCTTCTTTGTGGGATTTTGTCTGTATAGCTTTGCTTTTATCATTTGTCCTAGGGTTCTGTCTGTCATTTTGGGTTTTTTTTTTTGTATAGTTGGTAGCACTTGTTTTCATTGGTAGATTTGTTTTTTGGCTTGCTTGCTCTCTTCTTTCTTTTTTCTTATTAGCTTTTTATTTTTCTATTTTAATAATATTATTTTATTTTTATTTTAATAAATTTAATTTAATTTCTTCCTTCCTGCTTTCTTTTCTTTCCTTTCCCTTTCCCTTTCCTTTTCTTTTCTTTTTTCTTCTCTTTCTTCCTTTTCTTCCAATCCGTGTGGCTGACAGGGCCTTGGTGATCCGGCCGGGTGTCAGGCCTGAGCTACTGAGGTGGGAGAGCCACATTCAGAACATTGGTCCCCCAGAGACCGCCCAGCTCCACATACTATAAAATGGCAAGAGCTCTCCCAGAGATCTCCATCTCAACGCTGAGACGAGCTCCACTCAACAACCAGCAAGCTCCACTGCTTCACACCCTATGCCAAGCAACTAACAAGACAGGAACACAACCCCACCCATTAGCAGAAGGGCTGCTTAAAATCATAATAATGTCACAGACACCCCAAAACACACCACTGGATGCAGTCATGCCCACCAGAAAGACAAGATCCAGCCTCATCCACCAGAACACAGGCACTACTCCCTTCCACCAAAAGGCCTCCACAACCCACTGAACCAACCTTAGCCACTGGGGGCAGACACCAAAAACAACAGGAACTACGAATCTGCAGCCTGCAAAAAGGAGACCCCAAACACAGTAAGATAAACAAAATGAGAAGACAGAGAAACACACAGCAGATGAAGGAGCCAGGTAAAAACCCACCAGACCAAACAAATGAAGAGGAAACAGGGAGACTACCTGAAAAAGAATTCAGAGTAATGATAGTAAAGATGATCCAAAATCCTGGAAATAGAATGGAGAAAGTATAAGAAACGTTTAACAAGGACTTAGAAGAACTAAGGAGCAAATAAACAATGATGAACAACACAATAAGTGAAATTAAAAATTCTCTAGAAGGAATAAATAGCAGAATAACTGAGGCAGAAGAATGGATAAGTGACCTGGAAGATAAAATAGAGGAAATAACTACCACAGAGCAGAATAAAGAAAACCGAATGAAAAGAATTGAGGACAGTCTCAGGGACTTCTGGGACAACATTAAACACACCAACATTCGAATTATAGTGGTCTCAGAAGAAGAAGAGAAACAAAAAGGGACTGAGAATATATTTGAAGAGATTATAGTTGAAAACTTCCCTAATATGGGAAAGGAAATAGTCAATGAAGTCCAGGAAGTGAAGAGAGTCCCATACAGGATAAATTCAAAGAGAAACATGTCAAGACACATATTAATCAAACTATCAAAAATTAAATACAAAGAAAAAATATTGAAAGCAGCAAGGGAAAAGCAACAAATAACATACAAGAGAATCCCCATAAGGGTAACAGCTGTTCTTTCAGCAGAAACTCTGCAGGCCAGAAGGGAGTTGCAGGACATATTTAAAGTGATGAAAGGGAAAAACCTACAACCAAGATTACTCTACCCAGCAAGGATCTCATTCATATTTGACGGAGAAATTAAAACCTTTACAGACAAGCAGAAGCTAAGAGAATTCAGCACCACTAAATCAGCTTTACAACAAATGCTAAAGGAACTTCTCTAGGCAGGAACACAAGAGAAGGAAAAGACCTACAATAACAAACTCAAAACAATTAAGAAAATGGGGCTGGTGCCGTGCAGGCTGCTGGGAGAATGGGTTTTCTTCTCTCTTCCCCAAATGTGTGGGGGTTGTCATTGACCTGGAATAGCTGCAAAACGGAAGCCGCCGAATGATGATGTTGTGAAATCACCCGTCCGTCCCTGCCACACCCGGGAGGTTACTGGCAGTGGCGGCCGCTTCTGCTGCTCCTCTCAGACTGCTGCTGCTTTAGAGGCTTCTCCCTGAGCAAGCGTGTGTGAAGAATGGAGGACGCCGGACCATTCCTTTCTGTATGTGCGCTTTTAAAAAAGAAAATGCTGTACGGGCATCCTTATGCCTACATCTTGGCATACTGTCATGACCATCCAAGCAGTGCTAATCACATGAGAGCACTCATTGCTCCAGATGTCAAATGACCAGCCAAAAAAAAATCTGTTTAAAAGAAAATATCCGTTTGACCAGAACCTTTCTTTATTGAATGGCTTGATGGATTTCCTTTACTCGGATTCAAACCAAAGCTGCCTGCTCAACCAAAACAAGAAAGGATCTTGCATGAGTCAATCCTAGAATGCCACTTCTACATCACCGATGGGTGAAGAAAACCTCATAAATATCAATCACAGAGACTCAGAGAGCATCACTGGTCTCCTATCACATTATCAAAATCTGCCTTCGGTGCTGTTCCTTGTCTACATATACTCCCTGTACCGTGTTGAGCTCTGATGAGTGCTCCAATGAAGATCTCCCTAAGTCGAGCTGGTGAGCCTGCTAGAAGAACAGCTAATCCAGTAAAAGCTAAGAGTGGACTCTCTCTGTATATATGAAAATCAAGCCTGGACACAGTCCCCACACCAGCAGCAACATGGATCTGATGCCCTCTCTCCAGTCCTTGCTGAAGAGACGTTCTGTCATATGAGCGAATATTGTAGAGTCTGTCCATTGAATTAAAGATCATGAATATCTTGGTGTTGACTTTTAAAACATTTGACATCCCTAGCCATTGTTCAGTTTGTACCTACTTTAACTTGAACTGATTTAACAACATGAAGAGATGATTCTAGAAAAGAAAAAAGAAAACGGTAATAGGAACATACATATCGACAACTACCTTAAATGTAAATGGATTAAATTCTTCAACCAAAAGACACAGACTGGATGAATGGATAGAAAAACAAGACCTGTATATATGCTGTCTACAAGAGACCCACTTCAGACCTAGGGACACATACAACTGAAAGGGAGGGGATGGAAAAAGGTATTCCATGCAAATGGAAAGCAAAAGAAAGCTGGAGTACCAATTCTCATATGAGAAAAATAGACTTAAAAAAAAAGACTATTAAGAAAAGGCAAAGAAGGACACTACATAATGATCAAGTGATCAATCCAAAAAGAAGATATAACAATTGTACATATTTATGCACCCAACATAGGAGCACCTCAATACATAAGGCAAATGCTAACAGCCATAAAAGAGGAAATCATCAGTAACACAATAATAGTAGGGGACTTAAACACCCCACTTTCACCAATGGACAGAACATCTAAAATGAAAATAAATAAATAAACACAAGCTTTAAATGATATATTAAACAAGAGGGACTTAATTGATATTTATAGGACATTTCATCCAAACACAACAGAATACACTTTCTTCTTAAGAGCTCATGGAACATTCTCCAGGATAGATCATATCTTGGGTCACAAATCAAGCCTTGGTAAATTTAAGAAAAATGAAATCATATCAAGTATCTTTTTCCAACCACAACGCTAGGATACTACATATGATTACAGGAAAAAATCTGTAAAAAATAAAAACATCTGGAAGCTAAACAATGCGCTACTAAATAACCAAGTGATCACTACAGAAATCAAAGAGGAAATCAAAAAATACCTAGAAACAAATGCCAATGAAAACACAACAGCCCAAAACCTATGGAATGGACCAAAAGCAGTTCTGAGAGAGAAGTTAAAAGCAATAAAATCCAACCTCAAGAAACAAGAAACATCTCAAATAAACAACCTAACCTTACACCTAAAGCAATTAGAGAAAGAAGAACAAAAAAAAAAAATCCAAAGTTAGCAGAAGGAAAGAAATCATAAAGGTCAGATCAGAAATAAATGAAAAAGAAATGAAGGAAACGATAGCAAAGATCAATAAAACTAAAAGCTTGTTCTTTGAGAAGATAAACAAAATTGAAAAACCACTCGACTCATCAGGAAAAAAAGGGGGAAGACTCAAATCAATAGAATTAGAAATGAAAAAGGAGAAGTAACAACAGACACTGCAGAAATGCAAAGGATCATGAGAGATTACTACAAGCAACTATATGCCAATAAAATGGACAACCTGGAAGAAATGGACAAATTCTTAGAAAAGCACAACCTTCTGAGACTGAACCAGGAAGAAATAGAAAATATAAACAGACCAATCACAAGCGTTGAAATTGAAACTGTGATTAAAAATATTCCAAGAAACAAAAGCCCAGGATCAGATGGCTTCACAGGTGAATTGTATCAAACATTTAGAGAAGAACTAACACCTATCCTTCTCAAACTCTTCCAAAATATAGCAGAGGGAGGGACACTCCCAAACTCATTCTATGAGGCCAGCATCACCCTGATACCAAAACCACACAAAGATGTCACATAAAAAGAAATCTACAGACCAATATCACTGATGAACATAGATGCAAAAATCCTCAACAAAATACTAGCAAACAGAATCCAACAGTACATTAAAAGGATCATACACCATGATCAAGTGGGGTTTATCCCAGGAATGCAAGGATTCTTCCATAAATGAAAATCAATTCATGTGATAAACAATATTAACAAATTGAAGGATGAAAACCATATGCTCATCTCAATATATACAGAAAAAGCTTTCAACAAAATTCAACATCCATTTATGATAAAAATTCTTCAGAAAGTAGGCATAGACGGAACTTACCTCAACATAATAAAGGCCATATATGACAAACTCACATCCAACATCGTTCTCAATGGTGAAAAACTGAAACCATTTTCACTAAGATCAGGAAAAAGACAAGCATGTCCACTCTTGCCACTATTATTCAACATAGTTTTGGAAGTCCTAGCCACAGCAATCAGAGAAGAAAAAGAAATAAAAGGAAGCCAAATTGGAAAAGAAGAAGTAAAACTGTCACTGTTTGCAGATGACATGAAACTATGCATAGAGATTCCTAAAGGTGCTACCAGAAAACTACTAGAGGTAATCCATGAATTTGGTAAAGTAGCAGGATACAAAATTAATGCACAGAAATCTCTTGCATTCATATACACTAATGATGAAAAATATGAAATAGAAATTAAGGAAACACTCCCATTTACCACTGCAACAAAAAGAATAAAATACCTAGGAATAAACCTACCTAAAGAGACAAAAGACCTTTATGCAGAAAACTATTATAAGACACTGATGAAAAAAATTAAAGATGATACAAACAAATGGAGAGATATACCATGTTCTTGGATTGGAAGAAGTAACATTGTGAAAATGACTATACCACCCAAAGCAATCTACAGATTCAATTCAATCGCTATCAAACTACCAATGGCATTTTTTACAGAACTAGAACAAAAAATTTCACAATCTGTATGCAAACACAAAAGACCCTGAAGAGCCAAAGCAATCTTGAGAAAGAAAAACAGAGCTGGAGGAATCAGGCTCCTGGACTTCAGACTATACTACAAAGCTACAGTAATCAAGACAGTATGGTACTCGCACAAAGACAGAAATATAGATCAGTGGAACAACTTAGAAAGCCCAGAGACAAACCCACGCACATATGGTCACCTTATCTTTGATAAAGGAGGCAAGAATATACAATGGAGAAAAGAGAGCCTCTTCAGTAAATGGTGCTGGGAAAACTGGACAGCTACATGTAAAAGAATGAAATTAGAGCACTTCCTAACACCATGCACAAACAAAATGTAGTAAAGACCTAAATGTAAGGCCAGACACTATAAAACTGTTAAGGAAAACATAGGCAGAACACTCTGTGATGTAAATTACAGCAAGATCCTTTTTGACCCACCCCCTAGAGAAGTGGAAATAAAAACAAAAATAAGCAAATGGGACCTAATGAAACTTAAAAGCTTTTGCACAACAAAGGAAACCATAAACAAGAGGAGAAGACAACCCTCAGAATGGGAGAAAATATTTGCAAATGAAGCAACTGACAAAGGATTATTCTCCAAAATATACAAGCAGCTCATGCAGCTTAATATCAAAAAAAAAAAAAAAAAAAAAAAAAACCCAATCCAAAAATCGGCAGAAGACTGAAATAGATATTTCTCCAAAGAAGATATACAGATTGCCAAGAAACACATGAAAGGATGCTCAACATCACTAATCATTAGAGAAATGCAAATTAAAACTACAATGAGGTTATCACCTCACACCAGTCAGAATGGCCATCAACAAAAAATCTACAAATAATAAATGCTGGAGAGGGTGTGAAGAAAAGGGAACCCTCTTGCACTGTTGGTGGGAATGTAAATTGATACAGTCACTATGGAGAACAGTATGGAGGTCCCTTAAGAAACTAAAAACAGAACTACTGTATGACCCAGCAATCCCACTACTGGGCATATACCCTGAGAAAAGCATAATTCAAAAAGAGCCATGTACCACACTGTTCATTGCAGCTCTATTTACAATAGCCAGGACATGGAAGCAACCTAAGTGTCCATCGACAGACGAATGGATAAAGAAGATGTGGCACATATATACAATGGAATATTACTCAGTCATAAAACGAAGCAAAGTTGATTATTTGTAATGAGGTGGATGGATCTAGAGATTGTCATACAGGGTGAAGTAAGTCAGAAAGAGAAAAACAAATACCATATGCTAACATATATATGGAATCTAAAAAAAAAAAAAAAACGTTCTGAAGAACCTAGGTGTAGGACAGGAGAAAAGATGCAGACGTACAGAATGAACTTGAGGACACGGGGAGGGGGAAGGGTAAACTGGGATGAAGTGAGAGAGTGGCATGGACATATATACACTACGAAATATAAAGCAGATAGCTAGTGGGAAGCAGCCGCATAGCACAGAGAAATGAGCTTAGTGCTCTGTGTCTTCCTAGACGGGTGGGAGGGAGATGCAAGGGGGAGTAGATATGGGGATATAGGTATACATATAGCTGATTCACTTTGTTATAGAGCAGCAAGTAACCCAACACTGTAAAGCAATTATACTCCAATAAAGATGTTAAAAAAAAAAGTGTCAGCAGTTAGGTGAGATAATGAATTATTAGAAAAATAAAATTAACCAAAGAGATCCAAATTCTTAGTTGAATGGATTTGCACACATAAATAAAATTTCCTTAACCAAAAAAAAGAAGATACATTTAATCCATGTTATACAAAAATTTTGAAGGAATTCTCTATTTTGATAAGGTACAGGGCATGTGTATGTGTACTAGGGGTTATTAGATTTTGGTTGTCTCTTTGGAGGGTTATTTAAAACATCCTAACATGCTATCTGATTTTACTGTTAAGTTCAGAAATGCTAGAGGAAACTGGTTTAAAATATCTATTTGGGGGGGAGGGATAAATTGGGAGATTGGATTGACATGTACTCACTACTGTATATAGAGTAGATAACCAACAAGGACCTACTGTATAGCACAGGGAACTCTACTCAATACTCTGTAATGACCCATATGAGAAAAGAATCTAAAAAAGAGTGGATACATGTATATGTATAACTGATTCCCTTGGCTGTGAAGCAGAAACTATCATTATAAATCAACTATACTCCAATAAAAATTAATTAAAAATAAAATATCTATTGAAAGCAACTTCAACTTTTTTGTGTGTGTTTTTTTGGCCTTGCTGTGCAGCATGTGGGATCTTAGTTTCCCCAACCAGGGATCGAATCCGTGCCCCCTGTAGTGGAAGCTCTGAGTATTAACCATGGACTGCCAGGGAAGTCCCTGAAAGTAAATTCGACTTTTAACCCTGACAAAATAACTCATAACAGACATACCTTCTTTCCAAAAAGAGCTATAAAATTGGAAAGTATGTAAAGTCATTGTTTCAGAAATAAAGCAATAGTATGGATAAGACTGTGACCCTTGAAAGAAGAGAAAGAGAAGTCATGAGCATGATCATGACCACCCCACAATCACCTCAACTTTCCCAATGGCAGGAAAGTAGAGCTAACAGGAGGGTGGTCTCACTGATCTGAAGAAGAAGAGGTTGGTGATCCAGGCTGCTAAGACATCTGGAACCTGTAAGGCATGTTATGTGAGAAAAGGAGCTATGCTAATGAGGGACCCAGCAGTGTCTGTGGAGGTGGACTGTGGGTGTTTAGCCAACGGCTGGGCAGCATGTGTGCAGAGTGACATCCCACAAGGCCTAGCAAAGATTGTGTTTTCAGGGCTGAGAGCTAGACAGTAATACTAGAGGGCATACAGTACTGGAATTTATTGGAGTCCCAGCTTAGCCAAAGTGAAGTGACCTAACTTGTCATTCAGTTGAGATTTCATGGAAATGATCTCTTAAGTGTAAGGACCCTGCTCTAGTGTAAGGACATGCCCTAGAATGAAGTTTAAAATTAAATATAAATAAAGCTTTAATAAAGAGTAAATCCAAGCCTGACAAGAACAAAAGTATCCACAAGTGATTTATCTGTCAGCCATAAAAAGTCAACATTGTTTAAGGGAGGCAGCATAATCCAGATTCCCTTTAACTTATGATTCATAACGTTCAGCATATAACTAAAAGTTACTAGAAGTAAGAAAACAAAAATGTGTGACTCATAGTTGAGGGAAAAAGCAGTCTGTATAAATCAATACCAAAGGTCCAGGTGTTGAAATTAGCAGACAGGGACTTTAAAGAAGCTTTTATAAATATTTTAAAGGACAACACAGTCATGATGAATGAACAGATAGGGCATCTCAGAATAGGAATGGAAACTATAAAAATGCACCAAACTGAATTGAAAAGTATAATATTTGAA
The DNA here is from genome assembly GCF_951394435.1 of Stenella coeruleoalba. NCBI lineage: Eukaryota > Metazoa > Chordata > Mammalia > Artiodactyla > Delphinidae > Stenella > Stenella coeruleoalba. The sequence continues at coordinate 2,405,908 of NC_137150.1, forward strand.
GAAAAGTCACTTGATAGCCTTAATCACAGATTGGCACCCTAAAAAAATCACTGAATTCAACGAAATACCAATATGCAATTATTCACTTTGAAGAACAGAAAGAAAATAAGATAAAAAAAATGAACAGCTTAGGACCTATGGAATAATATCAAAAGTTATAACACAAACATAATTGGAGTTCTAGAAGAAGAGGAGAGAAGTTAGAAAAGAAGAGGAAGAGTAGGAGAAAGTATAATGGCAGCAAAAAATATTTAAAGAATAATGGTCAAAATTTTACTGAGTTTGGTAAAAGCACAGCTCATAATGCTTTTTAAAAATACTAAACAAAATTATTTTATTTAAAATAATGGGCATGCATTTTTATGTATGCATATTTCTTTTTTTTTCCTTGAATTTTTCATCAATTTGTACAAATAGGTGACAAAGAAAAAAATATCACAGACTCATGAGGGTAACGTGCTAAAGTTCAGGATATCCAAAGTTGTAAATCTGAAATAACCACATGTATGGATAAACCAACAAAAGTATTCAATAATTAAATCTTTTGCTGTCTCCTTCCATAATATACCTGTCACTGTTACAAGATGTCCTTCATATACTACCTCTAAAAGGAACAACTAACAAAAACTCAGGAACGTTTTTTTAAGGAGGGTTTGTTTTAATAAACAATTTCATTTGTTTAAGACATATTTATTGAATTTCTCCTATGTGCTAGGCAATCAAGACAGACATAGCTCTTACCCATCATGAACATATTGTCTAGAAAAATTAATAAGGTAAAACAATGTGTCATAATAAAGTTATTATGCATTTGTTGTTAGGAACACATAGTGGACACTGTTCAAACAGAGATGTCCTTAACTTGTTACAACTCTCTACATACGAAAATGCTTGGCTCACACTAGTGCTCTCTTATTTCACTTAAGGACTAACCCAGTTCAATATTTTCACAAACATATAGCCAACTTAATGAAAAAAGTTATTTTTCTGCAAAATTCTGTTATGAAAATTTTCAAATGTGCAAAAGATGAAAAGAATAATGTATTGATCACCTACAAGGGCACTTCCTAGATTCTACAAATAATATTTCACTACATCACATTAGTATTCATCCCATCTCTCTACTTAACTATAAATTCAGAAGATAGGGATCTTAGTAAACAATATTATAAATTGGATCAAATTAACAAACATGGTAATAAATTGTTTGGGAAGATTCAGTTTACCTTTTGCCTTTACATATCCAAAATAAGGGGAATTAGAGTGCTGTTTTGTTCACGGAATTTTGTGTCCTTGTTAAATTATAAAGAAAATCAACACCACATTATAAAAATATCAGTAATTTCTGCATGTCTGAGGATAGATTTTCTAATTCCTTAAATGTAGGATAGAGTATTTTTTTTAAAAAGTTTTTATAAATAATTCCATTTATTTAAGATATATTTCTTGAGTACCTCCTATGTACCAGGCAGATAAGAGAGGCATAACTCTTACCCAATAGGAACATATTGTCTAGAAAAAGTGGTAAAATAAAGTGATGTGTCATATACAATTATCATACATTTATCATTAGGAACCCATCCTGGATGCTGTGGTGCACAACCCAATCCCCCTTCAAGACTGTGACACTCGTTTCCCCAATGGCTTGGAGTTCTGGTGGCTGAAAGCAGGCAGCTCAATCTGTCTCTAGTGCTTGCCCTCAGCAGCAGAGAATTATCTCACCCAAGAACAGACCCCTTCCGGGAATAGCTCACATTCAGATCTGGTCTATTCAGGGATATAAACGACCAGCCCTCTTGCCTCAATGCGGACCTCGTTGAAGGGTCACCCCAATTCTGGAGAACCCAATGCAATCAGCTGAAGTTTTTATTGAGACTTAATTACAGCCCAACTTTATCCAAACTTATTTCCTTCACTCCCTCATAGGTGTTATCTCCAAATGATTCCATAATAAAATTTTAGCAGGCAAACCTCCACCTTAGACTCTGTGTTTCAGGGAAACTAACCTAACTGAAAATCCACTGCACTAGAATGAGTTCTTTTGTACAGCTCCTTCAATATCACAACCAATGTATTAAGTATTTTACGTACATTATAAATGCATATAGTGTTAGTTAATTCCCACAATGACTGTGTGCAGTAAGAAATATTATTGTCCTCATTTCACAGATGTATCAATGGAATCTAAGAGATTCAGTTATTTGATCTTAAATATACAGTTTGCAAGTGGCAAACCAAGGCTTTGAACATAATTTGAATGCTGTCTTTTTTATTCCTACTAATATAAAAGATTATGGATTCAACCTAATAACTTGTATCTTAGTCATCCTGTACATCATCACCATTCAGATTCATTCAGGAGTTTAAATTATACCTGTCAATCTAGCCCCTGAGGACCCAGGCTTCAGGTGAGGTCCTATGGACCTAGTCTCCTAGGTCTCAAGTACCAGGCCTATCACTGCAGACTCAGGCACAAGAATGGTCCCCACAGAACCAAACACAAGACACGATGACCTGCTGACCCAGAAACCCGATCTGCCCACTCAAGGACTCCAGCAGCAAGGCCACCCATGGACAGCACAAGGCAGTTCACTCAAAATCTCTGGATAGGCTGACTGGTGAACGCCTTTGCCTGCTGAAGCCAGTCAGTAAAGCCTGGAGGAGGTGCCTATTCTTCAAATGTGCAGGCACCAACACAGGCCACAAGGATCACAAATAATCGAGAAAACATGACACCACCAAAAAAAATTAATAAATCTCCAATGACTGGACCAAAAGGAATGGAGATCTATGAACTGTTCAACAGAGAATTCAGAATAATCCTCTTTTAAAAATTCAGTGAACTTCAAGAAAACACAGACAACTAAATAGATGGAGAAAACAATGCATGAACAAAGTGAGAAGTTCAACAAAGAAATAGAGACCATTTTAAAAAAGGAAATTCTACAATTGAGTAAAATGAATGCTCAGAAGAGTTACACAGAAAGCTTCAACAGTACAGTCTATGAAGCAGAAGAAAGAATTAGTGAACTAGAAGACAGGTACTTTGAAATCACTGGGTTAGAGGAGCAAAAAGAAAAAAGAATGAAAGAAAGCCTATGTGAATTATGGCATACCATTAAAAGAAAAAAAAATCTGTGCATTATGGGAATCCAAGAAGGAAAAGAGAGGGAGAAAGAAGAAGAAAGCTTATTCAAAGAGATAATGGCTGAGAACTTCTCAAATCTGGGGAGGGATTTGATGTCTAAGTTTATGAAGCTAATAGGTCACCACAAAATTTCAACTCAAAATGATATCTCTAAGACACACATTATAATAAAATCAAAGATGGAGAGAATTTTTAAAGTGGCAAGATAAAAAAACATCCCATACATACAAAAGAACACCCATAAGACAATTGGTGGATTTCACAAAAGAACCCTTGCAGGTCAGGAGAAAGTGGGATAATATATTCAAAGAGTTGAAAGAAAAAAAAAATTTCCAACCAAGAATACTTTACCTGGCAAAGTTGTCTTTCAGAAGTGAAGAAGAGAAAAGAATTTCCCAATAAACAGAAGCTGGAAGAATTCATCACCACTAGACCTTCCTTATAAGAAATGCTGAAGAGTTCTTCAAGCTGAAATGAAAGAATGCTAATTAGTAACATGAAAATATAAAACATAGTGGTGAAGGTGAGTATATAGTCAAAATCAGAATGCTCTAATACTGTAGTATAGTGATTTGTTAATCATCTAACTCTAGTACAAAGGTTAAAGGACAAAAGTCTTAAAACTGATTATAGCTACAATAGTTTGTTAATAGATACAAACTATAAAGAGATGTAAATTGTGACAACAAAAACATAAAATATGATGGGGGGAGTAAAGGGTAGAGATTTTGTATGTAATCAAATTTAAGTTGTTATCATCTTAAAATAGTGTTATATGTACAAGATGTTTTATATAAGACTTATGGCAATCACAAAGCAAAAACTTACAGTAGATACACAAAATATAAGAGAAGAGACTCAAAGCATTCCAACTATCAATTCACAAAGTAAGAGCAAAAAAGTAAGAAAGGGAAAAAGAACCTATTAACAGGCCTGAAAACAATAAGATGTCATGAGTAAGTCCTTACCTGCCAATATTTACTTTAAATGTAAATGGATTAAATTCTCCAATCAAAAGGAATCAATCAGCTGAAAGGATTAAAAAACAAAATCCTGCCTATAAGAGGCTTACTTCAGCTTTAAGGATACACGTGGCTTAAAGTGAAGGGCTGGAAAAGATATTCCATGCAAATAGAAACCAAGAGAGCAGTGGTATTTATATTTATATCAGGCAAAATAAACTTTAAGTCAAAAATTGTAACAAGGTACAAATAGGTTATTATATAATGATAAGAGGGTCAATTCATCAAGAGAATGTAACATTGTAAATATATATGCACTCAATATCAGAGCACCTAACTATATTAAGCAAATTCTAACAGATCTGAAATAGACAACAATGCAACAATAGTAGGGAACTTCAGTACCCCACCTTCAACAATGGATAGATCATTCAGACATTCAATGAGGAAACACTGGACTTAAACTATACCTTAGAAACAATGGATCTAACCAACATACACAAAACATTGCATCCAACAGCAGCACAACACACATTCTTCCCAGAGCACGTGGAACATTCTCCATGATAGATCATATGTTAGGTCACTAAACAAGCCTTAGCAAATTAAGAAGACTGAAATAATACCAAGTATCTTTTCCGACCACTAACAGTGGTATGAAACTAGAAATCAGTAACAAGAGGGAAACTAGAGAATACACAAATGAATGGAAATTAAACAACACACTCCTGAATAACCAATGGGTCAAGGAAGAAATCAAAAAGGAAATTAAAAATATCTTGAAACAAATAAAAGTGAAAACACAACATACCAAAATTTGGGGGATGTAGCAAAATTAGTTCTAAGAAGGAAGTTTATGCAACAAAAGCCTACATTAAGGAAAGAAAGATCAAAATAAACAACCCATCAAGGAATTAAAAAAAAAGAAGAACAAACTAAGCCCAAAGTTAGCAGAAGGAAGGAAATAACAAAGATCAGGGAAAAAATAAATGAAATAAAGACCAGAAAAATGGTATAAAATATCAACAAAACAAAGATCTGGTTTTTTGAAAAGATAGGTAAAATTAACAAACCTTTAGCTGACTAAGAAAAAAAGAAAAAGACTCAACTAAATAATATCAGAAATGAAAGAGGAGACATTACAACTGACACCATGGAAATACAAAGGACCACTAGAGACTACTATAAACAATTTTATGCCAACAAATTGGATAACCTCGAAGAAACGGACGAATTCCTAGACACAGTCTACTAAGACAGAATCATGAAGAAATAGAAAATCTGAACAAATAACAAGTAAGGAGATTGAAGCAGTAATAAAAAAAAATCACCTAACAAAGAAAAGCCCAGCACCAGATGGTTCCACTGGTAAATTCTACCAAACATTTAAAGAAAAATTGATACCAATTCTTCTCAATCCCTTCAAAAAAACTGAAGAGGAGGGGACGTTTCCAAATTCACCTTACAAAGCCCGCATCACCCTCACCCCAAAACCAGAAAAGGACATTACAAGGGAAGAAAAGTATAGGCCAATATCTGATGAATGTAGATGCAAAAAATTTCAATAAAATACTAGAAAACTGAATTCAACAGCATATTAAAAGGATCATACACCATGATCAAGTGGGATTTCTCTCTGAGATGCAAGGATGGTGTAAATACACAAATCAATAAATGTGACATACCACATTAATAAAATTAAAGAAAAAATTATATGATCATTTAAATAGATGCAGAAAAAGCATTTGCAGAAAAAGCATTTGACAAACTTCAACACCCTTTGATTATAAACACTCTCAACAAATTAGTTATAGAAGGAACATATCTCAACATAATAAAGGCCATATATGACAAACCCGCAGGTAACATCATACTCGACATTGAAAGGTTGAAAGCTTTTCCTCTATATCAGGGTGCCCACTTTCACTGCTCCTATTCAACACAGTATTGGAAGACCTAGCCAGACCAATTAGGCAAGAAGAAGAAGAAGAAAAGGCATCAAATTAGAAAGGAAGAGTCAAATTATCTTTGTTTCCAGATGATATGATCTCATATATAGAAAATCCTAAAGACTCCACTAAAAAATTGTCAGAACTAATAAATTTAGTTAAGTTGTAGGATACAACAATCAACATAGAAAAATCAGTTCTCTTTCTATACACTAACAATGAGCTATCTGAAAAAGAAGTAAAATAATTCCATTTAAAATAGCATCAAAGCTAATAAAATATTGAGGAAATTTAACCAAGGAGGTGAAAGATCTGTACATTGAAAATTGCAAGCCATTGATGAATGAAACTGAAGAAGACACAAATAAATGGGAAAATATCCCATGTTCATAAATTGGAAGAATTGATATTGTTAACATGTCCAGACTATCCAAAGCCATCTATAGATTCAATGCAATCTCTATCAAAATTCCAACTGCATTCTTCACAGAAGTAGAAAAACAATCATAGAATGCATATGGAACCACAAAATACCTTGAATAGCCAAAGAAAGTCTGAGAAAGAAGAACAAAGCTGGAGGCATCATACTTCCTGATTTCAATCTTAATTACAAAGCTATAGTAATCAAAACTATATACTAGTATGGTACTGGCAGAAAAACAGACATATAGATCAGTGGAGCAGAATAGAGGGCTCAGAAATAAACTCATGCATACATGGTCAACTAATATTTCACAAGGGAGCCAAGAATAGTTTCTTCAATAAATAGCGTTGGGAAAATTGGAGAAACATAGGTTTCAGTTTCACTGGAACCCTACTATATATGACTCACAAAGATTAACTCAAAATGGATTAAAGGACAAAATGGATTAAAGACCCAAAACCACAGACTCCTAGGAAATATACGGTAAAAGCTTTTTGATATTGGTCTTGACAATGATTTTCTGGATATGACACCAAAAGTGTAAGCAATGAAAGCAAAAATAACAAGTAGGACTACATCAAACAAAAAAGCTTTTGCACAGGAAAAGTAGCAATCAATAAAATGAAAAGGCAACCTGTGAAATGAGAGAAAATACTTGCAAACCATCTATCTGATAAGAAATTGATATCCAAAATAGATAAAGAACTCAGGTACCTGATTAACAACAACAAAAACAAATAATCTGAGTAAAAAGTGGGTGGAGGACTTGAATAGACATTTTTTCCAATGAAGATATAAAAATGACCAACAGGTAAGTGAAAAGCTATTCTAATCACCAGGGAAATACAAATCAAAACCACATGAGATGTCACCTCATACGTGTTAGAATGGCTATTATTCAGACCATAAGAAATAACAACTGTTGGCGAGGATGTGGAGAAAAGGCAATCCTCAAGCACTATTGGTGGGAATGTAAACTGGTTTAGCCACTACAGAAGCCAGTATGGAGGTTCCTCAAAAAATTAAAAATAGAACTACCATATGATCCAGCAATCCCACACTTGGGTATATACCCAAAGGAAATAAAATCATTATCTTGAAGAAATATCTGCACCTCCATATTCATTTCACCACTGTTAGCAATAGCCAAGACATGGAAACAACCTGAGTGTCTACCAAAGGATGAATAAATAAAAAAGAAATTTTATATATATACACTAACCCTAACCCTAATTCCATATATGCAATGTGTAATTCCATACATACAATGGAATATTTTTCAGCCATAAAAAGAAAAAAAAAACCTCGACATTTATGACAACATGGATGAAACTTGAAGGTGTCATGCTAACTGAAAAAAAGTCAGGTAGAGAAAGAGAGATGCTGAATGTTTTTATTTAGATTGGAATCTACAAAAGCCAGATTCACAGAAATAGAGAATGAAAATATCGCTTCCAGGGCCTAGGAGTTGGGGGAAACAGGGAGGTGTTGGTCAGAGTACAAAGTTCTAGTTATAAGATGAATAAGTTCTGGGAATCTAATGTATAGCATGATGACTACAGTGAACAATACCTTATTATATACCTGAAACCAGCTAAGAGTATAGATCTTAAAAGTTATCACCACACACACACACACACAATTGGTAATTATGTAAGGTGATGAATGTGTTAACTAACCTTATTGTGTTAAACATTTTGTAATATATAGTTGCATCAAATCATCATGCTGTACACCTTAAATTTACATATGCTATATGCCAATTATATCTCAATAATGCTAGGGGCAAAAAGATTACGGAGTCAACCTAACAATCTGTGTCTTGGTCATTCTATATGTTATTACCTTTCAGATTTATTCAGGGGTTAACTTTACATTATACTTGTCAAACTCAAGATGACTTCAAGATCAAAGGCATTTTGATGGTTGCTTCCCCCTGTGTTGATTTCATAGCTTCACCCGTGAAATGTTGAAAATGTTGCAGATAGAAGCAATTGAGAATAATTCTAGCTAGTCTTTTGTAAAGAAAAGTTATTTTGCCATTTAGTGACAGTTCAGTGATTTACATATGAATGCAAGTAGGCCGGAGACAGAAGGAAAGGAACAGAGAAAACGGGGAAGGAAATGAAGGTGAAACTGAAAGAAAATTAAGACAATGTCTGATTTAAACACTACATTGCAACTCAGGGCTTTGAACAAAATATGTCAAGAAGCTTTGGGGCAGTCAGGATATAGCAAATGATGTAAATTAAAAAATAAGGGCATAACTTTACCAAACCAGAATTTCATGGAATAACAGGCAGTCTTTTGAATTATAATGCTCTATATTTAATGGTGTTCCTTGGCATATAGGAAAAATCGATATTTATTCATTCCCTTCCAAAAATGCTTAAAGAGCAATTCCTAGAACTACTTACTAGGTGTGGTAGATAAGATAAGGGGAAGGAAACCAGCTATTACAGAGCTTTTACAGTGCTCCAGGCATGGTACTAGGCCTACCCTATGCCATCTGTTGTTTTATTTTTCCCTCATGAAGTGATAAGATCGGTATAAATATACATCACTGCCCTTAGGAGCTTTGAAAATACTCAGGCGGTGGGGTGGGGTAGGGGGTGGGGCGGTCAGGACTGAAAAGGCTAAAAATAAATCGGCACCAGTGAAAGCATACAAAGTATTTTTATGTGTCAGGTATTTACATTCTTTTTATTGGTTGATTCATTTGATCCTGAAAACAACTCTACGGGTGGATAACTATTATGGGCATCCTAAAGAAGCGAGGTGAAGGAAACCAGAGGTCACACAGCTGGAAACAGTCTAGCTAGGATTCTAATCCAGGCAGTAGGTCCAGAGGGTATGCCCTTCACCGTGACTTTCACTGCCTGTCTTTCCCTCCGTGAACAAACAAGTCATCAGTGGAAGTGCTGTTACCGCTGGGGCATGAGTGACTGTTGCCTTTGCAATAGCAGCAGCTGCAGAAATATTTATAGAGCACTTACTATGTGTCGAGTCTTGTGTGAAGCATTTTACGTGAGTTTTACCATCTCATAGAGCTCGATATTCTTTTTTAACTTCAAGGAGATGAATGTACCTGACAAGAAGTGCCCAAGGTCTCACAGGTGGAGAAATTAACGTGGTCTAAAATGAGGATGGGAGGTAGGGAGTGATTTTTACAGCTAAGGTGGAATTTATTCTCAATCCAAAGGAATACACAGAGAAGGCAAATTAGGATTCATTAAGCACTGTATGCCAGCCTTTATAAGCATGATCTCATTCAGCATTATTAATCACTATTATCTCCATCTTATAGATTTAAGGTCCAGCCAAGTAACCTGCCCAGGGTCCAATGGCTGGGGTGATATTCAGGACCAGGCCTGGTCCATCTGATGCCAAATTCCCAGCATTCTGCTGCTTAGAAGATTTGGACTGGCTGAAAAATAACCGAGCAGTCCTAGATGGGGCCCAGGGACAGAAATGGGCATGATGTGACCAGATGAGAGTTCCTGAGATACCTGATCAAACTGAGCATTCATAAAGGGAAGTACACATAGAAAAGTAAACTGAGGCAGTTTGTGGTTGGCCAGCTTTTAGAGTTTATATATTTCATTCTAGATCTTACAGGGCCTCTGAAATTCTTGAGCAGGAATATAGTATGGAATATGGTATTTTAGAATGATAAAATGAAAGCGACTCCACAGCTGGGAATATACTTTTAGAAATGTACTGTTAAACAATTATGAAGATGTTCATTGAAGAGTGGTTTGTAACACTGAGAACTGGAAACAACATAAATGTGAGTCAATAAGAAGCTAGTTACGTAAATATGACACATTAAGTGATGGAACACTAGTCATTGAAAATAATAAGGTTCATCAATACACATTAACATGAAAAAAATTACTAAATCATGATATTAAATGAAAAACAAAACCAAAAACAAGGTTCCCAACATGCATCTAGTGTGCTATAGTTTGAATAAAGTGATATATAATATATAATACACACACACACACACACACACACATATATATGAGGGGTGTGTGGGTTCAAATGTGTGTATCTACATACAAATACATTGCATGAATATGAAAATCTAGAAATACACACACACATACAGGTAAACTGTTCATTGTGTTTACTTTGGCATAGAGATACTGAGAATAGGGGTTTCTAGTTTAAGAAATACACCTCTTCTCCAAGTCACAAAGATTTTCTCCTGAATTGCCTTCAAACAATTGAACTATTTTTTTATTTTACTTTTTTTTTTTTTTTTTCTTTGCGGTACGCGGGCCTCTCACTGTTGTGGCCCTTCCCGTTGCAGAGCACAGGCTCCGGACGCGCAGGCTCAGCGGCCATGGCTCACGGGCCCAGGCGCTCCGCGGCATGTGGTATCTTCCCGGACCGGGGCACGAACTGCGTCCCCTGCATCGGCAGGCGGACTCCCAACCACTGCGCCACCAGGGAAGCCCTACTTTTTAGTCTTTAACCCATATGTAATTTATTATTGTATATGGTAGAAAGTAGGAATTCAGTATTATATGGATAACTATATTCAGGGATATTATAAATTTTCTCATTCAAAACCTCAACTGAATTTTGATTTTTAAAAAATTTCTTGAATCCTTGTTTTAATTTCTGGAAGCTTGACTTTTAAAGATAAGACTATTGATGTTTAAAGATAAGTCTATTCCTGTTTTACAGATGCACTACCTTCTTAAATCCACTTGGAGAACATTAATGAAATTATAAATATGTTTTCTGGGGTCAGGTTGCCAGTCTCTTTATTCTGGTCTTTTCTCTTCCATGATCCAGGCTTTTCTCAAATATTCGGTGGCCCTGGGCATCCAGTCATGGGTGGAAGCCTGGCTGGCAGCTGTGTGGGCCTGAGGGGCTTGTCAAAGGCAGGTTTCTCAGAACGATCAGGTGGGGAGGCACCTGTTATGACCAGAGCCCATCCCATGTGCCAGAGTGGGAAGGGCTTTCACCTATGGTACTTCCACTCATTTTAGGGTTCATTCTGATTTCCTTTAAGGAAAACATTCCCCCAATCCTTTGATCTGGGGCCAATTGCTAGGATACCTGTGCCTCACCTCTGCAGGTTGGAGAGGGAGGTGGGGACTGCCTGTTCAGACTTTTAATTATTTCCCCTCATCTTAGCCACATATCACATTTCTGCTCCATACGGTGAATCTTCTCTGGGATTCTACACCACTTCAGAGCGCCATGGCGTGTGTTCTAGGCTGAGGCTTCCTCTGCTCAGTTTCATTTGTTGTCACCCTTGCAGTTTTGAGTTACAGAAATATACAGGTGTGTTATCTGCTACGGCATTCCTCTCACCCTCTTTGCTCTTGTGAGTGTGTCTCAGGTTTACACCTTTACTGTAAACTTAATATGAAGGGATGTAAATGCACTTTCTAATGAATCATCTTTACCCAGAGGCCCAAGAACTAATTTTTAAGCGAAGAAAAGTTGGGTGTCATCTGAGATAGGATCTTTATGTATTGGCGGGAGGAATTGAGGGGAAAATATTTTAAAGGTTTTTTGAAATAAGGGACTGGAGCAAAAGAGAACATGTCATGTGCACACTACTATATTTAAAATAGATAACCAACAAGGACCTACTGTAGAGCACAGGGAATTCTGCTCAATATTCTGTAGTACATAAATGGGAGAAGAATTTGAAAAAAAATAGGTACATGTATATGTACAACTGAATCACTTTGCTGCACCCCTGAAACTAACACAATATTGTTAATCAACTATACCCCAATATAAAAAAAAAGGAGAGAGAGAGCACATGTCATTGCATCGGGAATGTTACTGGAAGCCCGTGGTAGAAGAGTTTGCATTGATGGGAAAAGAACCCAAACTGTAAGTGTGTGAGCACTTACGAGTGTCCACCACGAGTGGCGACTTTAAGCGCTCACCCTTGTCCCTAAATATCAGCCAACGCCCTCTATTAAAAACTTGACTTCTGACCACTGTGTTCGGACCATTTCCAGTAATTACGTCTGCCCTTCTTGGGACATCCCAGATATTGATCTTAAGCTTATTCTCCTATTTTATTTTTGCTCAGCATACAGACCATCACATCGTATTTCCAGGTTCTGTGCTGTCCACTACGGCAATAGGTAAGCCTGTTTGACACAGCCTGGGACTCACCACCTCTGCCGTCCCCTGCGGTCCCCCAGTACACACAAGCCAATCAGGATGGCACTCTTACCATCTTGCTCTGGCCCCACAAGAGAGAACAGAGGGAAGAGTGAAGCAGTGGGGAAGGAGTGAGCATAGGGCTACATCTATCAGAATAAAAATGGGATTATGAAGGGCATTGAGAAGGGCTTGCATTTCTTCACATCCCTAAGAACTTAGCAAACACAATAAGCACTAATTAAGCAGAATTCAATTGAGTGGAGCATTTTCTAAACCTGTAGTACTTAACAGAACCACCTAAATAATCCTCTCAGCACAACTAGGAGGCAGGCAAGGTATAAATGCTCCTCCTCCTAGATACTAAAAAAGGCAGAACATAGACTCTCCAGTTTACTGAGGTTACCTCATATATCCTGACCCTACCTTTTAGCCAACAACGTTAAACATAACCATTGCGCCACCTGTAGACATTTCTACCACAGATGTTTATGGAGGGTCTATTATGACCCGATGGCGTTCTAGGCACTGAGGATACAGCAGTGGATAAAACAATGCCCCTCTGGAACTTACGCTGTGTGATTCACCCGACACACAAGTGGCAGCTTATTAAAAAATTATTTAAATTCTTTGACTTTGGAGGGAAACGGATTCCTTGATCCCTGGATGGAGAAGAATCCATAAAGGCATAAGTGCCTCTTGCTCATGACCACAAATTTGGGGCTCTCCAAGCAAAGCTGCCATGGCTGGTAACTTGGGCCAAGCAGAGGCAGCAACTCTGCTTATGTGGGCACCAGACCAGAACCCCAGAGAAAGGCAAAATGCCCAAGAGGCCAACTGTGTCTACAAGCTCCCTCCTTTAGGGGTACTCGTGGTGTTTATTAGGAAATCAACCCATTCATATACGTACTGTGGGCATCCACCTGCTAGAACAAAGGGAAAGTCATGGCAGACAGTGTAGCTGAGCTGATGACCTGGTTCTCCACGTGGCTCAATCTGCAACTAATCTTGGAGAACTGTGATTCAAAGTGACTATAAGACCACAAAGGACAGCCTTTTTTTTTTCTATTATTCCACAAAAGGTTATTTGATTTTGTCTCTTCCTTGCAACCTTACAAAAATTATCCCCAATCCAGTAATGGGCACATAGTAGACACATATACTATATTGTGTAAATTAAATAAAAATTGCTCAACAAACCAGCCGCTGCTCTCATGCTGCATGTCATATGCACTTCCTACTCCTTGGAAGTGTCCGTATTTAAAGAGAACCAGTTAAATGTAACCAAAATAGACTTTTTAAATACCTTATATTTTTTCCTCCATATTGTTTTAATTCGTGCCGGTCATAATGTACTCTAAAACAACTAACTCATAAAATATAGTGACTGTACAAATTACACCAGCTAACTTTTACCTTTACTTTTATTGTATTGGCTTTCAAAAATATGAAACCATAAATCAAAAATAATAGAGTTATCTTACTAAAACCCAGTGTCACTCTGTTCATTTGGCTCCCAATCATGGCAAAAACAAATACGGAGACGGGAAGAAAGACGAATCAGATCTATACAGTGTGGTGCATTCACTTTTTCCATTTGTCTTACTCTGTCGGCTGCAAAAATGTTGTTATTAAATTGTAAGGAGGAATATCTGTCAATATAATATTGGAGGCAACTACAAACAAATTTAATCAACTGAGAACAAGGGTGACTAATAAACTCCAATGAGAATTAAGAAGCTGTTCAAGAAGCAGAATAAACATTGATGCATTGCTTGAAAATATGACTATGGTTTCCCTGAAAAGTCTATTCATATCATGCTCTCTAGATGTCTGGATTTTGGTAGCAGCTCCCAGAAACGGAGGGAAGTTAATCACACAAGCAGAATATATAAATTCTGTCACCCGTGGTGGAGGGGCAGGCAGGGCTGGGGGACTGGCATTACACGTAGAGCAGACAAAAGAACAAGAAACAGGAGTGAATACGAGCTGTTGAGGATATGTTCTCTCATTTCTCTCTGCTTGCTGCTACACAACCACCTGTTTCCCGTCTATGGGGAATGAATAGTGCAATTAGAGTGGGAATTAGGGTGTGTTCTAATATGATCATGGAAAAATAAGCTTCCTGCTATCTTAGAGTGCTGGAGGGTGGGATTCTTTTCTATCATGGCATGTCTAGAAGCATTGAGTCATATCTGCAGACACCTGTGCAGGTCTATATGAGGTTCAGGGATGTATATATAAAAGAGACCTTGGACTAGGGAACACTTGGAGTCAGACCATCTGATGGAAGGGGATTCCCCAAACATGCCAGCTCAACAACAGAGACATTGTGGTGACCTAAAAAGAATCAGCAAAATGAAGAAAAACTTTGGCAAAGTGGATCAATCTAAAGGTCAAGGCAGAATTTACAAGGGAGCAATGATTTCAAGCACAGTGTGATACTGTGACATGCACCCCACCATCTCTCCCCCGCTCCCAGAATATATGGACATGCTCTGCGCAGGAGAGAGATGAGGTAGACAGCACCTTTTCTCAAACTCCAGGGAACATGAAAATCAACTGACACTCTTGTGAAAATGCAGATTTTGATTCAAGAGTACAGGGTGGGTAGATGGGGACTGAAATTCAGCACTTTAACTTCTCCCAGGTGATGCCAGTTCTGCTGGCACACAGGATCCACTTGGAGTGGCAAGGGTCAAGAAGGCTGCTGGGTCACTTAGGGTAAAGCTTTACTATGTGAAAAGCTGCTCATAAGAAAGCAGAAGGGGCTTTTCTTGGCCTGAAGGGGAGAAGACCAACAGCCATCACTAATACAGAGGATGAGGGCAGTGCCCAGGGCAGCCATGAGGCATGAAGGGTACTTCACTGAAGATCTGTAGGAAGCAAAATGATGAAGAGCCCACGACTTATTGGAGACTGACCTGAGTTGGAATCCTGAATCTGCCATCTTGCCAGCTACATAAACATCTGAGTCAGTTTCCTCATCTCTACAATGTGGGTAGCAACTGGAGCTACTTTCAGTGCTTTGTCGTGAGGATTAAATGAGATGATGTAGATATAGTCCTGGTACCTATTTAGTGCATAAGAAGTGCAGATGTTGGTTATTTGCCTTTTGACTCTCAGCTCCATTTCCAACCTTCCTACCTCAAAGCAGTACGCCCCAGACTCCCTTGCCCGTTTCTGATTATCCTCTGCTAACCATTGGGAGATATTGGTGGAGTAAAAGGCAGTAGAAAAGATAAGCCATTTCCCTTCCTTTGCTTCTGTCTCTAGAAGTGACAGAGGCAGAACGCCCAAAACTTCAGAAACGTGTGCTCCCGGCCTCTGACTGCAGCAGCTGCAGCAGCAGTGGCAGTGGCACGCAAATGTAGGTGACTGCCAGGTGTTGCCCTAGAAGCATGGTTATGGCAGCTGTAGCAGCAGAAACAAACAACTATGGGTTCTAAAGTCTCAGCAGCAATTCCAACAGCTTCAGCAAGACTGGGCTCCAGGGCCCCTGCAGAGTCAGCAGGAGGGCAGGCTCTTGACTTCCTGCAGAGCAGCAGTGGTGAGGGATTGATAACAGCTGTGTTGCTAATGACACCCCAGTACCCTCAGCAGCACAGCCCATGTGGATTCCACAAAACAACACCGTCCGTTTTGTCCCTGCAGCTCTAGGGGTGTACTAACACCTCTCAGGTACTAATCTCTGAGTAACATCTCGTCCTTTTCCTTCTTGATTCCCTGGTCCTTCCAACACTTTTCTAAACAATTCCCTTGGTTAAAATCCATTTGAAATAACTAGAGTCATTTCCATCTTCCTAACTAGACTGACAGGTATCAACACCATTATCATTGACAGTAACAATTTTTTCAGGCTGGGAGCCAGGTGAGCAAGGAGAGTAGCAGTGACTACTGGATGTGTCCATAGGAGGTATGTACCTGAAACGATATTTTTGTTCTTTCCCCCTTAATAACCCTCCTCTAAAAACTGTACATATTTACATATGATTCTAGCTCTTCTGCTTATAATGGCAGATTTTTGAAATCAAACATATGATATATCTAAAAGAAAATAACAGAAAGATAAGCAAATAGAGTTGAGGAGTTGTTCCATAAAATTTAATAAAAGATTGATGAAATTTTTTAAAAAAATAAAGGAAATTTGAGGACTATTCAGGAGTTCAAACATCCAAATAATGAGTTTCAGGGGAAAAGAACAAGAAAACAAAGGGGAGGAAATTATACAGAAATAATAAGACACATTTGCAGATCTGAAGGACAGGAGTTTCCAGTTTGAAAGAATTCCTTGAGAGCCCAGATCAGTGAATGGAAAAACAACCATATAAACAACACTAAGGCCCTTAATCATTAAACTGTAGGAAATCTGGATAGAGAGAAGATTCTGAAATCTTTCAGAAAGAGAATATAATCACATACAAAAGAGGAGAGATTTTAATGACATTGGCCTTCTCAAGAACAGCACTAGAAACTGAGAAATAGTGGACTAACACATTCCAAAGTTGAAGGGAAATAATTGTGAAAATTACTATAATTTTATCTAACTATTATATGTAATATTTATCTCTTAATGCATATAGCTGAATTTAAAATCCATTGTGAAGGCTATATTTTGACACACGAGATCAAAATCAAAAATTGTTCCTTCTACTGATCTTTTCTAGAAAGCTAGTAGAGGTTGTACTCCCAATATATCAAAAGAGTAAAACAAGAGAAAGAAACGTGGGGTCTAGGAGAAAATGTATAATCTTAGTTTGCATTGTCCAGAATCTGCCTCTGAGACATGGGTTTGAATGCTGGTAGGGCAATGGAGGAAGTGAAAAAGGGAAGAAAACAAAGAAAGAGTATATTATCAAGCAAGGTGCCACTATGGGCAACCAGAGGTTGATCCTGTTGGGGAAATTCTGGGACCCAGTGTAAATTGCATGTCTCAGAGTCTTCTCACTTGAAGGATGAGGAAGATGGGTTTACATCCATGTTGTCAATCATTTGTTTAAAGCTGTTTGCCAGGGGATGGTAATTCCCAGGCATTTCCAACCGCTTGTGTGAGTGGGCAAAGCAAGCCCTGGAGGACAAAGTCTTCCGGAAAAGAAATGCAGGTGCTGGCAGTTGGCAGTTGGACCAATGTGTATGTGAGTGTAAGGAGGGCCAGTGACACACACCAATTCCAGTCGCATTCCACTGCTGAGAACTCACCATATGGCCCCATCTGGATGCAAAGGGGCCTGGGATATGTAGCCCCTGGCTGGGGAGCCTTTTCATGACAACTTTCCATTACAGGCAATGGGGAAGTAGGGAGAATGTAAATCATTGGTGAACATCTATTTCCTGGCACAGGAGTTACGGTTAGGGTTAGGGTTAGGGGAGACTCTTACTTCCAGAGAGCCACTAAAAAGAACAAGTGCCACTGGGAGGTTTGTGATGTCATCCTTGCTTTTAGTTTTTTCCTTCTAAATTGATTCTGTTCCATCAGAAGATGTACCTAATGACGTAGCACTCCTTATCATGCTAAGTTCTAGTTAGCCCCAAGAATGGTGCATATGAATCTCAGACAGCCATTCAATTCAGTATAATTCAATTCAACAAATTTTTATTGAGTCTATTCTATGCTGCACACCCTGGAAATCATAAATAGAACACTCTGTCATCTCCTAAATTCTAAATGCTGGGAACTAATATGGCCAAGTGGTATCTGACACTGTGGCCATACCATGTTTATCTTCACATGTCTCAGTACATTTCGTCTGATATAGGTGATTACTAATGATCTAAATGATACCTCAGTTTTCAGCAAAGAACCTAAAGTTTCCTATGCAGGAAATCTACTCAACTGCCAACACCCAGATCAAATGTCATCTCTCAGGTATACCTGCTCAGAAATTCCAAATGCAATTATTGACTCCTTTCTGAGTGTTTTCATGTTACCCTGTAAAGAACTATAGAAAAGGAGTTCTGGATTGTATTTTAGTCACAATTTTGCTTCATATCTTCTTCAGAAAAAAATGTGAGCTTCTCCAGGACAAGCACCTACCATAAAATGTATATAAAGTACATTTTATACAAAGTACATTTATAACATCTGGAATCAACCAGTGAGCACCGTTAGAAATTCACCTAGATCTCTGTGCTGGACATTTTCTTAGAATGTGTTGTACATTTAAATATCTTGGGGGGGGGACCTTCAAGACGGCAGAGGAGTAAGACATGGAGATCACCTTCCTCCCCACAGATACACCAGAAATACATCTACATGTGGAACAACTCCTAGAGAACACCTACTGAACGCTGGCAGAAGACCTCAGACCTCCCAAAAGGCAAGAAACCCCCCACGTACCTGGCTAGGGCAAAAGAAAAAAGAAAAAACAGAGACAAAAGGACAGGGATGGGACCTGCACCTCTGGGAGGGAGCTGTGAAGGAGGAAACGTTTCCACACACCAGCCCCTTCACTGGTGGAGATGGGGGGTAGGTTGGGGGGAAGATTCAGGGGCACAGAGGAGAGTGCAGTCACAGGGGTACAGAGGGCAAATCGGATTGGTGCCGACCAGCACTCACCAGCCTGAGAGGCTTGTCTGCTCACCTGCCGGGATGGGTGGGGGCTGGGAGCTGAGGCTTGGGTTTCGGAGGTCAGACTCCAGGGAGAGGACTGGGGTTGGCTGCGTGAACACAGCCTGAAGGGGGCTAGTGCACCACAGCTAGCCGGGAGGGAGTCTGGGAAAAAGTCTGGACCTGCCTAAGAGGCAAGAGACCATTGTTTCGGGGTGTGCGAGGAGAGGGGATTCACAGCACCGCCTAAACAAGCTCCAGAGATGGGCGTGAGCCACAGCTGTCGCTCGGATCCCAGAGATGGGCATGAATCACTAAGACTGCTGCTGCCGCCACCAAGAAGCCTATGTGCGAGCACAGATCACAATCCACACAACCCCTCCCGGGAGCCTGTGCAGCCCGCCACTGCCACGGTCCCGTGATCCAGGGACAGCTTCCTCGAAAGAACACACCGCGCCCCTCAGGCTGCTGCAACATCACGGCAGCTTCTGCCACCGCAGGCTCGCCCCACTTTCCAATTATGACTACCATACGCCTCCCTCCCCCTGGCCTGAGTGAGCCAGAGTCCCCCAATCAGCCACTGCTCTACCCCGACCTGTCTGGGCAGGAACAGATGCTTGAGGGTGACACTCAGAGGTGGGACCAAAACTAAAGCTGAACCCCAGGAGCTGTGTGAACAAAGAAGAGAAAGGTGAATGTCTCTGTGCAGCCTCAGGAGCAGAGGATTAAATCCCCACAGTCAACTAGATGTACCCTGCATCTGTGGAATACCTGAATAGACAAGAAATTATCCCAAAATTGAGGTGGTGGACCTTGGGAGCAAATGTAGACGTGGGGTTTGCTGTCTGTGACTGATTTATTTCTGATTTTTATGTTTATCTTAGTTAAGTTTTTAGTGCTTGTTATCATTGGTGGATTTGTTTATTGGTTTGGTTGCTCTATTCTTTTTATTATTAAATTATTATTTTAATAATTTTTTTAATTTGTAATTTTTTTTAATTTATTTTTTCTTTCTTTTTTTCTCCCTCTTCTTCTGAGCTGTGTGGCTGACAGGGTCTTGGTGCTCCAGCCGAGTGTCAGACCTGACCATCTGAGGTGGGAAAGCCAAGTTCAGGACACTGGACCATCAGAGCCCTCCCAGCTCCATGTAACATCAAAAGGAGAAAACTCTCCCAGAGATCTCCATCTCAACATTAAGACCCAGCTCCACCCAATGGCCAGCAAACTCCACGGCTGGAAGCCCCATGCCAAACAACTAGTAAGACAGGAACACAACCCTACCCATTAGCATAGAGGCTGCCTAAAATCATACTAAGTTCACAGTCACCCCAAAACACACCACTACCCACCAAAAAGACAAGATCCAGCCCCATCCACCAGAACACAGGCACCAGTCTCCTCCACCAGGAGGCCTACAAAAGCCACTGAACCAACGTCACCCACTACGAGCAGACACCAAAAACAACGGGAAATATGAACCTACAGCCTGCAAAAAGGAGACCCCAAACACAGTACATTAAGCAAAATGACAAGACAGAGAAATATGCAGCAGATTAAGGAGCAAGGTAAAAACCCACCAGACCAAACAAATGAAGAGGAAATAGGCAGTCTACCTGAAAAAGAATTCACAGTAATGATAGTAAAGATGACCCAAATCTTGGAAATAGAATGGAGAAAATACAAGAAATGTTTAACAAGGACCTAGAAGAACTAAAGAGCAAACAAACAATGATGAACAACACAATAAATGAAATGAAAAATTCTCTAGAAGGAATCAATAGAGGAATAACTGAGGCAGAAGAACGGATAAGTGACCTAGAAGATAAAATAGTGGAAGTAACTACTGCAGAGCAGATAAAGAAAAAAGAGTGAAAAGAACTGAGGACAGTCTCAGAGACCTCTGGGACAATATTAAACACACCAACATTTGAATTATAGGGGTTCCAGAAGAAGAAGAGAAAAAGAAGGCAGCTGAGAAAATATTTGAAGAGATTAGAGTTGAAAACTTCCCTAACATGGGAAAGGGAAGAGTCAGTCAAGTCCAGGAAGTGCAGAGAGTCCCATACAGGATAAATCCAAGGAGAAACACACCAAGACACATATTAATCAACCTATCAAAAATTAAATACAAAGAAAAAATGTTAAAAGCAACAACGGAAAAGCAACAAATAACATACAAGGGAATCCCCGTAAGATTAACAGCTGATCTTTCAGCAGAAACTCTGCAAGCCAGAAGGGTGTGGCAGGACATATTTAAAATAATGAAAGGGAAAAACCTACAACCAAGATTACTGTACCCAGCAAGGATCTCATTCAGATTTGATAGAGAAATTAAAACCTTTACAGACAAGCAAAAGCTAAGAGAATTCAGCACCACCAAATCAGCTTTACAACAAATGCTAAAGGAACCTCTCTAGGCAGGAACACAACAGAAGGAAAAGATCTACAATAACAAACCCAAAGCAATTAAGAAAATGGTAATAGAAACATACATATTGATACTTACCTTAAATGTAAATGATTAAATGCTCCAAGCAAGCCAGAGATTGGCTGAATGGATACAAAAACAAGACATGTGTATATGCTGTGTACAGGAGCACCAATTCAGAACTAGGGACACATACAGATAGAAAGTGAGGGGATGGAAACAGATATTCCATGTAAATGGCAATCAAAAGAAAGCTGGAGCAGCAATTCTCATATCAGACAAAATAGACTTTAAAATAAAGACTATTACAAGAGACAGAGAAGGACACTACATAATGATCAAGGGATCAATCCAAGAAGAAGATATAACAATTGTAAATATTTATACACCCAACATAGAAGCACCCCAATACATAAGGCAAATGCTAACAGTGATAAAAGGAGAAATCGACAGTAACACAATCCTAGTAGGGGACTTTTAACACCCCACTTACACCAATGGACAGATCATCAAAACTGAAAATAAATAAGGAAACACAAGCTTTAAATGATACATTAAACAAGATGGACGTAATTGATATTTATAGGACATGCCATTCAACAACAACAGAATATACTTTCTTCTCAAGTGCTCTTGGAACATTCTCCAGGATAGATCATATCTTGGGTCACAAATCAAGCCTTGGTAAATTTAAGAAAATTGAAATCATATCAAGTATATTTTCTGACTACAACTTTATGAGACTAGATATCAATTATATGAAAAAATACTGTAAAAAATACAAACACAAGAAGGTTAAACAATACACTACTAAATAACCAAGAGATCACTGAAGAAATCAAAGAGGAAATCAAAAATACCTAGAAACAAATCAAGGAAAACACGATGGCCCCAAACCCACGGGATGCAGCAAAAGCAGTTTTAAGAGGGAAGGTTGTAGCAATACAATCCTACCTCAAGAAACAAGAAAAAAATCTCAAATAAACCACCTAAACTTACATCTAAAGCAATTAGAGAAAGAAGAACAAAAAAACCCCAAAGTTAGCAGACGGAAAGAAATCATAAAGATCAGATCAGAAACAAATGAAAAAGAAATTAAGGAAACAATTGCAAAGTTCAATAAAACTAAAAGCTGGTTCTTTGAGAAGATAAACAAAATTGATAAACCATTAGCCAGACTCATCAAGAAAAAAAGGGAGAAGACTCAAATCAATAGAATTATAAATGAAAAAGGAGAAGCAACAACTAACACTGCAGGAATACAAAGGATCATGAGAGATTACTACAAGCAACTATATGCCAATAAAACGGACAAACTGGAAGAAACGGACATATTCTTGGAAAAGCACAACCTTCTGAGACTGAACCAGGAAGAAATAGAAAATATGAACAGACCAATCACAAGCACTGAAATTGAAACTGTGATTAAAAATATTCCAACAAACAAAAGCCCAGGACCAGATGGCTTCACAGGTGAATTCTATCAAACATTTAGAGAAGAGCTAACATATGTCCTCCTCAAACTCTTCCAAAATATAGCAGAGGGAGGAACACTCCCAAACTCATTCTACGAGGCCACCATCACCCTGATACCAAAACCAGACAAAGATGTCACAAAAAAAGAAAACTATAGGCCAACATCACTGATGAACATACATGCAAAAATCCTCAACAAAATACTAGCAAACGGAATCCAAGAGCACATTAGAAGGAAGATACACCATGATCAAGTGGGATTTATCCCAGGAATGCAAGGATTCTTCAATATACGCAAAACAATCAATGTGATATACCATTTTAACAAACTGAAGGATAAAAACCATATAATATTCTCAATAGATGCAGAAAAACTTTTGACAAAATTCAACACCCATTTATGATAAAAAACTTTCCAGAAAGTACGCATAGAGGGAACTTACCTCAACATAATAAAGGCCATGTATGACAAAACCACAGCAAACATCGTTCCCAATGGTGAAAAATTGAAACCATTTCTTCTAAGATCAGGAACAAGACAAGGTTGCCCACTCTCACCACTGTTACTCAACATAGTTTCGGAAGTTTTAGCCACAGCAATCAGAGAAGAAAAAGAAATAAAAGGAATCCTAATTGGGAAAGAAGTAAAACTGTCACTGTTTGCAGATGACATGATACTATACATAGAGAATCCTAAAGATGCTACCAGAAAACTAAAGGATACAAAATTAATGCACAGAAATCTCTTACATTCCTATACACTAATGATGAAAAATCTGAAAAGAAATTAAGGTAACACTCCCATTTACCACTGCAACAAAAAGAATAAAATATCTAGGAATAAACCTACCTAAGGAAACAAAAGACCTGTATGCAGAAAACTATAAGACACTGATGCAAAAAATTAAAGATGATACAAACAGATGGACAGATATACAATGTTCTTGGACTGGAAGAATCAACATTGTGTAAATGACTATACTACCCAAAGCAATCTACAGATTCAATGCAATCCTTATCAAACTACCAATGGCATTTTTCACAGAACTGGAACCAAAAATTTCACAATTTGTATGGAAACACAAAAGACCCTGAATAGCCAAAGCAATCTTAAGAAAGAAAAACGGAGCTGGAGGAATCAGGCTCCCGGACTTCAGACTATACTACAAAGCTACAGTAATCAAGACAGTACGATACTGGCACAAAAACAGAAATATAGATCAATGGAACAGGATAGAAAGCTCAGAGATAAATCCACACACATATGGTCACCTTATATTTGATAAAGGAGGCAAGAATATACAATGAAGAAAAGACAGGCTTCAATAAGTGGTGCTGGGAAAACTGGACAGCTACATGTAAAAGAATGAAATTAGAGCACTCCCTAACACCATACACAAAAATAAACTCAAAATGGATTAACAACCTTAATGTAAGGCCAGATAGTATAAAATGCTTAGAGGAAAACATAGGCAGTACAGACTATGACAGAAATTATAACAAGATCCTTTTTGACCCACCTCCTAGAGAAATGGAAGAAAAAGAAAAATAAAAAAATGGGACCTAATGAAACTTAAAAGCTTTTGCACGGCCAAGGAAACCATAAACAAGATGAAAATACAACCTTCAGAATGGAAGAAAATATTTGCAAATGAAGCAACTGACAAAGGATTATTCTCCAAAATATACAAGCAGCTCATGAAGCTCAATATCAAAAAATGAAACAACCCAATCCAAAAATGGGCAGAAGACCTGAATAGACATTTCTCCAGAAGAGATATACAGATTGCCAACAAACACATGAAAGGATGTTCAACATCACTCAAATCCAAACTACAATAAGGTATCACCTCACACTGGTCAGAATGGCCATCACCAAAAAATCTACAACAATAAATACTGGAGAGGGTGTGGAGAAAAGGGAACCCTCTTGCACTGCTGGTGGGAATGTAAATTGATACAGACACTATGGAGAACAGTATGGAGGTTCCTTAAAAACCTAAAAATAGAACTACCATATGACCCAGCAATCCCACTACTGGGCATATACCCTGAGAAAAGCATAATTCAAAAAGAGTCATGTACCACAATATTCATTGCAGCACTATTTACAATAGCCAGGACAGGGAAGCAACCTAAGCGTCCATCAACAGATGAATGGATAAAGAAGGATGTGGCACATATATGGAAAGGAACATTTCTCAGCCTTAAAAAGATACAAAATTGAGTTATTTGTTGTGAGGCGGATGGACCTAGAGTCTGTCATACAGAGTTAAGTCTGAAAGAGAAAAACAAATACTGTATGCTAACACATATATATGGAATCTAAAAAAATAAAAATGGTTCTGTTGAACCTAGGGGCAGGACAGGAATAAAGATGGAGATGTAGAGAATGGACTTGAGGACACGGGGAGGGGGAAGGGTAAGCTGGGATGAAATGAGAGAGTGGCATGGACATATATACACCACCAAATGTAAAAATAGATAGCTAGTGGGAAGCAGCTGCATAGCACAGGGAGATCAGCTCGGTGCTTGATGACCACCTAGAGGGGTGGGATAGGGAGGTTGGGAGGGAGGGAGGTGCAAGAGGGAGGGGATTTGGGGGGATGTATGTATACGTATAGCTGATTCACTTTGTTATACAGCAGAAACACACACACCATTGTAAAGCAATTATACTCCAATAAAGATGTTTTTTAAAAAAGTGTCTCCCATAGGTACCTGTAAAGAATGCCCTTGTCAGCCATTTTACTTGGTTGCTAGCACCATTCACCTATGGATATTTGTTGATAATTGATGCTGAGTGATAGATGATGGATAATGATGATGATGATGATGATTATATGGGGCACTTTTGGTTTAGAAATCTAGTAGGTGCATACAGAAAAAACACTCTATAAAAGTCAACGATGTTCTAGAAAAAGCACAGGATCTCATGCTGGAGATTCTGGGTCCTTATCCAGCTCCACCACCTAGTGGTTATTTGACATTGGCAAGCCATTTAACTCCTTTAGCCTCTATTTCTTCTTCCACTGAACGCAGAGGTTGATACAGCTATGGCAAGAAGTACAGGACTGTAAATATTTCTAATTATGCAAAAACTGCTCAAATGTGTTTAGCTCCTGTACTGAGAGTTAACCCAAGAAACATCTGATGAGATCTCTCAAGCAGCTTATAGTTCTGTTACACATCAATACAAGAAAGACAAATAGCCCTTCAGAGAAATCTGCAAAGGGCATGAGCATTCAAGTTGTAGAAAAAGAAATGAAGTGGCCAAAATCATACCAGAAGACACACAATCACACTTAAAATGTTAGAATCCAAACACTGAAATTTTTTTAAAATTTATTTTTTAAAACTGAAGTATATGATAAGCTATATGAGAAAAGAATGTGAAAAAGAATCAATGTATGTATATGTGTAACTGAGTCACTTTGCTGCATACCTGAAACTAACACAACATTGTAAGTAAACTCTACTCCAATAAAATTTTTAAAATAAATAAATAAAATTGAAGTATAGCTGATTTACAATGTTTCAAGTAATGAAATTTATTTTTCACCAACTAGATTGAAAAAGAATTAACACTTTTGAAATACCTAAGTGTCCATGAAGATGTGAAGAAGGAAGCATGCTCAAATACTAATTTTAAAGGAAACAATTTGAAGGAAAAGTTAGTATAGCTTCCACAGTACCAAAGTTTTTAAAAGTGCCTTTGATCTACTACCCTATGGAGATACTCAGAAACAAGGACATATGTACAAGATTATTCATGATATTAATAACGAACACCACTAGCAATTTAAATGCCTATCAACAAAGGGTAGCTTAAATGAATAATGGTTCTTGCAAAAATGAACTATGCTCCTTAGACAGTAAAACAAAACTAGTTAGGGCTTCCCTGGTGGCGCAGTGGTTAAGAATCTGCCTAGGGGCTTCCCTGGTGGCGCAGTGGTTGAGAGTCCACCTGCCGATGCAGGGGACATGGGTTTGTGCCCCGGTCCGGGAAGATCCCACATGCCGCAGAGCGGCTGGGCCCATGAGCCATGGCCGCTAAGCCTGCGCGTCCGGAGCCTGTGCTCCACAACAGGGGAGACCACAACAGTGAGAGGCCCGCGTACTGCAACAACAACAACAAAAAGAAGCCGCCTGCAATGCAGGGGATACGGGTTCAAGCCCTGGTGCAGGAAGATCCCACATGCTGCGGCGTAACTAAGCCCGTGCGCCACAACTACTGAGCCTGCGCTCTGGAGCCCGTGAGCCACAACTGCTGAAGCCCATGTGCCTAGAGTCCGTGCTCCGCAACAAGAGAAGCCACCGCAATGAGAAGCCCGTGCACCGCAACGAAGAGTAGCTCCCGCTCACCGCAACTAGAGAAAGCCCGCACGCAGCAACAAAGACCCCATGCAGCCAAAAATAAATTTATTAAAAACAACAACAACTAGTTATTCCTACCTGTGTGTATAGGTTTGTGGCAACACTAACTGCTGACTATGATCTCAGAATTTCAATGTTAAGAAACATAATGAAATTTATTTCTTTCTCACGTTATAGCCCAATGTGAGTGCACTGGTCAGGGTCAAGGAAGGAGGCTGGGAGGAGATTGTTCCTTGCATTCTTTCAGACATCCAGCCTGATAGAGGCTCTGCTGCTCTCAACACCTGGCTTTCCTGGTCACCTTGGTCATTAACATCCAGGTGGCAGATAGAAAATGGGGAAAGAATCAGGCATGGGTATTTTTATGGACTAAATATGGAAGGGGCACACATCCCTACCACTCCCATACACTGGTTAGAACTCACTCTGGTTAGGTCACACCTAACTGTTAGCAAGTGTTGGAAATGTAGGCTGGCTAGGAACCTAGGAAGGAGGGGACTTGGACTGGTGATGGGGACCAGCTCAAGACCATGATGCTTTAATGCAGTCACCTTTCAAGACAGAGTTAAGAGGAAAACGCAATGTACAGAGCAGCCTCTGCATGTGTGTGCATGTGTATGGATTATGTGTGTGCCTATGCATGTGTATAGATTCCATCTCTTTAGGTGTTTATATACTTTTAGAAAAGCATATGCCAATATGTGTATTTTGTTTTTCTTAATGAACTCTCAAGAAAATAAGTGAATATTTTGGTGAGGGAGATTAAAGTTGTAGCAAGGAAAGAGGCTTTACTCTTTGTGTTGAACCTTTCTTTCTGGTTAAATTTTTTTTTAATGATGTGTGTATGATTTGTATTTTAAAAATGACTTTAAGCAATGACAAAAATATCCAATTGTAGATATGTTACTATTACACGTCTTAATTAGAACATGATACAGTGATAAACTATAGCCACGTTCAACCCATGGAAATTGCTTCTTAAATGTTGAATGAATGAAGTATGAATTAATGAAAAAAACTGTGTAAGTGATATGGAGGCAATAAGAATTCAACTAAGAAACAGTAGGTGCTGTAGTTGTCATGAGTGCCTTCTTGAAGGATACAGTATATTGGGTCTTGAAGTATGCCTTAATTTGTAACAACTTTTTTATGTATACGAGAGCAGAGTAGTGAACAGCAAGAATGTTCAAGTCTGAGAAGGTTAAGAAGAAGAAAAAGGTACGAGCGGCCTCCTGTACTGCTAGAACCCTTTTGTGTTCACCAAGTTTAAATTGGCTATTTCTTTGTTTCCTCTTTCACGGATTTTGGAACATTATATCCTGCTGTGTCTTACTGTTTTGGTCCTCGATATGAGGAAGATTTTTCATTCTTGCTCTGTTTTCTGGGTACCTGCTCATTTGTAATTTCTCAACATCCCCTGGGCCTCCACTTCTCCTGACATCTTTCTGCAGCTCGTTACCAAGAAAGGGCTTTGGGACCTTCACTGCTTTCTCTTACCTTCAACCCTCCACTTGTAATCATGGGAGTAATGCAATTTTACTGATGGAGGTATATTTTCCTTCCCTCCAGAAACCTTTGTTTTGTGTACCCTAGTTAAAAAAATACGTACAGAGTTATGACTGTTGTATTTTATCAGCCAGAAGTAAGAACACTATATGGGGAGGAACGGGTGGCTTATAAAAGATATGATACTGCTTTTGCTCTATATCCTGCAGGTAAACTGACTGATATTTTAATTTCCTCAGACTCTTTTGAAAGCACTCTAAATGAATGATTTGAAGAAAATATATAACTTTGGTTATCATACTTTATGGTTATTACTGTGTACACATTAAATGTGAATTAATGCAATATAACAGTGCATTTCACATAAAAATACTATGAATTTCACTGCTGCCACTGACACAGCACATGTATCAATGTAATTATGGGTTACAAATCTTTGCCAAGAGAGGAAGTAACATTTATTTGATATTCACTTACTGTGAGAATTCAAAACAAATTTGAATTTTGACACCACTTTGGTACTGTACTAGTACCTGATCTGTTCCCCTTGACTGAGGCTCCTTTGAGGAAATTAGCATTTTCTTTGGACTTAGCTTCAAATCCGTAACAGGTGGTGGCATTGGAGATATTTAGCAAAGACTTATGCCAGTGAAATTCACTTGCCACTAAACATGGATGAGTAATTCTCACCACTGAAATTTAAAGAGATTCTGGGTCCTCTTCAAATATCATCAATTTTAACAAAGTAACTCACAGTCTTATTATACCAGATAGATAAAATAACACGTACATTGTAGCAAGTAATTAGATGCTAGCTACTCTCTATAGCAGGCACTAACAATTAGTAAATGCATTCATGGAGGTTCAATTTGGAACTTTTCTATATACATCTACTAATTGTACTTTAAATGAACTAGCCAAACCTCATTAAAAATCAATAGTATTGGGCTTCCCTGGTGGCCCAGTGGTTGAGAGTCCTCCTGCCGATGCAGGGGACACGGGTTCGTGCCCCGGTAGGGAAGATCTCACATGCCGTGGAGTGGCTGGGCCCGTGAGCCATGGCCGCTGAGCCTGTGCATCCGGAGCCTGTGCTCCGCAACGGGAGAGGCCACAACAGTGAGAGGCCCGCGTACCGAAAAAAAAAAAAAAATCAATAGTATTTATCAGCAAATGAATTTCATATATGCTCAAGCAATATTTAGACTTATAAACTGTAAGACCACACTGAAAGACAATTCTGGAGTCAAATCCTAACTATGAAAGACTTTCTCCTTCTCTCCTACGGCACCTAGAACAAAAAATGGGTGCTGATTAAATAATGACTGTCACGATTTCTCAGAATTCCTCAGTCTCACTCCTTGCTACAGCTATTACACAAGACCAAAACTTAGCCACTGTGGGTCTGAATATGAGGGTGCATATGTGTGTCAGTCCCACAAGGAAAGGACTATGATATATTTACACCAGAAGCTGTTTGCCTGACTACGTGTTTCCCCATGCAAGTCATTCCCACACGCTTCACCCTCACTAACAGAACACACCTTTATGTTTGGGAGTCAGGCCGAGAAGACTTGATTTCTGGGAAGGTGGACCCAGCCCCTGATCTAGGGATGGGCATGAGCTCATGTGTTATAAGGGGGTATCTTCTGCGAAAGAATTTTCTTTCTAATAAGAGAAGGGTTACATGAGGAGAAGTGCTCTTTGCAACAGAACCTCCTGTGGCTGGCCTGTGAATCTGTGTCAACTGTACTGTGGTGCTTGAAGCTGCTGCCGCCACCTTAAAACTCTGTTGGAAAGACCAAGAGACCTTAACATAGCACCTTGACATTTTTGATTCTGGAATTAGCCTACAGCTGCCGGCCGCTGGATGTCTCAGTATATGAGAAAAGTGTGACTCTTTCTATACATAATTGATGGTTTTATTTTGCTGTTATTTCTTGTTATTTGAGTATCTATTTGAATTTTACAATAATTTCCATAAATTGAAACCAGTCACATGGGTTGTGATATTTTTTTCAGCAGTGTTCAGATGAGTCAGTTTAGATGTAAGTAATGGAGAAGCTTGGGTTCAACAAAGGCTGGGGTTTTACCAGGTGATTGTAATAAAGGAAAAAGTAAACAGGGGAGTTCTGGTGTTTAAAAAAATGATTATAATGAGGATCATAAAATCTAAGCAAAGTATAATGAGGATCATAAAATCTAAGCAAAGTGAAGACGAAAGAGAACATGGTGGGGGGGTCATATGAGATCTTAGGTCTTCATGAGGTCAGAGAACTCTTGCAGTGCACATATTACAGTAAACAAATTGGAAATATAGGAGAGGGTGGTTAAGCATTGGAATGCCTGCAATTAGGATAAGAGAAGTCCTTGGGTATGACGCTGGGAGTGGGGGATAAGTGCGGCAGAGCAAAGGATCGGAAATGTGGAGGTCAAAGTCCAGAGAGGTCAAGTTGACCCCAAAAAGAATGATCATGCACACTCACGAGAGCATGCACATACAAGACATCGTTCATATGTGGATAATATATTTAAACATCCATTTCCATCCTCCTCCATATCCACTTCCCACCATCTCTGCCTTGTGGTGGTTGATCTCTGTGGATTACGTTACTCAGGCTCCCCAGCTCTGTGGCTTTCAGTTGGTCTGGACCAAGGGAAAGTGGAAGGGAAATCAAAGTTGGAGAAATTATCCCCCTTCCCCATCTCTTCCTGACTGTGGTTCTGGCAGTAGCTGAGCACCAGGCTTACAGCTCCTGATGGAGGGGATGTCCCTCTTCCACAGCTCCAAGCTGTCTCCCTCATGGCTGTGCCTTCCAGCCTAGAAGTGGCAGTAGCTTTGCACAAGGTTCTCAATCAATCGTTTCCCTAACACTGCTCACACCTCTCAAAATAGTTCCTTCATTTAACTTTATTCAATTAAACTTTTTGAGTGTACTACACAGGACCTAGACGATTTCAGTCAGTTTCACTATCTATATTGACAGAATAATGAATAATAGAAAAAATAATATATTAAGGGAAGTGCCAAATAGTTTGATACCTAGTATAGAATCATGAGATATTTAACAATATTTTGGATTCTAATTGAACTGCAAAGTTTTCAAAACCAGAACTGTCCTTAACAATCAAAACCTAATCTAAATGCAAATTCATATTGCAAATTATTTTCAATACAGAGAGGTTATATGACTTATTTATTGGGAAATTTTGCATCAGGGAGACAAACTCTACTTTAGTTTGTCCCTGTCTGATGGTCCTTGTGGAATCCAAGCTCTCACAACCTTCCATTCAAACCCAATTTTATCTGGAGAAATAGACTATATTATATGTAAAGTAGAACATACAAAAAGTAAAATTTTGCTCAGGGAAGACACACTGAAACTGTTTACCTTTCAACTTATCCTAATTTCTATAGCAATTTCCCCTTCCCTTTGATATATTTCTGACATTCTTAGATTTAAAAAATCACCTAAAATTTCTTATCATTTATCATTGCATAAAAATAAAACTATTTCCAGATGATTTTAACAAAGGCAATGCCATATCACCCGGAGGCCCATGGGGAGACATAATTTCGTATGATCCCATGCAGCTACTTTTTTTTTATTTTAAAACTTTTTGTCACTCTAGTGCCAGATGTCTATATCGTTATTATTTCTGACATTGGCCACAAACAGTAAAATTTACCTTTCCAGTGGTTAAAAACTCCATTCAAGTTTATTATACCTCTACTGGAGATACCACTATAAAGATAAAACTGATAGGAACGTTCACATATACTAGGAGACAGAAGAATAAATACCATGAACCTTATCTTTTCTATTTGCACAAGCAGCAGAAAATATTTGACACAAACATTCTTATTTCCATTTGTCACACAACGCTTTTAACAACGTACCATCAGCTCATATACCAAGAGGTTGCCATTGATGTTATGTGTCAGGAAGATGCTTTTCTGATGACCTTTAAATATCACAATCCCAAGTGATGATGCAGAATGACTTTGTTTTATCCCTGGACCTTCTTTAAAAAATTCAAATGCTTTGGGGTATGTCATCAGGCCAATGATGCAGCGTTATATCTTTTGCAAGACATTAGAGGAAGGAAAGGCTGTTAAACCTTGAATGTCAATTGTTACATTTTACCAAGCTATTTTTACCTTGTGTATTTGTAACATTTTTCATCTAAAGAGCACAAAGGACTTTGTACAAAAGAGTACCAAGGACCCCCAATATTCCAAAACTGTTGAGAGAAGGTGCAATGTGGGTGGGGGGCAGCTGTGCAACAATATAATTTTTTTTCAGTTAATTATCCCCTATCATGATGACAACGAGGATAAATTTTAAACTAGACTGCCCCATATGTCAGGTGCCATAATTCATGGATAAATCTGTGACACTTACCAAACCCTCACACACAGATCAGGTCCTTATACTCCCAACAGGAGACATTGCTACTGAGCCAGCTGTCAGTATGTACACACCATGTGAGAGGGGATATTTCCTCCACTTCATTTCTGTAAGCCAGACCCCATGGGATAATAAAAGAGGTCAGGTTTTTTTCTTCTAAAATTCCTATTTCTTGGCATGTATCTGTAATAATATGGATAAAATTATTTCCCAGAATTATTCCTGGGAAAAATACTGTGTGTATTTGGAAAAGATCTTTTACTAAATTACTTAAGGTTGAGGAAAGACCCAAAAGGCATACTAGAGGCAACATATATCAACAAGATATCTTAAATATCTTCGAAGAAGTAGGGAGAGGAAAATACAACAAAAGGGCATTTTGATCCTTGAGCACAGTGGTCAGTGGGGCTCACACATATGAGAGCAGAGCAGAATTGTCCCACCTAATAAGGAATATCCTAACATTGCTTAAAGAAAACGCAGGCAACAAGAGGGACCATGAAGACAGTTGTCTAATGGATTTATGAAGACTATGAGCAATATAATGTAACTATAATTGCAACGTGTAATGAAAACCCTCTCTTTCTCTCCTATAAATTCAACATAAAATTTTACATTACTCAATAATAATTTTGATGTGATTGGCTCATTCAAGAGAATGTACAGAATAATGGGTGCAAGGCAAAATCAGAGGAATTTCAACATTTGACATCTTTTTAGATAAGGAAAGGTATTCACTTCTTCAAGGACTTTTTCTCTGCTTTCTTGTGCCAAGAAAAAGTGTTGATTAGCCTTACTTTGTCTTGTCATGGTGCAATGGAATATGTCTTATAGCCCTTTATATTTGAAGGACAAAAGAAGAACATTTGTCTGTGGAAAAACCTTATTTAAAAAAAAAATACTGGTAGCACTAACCTTATAGCTCTGTGGAACCTAATTCTTCAACAGCTGAAAATTCTATTTTCCCAGTTGAAATCTAATTTTAGAAATTATCTTGAAAGAGTCAAGAAACTTCTAGTTTCCACTTGGGATGTAGAAATCTGGGGAGAGCGGTACTCCCAAGCTTACAACCACAATAATAATCATAAAAAAAGCCACACAAACTGCAAGTTGATAAGTTTTCTTGAACACATCAGAAAGCAGATGTTGCTAGAAACCAACGAGCTAAAATCTAAGGAGATAGATGCATGTAGGAAGAGATGGGACTTGAATACTTGTTCACCTGGAGCAGATGAAGCCTGACACTGGTAAGAATAATTCGGCTAGGATAGTTAATAAACCGGTGGAGGCTGAATAGGGGCTGGTGAGAGACTGTGGAGCCATAGAAGATGAAGATATAGAAAGTTTCAAGCTTCCTTTTCAAATTCTCCTCCACAGACTCCATCATGCTCTCAGAAAAAATCACCAGTGAGAGTCCCAAGAAAGCATCCCTCATGGTGCAGGCTGAGGAGAGTCAAATAGCAGCCACTGTGGGAGCAACTCAGATCCAACCCAAATCTTCTCCCTTGTCTCTCCTGTGGGGGAAAAAAAATGTATAATCTCTCTAGTGAAAGACATCCAACACTCTCACCCTGAGGGCAGTGGTGTTGCAGCCTGGAAAGAAAAAAAAAACCCTCTATCTTTGGGGAAAGATAAGGAATGTGTGCTGGATCTAGAACCACAGTTGAGGGATGGAGTGAAGTACTGGGAAGGTTGTACCTGAGACCAACAGACACAGCACCTGACTATGACTGAGACAGAGTCAGAATACCAGGCTAACAAGCATAAATTGTAAAAGTAACAATAGAGTACTTCTAGAATAATTGAAAGAGTATGGAAACAGGCATTATCTGAGGTACAGTGCAAAGGAAAGACCTAAAGCTGGAGGATGAAGCAGATATTAAATAAAACCTCCTGGCAAACCAGCCCCCACCTGAAAGATAAAGTATCATCAAAGGAATTTTTTTTTTTTTTTTTTTTTTGTGGTACGCAGGCCTCTCACTGCTGTGGCCTCTCCCATTGCGGAGCACAGGCTCTGGACGCGCAGGCTCAGTGGCCATGGCTCATGTGCCCAGCCGCTCTGCGGCATGCAGGATCCTCCCGGACCGGGGCACGAACCTGCGTCCCCTGCATCGGCAGGACTCTCAACCACTGTGCCACCAGGGAAGCCCTCATCAAAGGAATTTAAAGCCTGTGGGGCATCGAGGGTAAAGATAGTAACAGCAAACCTGGAAAACTTTCCAACTCCTGGCTGGATTAATTTAAACATGCACATTAAAGAATTAGCGGGGGGGGGGGGCTCCCCTGGTGGCGCAGTGGTTGAGAGTCCGCCTGCCAATACAGGGGACACGGGTTCGTGCCCCAGTCCAGGAAGATCCCACATGCCGTGGAGCGGCTGGGCCCATGAGCCATGGCCACTGAGCCGGCGTGTCCGGAGCCCATGTTCTGCAATGGGAGAGGCCACAACAGTGAGAGGCCCACGTACCGCAAAAAAAAAAAAAAAAAAGAATTAGCGGGGGTAAAACGACCTAGCAGAAGGAAAGGCTTCATGTCCTTTTTTAAGCGTGAAAACTCAGTTGCTATTATCCAATACATGATGTCTCATTTTTGACAAAAAATCATGAGATGTAAAAAAAGGCAAGACAAAACAACATACTGCTGAGAGACAAAGCAATCAGACAGATATGACACTGATGTTGGAAATTAATGGTAATTTAAATGTTATGATTAATATGTCAAATAAAATGATTAATATTAATTCTGATTAATTTTGATTAGTAAGCTAAAGGATCTAATATAAGAGGAGTAAAATCTGCATGATCAGATGGGAAATTTCAGTATAGACTCAAAAACTATAAGAAATCATTAAATAGAAATACTAGAAATGAAAAACGCACTAACAGAGATGAATGGTATCAGTGGGTTCATGAGTAGGGTTGACATACACTAAGATAGAATCAGTAAAGTGGAAGACAAGTCATTAGAAATTATCCAACCTGAAGCTAAAAAAATAGTGTGAAAATAAAAACATGACTGATCCTTTTATCATTATATAGTATCCTTCTTTATCTTGAAAAAATATATATATATAAAAAACTGATTCACTTTGCTGGACAGCAGAAATTAATACAACATCGTAAATCAACTATACTTCAATTAAAAAATAAATAAATAAACAGGACAGAGCATTCAAGAACTGTGGAATGATATCAAATAGCTCACTAGTCTAACAAGGATAAGACAGAGATAATGGGGCAAAACAAAATTTTTTTTAAATAATGGCTTAGAATATTCTAGAATAACTCATGCTAAGCCACAGATCAAAGAGTATCAGAGAATATCAAGCAAAATAAATATGTAAAAATCACATTTAAGAACATTAGTCAACTTCTGAAGACAAAAGATAAAGAGAAGATCTTGATACAGACATGGTTGGGGGGGGATTACACATGCAAAACACAGATGAGAATTAAGAGTCATTTCCTGCCAGAAACCAGGCAAACTATAATATAATAAAGGGATATTTTTAGGGTACTGAAAGAAAAATGGTTTACTTACTAAGAATAAGTTTACCCAGGATCTGTATCAGTGAAAAAATACTTTTAATGAAGTAGAAAAAAAAAGAAAGAGAAATACTTTCTCAGACAAACAAATACTGAGAGAATTCATTACTAGCAAACTTACTCTAAAAGGAATGGTAAAGGAAGTTCTTTAGTTAGAAGGA
Organism: Stenella coeruleoalba; assembly: GCF_951394435.1. Classification (NCBI taxonomy): domain Eukaryota; kingdom Metazoa; phylum Chordata; class Mammalia; order Artiodactyla; family Delphinidae; genus Stenella; species Stenella coeruleoalba. Next base: position 2,442,984 of record NC_137150.1, read on the forward strand.
ATATGAAATCAAATAGAAACTTGAATCTACATAAGGAACTGAATAGGACTAGAAATGGAATAAATGAAAGTAAAATAAAATTATTTTTTCTTATTTTTTGATAGCTCTAAAAGATACGTCATTGTTTAGAGCAAAAATGGTTGCAATGTATTGTGTGTTTACAGCAAAGATAAATCTAACGTGTGACATCAATAGCTCAAAGTTTGAGAAGGAGGAATTGGGAATCTACTGTTTAAGTTTCTTAAAGTCCTTAACTAAACATTAAGTAGTATAGTAGTATTTGAAAGTAGACTCTATCTTGTAAACCCTACAGCAACCACTAAAAAATTCAACAAGAGGTATAAATAATAAGTTAAGATTTGGGATAAAATAGAATAACAATAAATGTTTAACCCAAGAGAAGGCAGAAAAATAGGGGAAAAAAGAGCAGATGTAACAAATTGATAACAGCTACCAAGAAGATATATTTTAAACCAATTATATCAATAATTACACTAAATATGACTGGTTGAACATATAAGTTAAGTAAGAGATTGTCAGATTGGGTAAAAAGGAAAGTTTCAACTATATACCATCTACAAGAAATCCACTTTAAATATAAAAATATAGATAGGTTAGAAGTAAAATTATGGGGAAAGATAAACCATGCAAACATAAATCAAATGAAAGCTGAACTGGCTATATTAGTATCACACAAAGTGTACTTCAGAACCAGAAGGGTTATCCAGTACAAACATTAAGAATTATAAAGAAATCAATCTTCTGTGAAACATAATTCCATACTAGTGCATGCAACAGAGTTTCAACTAACTACAGAGTTTCAAAGTGTATGAAGCAAAAATTTCTGGATTTGAAAGAAGTACACAAACTCTCAATAATAATTAGATACTGTAACACTTTTAGTAATTGATAGAACAAGTAGACAGAAAATCACTAAGATATAGAGGAGCTGATTAAGTCTAGAAACCAGTTTGATCTAATTGGTATTTATAGAACAGTCGTGCCAACAATAGCAGACGGTACATTATTTTCAAGTATACATGAAACATTCATCAAGATAGACCATATTCTACATCTTAACAAATTTGAAAGAACAGAAATCATACAAAATTAAGTTCTTGGAAAATAATTCAATTATACTATGAATCAGTAACAGAAAGCTAGCTGGAAAGTCCTTAAATATATGTAAAAATTTAACAAAGACAGCTCTTCATAACCCATAAGTCAAAGATGGTATTTTATGAAATTTGAAAATATTTTTAACTCATAGAAAATAAATATTAAACCTATCAAAGCTTATTGTATAAAACATAAGCAGTGCTTGGAGAGAAATTTATAGCATAAATTTTTATTTTAAAGAAGAATAAATGTCACAAATAAGTAATCTTCCTCTTCAAGAGACTAGGAAATGATTAAATTAAACCTTAGCAAGCAAACAGAAGGAAATAATAAAAAGCAGAAATCAGTGAAACTGGAGATAGAAAAGCAATAGAGAAAAATCAGTGAAACTAAAAGCTGTTCCTTTTCTTAAAAAAAATCAAAAAATTAATAAAACTCTAGCCAGACTAACCAAGAAACTGAGAGAAAAAAAAATTACTAATATCAGAAATGAAAGGTGAAGACTATTATACAGATCCCACAGGGTTATTAAAAGAATGATGTGGGACTACTGTAAACAACTCTATGCTCATAAATTCAAGAACCTGGATGGAATGAGCCAATTCCTTGAAAGACACAAAATGCTAATACTTGCTCAAGAAATAAGTAGATGACTGGAATAGCACATATCTATAAAAAATATTAAATTCACAGTTAAACCTTCCAACAAAGAAAACCTTTGTCTCAGATGAGTTCTACCAGAACTTTAAGAAAAATGATACCAATTCTACAAAATCTCTTCTAGAAAATGGTAAGGAAGACTACACTTCCAAACGCATCTTATGAGGTCAGCATTACCCTAATATTAAAATGAGACAAAGTCATTATAAGAATAGAAAACTAAGAAGAGGAACAGTATTCCTCATGTACAAAGATACAAATATCTCCTATAAAATATTAGCTAATCAAACCCAGAAAAATATAAAAAGGATAATATATATCTAACAAGTGAGTTTATCCCAAGAATGCGAGGCTGCTTCCACATTCAAAAATCAAAGTAATTCACCATTAACAGCCTAAAGAAGGAAATACAAATGCTTATCTCAACTGATGTAGAAACAGCATTGGATAAGTTTCAACATTAATTCAGGATAAAAACGTTCAGCAAACTAGGAGTAGAAGGCATCTTTCTTAATCTGGTAAGAGGCATCTACATAAAACCTGTAGCTAACATCACTTAGTAAAAACATGAATGCTTTATCCCTACGACAGTTAAGAAGACATGGATATTCCCTCTCACCACTTTATTCAACATCTTACTGGAAGAACTAGCCAGTGCAGTAAGACAAGAAAAAGGGGGAAAGAAGTCATAATAACAGTAAAAGAAATAACAAAAAATGTCTCTATTTACAGGCAACATGATTGGCCACACAGAAAATTCCAACAAATTTACACAACTAGAACTAGTAATTAAGTTTGGCACAGATGCAGGATACAAGATCAATAGAGATGTTAAAAAGAAAAAAAAACCACTTTGGTTGTCAAATCCCAGTATGCCATTGATAATTTGAAGTGAGGGCCAACAGCATTTAGTAGGGCACATAAGGTAAAGAGGTATCCGTTTGCTTGTTTTATGCTTTATTTTGTTTTGCTTTTTGCCTGAAGAATTGGAAGGATGGGGTTGTCAACTAGGGGCAGTGGGGAAAAGGAGATGTTTGGTTTGCGGACATGCCAAGTTCAAGAATGTCTTTTAGATATTAAACTGGCAACAGGTGTACAAGATCTGGAGGTTAGGAGAGATCCTCCCAACCTGAACAGCATCAGCAAATGGCTGGTATTTAAAGACAACCAGAACCGGGTGAAGTTGCTCAGGAGAGGAGAACACACAGGAGGAGGTGGGATGGAGGTGACCCTCAGCTGTGCCAGCATTTAGAGAATGACCCCTTTTATGAATATGCCATGTGTGCTCATCGAAGAATGCACATTCTCTTTTTATTGTTCATGTTTCTGTTTGTTAATTCTTTATCTCTCAGTTCCTTGAATGTGTTAAAATTTCCAGAGTAAATATTTGACTTCTTTGCTCCTCTCAGTAATTCTCTCATTTGCTGTTTTCTCTAATAGACTTTACCTTTCAGAAACAGCTTGAGATTTACAGAAAAATTGATAAGATAGTACAGAGAGTACCCATACACTCCAGCACATGGCTTCCCATGTAATTAACACCTTACACAAGTATGCTATATTTGTTACAATTAATAAACCAATATTGCTACATTATCATTAACCAAATAGTATATTCAGCTCTCCTTAGTTTTTAACCTAATGTCTTTTTTTCTGTTCCAGGATCCCATCCAGGACACCACGTTACATTTATTCTCATGTCTCTTTAGGCTCCTCTGGACTGTGACAGTTTCTCAGACTTTTTCCTTATTTTCGATGACCTTGGCAGTTTTGAGGAATAACTGGACAGGTGTATTGCAGGGTGTCCCTCTACTGAAATTTGCCTCCCTAGTCAGGGGTTATGCGTGTTGTGGAGTAAAGTGACATTTTCATCACTTCATATCATATATCATATCAACATGATTCATGACTATTGATAGCAACTTTGATCACCTGGCTGAAGCTGTGTTGGGTTTCTCCACCAGAGTTATTCTTTGCCCTCTCTTTCTGTACAGCACTCTTTGGACAAAGTCACTATGTGCGGCTCACATTTAAGGAGTGGGGAGTTACGCTCCACCTCCTTTAATGCAGAATTTCTACATAAATTAATTGTTCATCTATGTTGTCACATATTAAAGAACTTTCTTTTTTAAGGCTAAACAATACTCCATTGTATGTATTCACATTTTCTTTATCCATTCATCTATCTGTCATTGGACATTAAGGTTGTTTCCATGTCTTGGCTATTATGAATAGTGCTGCAATGAGCATAGGGGTGCAGATATCTCTTCAAGATCCTAATTTCAATTCTTTTGGATAAATACTCAGGAGCGGAATTGCTGAATCATGTGGCAGTTCTATTTTTAATTTTTTTGAGAAACTTCTATATTGTTATCCATATCAGTTGTTCCATTTTACATTCCCACCAAGAGGGTACAAGTCTTCCCTTTTCTCTACACCCTCATGAATACTTTCCTTCTGTTTTTTTAATAATAGCCATCCTAACAGGCGTGAGGTGATATATCATTGTGGTTGTGATTTGCATTTCCCTCATGATCAGTGACATTGAATATTTTTTTATAAACCTATTATTGGCCATTTGTATGTTTTCTTTGGGGAAATGTATATTCAAGTCCTTTGCACATTTAAAAAATCAGTTAGTGTTTTTCCTTTGAGTTGTGGGAGCACGTATATATTTTGCAAATTAACTCCCTTTCTGATATAAGGTTTGCAAATATTTTCTCCCATTCTGTAGGTTGCCCTTTCACTCTGTTGATTGCTGTCTTTGCTGAGCAGAAGTTTTTTAGTTTGTTGTAGTCCCACTTGTCTATTTTTTCTTTTGTTGTCTGTACTTTTGATGTTGTAGCCATTAATGTATTGCCACAATCAATATCATGAAGCTTTTCCCTGTTTTCTTCGAGGAGTTTTAGTTCAAGTCTCATGTTTAAGTCTTAGACCATTTTGAGCTGATTTTGTGTATGGTTTACGGTTAAGTGTCCAACTTCATTCTTTTGCCTGTGGATATTCAGTTTTCTGAGCACTATTTGTTAAAGAGACTATCCTTTCCCCATTGTGATTATTGATACCAGTTGTAACTTCTTGATCTACTGTGGGTTTTTTTTCTCTTAATATCCCTCTTTTACTTATATGATTTTACTCTTAAATTCTATGTTGTCTGATATTAAAATTGCTATGCCAGTTTACTTCAGATTTGTATTTATCCACCTGCATTCTCTATCACTTTATTTTCAAACCTTCTGAATATGATTGTTTAAATATGCCTCTTGTAGGGAACATATTGGTGAATTTCTTTAATGCAGTCTGAAAAGTTCTCTCTTTAAATGGTGGGTTGAAACTTTACATTCATAATAATTATACTCATCATTTGATATGATGGGACATTTTTGACATTCTATTTAATTTTTTCTATTTGCCATGCTTTCTTGTTTCTTCATCTTCTTTTTTTATCTTCTCTGTAAGTTGACTGAACTTCTATCTGCTGGTTTAAAAGTTATACGTTCTGTTTGGGGTCTTCATCTAGTTATCCTTGACTATTAAGATAAACACTTACATTTTATCCTTCCCTGTAAATTTCTTAATCTTATCAGATTCTAGTATTTTTTTAAACCAGAAATGTACATCATGTGCTCCCAGCTCCCTCTGGTCTCTCATACCCATGACACTGTTCATCCCAAACTCACCCTGTAGGTGTCATCTAGAACTGCACTGTCTACTAGAGTAGCCACAAGCCACACGTGGCTACTTATCTTTAAATTTAAGCTAATTAAAATTGAATAAGTAGAAGATTCAGTTTCCCTGTCACACCAATCACTTTGCAAGTGTTCAATAGCTGCGTATGGCAGAGACAGAGAAGACCTCCATTAACTCAGAGACTTCCAGTAGACTGTGCTTTTCTAGACTTTTATTCTACATTGTTTTGAATATATTTTTACTTGGTTGCTTACTCTTTAGAAAACAGTAAACCTTACTGAATTATATTATTATTCTTACTTTGCATATTTTTTATAGCAGCTATCTGGAAAAACTTCTTCCAACAGTCTTTTTTTTTTCTTTTTTTTTTTGTGGTATGCAGGCCTCTCACTGTTGTGGCCTCTCCCATTGCGGAGCACAGGCTCCGGACGCGCAGACTCAGCGGCCATGGCTCACAGGCCCAGCCGCTCCACGGCATGTGGGATCCTCCCGGACCGGGGCACGAACCTGCGTCCCCTGCATCGGCAGGCAGACTCTCAACCACTGCGCCACCAGGGAAGCCCCAACAGAGTCTTTGTGTGGAGAATCCTATAAGGCATTTTACAAATGAGCATATGTCTATTTTGACTTTGCATTTAAACGATAAATCATCTGGCCATAAACCCTAAGATAAAATATTCCTCCTTTGTCATTCTGGTAGTTTAATTCTATTGCTTTTTTTTCATCCAGTAGTTGCCACAGAGAACTCGGTACTAATCTGACATTCGTTCATTGTAGATATTGTGCGTGAGCTCTCTCTCTATCTCTCAGTTATTCTTTAGTAACATTTTAATGGGTCTCATCATTTGGTTTGCTTGTTTTTTTTAATTGAAGTATAGTTGATGTACAACGTTGTGTTTTGCTTGTTTTTCAATTGTTCCGGTGAGTTCTGTTAATTTCTGCCCAGTATTTTTCTTCACTTTTTGGAAATTTTCAGTATTTTTTTTTCATATATTTCTCCCCCTTTATTTTTTCTCTATTTTGGGATCTTTGTTATAGCCAATTTGGCATTTTATTGTTCTCTTTTTTCACTTTGCTATGAATGCATTTTGGACCTAATCTTTCAGTTCAGTAATGCTTTCTTTGACTACTCTTTTATATTTACCTCATCCACTGGGGTCAACTATTTCATGTCTTCCTTTGGTTCTTCACAACTGGCTAATTTTTGTTTCATGTTTCCAATATCCTCTCATATTTTTTCGAGGTTAATTATTATATTTGCTTTAAGCTCTTGTTTTGTCTGTTCCTTGTTTTATCTTTTCTGGTTTGTCCCATTTATTATTCTTTTATAGTGCTGTGTTCCTCAAACATCTCAGTTGCCTCTGTGAGTGTAGATTCCATTTATTATTTACTAACTTGGCTAGAAATGCAAGTCCCTGTGGGGGGAAAGAAGTCCAGGGTTTGAGCTCCACCTTAAAGGGTCTGGTCCTGACCTCCTTAGTTGAGAGTTAGGAGAATGTTTCTTGGGTCTGGGAGGAACTTTTTGGTGGAGTTTGGGAAGGCAGAAAATTTTCTGTGTGGGATATGTTAAACCTACTCATCCTACTGACATATTTTCTACGAAATCATTACCTTGCTGAGTTTCATAAATGTTTTATCCTATATCAACGCGCTTTTGCTGCTTTACAAACCACCACAACACAGAGTGGTTTAAAACAACAGTTTTTCGTTCACTACTACAGTTCTGTGTGTTGACTTGTCTCAGCTAGGAAGCTCTCACGAATTTGTTATCAGATGCAGGCTGATCGGGAGTATAGGGCTGTATTAGACTGGACATCCGCATGGTGACCTCGCACGACTGACAGTTGCTGTTGGCTGCTGGCTGAGGTTATCAACCAGGAGCTGACACGTGACTTCTCTACGTGGTTTGGATTTCTCAGAGAATGACGACCAGGTTCTGAGAGGAAGTATTTCAAGGATCAACTTTCCAAGGGACCCAGGAGGAAGCTAACAGGCTTATTACGATGTAGCACGGGAAGCCTCAGAATGTCACTCCCACTGCATTCGACTGGCCAAGCAAATCTCTAAGTCCAGCTGAGTTTCAAGGGGAAGAGCAGCCTGCACAGACAGGGAACGAAGGAATTGGTGGCGACCATCGTGGGATACTAACTTCCACGTACATTTTCCTTTGGAATTGCATCCCTGTTCTCTGACATACGTCAACATGGAATAATTCTCTCTGTGACCTCCATAAATGAAAACTACTGACTACTCTTTTTTGCCTTCACCCATCAGTTTTATATTGGGTTATTAAAAATAAAAATCACCATTATGTCCGTAGGGTATCTGTATGCATTTTATCTTGGAGCAGTGCATTCTACATTGTGTGTGTGTGTGCATGTGCTCATATGTTTACACACATAGTCCCTCCCTTCTCCCATCGCGTGCACACACACACCACACACTTTCTTTCCCTTTCTCTCTCTCTTTCTCTCTCACTATGCAAATATTCTAGAATTGCTAGGTATTTTAATCTCAGTCTTTTTTCTTATAATTGCCTAGCTATAAAGCTACTTATGCTAACAAGCCATTCATCTCCATAAGTCAGTCAGTTACAATTTAAAGAAAGCAGTTTCTTCTCAATCATAGGCATCTATCATCTGGAAGTAAGTGTCTCATTCAGTTATACTGCAGCATGCCAAATAAAAATCCCATGACCCTAAAGTATGGTGAGCTTAAGAAGAAAGAAAAAAAAGCTCAAACCATGGGAAATACTATAAAGTAACTTTAAATTCCTTGTTTGGTTGAGAGTTGATACAATTTGTTACAATTTCAGTGAAGTAGAAACATTTGCCTTTGTTTTAGGATATACAATTCTAATTTTTTTTTTTTTTTCTTTTGCGGTACGCGGGCCCTGACTGTTGTGGCCTCTCCCATTGCGGAGCACAGGCTCCAGACGCGCAGGCTCAGCAGCCATGGCTCACGGGCCCAGCCGCTCCACAGCATGTGGGATCTTCCCGGACCGGGGCACGAACCGGTATCCCCTGCATGGGCAGGCGGACTCTCAACCACTGCGCCACCAGGGAAGCCCCTAATTTTTGATATATGTTTTACTTTCCTAAAAGTGTTTAACGTACTCTTTATTTATTATTTTTTGGCTGTGTCGGGTCTTAGTTGCAGCGTGTGGGCTCTCCCTTGCGGTGCTCAGACTTCTCTCTAGTTGTGGCCTGCAGGTTTTCTCTCTCTCGTTGTGATGTGTGTGGGCTCCAGGGTGTGTGGGCTCTGTACTTTGTGGCATGCAGACTCTCTAGTTGAGGCCCGGGGGGCTCAGTAGTTGTGGCGAGTGGGCTTAGTTGCCCCGCAGCATGTGGGATCTTAGCTCCCTGACCAGGGATCGAACCTGTGTCCCCTGCTTTGGAAAGCCGATTCTTTATGACTGGACCACCAGGGAAGTCCCCCTATTTACTCTTTGTTTTGTGATTTCCACTGTCATTGGTACTTCATTATATTTTAAATCATAAAACACATTAAAGATACTATGCCGTATGCCCAGGGCTTTCTGCATGTCCTCTTACAAGAGAGGCTGCACTGGTGGGAGTATAAATTCTAATTGGAAGATTCACACTAGACTAACACAAATAAGGAGTATAACCAATTTAGTCAAAAATTTCAGCAAAAGCTTATTTTGAAAAATAAATGATGTGAAAAGAATTCACAAAGTATAATTACTAGCAACCAATGAACAAAGGAAAAAGGGTTCAGTCTCACAATTTATGAAAAAAATGCAGATTAAAACAAAAACAGACTACATTTTCCCTGACAAATGGCCTATTTTAATTCAATAATATTAAATGATCAGTTTATTCAGGAACCATTAGGCAAAAACTGAGAAACTGGGATTTCCCCAGAAGTTAAAATATACATATGACAAAATTTCACATTTTGCAATCTGGAGATACTCTCTTTAAATAGGGGGAAAAACTAACAGCTGAAAGAATGCCTGAAAGCAGAGAGCCAAGAAACCAAAGTGAAGTTAGAAATTATCTCCTTCTGTATTTTCCTAAAATATGCTGATATTTTTCTCAAAATTGGCCTTCTAGTTTGAGAAGAGTCCAGTTAATAAAATCATTATTATTGTTTACTTAGTAAATACGATTATGTTTGAATAGCTACAACTTAGAACAGCAGACTTTTTCTGTAAGGACCAGATAGTAAATGTTTTAGTCTTTGAGTGCCATTCTATTACAACTTCTCAAATGCTGCTGTAGAGTGAAAGCAACATAGGCAACAGATAAGTGAATGGGTGTGTGTGTTCCAATAAAACTTTATTTACAAAACAGCCAGCAGGCTACATTTGGCCTGTGGGCTGCAGTTTTCTGACCCCTGCTTTGGAATATATTTACCTGTTGTCCTCTAATTTTAACATATAGTATATTTGTATTTATTAGTCTGAGGAAGGAGCTAGGAAACTTGGAGATAAGGGAGAATTTGGAGGCCAGACTTAACCAAACATAAACAGAGAAAGGACAACAGTCTACCAGAATAATTTACAAGTTAATGTCCTGGTTTACAACTGAAAAGTATCTAAACACTTGGTATAAACCAAGGGAAATAACTTATTTCCAGTGGTAATTATACTCATTTCTTTCAGAAACTTTTTAGTCAGGAATGAGACCCTCAAATCTCTCTCAGTTGAGCAGTTGAATATAGAGTTTGAACTGAGAAAATATGCCCAGGTCAGAGGTGGGCATCACAAAGAAGAGAAATCAAAGAAGCTAACCTCATAACCATTCTTGAAGAAGAAAACATGGAAGTTGAAAATAGAGTGTTAGAGAAGAATGCATTCAAATAGTGTTGCGATTGCCTCTGAAATTCATCTTCTATGAAAATCACCTTCATGGAAGTGGGGAAAAACCCACCCTCTGACAAAATAGCTATGCTTTGGGTTAGCTGTTTTTCTCCCCCTGCCCCTCTTTTCCTTTTTCCCTCCTGAAGTTGCACTGACCACCCATCTCCTGCTTTGGGGATGATGATGAAGTCGATGGGAACACCCCGATCAGAAGTCCCTGAGCGTTGAGTGCGTCCTTGATTATTTCACTGTGATGGATATTTCTGAGAAGGTCATTGTTGCTTTCCATCGTGATGAGTGATCGACTCAACAGGGAGTTCCCATTGCACCAAACACTTTCAAAAATGATTCATGTTAATGGCATGTCTCGGGGGATGGATGCTAAATAGAAGCTACAACTAAAGCTTAAAAAATGATTTAGCAATATGAAATCCCACAGACCATGGCGCACGTAGACACAGTTGATGGTAAACATCAAAGAATAAATACAACTGAAAGTCGTAAAACTGGGGAGACAATCAATCTGACAGTTCAAGACCTTTTGGGGCTTGAATCATAAAAAATAAAATGACTTACTCGGCCATTCCTAGTTGTATTTATTTTTTTACCAGGCATCTTTTACAGGGCAGGGAACTAAAAGCAGTGTCATATTTCTGACATGTTAGTGTGGGTTACAAACGTGGTTGCCTCACAAAATAAAATCAAATGGACATATTGAAGAAATACCCCGCTTTTGTCCAGAATATCGATCACTCCTTGGAGGGGGTGTTCATTGGGAATTCATCCACCAAAATCAGACCTGAAGCTTTTGTAATCTTCCCATGGCAGCCACAAAGATGTGGCAGAAAAGAGAACTGATATACGCAACTCAGTTTTTTTAAAACATCTCCCTATAGTCCTTTTATTTTTTGAGGGGGTTATAACTGGGCTTTTAGAATCTATTCTATTTTAAAAAGGGAAAAGAATTGTCATGTTGTAGACAATCTGAAGGGAGAAAAGAAAGATACAAACCTATTAAATGGAAGAAAATATGAATGTCAAAAATTATTTTTCTTTAAATATAAAAAGTTTCTTTTGAAAAAGCTTCTTCTAATAGATATAAAGGTAGACCATTCTAAATATATATTTAAATAAATGAAAAAGAGAAAAGTAAGAGGATTTATGCCTCTCTTTATTCGAAAGACTTGCTTTCTATCTTAACTATGAATTCATAATTCAAACAATATTCAACCATCTTTCCAAGGTGTTGTGTTAAAACCCCTACAGCATTTAACAATGAACAGGACAAGGTTCCATCCTCAAGCTTTGGTCTACAAAGCTCCTCAAGTGAAGGACTAAATCTCTACTGAGTAGAAAAATGACCTTGGCTGTCTCACTTCCTCTTGCCTCTTGCAACCCCTCTTACACAACTCTGAACAAGCTCAGGAATACTCTCGTTTCCACCTGTCTTGCCCTCATTTCTCTTTTAGACATTAAATGCTTTATTAATATATTCCAGAAATATCGATCGCCTATTTTGTGTCAGAATCTGTTCAAAAATGACTGAGACAGACATGCTCCTGCCCCTACAGACACTGCAATTAAGAAAGATATTAGGACTTCCCTGGAGGTCCAGTGGTTAAGACCTCACGCGCCCAAGGCACGGGGCACAGGTTCAAACCCTGGTCAGGGAACTAAGGTTTTGCATGCCTCATGGCATGGCTAAAAAAAAAAAAAAAAGATATTAGATGATAATTATACAATGAACTAGTTAATTTTATTTGTAGGAAAGACAACGATGGGCATTGCCTGGGAGATTAACCTTACACATGTTCCTCCTACCCACATTGTTTGAGACATTTTTCTATAAGGACAGTGAATAAAGTTGGTGATTATTTGACAAAATGAATGTTAGGGGGTTTCTGAGGTTGCAGAGTCTAGGCCATGTACTTTCATTGGAGGCAATATTGCCCCCATGGGGATGAAAATTAGTTTCTACGGGAATGAAAAAATCTTACTCTTCTAAGGTATAAAACACAGAAACATATACAGCACATAACCAGATACATAGTGTAACTGGGGTATTAAAATTTCATGGGGGGAGCAGTTAGAAAAAAGTGTCTACTAGAAGGGATCTTTAGGGAGGGACCCAGAAAGAATTATCAAAGCATATATGCTTACAACAAATTTAGGATGGCTGACAATTCTTGTCACCTTTGTGAATTGAAGGTAGCCACGCGTTCTTTGTTCCTATACCTGCCAAGCGGTGGAGTCCATTTTTCCACCCTCTTGATTGTGGGCTGGGCCCTGTGACTGTTTGGACTGTCCGCGCAAAGTGAAAGTGATGCTATGTCAGTTCTGGGCTTACACTCTGAGAGGACTGGCAGCTTCTGCTTTCTTCCTGTTGAAAGGAAGCTTCAGCAGCTACATAAAGAAGCCCACACGGAGAAAGAATCAAGGCCACTAACTAACAGCCTCAGCTGAGCCCTCCACTGACAACCACTACCAACACACCAACCACGGGAGTGAAGCTGCCTTGGAAGTGGGTCTTCTGACCCAGGTGATCTGCCCAAGCTCACACCATGTTATGTAGGGATAACCTGTCTGTGTTGAGCCCCACTCACATAGCAAAATCCTGAGAAAATAAATGGTTAATGTTGTTTTAGACCCCTGAGTTTTGGGCAATAGACAATCAAACAGTACCCCCAATACAAAGTGGAATGATTAAAAAAATGAATGACGACTCTCACGAAGAGAACTGGGCAAATTCTCCTGATGTCGTATCATGCAGCTTAAATTTCAAAAGATGAGATTTTTTGAGCACCCTGTATCTGTTTACCCAGAGGGAATTGTTATTGGTAGACTCTTTCAGTGATAATCCTTTCTAGAACCCCAAACATGTGTCAACAAAACAATTTGTCGTCGAGGCACCCAGGCCAGCAGTGCCTTCTGGACATTGTTGCTTAGGTTAAGACACTATTTTTTTTTTTTTTTTTTTTTGTATTTGCTGTTGTGTGCGTCATTCTACTTTATTTTATTTAACATTTTTGAAACAATCTCAAACTTAGAGAAATTTCAACACCCCCAATTTTTTTCCTGAATTACTTCAGAGTCAGAAACTAACTTGTTGCCTCATCACCCCCAAATATTTTAGTATCTATTTCCTACAAAAAAAGCTATCTCTCACATAACCACAATCAACCATCAAATTTAGGAAGTTGATGTGGATATGTTATCATCTAATGTACCACTGGACTTAAGTTTTGCCATTTATCCAGTGTCCTTTCTAGCAAAAGGATCCAGTTCAGAATCATTATCTTGCATTTAGCTGTCACATGTCTTTAGTATCCTTCAGTCTGGAACAGTTCCTCGTCTTTTCCTCGATTTTCATGACCTTGACATATTTGATTTCAGCCAAGTTGTTTAGCAGAACGTCCCTAAGACACTACAATTTTTTTTAATGTTTATTTTTTTATTTTTTGGCTGCATCGGGTCTTAGGTTGCAGCATGTGGGATCTTCGTTGTGGCATGCGGTATCTTTCATTGCGGTGCATGGGCTTCTCTCTAGTTGTGGCGTGTGGGCTCCAAGGCACACGGGCTCAGTAGTTGTGGCGTGTGTGCTTAGTTGCCCCATGTCACGTGGGATCTTAGCTCCCTGACCAGGGATCAAACCCACGTCCCCTGCATTGGAAGGTAGATTCTTTACCACTGGACCACCAGGGAAGTCCCAAGACACTACAGTTTTTGATGTGTGCTTTAAAGAGCTTTTAACAGAAGCTTTTGAAATAAAGCAATAATTTCCAAATACTTTTTACTATAGGTAAAAAAGAACCATTTAACTAAACAATGACACAAACTAATTTTAGGTGTTCTATAGAATTGACAGTGTGAATTTAAGAACTACCCTCTCTTTTCTAAGGAGGTGCTAATGATGAGAAGGCCATATCCTCATTTCCATTGTCTATTATTGGTGCATTCATGACTTGTCTGCTTTTGTCAATTTCATAGAGCAACTGTGCTATGGGCTGAATTATGCCCCCACCAACAAAAAATTTCTTTATTAAAGCCCTAAGCCCCAGTGGAAATGGCTTTGGAGATAACGGCCTTTAAGGAAGTGATTAAGGTTAAATGAGGTCATAACCTCATTTAGGTTACGACCCTAAATGAGGGTCAAGTCTGACCCAGTAGGATGAGCATCCTTATAAGATGAGACACCGGAGAGCACGCTCTCTGTCCATATGTGCACCCCAAGGAAAGGCCATGGGAGTACACTGTGCGAAGAAGCCAGGAGAGAGCTCTCACCGGGAACCTAACAGGCCAGCACCTTGATCCTGGACTTTCCAGCCTCCAGAACTCTGAGAAAATAAATTTCTGTTTAAGTAACCCAGTCTGTGGGATTTGCTGTGGCTGCCCACACAGACAAATTATCTATGTTCATAGATATTAAGTGGAAAGAAATTTATAGTTGATCAGTCCCACCATATCCATTCTCTTCTTATGCAGTAATAGAATTTTGAGTTGGGCCATGGCCACCCAGATAAAAAGTGTATTTCCCAGCGTCCCTTGCAGATATGACCATGACATCAATTTGAGCTTGCATGACTTGAATGGGGTTATCAGTTCGACCACCAATTTGTACCCTTTAGGAGAAGGGTGTGCCTTCTGTGTCTGCTCTTCCCTGCCTGATGGCTGGAACACAGAAGTGACCTAGACAGCTGGAGTGGCCATGCTGGACCCTGAGCAGTAAGTCATCATGGAAGATGGCAGAGCAATGAGCTCCTTTGTACAGGGGAGCTACCCACCAGCTCAGACCTCTGCCTGGGTGAGGAATAATAATAATTAAGAAATCTGCATTTAATGAAGCAACCCAGGGACCATATATTGAGAAATATGGCCATGGGCGATGGAAAGCCCTGGAGGCAAGTTAATAATAGCATTCTTCTACTTGAGTAGGGAGTTTTGTTTTTTTTGTTTTTACCCATTGTTCATTTTGGTTCCTCTTTACAGTAACCAAACTGATATTTTCACTAATTCACATAGTCACTCATTGCAAGCACTGTCAAACATTATCTGTATAGGACCAGAGGATAAATATTTTAGGTCTTAGGAGCCATACATTTTCTGTTGCCACTTTGTCATTACAGCATGAAAGCTGCCATAGGCTGCTGTACATAAATGGGTCACAAGGCTGTATTCCAATAAAATTTTATTCATAAAAGTAAGTGGCAGGCAGGGTTTGGCTCCTGAGCTGTAGTTGCCAATCCTAACCTATTGTAAGTAATTCCTTTATCTTGTGAGTGATGAAACTAATACATACAGAGTTCAAACTGTGGTCACACACAGTAAAGGCAACACAAATACCAACACAGTTCCCTACATTCCCAGGTCAATATTCTGTCTGTTGCTCATTATAATGTGAGTCTTACTCTTAATATAAAGTTTTCTACATCTTTTTCTCTCTGCCTGTCTATACTATCTTCACTGCATTTTTCTTTTCCTCTTTTGTGCCTTTTTCATTCCAAAACGTGTGCTTTTTATTATATGCCCATGTCCCCTGCTCTTATGGGTCACTTGTATTATGTATTAGACATTAAATTTTATAAGGCCAGGGGCTTCCCTGGTGGCGCAGTGGTTGAGAGTCCGCCTGCCGATGCAGGGGACATGGGTTCGTGCCCCGGTCCAGGAAGATCCCACATGCCGCGGAGCGGCTGGGCCCGTGAGCCATGGCCGCTGAGCCTGCGCGTCCGGAGCCTGTGCTCTGCAGCGGGAGAGGCCACAACAGTGAGAGGCCCGCGTAACGCAAAAAAAAAAAAATTTTATAAGGCCAAACATACGCAAACATTGATTTTTACTACTCTCAACTGCCTCAGCTGTTTTTAAAAGCAAGGTTTTGAGTAGATAACTTCATTTATAACTACAGCAAAGACACTGTTTGTAAGAACAAAAGAAAATCCCTGTGTATGTGCAATCCTAAGTAGAAAGCAAAATACTCTTTCCCCGGCTCTTTGCACTACAACCAAAATTACTTGTGTGCAGTTACAAGCTTCCTGATCATCAACCCACTCAAGCAACTGAGGGTTAAAAAAACGTGTCACTTCTTATAACAGGGACACGTTTTCTACTTTTTACAAAACTGTAATCAACCTTGACCATGATACACAAACCCCTCCTTGAACTTAATATAGGAAAGTATTTCTCTCTAACCAATGAATGTCCTTTTTCTCAAACAATGTGAAATGTCTAATTCAACACAGTTTCTATTTTTCCCTGTGTTACCAGGAAATCGAAAGTTGTTCAAAACTCGTCTCTCCTAACTAGGCATCTAAGTCTCCACGTAGTAGCTACACCCGTTCAGCTCGTTTTACTCTCTATGTAAACCGCTTAACTGCCCCACTGCACACTGTATTTGGTACTGCTCATCAAGTCAATTACACTTTGGAGTTGCTGGGATCTACATCAGCTGTCAAGATGGCAACATGAAGTAGCTGTCTGATGACCCAACTGGAGGGGGGCAGGGGTCACACATGCACTGCAACACTCAACAGCAGGTTATTTCAGAAGCATCCTTCAACTTTCCCTGAGTCTCACAAAAGGAGGGGCAAATCAGAGAGTAGAGAAGAATACAAAGGAGGGCAAATGACTACCCACATAGGTATGTTCTTTGGGCACTGCCATGACTCCCCTCCAAGGCTTTCCATTTCCAGTGGCAGTATTTCTCAAATATGGTTCATACATTGCTTTTTAAAATGCAGCTTCTTTAATCCCATCCCGGACCTGCCGAATCAGAATGTCAAACAGTAGGACGCAGTCACCTGCATTTTCACCTGCTCTCCAGGTGATATGGATGCCTGCCAAAGCAGGAGACCATAAGCCTATAGATGAAAGCCAGATCCCGTCAGTGCAATACCCCCAGACCCAGGCACTACTTTCTGCCGTGACACCCCACAAACATCACCTTCCAGCCCTATGGAATGCCCCGAGGTTTTGGGGATTGTCCTGCAAAGCTCTCTACACTCTCTGCTGGGAAGTTCCTCCCTAACTTCCCCCTTGTGAGACACAACAAGTTCTCCTGTAATAAATAGCTCATACACCCCTTCCTCTGACAAAGTCTTCCCTGGCTTTGCCCAAGGCCCACAGTCAGGACCTGTTCCTGTTTCTCGATTCCTGCTCATTCTTGCCACGAAGCTCTTACATTACATCGTGATTCTGTGTTTTCAGGACTTCCCTATTAAACTAAAAATTCCTTAAAGATCTGCCTTGTTATTTACTCATTGTTCCCTCGCATACAGTTTGAGGCTAAGAAAAATATTTTGAGTGATTGAATGAGCAAACAAATATCATGAAGCATGTTCTGCATGTGCCTCATGGCTGATGGCGTCTAATTATGCTCCAAAGTCAAATTAAAAGTCAAATTCTGCCAGCTTGGTCCCCCAGTCCTATACAATCATAAGCATAACTATGAGTTAATAAACTAGTGCATCAGACTCTTTGCTCGGCATTTATGCCTTCTCCATGAAACCACAGCACCTCAAATTTACGAACTGCCTCTTTGAACTAACTCCTATTTCAGTTCAAATGGCTCAATGGTTACTTGAATAGCTCTATAAGTTTAAAGCTTTTTAAAAAACGATGTGGTATCTCATAAAACGATGGTTGATATGGTTATAAATTTCAGCAATGAGACCTTGGCTCTTTTTGCAACCACATTTGGGTTCAGGGAACATACCAGCCAGGGCATCTCATCCCTGGGAGAGGGTGGAGGCCCCCACTCTACGCTAGTTAACAGGCCACGTTAGAATCTCCTCCTCTGATCATAAAAGCCTTGGCTGCCTTTGAATAAGGCACTTCAAAGTCTCCCTTTCGTAAGATTTTTGAAAGCTCAGCCCATTGAGACTGTCACAGCCTGACATGCTTGTGCATGTCACACTTCCTGGAAGCCCGCCTCCAATCCTGGACTTGGGATAAGCTGAAAGCTCTTCTACTGATAACACTTTTAAGGGCGGAAAAAAAGACAGCAGATAAATTAAGGAAAAATCACTCCATTTGGCCCAGGAATTTTAAATGTGGAGGTATTTCCATGATATCAGAGGGAAAGGATTATGTCCATCTGAGAAGTTTCTCTGGGCAACGCATTATCAGGCTGCAAATAACAAATGAGTAAGTGGATGAATGTCAGCGTCCTGGCAGGAAACACTAGGGTATTTGATATGAATTCAGTTAAGATTTATAATTTACAAAGGTAAACTCGGATTTAGGGAAACCAAGTTGGGATGGTACCCTGTGCCTACCTACACTGAAGGAGCCAGTAGCATCTGGCACCTGAAGTGGTAAGGAAAGGGAGTGGCTCCAGAAACCCAGGGAGGTGGTTAAATGGGGCTGACCCCCCAACAGGAGCTGTGGTCTTCCCCTGGGGGACATAATCATCCCGTAGCCACTCAGCGAGGAGGCAGCTCGGGGAATAAACGTTCCAGCCTCACTCTCTCCCTGTCCTCCAAAATCCTGCCCGTGTTTCCCATCAACTGAACTTGCAGTCAGAAGGCAAGGGAATCCATGGTACTCTCCATGTGGGTCAGCCTCGCGGGCCACAACGCAGGAGGAAGAGTTTGTCTTCCTGGGGCACGCAGAGGGTTACAGGGAGGAGTGAAGCGAGAACACTGGAATTTGCTTTGCTCCTGCTGAAGGAAGGACCATCCTCTTTCTCGGTAATAAAGATTTTCTGACCGTAAGAAATTCAGTGATTGATACTTTCTCTGATTTAGGTTCTGTTAAGGTTTTGAGAATCTGGACCAATGACGGTAGGTAGATGCTGCAAATAAATTTTTCAAAAGTGACATGCTGAAAGGTCACAATAATAAATGCTTAACTTGACAACTAACTAGGAATGGACAGTATCAATCTATATGCCAATCATGCAAATATCATTTTTAAATGTACGCAAAACAACAGTGGCTTCTCTGACTCATAAACATCTAGACATGGTCATGGTGGGGATCTCAGGACCAGTTCCAGCACAAACAGAACCAATGGCCACCTACGTGGTGTGACTCCAGCAAGAAGTGAGAATCTCCAGTGCCATGGTTCCCAACACAAAGCCAGCGACTCCTGCCTGGGAGAACCATCTTTGTGCTTCAGGTGCCCTGAATATGCTGGTAACCTTCTTAAAATGCACGCACTCCTAAAGCAGTATCAGGTTAGTTATTGACACATTGAGTCAATGAGTCATAGTAGTAGGAATTAGATTATTAGCCCCATTTTCCCCAACTACCTATAGTTTTAAGGCAGCAAAGTGGATTTGCTGCCACTGTCTGAGGAAGACAGGCTTAGATGAGACGTCACCAGATAGTAAGACTGCAAGACAGTCTCCGGGTAGTGAAGGGACCCCAGGTAGTAGTTGGGAGTCAGGATTAGAGGAACAGTAGAGAAAGGAATCAAAAGGAAAGAAGGGTATCAAATCGGTTCAATAGATTGCATTTGTTCCATGCCACTTATTTTGTGCAAGACATCATGCTAAGCTGTTTACATGCATTGTCTCGGTAATTTTTACATCAACCCTGTGAAGGAGGCCCCCGTTTCTCCAGATGAGAAAAAATGAGGTTTCAGGAGGCTCAGTAATCTGCCCAAGGCCACAGAGAAAGTCAACAATGAGAGAGAGTGAAGGTTCTGCATCCTCTGTCTCATTTCCTCTGAGATACGTTCACAGCCTCTCTTGCCCTCTCTGCCAGAGACTTAAAGAAGCATGAATTGGAACTGGCAGTGGATTAATAAAAGGAACTAGAAAAGCCCTGAGTGCAAAATACACGCACATTGTCCCCCAAAGAGATATCCAGTGATCAATCTGTTGTTCCACAAACTTTTATTGAACGCTTCCTCTAACCTGGGCTTCTACTAAGTTCTGGGGTTTCGAAGGTGAAGTAGTATTCCCCTACTTCATCAATTAGCGGTGCAGCAGAGATTTTTCCAAGTGTGTAGTGAGAACACAGTCCAAAGTTGGTTGGGCTGTTACAGACCAGAGAGGAAGAGTTTAGATACATACAGACCCCTTAGGTCAGTATTTGGTGCCAGTGGAGGGGGGAGGGTGGGGAGATGAGGCAGACAAGGAAGCAGGTATATTAATTAGCGTAAGCCAGGCTTTGCTGCAGTAACAACAAATCTCAGTGGCTTTACAAGACGAAGATGTGTTTTTCACTAATTCAATGTCCACTGTGGGTCTGGATGACTCTCTAGGAAAGCCACTCTCCAAATGATGACTCAAGGATCAGGGCTACATGCTCTTTTGGGGGAAAGTGAGGGGGGTTCATCATCCCAACACAAGGCCTCCTTCTCCATCTCGCCAGAGCAGAGGACAAGTGAGATGAGAACAATACAGGGGAGTTCTACTGAGTTGGCCTGGAGATGAGATGCATCACTTCTAATATTTTATTGCCCAGAAATAGTTACATAGTCCCATGCACCTATAAGGGTGATGAGAAGAAGAGAGCCCTGTGTTGGGGAACGCTAGTAAGGTCTACTACAGTGCTCTTCAGCAAACACATACTGGCAGCCTGTGATAACACAACCTTTTGTCGTGCAGAGATGATTATTTGTGGTATCTCAGATTCTGATGTGGAGGAATCCTTCTTCAGAGTGTCAACAGAAACCAGGTAGAAAGTAGATCAGGTCAGGACGTCCCTGGCGGTCCCATGGTTAAGACTTCCCCTTCCAATGCAGGGGGTGCAGGTTCAACCCCTGGTCAAGGAGCTAAGAACCCACGTGCATCGGGGCCAAGAAACCAAAACATAAAACAGAAGCAATATTGTAACAAATTCAATAAAGACTTTAAAAATAGTCCACATCAAAAAAAAAAAAAGGAGACCATGTACTGGAAAGGGAGGCATGCACATAGCCTAGACTAATCTTCACTCCCACAGGACAGAAGGGCTCTTCTTGAGAACTGACACTTGAGACCAAAACCACCAGGGAGGGAGGTGCTTTCTTGTAGCTTCCTGGTTGCCATCAGAAATCGCAGGGCCCCCCTCGGCAGCAAAGCACTTTATCTCCAAGGGTAGCATTTTGAAAGATGGTTTAGCTTTGGTCAAATTGCAGAGGAAAAACTCCAAAAGTTGCAATTCACAAATCAGACACATGCAAGGCTTAAAACACACTGATTAATTCTTAGTCAATACAATAAAGCTACCCTGAAATTATGGCTAAATTGCTTGAAAAGAAACATGCTTGGAACTGAGTGTGGAAACTGAGAATTTGGGAAATTAAACTCATTACTCCATAAACTTCTGTTATGACTCAATTCTTTTTCATTGCCCCTTTCTGAACTTTTTCTGTGTCTGTTGTGCTCCTGAGATGAGTAATGGAATTTAATTTTAGGTTCTTTTTTTCCCGTTGCAGGTGTTATTTGGCCTTGCACAAGAGCAGCAGGACCTTTAACAAGCTACACAAAGAGGCTTAGACAATATTCAAGGAAATGTTTCTTCCTAGCAGGCTGAGGTAGAGCTGTTCACAGGAGAATACTGAAGCGCTCTGGAATGTTGCCAGCGGGATGAAATATGGACCAGGAGCAACAGACCAAGAGGCAAAGGGGGAAGGGAAAGAGCACTGAGCTAGGGGCCTGCAGACTGGGTCCAAGGCCCAGCTGCCCTGGTAAATCACTACCTATGGTGGATGCTGTGATGTGCTCCCCAGATTCTCCCTTCAGGACTGGAGGACTCATCTCCCCTGCTTCTGGGAGTAATCCCAGGAGAGCATCTCAGTGTGGACCCTGTTAGGGATTGCCTCTGTGGAAGAGCACAGCTTCACCTGGGGAAGTCCACATGCAATGACTGGTCAATGAGGAAGCCAGGCTGGCCCTCTTGCCCCGATGTGGAAAGACTCAGAAAAGTCATTTTACCTCCAGAGGTCCCCACGAGGTCAGCTGAGGCCTTTGTTAATGCATTGCCAAAACAAAAACACTAATTAGAAAAGATACATGCACCCCAGTGTTCAAAGCAGCACAATTTACAATAGCCAAGACATGGAAGGAACCTAAATGTTCATCGACAGATGAATGGATAAAGAAGATGTGGTACATATAGACAATGGACTATTACTCAGCCATACAAATGAATGAAATAATGCCATTTGCAGCAACATGGATGGACCTAGAAATTATCACACTAAGTGAAGTAAGTCAGACAAAGACAAGTATCATATGATATTGCCTATATGTGGAATCGGAAATATGAAAAACTAGTGAATATGACAAAAAAAACCAGATACAGAGAACAAACTAGTGGTTACCAGTGGGGGGGAAGATAATATAGGAGTTGGGGGGAGGGGAGGTACAAAATATTGGGGGTAAAATAGGCTCCAAGGATGTATTATACAGCATGGGGAACATAGCCAATATTTTGTAATAACTGTAAATGGAAAGTAACCTTTAAAAATTGTATAGGGCTTCCCTGGTGGCGCAGCGGTTGAGGGTCCGCCTGCCGATGCAGGGGACACGGGTTCGTGCCCCGGACCGGGAGGATCCCACATGCCGCGGAGCGGCTGGGCCCGTGAGCCATTGCCGCTGAGCCTGCGCGTCCGGAGCCTGTGTTCCGCAACGGGAGAGGCCACAGCAGCGAGAGGCCCGCGTACCACAAAAAGAAAAAAAATTGTATAAAAATTAAAAATTTAAAAATGAAATTAAATAAATTTTTAAAAAGAATGTATTTTGGCTCAACTTCTCCCTTTGCCCAATTCTGCTTTCTCCCTCTCCCTCACGTAGGTGTTGACCCAAGGACACTCCCTAATAAACTATCTGTATAAAATCCTGCTCACTGGTCTCCACCTGAAATCTCTTTCCTGGGAAATCCAATCTGCAATTACACATCCAACCTGAGTCTGTGAATCCAGGACTCAGGTCCCGTCCAGATAAGGAAAAAAAAAAAAAGAATCAATCAATCAAACACACAGACCCTGGAAGTTGTAGGCTTTGGATACGAGGCCCACACAGGGACATGAGAAGAGCCATGGACACCCTGAATTGTACATGACGTTTCATGTGCAGGTGGACAGAAGCACATTCCAGGGGTGATGTGTTGATGTTGACAGATTATCTCAAGCGTTTTTCATCCTAACAGGTTAAGGAGTCATTTCTAAGAGATGATCCCTTGCAGGGGCTTTAAACGCAATATTCCAGGATTTCGCAAGACACAAGGTGATGTCTTCAAAAGGCTGCACTCGTGCTCTTAATGTGCCACTATGAATGTCCATTCCTATTTATGAGTCGATGACAGAGGTCCGTCCTCGGAAAAGATGTGTGCATTTCAACAGTGTTCTGGAAGCAACTCCCTAGCCTGACTTGTTAAACTTTGAAGAGGGACATTTCAAGGATGGAAAAAGGAATCCAAACAGGCTGGTGAGAAAGGCATTTTGGGGCAGGCTTGCATTCCTTGTCCCTGTATATCTAGAACTGATCCAGAACCAATTCTAACAACTCAGTGCCCCTCCCAGCCCACTACTATGAGAAATAGACTTGTTCCCAAAAGGGAAGAGGGGAGCTATAAATTATTGTGTGTCTACTACACGCCAGGTGCTCTGTATTCTGGTATTATTTAAGCCTCAGGCCAACTGTCACACTATCAATAAGATCTTACCTGAAAATTTTGATTCTAAACTTCTCTTGGGAGATCTGGTGTTCCAGCAGCACTGGGCCTGTATTTTCTCCTGATAACCAAACTCTAAAACTGAGGAGTGGTTGCCACCTTTAAATCAGCTCTTAAAAAAGGTCTCTAGTTTTCTATATCCTTACAATTTTTTTTTTCTATCCAGTTTTCCGTAGGCAAGTGTTAAAAATCTCCCACAATGATTGTAATTTAAAATTTTTTCTCCATAAACCATGTCAGTGTTTGTTTCATATATATTTAAGGCTGTGTTTTTAGGTTCATATACCTGGCTGTAATACATTCTTGGTGAATTGCTCTTTTTATTATGATTTAGTGTCCCTTTAAAATCTATTTTTGGCTTCGTATTGCTACACTGCTATTCCTTCCATTATTACTTGCCTGCTGGAGTCTTTTCTATTCTCTCATTCTCCTTACCCCTCTCCTCCGTTCCAGCCTTGGCTCCTCCCTGACTAACACCCCACAGACCCAAAGAACCAGACCTGCCAGCAGCATCTGGGGCTGCCATCTTAGAGGTTACTGGGAGTGCTGAAGACCCGGTTAACACGGCTTGCAGGCAGCGGGGCAAGGCCCCAGGGGAAAGGCTGAGTCTGAGTCCCAGCTTTTCAAATTACTTGTCTTGATTTGTATCTGGCTATGGTCGTCTCTGTTTTTAAATTTTTTCTTTAGAAAATATTTACCTATCATTACTATGCATGGAATTTGAAGGTAGTTGTGGCTCTTTTTCAAGGCATGAATCTACAAAACATAGACTGAACATCCGGGATATGTGATAAAAATTGTAACAATACAGATAGTTCCTAGCTCTGTGAGACGAAAGTGAGATCTCAGACCCTTCCTCAGCAAAACCAGTGAGGCTGGGTTCCCGGCACGCAGATTCCAGGAACAGCCCCTCCTACCATCGTCCATCCATCGCTGGAGAGCAGGCACCAGAATGCAAAGATCAATCCCAGGGGCATAAGAAAACTCAAGGACAAATGTCTTGAAATACGTTGTATACTATCAGTTTAGGGGCCATGTAAGCACACTGGATGGTAATATGCTTAGCCTCAGTGGTATATCTCAGTTCATCAGCACCATTAATGTGTCATTTTATTAGTTAATAATGCAGTGATATTAGAGAAAGAGACAGAGAAAAAGCAGAGACTAAGGTAAAAGAAAAAAGCTGGTAGAAAAAACAATTACCATAAAATTGAAAAATGCATGTAGTTTGAGACCTTAAGTTTAAACAATACGTCTATACACTGAGAATTAGCTGGCCCTGCTAAGTCCGTTCAACATATGCTAACATATATATATGGAATCTAAAAAAAAAACAAATGCTTCTGAAGAACCTAGGGGCAGGACAGGAATAAAGACGCAGACGTAGAGAATGGACTTGAGGACACGGGGAGGAGGAAGGGTAAGCTGGGACGAAGTGAGAGAGTGGCATGGACATATATACACTACCAAACGTAAAACAGATAGCTAGTGGGAAGCAGCTGCATAGCACAGGGAGATCAGCTCTGTCCTTTGTGACCACCGAGAGGGGTGGAACAGGGAGGGTGGGAGGGAGTCACAAGAGAGAGGAGATATGGGGATATATGTATATGTATAGCTGAGTCACTTTGTTATACAGCAGAAACTAACACACCATTGTAAGCAATTATACTCCAATAAAGATGTTAAAAAAAATTTCCCTAATCTAACTACTTCAATTTATTGTTCACTAATTAGATAGAACTGCTGTTCAGAACTGAGAAATCACCAGCCCGTAATTACTTCATTGTAAAACGTAATGAACATCCAAACACTGACACACACTGTAAAAACCACAGCACAATAAATAGAATGCTGTTTTCCAACAATAACCCAGCCATGAATTCTGCGAGTGTATTTCTTCGTGGAACATGTTTATGTGATAGTCTTCCAATTTTATGGCGGAAGTTTATCACCATAAGGTGCATTTCATGACAGCCGAATAACTACATTCAGTTAGGCTTGTCACCATGTGCCTTCCGTATCAAGACACATGCTGATTGTATCAAATACTGTTGACTGTCTTAGTGCCACGAATAGAAAAGATGATTATACTGTTCTCTGTAGATACGATGCAATATTATTCACATTGCAAGAAACTGAAGGTCAAGGTTGTCTAACAACATTAGAAAGATTCGGTATTGAAAGCCTCTTAATGCAGTGATGATTCACTAATGGGCACACGACAGGTTTACCTTAATGTGTGGATGATCCTTTATGTGAACAAACAGGATAGAGGTATATGCACATCAAATCACTGAGTGTTGCTGGGTGGGGATATGGGTTATTAATTTATCTTTTAAAAAATAAATCAAAGCAATGCTTTAAGCACGTCCCTTAAAAATGTATTTATTTATCTCAAAGGGTTGCACTAGAGGCCAAGAGATCTAAAACGCTGTCACTGTCCTGAATGGAAGCATTCTGTGATAACACTGGCAAATGAGTTTGCCTACACCTTGGTGGTCACCTGAGTTTCTGATTTTAGCACAAGTACCACCGACTTTTACTCTCATCTAGCATGTACTGCAAAGCAGATCTTCATTAGGCCACACAATCTCTAAAATAGCAAAGATTATTAACAAATTTATCAAATTTGAAATTTATTTGCACACCATTGTCAAAGAGCTGTTACGGTCTGATCCCAGCTCTGCAACTGATACAAAGTATACGACCCTAGAAATTTAACTTCTCAAAATATCTTTTTGAGCTTTGATATGCAGTAACCTGTGATCTTCTCTGGGTTTTATAGTTCTTTTATAATCAAGTTGTGTAGATCAAAAAAAGAAAAGAAAAGAAATAGACTAGGATGATTTTTACAATAGCCTATTTTCTCAATTCTCCCTTTACATCCACCTACTCATGAACTAACTTAAAACATCATATCATTGTGATTTCAATAATTTACCAGATCAATGCACCATTAATTTACGAAACTGAGCGACCATCCAGATTAAATTCAACCACAGGTTCAATGCTATTGGACTGTCTGTTGACATAACAGCTATGTCATGGGGACTTCATTGGCTTTCAAAGGATAAAAGTTAGTTTGGAGAAACAGAGTCACAGATACAGAGAACAAACTAGGGGGTACCAGTGGGAGAGGGAAGAGGGGATGGGCAAGATAGGGGTAAGGGATTAAGAAGTACAAAATACTACATATAAACTAAATAAGATACAAGGATATATTATACAGCACGGGAAATATAGCCAATATTTTATAATAACTTTAAAAGGAGTATAACCTATAAAAATGTTGAATCTATGCTGTACACTTGAAACTAATATATTGTAAATCAAAACTACTTCAGAAAGATAAAACTTAGTTTGGTGTAATTTACAACACACATGTGTCTACCACTTAATCATAGCACTTAAAGGATATTTGCAATTCTCTAATCCACTGCCTTTTCTAGCGTGAGCCACAAAGTGTCCTGGGAAGAGCCTGTTGGCAAGAGTCAAATGGGAAAAGTGAGAGGCGCCCTGATCTGTAATTAGGACAGGACAGATACTGGATAAAGGTCCAGCTGAGAATGCAAATTCTCGAGACTTCCGGGAAGATGGCGGAAGACTAAGACCCGGAGATCACCTTCCTCCCCACAGATACACCAGAAATACATCTACACGTGGAACAACTCCTACAGAACACCTACTGAACGCTGGCAGAAGACCTCAGACCTCCCAAAAGGCAAGAAACCCCCCACGTACCTGGTTAGGGCAAAAGAAAAAAATAAACAGAGACAAAAGGATAGGGACGGGTCCTGCACCAGCGGGAGGGAGCTGTGAAGGAGGAAAAGTGTCCACACACTAGGAAGACCCTTCGCGGGCGGAGACTACGGGTGGCAGAGTGGGGGAGCTTCGAAGCCGCGGAGGAGAGCACAGCAACAGGGGTGCGGAGGGCAAAGCAGAAAGATTCCCGCAGAGGATCAGGGCCGACCGGCACTCACCAGCCCGAGAGGCTTGTCTGCTCGCCCGCCGGGGCGGGCAGGGCTGGGAGCTGAGGCTCCGGCTTCTGTCGGAGCGCCGGGAGAGGACTGGGGTTGGCGGCGTGAACACAGCCTGCAGGGCGTTAGTGCACCTCGGCTAGCCGGGAGGGAGTCCGGGGAAAAGTCTGGACCTGCCGAAGAGGCAAGAGACTTCTTCTTCCCTCTTTATTTCCTGGTGCGCGAGGAGAGGGGATTAAGACCGCTGCTTAAAGGAGCTCCAGAGACGCGCGCAAGCCGCGGCTAAAAGTGCAGACCCCAGAGACGGGCATGAGACGCTAAGGCCGCTGCTGCCGCCACCAAGAAGCCTGTGTGCGAACACAGGTCACTATCTACACCCCCCTTCCGGGGAGCCTGTGCAGCCCGCCACTGCCAGGGTCCCGGGATCCAGGGACAACTCCCCCAGGAGAACACACAGCACGCCTCAGGCTGCTGCAACTTCACACCGGCCTCTGCCGCCACAGGCCCGCCCCGCACTCCGTGACCCTCCCTAACCACCCCCCCCGCCCCGCCCCCGGGCCTGAGTGAGCCAGGCCTCCGAATCAGCCGCTCCTTTAACCCCGTCCTGTCTGAGCAAAGAACAGATGCCCTCCGGCGACCTACACGCACAGGCGGGGCCAAATCCAAAGCTGAGCCCCTGGGAGCTGTGAGAACAAAGAAGAGAAAGGGAAATCTCTCCCAGCAGCCTCAGAAGCAGCGGATTAAAGCTCCACAATCAACTTGATGTACCCTGCATCTGTGGAATACATGAATAGACACCGAATCATCCCAAATTAAGGAGCCCTGTGGATGAAAGGCTCTTGGTGCTGCAGCCAGGAGTTAGTGCTGTGCCTATGAGGTGGGAGAGCCAAATTCAGGACACTGGTCCACAAGAGGCCTCCGAGCTGCACATAATATCAAACGGTGAAAATCTCCCAGAGATCTCCATCTCAACACCAGCACCCAGCTTCACTCAACGACCAGCAAGCTACAGTGCTGGACATCCTATGCCAAACAACTAGCAAGGCAGGAACACAACCCCACCCATTAGCAGAGAGGCTGCCCAAAATCATAATAAGTCTACAGACACCCCAAAACACACCACCAGACGTGGACCTGCCCACCAGAAAGACAAGATCCAGCCTCATCCACCAGAACACAGGCCCTAGTACCCTCCATCAGGAAGCCTACGCAACCCACTGAACCAACCTTAGCCACTGGGGACAGACACTAAAAACAACAGGAACTACGAACCTTCAGCCTGCAAAAAGGAGACCTCAAACACAGTAAGATAAGCAAAATGAAAAGACAGAAAAACACACAGCAGATGAAGGAGCAAGATAAAAACCCACCAGACCTAACAAATGAAGAGGAAATAGGCAGTCTACCTGAAAAAGAATTCAGAATAATGATAGTAAAGATGATCCAAAATCTTGGAAATAGAATAGACAAAATGCAAGAATCAGTTAACAAGGACCTAGAAGAACTAAAGATGAAATAAACAATGATGAACAACACAATAAATGAAATGAAAAATACTCTAGATGGGATCAATAGCAGAATAACTGAGGCAGAAGAACGGATAAGTACCTGGAATATAAAATAGTGGAAATAACTACTGCAGAGCAGAATAAAGAAAAAAGAATGAAAAGAACTGAGGACAGTCTTAAAAGCAGCAAGGAAAAAACAACAAATAACACACAAGGGAATCCCCATAAGGTTAACAGCTGATCTTTCAGCAGAAACTCTGCAAGCCAGAAGGGTGTGGCAGGACATATTGAAAGTGTTGAAGGAGAAAAACCTGCAACCAAGATTACTCTACCCAGCAAGGATCTCATTCAGATTTGATGGAGAAATTAAAACCTTTACAGACAAGCAAAAGCTGAGAGAGTTCAGCACCACCAAACCAGCTTTACAACAAATGCTAAAGAAACTTCTCTAGGCAAGAAACAAAAAAGAAGGAAAACACCTACAATAACGAACCCAAAATGATTAAGCAAATGGGAATGGGAACATACATATCAATAATTACCTTAAATGTAAATGGACTAAATGCTCCCACCAAAAGACACAGATTCGCTGAATGGATACAAAAACAAGACCCATATATTTGCTGTCTACAAGAGACCCACTTCAGACCTAGAGACACATACAGACTGAAAGTAAGGGGATGGAAAAAGGTATTTCATGCAAATGGAAACCAAAAGAAAGCTGGAGTAGCAATTCTCATATCAGACAAAATAGACTTTAAAATAAAGACTATTACAAGAGACAAAGAAGGACACTACATAATGATCAAGGGATCGATCCAAGAAGAAGTTGTAACAATTGTAAATATTTATGCACCCAACATAGGAGCACCTCAATACATAAAGCAAATACTGACAGCCATAAAAGGGGAAATCGACAGTAACACAGTCATAGTAGGGGACTTTTAACACCCCACTTTCACCAATGGACAGATCATCCAAAATGAAAATAAATAAGGAAACACAAGCTTTAAATGATACATTAAACAAGATAGACTTAACTGATATTTATAGGACTTTCCATTCAAAAACAACAGAATACACTTTCTTCTCAAGTGCTCATGGAACATTCGCCAGGATAGATCATATCTTGGGTCACAAATCAAGCCCTGGTAAATTTAAGAAAACTGAAACTGTATCATGTATCTTTTCTGACCACAACGCTATGAGACTAGATATCAATTACAGGAAAAGATCTGTAAAAAATACAAACACATCGACACTAAACAATACACTACTTAATAACGAAGTGATCACTGAAGAAATCAAAGAGGAAATCAAAAAATACCTAGAAACAAATGACAATGGAGAAACGACGACTCAAAATCTATGGGATGCAGCAAAAGCAGTTCTAAGAGGGAAGTTTATAGCAATACAATCCTACCTTAAGAAACAGGAAACATCTCGAATAAACAACCTAACCTTGCACCTAAAGCAATTAGAGAAAGAAGAACAAAAAAACCCCAAAGTTAGCAGAAGGAAAGAAATCATAAAAATCAGATCAGAAATAAATGAAAAAGAAATGAAGGAAACGATAGCAAAGATCAATAAAACTAAAAGCTGGTTGTTTGAAAGGATAAACAAAATTGATAAACCATTAGCCAGACTCATCAAGAAAAAAAGGAAGAAGACTGAAATCAATAGAATTAGAAATGAAAAACGAGAAGTAACAACTGACACTGCAGAAATACAAAAGATCATGAGAGATTACTATAAGCAACTCTATGCCAATAAAATGGACAACCTGGAAGAAATGGACAAATTCTTAGAAAGGCACAACCTTCTGAGACTGAATCAGGAAGAAATAGAAAATATGAACAGACCAATCACAAGCACCGAAATTGAAACTGTGATTAAAAATCTTCCAACAAGCAAAAGCCCAGGACCAGATGGCTTCACAGGCTAATTCTATCAAACATTTAGAGAAGAGCTATCACCTATCCTTCTCAAACTCTTCCAAAATATAGCAGAGGGAGGAACACTCCCCAACTCATTCTACGAGGCCACCATCACCCTGATACCAAAACCAGACAAGAAAGAAAACTACAGACCAATATCACTGATGAACATAGATGCAAAAATCCTCAACAAGATACTAGCAAACAGAATCCAACAGTACATTAAACGGATCATACACCATGATCAAGTGGGGTTTATTCCAGGAATGCAAGGATTCTTCAATATATGCAAATCAATCAACGTGATACACCACATTAACAAATTGAAGGAGAAAAACCGTATGATCATCTCAATAGATGCAGAGAAAGCTTTTGACAAAATTCAACCCCCATTTACGATAAAAACCCTGCAGAAAGTAGGCATAGAGGGAACTTTCCTCAACATAATAAAGGCCATATATGACAAACCCACAGCCAACATCGTCCTCAATGGTGAAAAACTGAAAGCGTTTCCACTAAGATCAGGAACAAGACAAGGTTGCCCACTCTCACCACTCTTATTCAACATAGTTTTGGAAGTTTTAGCCACAGCAATCAGAGAAGAAAAGGAAATAAAAGGAATCCAAATCGGAAAAGAAGAAGTAAAGCTGTCACTCTTTGCAGATGACATGATATTATACATAGAGAACCCTAAAGATGCTACCAGAAAACTACTAGAGCTAATCAATGAATTTGGTAAAGTAGCAGGATACAAAATTAATGCACAGAAATCTCTGGCATTCCTATACACTAAGGATGAAAAATCTGAAAGTGAAATCAAGAAAACACTTCCACTTACCATTGCAACAAAAAGAATAAAATATCTAGGAATAAACCTACCTAAGGAGACAAAAGACCTGTATACAAAAAATTATAAGACACTGATGAAAGAAATTAAAGATGATACAAATAGATGGAGAGATATACCATGTTCTTGGATTGGAAGAATCAACGTTGTGAAAATGACTCTACTACCCAAAGCAATCTACAGATTCAATGCAATCCCTATCAAACTACCACTGGCATTTTTCACAGAACTAGAACAAAAAATTTCACAATTTGTATGGAAACACAAAAGACCCCGAATAGCCAAAGCAATCTTGGGAACGAAAAACGGAGCTGGAGGAATCAGGCTTCCTGACTTCAGACTATACTACAAAGCTACAGTAATCAAGACAGTATGGTACTGGCACAAAAACAGAAAGATAGATCAATGGAACAGGATAGAAAGCCCAGAGATAAACCCACGCACATATGGTCACCTTATCTTTGATAAAGGAGGCAGGAATGTACAGTGGAGAAAGGACAGCCTCTTCAATAAGTGGTGCTGGGAAAACTGGACAGCTACATGTAAAAGTATGAGATTAGATCACTCCCTAACACCATACTCAAAAATAAGCTCAAAATGGATTAAAGACCTAAATGTAAGGCCAGAAACTATCAAACTCTTAGAGGAAAACATAGGCAGGACACTCTATGACATAAATCACAGCAAGGTCC
The DNA here is from genome assembly GCF_951394435.1 of Stenella coeruleoalba. Classification (NCBI taxonomy): domain Eukaryota; kingdom Metazoa; phylum Chordata; class Mammalia; order Artiodactyla; family Delphinidae; genus Stenella; species Stenella coeruleoalba. The sequence continues at coordinate 2,475,843 of NC_137150.1, forward strand.
TTTTTGACCCACCTCCTAGAGAAATGGAAATAAGAACAAAAATAAACAAATGGGACCTAATGAAACTTAAAAGCTTTTGCACAGCCAAGGAAACCATAAACAAGACAACCATCCAAATGGGAGAAAATATTTGCAAATGAAGCAACTGACAAAGGATTAATGTCCAAACTATACAAGCAGCTCAGGCAGCTTAATAAGAAAAAAACAAACAACCCAATCCAAAAATGGGCAGAAGATCTAAATAGACATTTCTCCAAAGAAGATATACAGATTGCCAAAAAACACATGAAAGGATGCTCAACATCACTAATCATTAGAGAAATGCAAATCAAAACTACCATGAGATATCATCTCACACCAGTCAGAATGGCCATCATCAAAAAATCTACAAACAATAAATGCTGGAGAGCGTGTGGAGAAAAGGGAACCCTCTTGCACTGTTGGTGGGAATGTAAATTGATACAGCCACTGTGGAGAACAGTATGGAGGTTCCTTAAAAAACTACAAATAGAACTACCATATGACCCAGCAATCCCACTACTGGGCATATACCCTGAGAAAACCATAATTCAAAAAGAGTCATGTACCAAAATGTTCATTGCAGCTCTATTTACAATAGCCCAGAGGTGGAAACAACCTAAATGTCCATCATCGGATGAATGGATAAAGAAGACGTGGCACATATATACAATGGAATATTACTCATCCATAAAAAGAAACGAAATTGAGCTATTTGTAATGAGGTGGATAGACTTAGAGTCTGTCATACAGAGTGAAGTAAGTCAGAAAGAGAGAGACAAATACCGTATGCTAACACATATATATGGAATTTAAGAAAAAAAATGTCATGAAAAACCTAGGGGTGAAACAGGAATAAAGACACAGACTTACTAGAGAATGGACTTGAGGCTATGGGGAGGGGGAAGGGTAAACTGTGACAAAGCGAGAGAGAGGCATGGACATATATACACTACCAAACGTAAGGTAGATAGCTAGTGGGAAGCAGCCTCATAGCACAGGGAGATCAGCTCGGTGCTTTGTGACCGCCTGGAGGGGTGGGATAGGGAGGGTGGGAGGGAGGGAGACACCAGCGGGAAGAGATATAGGAACATATGTATATATATAACTGATTCATTTTGTTGTGAAGCTGAAACTAACATACCATTGTAAAGCAATTATTCTCCAATAAAGATGTTAAAATGAAAAAAAAAAAAAAGGTCCAGCTGAAAGAGGGAAGAAAATATTCAGAAAGACCAGTCACGAAGAGTAGGAAATTCAGTATTGTCCATTTGATGGTAATTGGAAAGAGTGTCTTGGGAGAGTTCAGAGAGAAATAACAAGCTGTCCCAACAACAAGTGGGAAGTGCTGGGGAATCTGAGGAACGCAGTTGCAGTTCCAGACTCCTGACCCGTCGCCATTGCTACAGACTGCTCCGGGTACTAAGGCCTCAACCAGTGCTACAGGTAAAGGGATGGAGAAATCTCAGGCAGAGACAAACCGTACCTGTGATGGTCCTAGGATGGGGTTAGACAATGACGTGCGTCACCGCAGGTGGTAGACCTGAGGAAGCCGGGCTGGGGAGGAAGAGGACTGTGGAAGGAAGCCAAGGAAATCATTTCTGTTCTACAGAGAAAAGAAATGGAGGGACGTAGAAGAAAGAGTAAGGTTGGGCTTTACCAGGTAAGAACTACATAGACTGAAGCTCAAGGAGTGGATCATGGCCACAGCTCAAAATCAGGAGTCTGTATCAGAGAAGGTTCTCTTTTCTCCAGGGTCTGATCTAGGTGCTCCTGGAGTGGGCTACTTGGCTGAATGGAATCGGTCAGCTGAACATGTGTAATGAATCAGGAAACCTATTTCAGTTGTTTTTAACAGCCTAACTGCCCCCCCACCATGTAGTGCTTTAATAAATCTTTGCCCATCTCACCATTATGCCAATCACAATTAATTAACACAAAAACAGTAATAGTGCAATAAAGATGCAACATGTTCACGATATTTGAGTATTACGGGTCTTTGAGAGCAGATGAACTGGGACCTTATTCTGCGCTTTGTGTGTGGTGAGGTGTCTCCTCAGTATTTATAAATTAGAAATGCCTGGCTTAACCCCAGAACTCAACAAGTTATCTTGTGGTTAAATGATGCTATTTTGGTAGCTGCATATTTTACAAGTTCAAAATAAACGCAAACTTTACTTTGTAGGGAGCACTACTTTGGATAGTTACTAGAAAATAAATCTTTAGTTAATGGATTCACAGTCCCTAAAGCTTCAGTTAAGAAGTATAATTTAAGTACTTTCTGGATGATATCATTCTACACTCTTAGAGAGTTTAGCAAAGTCTAATCCAGGAATGATACTCACAATTTAAAATAAGTAGTTCACACGGCTCTAGGGCTGGTGTCAGGAAACTTTTCCTGGAAAGGGTTAGAGAGTAAAGATTTTAGACTTTGTAAGCCAGAGAGTCTGTGTTGCAACTACTTGGCTGTTTTGGCAGGAAAGCAGCCACAGACGATATGAGAATGCATGAGTGTGACTATGTTCTAATAAAACTTTATTTACATAATCAGTAAAAATTTAAAAATAGGTAGTTCAAAAGAGGTTTGTTGGGACTTGCCTGGTGGCACAGTGGTTAAGAATCCGCCTGCCAATGCAGGGGACACGGGCTTGAGCCCTGGTCCGGGAAGACCCCACATGCCGCAGAGCAACTAAGCCCATGCACCACAACTACTGAGCCTGCACTCTAGAGCCCGCAAGCCACAACTACTGAGCCCGCATGCCACAACTACTGAAGCCCGCGTGCCTAGAGCCGGTACTCTGCAACAAGAGAAGCCAACACAGTGAGAAGCCCACGCACTGCAACAAAGAGTAGCCCCCACTCACCGCAACTAAAGGAAGACTGTGCACAGCAACGAAGACCCAACGCAGCCAAAAATAAATTAATTAATTAATTAAAAAGAAAAAAGAAGTTTGTTGCAAGCTTAAACAGATACATTTAGTCCATGGACAGATGAATGGATAAAGAAGATGTGGTACATATATACAATGGAATATTACAGCTATAAAAAAGAACAAAATAATGCCATGTGCAGCAACATAGATGGACCTAGAGATTATCATACTAAGTAAAGTAAGTCAGGCAGAAAAAGACAAATACCATATGCTATCACATATATGGAATCTAAAACATGATACAAATGAACTTATTTACAAAACAGAAACAGAGTCACAGACATAGAAAACAAACTCATGGTTACCAAAGGGGAAAGGGGGTGGGGGAGGGATAAATTAAGAGTCTGGGATTAGCAGATATAAACTACTATATATAAAATATATAAACAACAAAAACACAAGGTCCTACTGTATAGCACAGGGAACTATATTTAATATCCTGTAATAAATCATAATGGAAAAGTATATATAAAATATATATAATATATAACATATATCAGAGTATATATATAATATATATACATATATCGCTGAATCCCTTTGCTGTACACCAGAAACTAACACAACATTGTAAATCAACCATACTTCAATTAGAAAACTACCTATCACAGTGCCTGGCACATCATTAAGTACCCAATAAATATTAATTATTATTGTGAAAAAAAGATACATTTAAATTAATGTTTTCTGTATCAACTAGATTTTTCATCACTGATCTAGCATATGTTCTTCCAATGGGGTTTGTCAATCCAGATATTTCTCTAATATAATGTAGATTTCTCTGTCCGTTTGCTCCTCCAAGGATTAAAAATGTCAATGTTTGCATATGTTCTCAGTGAAGTGGCCAGAGTTTGATTTGGGAAAAAGAAGTGACCAGATGGTTGAGCTAAGAAGTCACCTACCCCAGCCAGGACCTGCCATTATCGACAGTGAATCAGGAGCAATTACCTTCATCGGTCCTGTCCCTGAAACTGACTGACCCCAGTCAGAAGTGTCAAAAACATGAAAGTATTGGCTGAGACTAGCTCCCTGGCATAAAATGGAAACATACTTATTAATTACATACATCTCTTTATTCATTTTTAACCACCTACTTATCTTTTGGAACTTCATATCCTCATTTGTAAAATCATAATTCTTTGAAGCCTGATACTTTATAAATTTTGTTAATAATTTTTCATAGTAAGAATCTCTCAAACATTTAAACATGGGATTAGAGCTGTGAAGAGAAATACAACAGATTGTTTTATTGAACACTTATTCCCACCTTAACCAGCCTTGGGTCATTAACTGATATACAAGGATGGATGATTTCCCACCTTGCCTGAGTGAAGTTAAGTCCAGAGCTATGGAGTAAACATTCCCAGAACATGAGAATTCATTATGGAATGCTGTGGGGAGAAAACTATGTGTGTAGAGAAAAGGGGAGAAGATCATACCCACATTCTGTGCAATAAATAGAACAGAAACATTTAACCACTGAGAAATGCTTATTTGAAGGAGGAAAAAGAGAAAGAAAAACAGGGAGGAAGGAAGGAAGGGAAAGGAAGGAAAGACAGGCAGAGAGAGACAGAAGGAGGAGACCTCAAAGTGAACGGACAAGCCATCCAAGAACTTGCCATCTGTCAACGGCAGTGCAATCACTGAACTTGAGTGTGGGCTCCGAGAGGTCACTGCCCATTGACACAGGCATGACAATTTGACCCTCAGGGTTTTCATTAACAACCAAGTATCCATCACGTCTCAGGCTGTGTCTCAAGCTCAAAAAGAGCTGTTTCTGCTCTCCAGCTCCGTGAATTCAAAGGGGGGTTGCTGCCCAGAGGGAAGTGCTACCAGGAAAAGCAGAGAATAAGCCCTCATTTCCTTAGGAGATGAGAATTTATTCTGTCATGTATCATTATTAGCTCACAATCAGCAGCAGCTGGAAAACAGGGCTAAAACACAACGGGAAGAAAGCCACTGTTCCCAACCAGGTTTCCCCTTCTTCCTGTGCACCAGCTCCTCCCTACGGTCGATGCAATGTGTTCCAGAGCTGGAGCACAGACAGTCTGCTTTCACCGGGAGAATACCCCCAGGCCAGCAAGCTGGAGGATGAACACATGGAGCAGAAGTGAGTGGCCCCAGTTGCCTCAGCCTGTGCCATCGCTGATAGCTGACTCATCCAAGATCAGCAAAACCACCAGCCACTAGTGCCTGTAGTGGAGCCAGAGGAACCACCCAGCTAGCCCACAGATTCTCCATCAGTGCATATGGTTGGAGCCACTGAGTTTTGTAGTTTGTTACTCACCATTACTGTGGCTGTAGATAACTGATACACTGCCTAAAGCTATCATTGTATTGTCAACAAGGGTTTTTATATAACTCTTGAATTGATTCTTGGTACTTTATACAATAGTCATAACAATATCTTATATGTCTTGAAGGCTTTCTATGTGCCAGACACAGTGGGTGTTTTTTATTCATTCATTCATTCAACAAACATGTATCTGACACTGCTATGTACTAAGCACTGTGTTACATGCTAGGGATACAGTCATGAAAAAACAGAGGCAAGCCATTACAAGTTTAGTCTAGGTAGGAAAAGTCCCAGTTTGGTTGGGAAAAATGTGCATTAAATCATCTTACAAATGTATAACATCTATGATAAGAGCTAGGAAGACAAATCGTAGGCAGTTAGTAGAGCTCAGAAAGGGGATTTATTTCATCTGGATGTCAGGAAAGGAAGATTTCCTGGAAAAGCAACATTTGAGGGGAAAGGGCAAGAGTGTTGCAGGCAGATGAATCATGCATGCAAAGGCCCCGAGGCAGGAGGGAGCAGGGCTCATTCACAGAACCCAAGGAAGGGCTGGCACAGCTGGCCTGTGTGGAGAGGGGTAGGCAGGAGCTGGAGTAAGCCCTACGTGAGTTTTCTTTGTGTTTATTCTTATGCAATAGAGTCCCTGAAGGGATTTCTCATTCAGCACTCACTACTCCCCTAGCAAGGAGGAAATTTTATTGTGTCTATTTTACAGATAAGGAAACTGAGACTTAGGAAAGCTAATGAACCTGGCCAAATTCATCACGCTCAGAGCCAGCACTGGCACTCAGCCATCCATCTCCTTTCCTGATACTTTTGTTAACATCTTGAGGGCCAGCTGTATGTTATCCTTGGTTGTTTCTACCTGCTCTGGTCCTTAACAGAGGCCTAATGTGCTAACTGACCCACAGGTTGAAATCAATAGGACAAACATCACAGGCCTCAGAGTTGGGCAGACACGGGTTCAAAGGATGACCTTGCCCCTGGGTAACCGTGAGCGAACAATTCAATTTTCCTAAACCTCTGTGATTGCATTTTTTCAAGCTAAAAAAGGGATCATGATATCTCTTTTGAGGCAGAGGCATGGAAACATATACCTAGAGGACTTAAAAAAATAGTGGACACTCCATAAATGCTGCTCATATCATGATCACCAGAGATTCAGCAATGAATGTGGCTGTAATGTTTACTCATTACCATTATCAACACAAGGCAACCAGCCTCATGACACTCATAAGTCCAAAAATGACACTGACATTGAACTTCACTGGGGATTAAATGGCTCAATTAGTAAGAAGCCTTACTAATTTCCCCATCTACATCCAAGTCTGGAAAAGGCCTCAGGGCTTGTGCCTCTGTTCTTAACAGTCTGCACATGTACCCTATCCATCTGACCCCTTCAACATCCTCTGATGGGGAGGGTGGCCCGGGGCGTCTTCAAAGCTCTCCTCCCAGGAGAAGCTTCAGTCTCAAGGTGACTCCAGGAAAATGCAAGCCTCTGACCTTCTTCTCTCCTATTCGCCATTTCTGTACACATCTTGCTTCCTAACCACTGCCTCCCAAGCTTGGGTTAGAAAGCCTAAGTTTACCTGCTGTGTAATGCCATTGGGAAAAGCAGATAGACAGCAGGAGATGCACATCCCCCTAGGAATGTGCTAACTGACCCACAGGTTGAAATCAATATAACAGCCTCCTGCCAGCACCGAATGCAGTGTTTGGTCCACTAGGGACTCAGTGAGTGTTCGAATGCTGAGTGCACACTGCCTTTGTTTCGGGCCCGGCAGTGAAAGCAGGGAGTCCCAACCACTGGACCGCCAGGGAATTCCCGAATGCTGCCTTTGGATATCTGCATAGTACAATGGTGAAGAGAAGCTTCTAGATTCAGACAGACACCACCTTCTTATGAGCAGTGTGACCTTGGGCAAGTTACTAAACCCCTCTGAGCCTGGCTTGTCTGTAAAACGGGCTTTTGTAAGGAGCAAACGAGATCACGTATGTCACGTCCTTAGTAGAGTGTCTGGCGCTACTCCACACACACTGCAGTTACTGTTACCGTGAATATTGTCGAGGCCCCCAGCAGTCAGTGTACTTATTTATTTACTCACGTAGGGGAGTGCAGCATAAAGAAGTTTTAAATTAATATTGAAAAGGCTTCCTTTCTGCAACCCCCGACCCCCCTCCCCAGCCACTGCTTCGTGGTTCCTCTTCTCAAGCCATTACCGACCCTGAAGACACATAAGTCCCTTCACTACTTTTTCCGAAAGTGGATCAAAAGAGAAAAAAGCAACTTAAGTTCTCTATAATGAAATTCACAGTATGCCAAAAATATTAAGAAGAAACTATGAAATTTCTATTTTTGTAGGTCAATATTTGACTATTTCTAAGCTAATAAAAATAATCCAAAGATGCCCCACGGCTAACCAGACCAGGACAGTCAAGGGTAAGTCAGTAAAAGTTTGTTATTTTTTTAATTATTTGTTTGTTTTAATATTCCTCTTTCATAAATTCCTTTTGTATTAGCCATGAACTAAACAGCCTAGGTTTCCGTAACAGCCACTTCACCCCACAAGACCTGCCTCAGACCGGCTCTCCTGGCCTTCATGTTTCCCTTCTGTCCTCACAGTCCTTTCTGAGAATCAAAGAGCCCCAGGGAGGTGGGGAGGGGAGAGCCCTCACCAGGCAAGCCCCTTCCTCCAAACACAAACCACCCCTGGCACATGCCACCCACTCTGTGTCCCCAAAAGTCACCTCACTTGGATGACTGCTCCCAGGGATCCACAAGCCAGGCCGGACATGATGTGCGTTCAGATTCCTCCTCCATCACAACCTGGGGTTCAGAGTAATTCTCACAGCCTTAATCTGGACTCCAGGAACCCACCCCTCTGTTGTCAGCACCGGAACCCTCAGTCAGTGGAGAGTCCCAGGGAGCCTCAGGCCCCCAACTGGGAGGTTGGAACAGTGAAACCCACTGCACTCCAACCTCACAGAGCTGGGAAGAGGCTCAGATCCCAGCTGACATGCAAGACGTTTTGAAAAACTCAGTTGCCCTTCAAGTTTACTATTACCCATACCTGGACAAGTAACTAAAATACTAGGAAAGCCTGTGCCTTTACTCACATGAGCTCTGCAACCTAGTTTATTTGGAGAATGCCAATGTGAAAGTCCTGAATGTGGGAAGCACGTGAACCCTGGGTCAGGATTAGAAGGCAGCGTAGCACACATGTGAGGGTTCCAGGTGCTACTCAGGCTCTGAGAGTGAGGATGCCATGGGTGAGGTTAGAGAAGGGTCTTCAGGGCACCTGGCATACCCGTCCAGGCCCTCACATACTCGCCTCTCTGCTGTCATCCCTGACCTGCTCGGGTATGGAAGCCAGCTCTTCTCTCTGGCCACTCTGCCTGTTCCAGACCAGTGGATGCGAGCGCTGGGTGCCAACGCCAATTCTGCCGCAAGAGCTGTACGGCCCGGGGCAGCTACACAGCTGACCTGTGCCTCAGTGTTCTCACCCATAACATGAGCATCAGAACAGTTATCTACTGCAAAGGCTTGCTGTCAGAATCAAGTGAGTTTCTTATCTATATAGAGGGCTTGGAACACATATTAAATGCTAAGTGTATGATATTATTACCTGGGAGAGGGGCAACCAGGGAAGGAAGGAGAGGGAAGCCCATCTGAGCCTAGATCCACACCAGGTTTTCCATCCAATGTTGCCAACAGTTAGGCTGACTTTTGGACCCCCGCCTCTGCATCCAATTCTCATATGGTTTAGAATCTGTAAGAGGACAGTGCATGACTAATAGTCCCCTTATGCCACAACACAGGCCACTTGTAAAACTCCATTTTTCCTCTTCTCCAGTCCCAATTCACTGTGCACATGGGTTATCACCAATCCTGAGACGCTCCCCTCCTCCAGCCTACGATCTAGAAACGCCTCCCATGAGCCTGGCATCCTAGAGTAAGAGAAGCTTTAGAAACAGAAGGGAACTAGCAGATCATCTTCCAGAAGGGAAGACTGGGCAGAGAAGTCCAAGGTTGCCCAGGTTGTCAGTGGCCAATGAAGAATGGTCCATCCTCCATGGTCCAATCGAGGCCATGGTCCAATCGAGGCCATGGTCCATCTCCACCAAGCCATGCCTCTGGGCATTGTGGGAAATTCTCCCACCTCATGGGAGGGGATGGAGCATGCCTCAGTGTGTGGCATCCCTCTTCTTCCCACAATTGCTGCAAGATGATGGCCGTCGGGGGCTAAGTTTTTCCACAGTCTTACATGTGTTGAATGTTGAGAGGGACAGAAGAAGACCTTAATTTAGCAATGTAAAACAAGGAGGGGAGAAGGGGCACGGACAGAAGAAAAAAGGACAGGCAGTCCTTCCCTTTTTGAAATGACGCTTTCAAGTTTCAATAGTGAGGGAGACCTCACACAGGCAGTGTGGTGAGGAAGGCAGGTCACACAGGGGTCTCCCCTCCAGGAAATAACCCTTGGCAGCACCTTTCTAATACGGAGGATAACGAACAGCACTGCTGATCCAATTTGCTCTTTTTCTCCACATAGAACTTTCCCCCATGCTGTCAGCCCTTTGGATTTATTGATACTACAGGGAGTTTGGAGAAATATAGACATTACTTTGGCTTTGGGGCTCTTTGTTTCAAAAGAAATGTTTGAATTGTCGTATTTGACAAAAATAAAAGGAAAAAAAATGAAAATAGGCTTGCTGGTCAGAATAGCTATTTCTTACACTGAAAGAAAGAAAAGGAAAGATGAAGGGGGGAATAAAATGGGTTTTATTCTATGTTTTTTCAATTAATGATATACAACACCAGCGATTTTGGTGGGAAAAGTATCTTATAATAAAAGAAAAATCCCACACCTAATAATGGAACAATCTTTGTTATTAGCTTGATAGTTCTGCCCTGCAAATATTGTTAGGGCAGCTGGCCAGACTATTACTGGAATATATTTAAAATATATATATCCCTACCACTGATAGTACAGAACAACTCAGGTCAGGACTCATTAATGAATATACCTAATATTGTTTTCTAAATTTTCAACACCTATTCAAATAGAAGCTGGAAAAGAAAAATTGCCTCTCACTCCAAAGCTTTAAAACACACAAAAAGGCACCATATTGCCACTTTAGGGACACATTTGTTCCCTGCTGTTGCTATTTTATATGTCATTTCAGTCCTGCAGTTAGCTATAAAGCAAATCTTTGCTTTTTCCAGAGAGGAGTAAGAGCTGCCTGAAGAGAAACAAGAATGAGAGGCATCCTTAAAATGACTGATTTACAATTGGTGAGGAGATACAATACGAAAATTACAGCTTTCTCATTCTGAATGTGGGAGCCTTGGCTCTTACTCTAAAAGTCCTGCCTAGGGGCCCCCTATTGGCACAAGAGCGAGGCTATCATGAAGGGGCCATTTGGGTTTTCAGAAGACCTGGAGAAAGCGTAAGGTAGGTGTGTGTGTGTGTGTGTGTGTGTGTGTGTGTGTGTGTGTGTGTGTGTGTGTGTGTGTGTGTGTGTGTGTGTGTGCTTGTGTGTAGTAAGTATGTCTGAATGTGCTTGTGTGTACTGTGTTTGAACTGTACTGTGATTGGGGTGGTGGTGTGTGTAGTGTGCGGTTAGGGGATGAATTCAGCAAGGATTAGGTAGAGCTAAAAGGAAATTCAGAGAAGTCAGCACTTGCTACCACTCATTATGCACCCAAGGTGGTCCAGTCTAAATATGGAATTCAGATACCGTGAGTTGCAGTCCCTCTTCTGACAATAACATATGGTGTACCCTTGGGCAATTCCCCTGACTGTGTTTTGACCCTAACTTATCGTCTGTAATAAGGAAAATAACACCCACCAAAGAGGGGCGTTGTGGAAATTTATTTGTATTACAAAGGGCAGGGGAGAACATAGGTGAAAGGTGGAAGATAAGTCAAAGACTCTTTGCCTGTCAACAACTCACGTGTAGCTCATGTGCAGTTTCCATGGGTTTAACCTTCTCTTTACGACCTTCCCAAACACCCCTCTGGGGTATGGCCAAGTGAAAAGACTCTGATTCCCCTCTCGAAGGGGAGACTTCACACAGCCTGTTAAGATAACAGAACTCCAAGATGACCCCATGACCCTCGCCTCCTTGTATTCTCTCCTTGTCATGTTCCGTCCCACACTGAATCACAGCCACCTTATTTATAGAACGCGGCAAAGCGTGTGACTTCCAAGGCGACGTTACAGAAGGCACTGCAGTTCCCCTTTGGTCTCCTAGAGTGAGCAGTCAGCTACCACGTGATTAGGATATTCAAGAAGCCCCAGGAAGAGGCCCAAGTGGAGAGGAGCCGACTCACCAACTCCAACTTGCCATCAACATGAGCGAACCTCCCGGGAAGGGTATCCTCCAGCCATAGTCAAACCTTCAGATGACACAGCCCCAGGCTACATCTGACTGCAGCCTCATGAGAAACCTGAGCTAGACGCACCCAACAAAGTGACTCCTAAAGGCCTGGCTCACAGAAAGTGCAAAATAATGAATTGCTCTTCTTGTTCTAAGCCACTAAATTATGGAGCTATTTGTTACACACGATTAGGTAACTAATACACCTACAGTAGACTGGCTTGGGATAATCTTTGTGCTATTCTATTGAAAAATCTACCTTTAACCTACTGTCATCTTTGAGAGACTAGTTGGACTTAGATATTGTGAATGTTCTCGGGAGGCCATGAATCTACCAATTATTCATTCATTTATCCACCCATTCATCCTTTAATTCACCAAATACTTATAAAGCATCTGCTGTATCCTAGACCCTCCAATAGATAATAGGAGAATAGGAGTCAGTGAAACATATTCCCTTAAGAGATCTCATCTAGTGAACCGTGGAGACAAATGTATAAACAGACAATCACAACACAGTGTGGCAAAAATTCTATTATGATGGGGAATTACAGACAGGAAATGGTGGGAGCCCTTGCTTGAGGGAGAAGCTAACTCAATCTTGAAGAATCAGGAAGGACTGCTCTGAGGGAGGGATGTTTAAGGACATTCCCAAAGGTCAGGTAGAGGTTATCAAAGGGAAGTAGAGAAAAGTCAGCAGGCCCTTCAGCAAGAAGAACCAACAGGATGTGCAAAGACAGAGCCAGCTGCAGTGTGTACATCCGAAACCCCTCGTGGCTGGAGGGAAAAGGATTGTTTTCCCCCTTGACTTACATCTTAGGTAAATGGCCCTTTCTAACATAATCACCTTTTATTCTGTAAAGTCAAAGAAATGTTTGACCACACAAACTCTAGGACAAGAAAAGAATCAAAAAACCTTCACGTCTATATTCAGACACCTTTTCATTCTTTCCCCCAGTTCTTTCTCCTCCTCTGGGACCCAGGTGCTCTTCATTTCCTTTCACAGACAGTGCCGGGAAGTCATTTATACCCCAGGAAAAAGTGCTCTGTGCACGCTGGTCATTGATTAAATGATTAAGTTCTTTCAAGGTGATATGTTACCTCCTCCAAGAAGGGATATCCCCCTTTGAGTTGTCAGCTCACCACTGCCCATTTAGCCCTGGCTAACCGGCTGCACTAATCCTTTCTATTCTTCTATATCATTACTTGTTCAGTATTTCTCACCCCTACCTGCCCCTCACATAGTAACTGAAGTTCTCTGATACTCAGGGTTTGCATGCCTGTTTCCCACCATTTATAAAGCCTACCACAGTGCCTGGCAATTTGTTGGCCCTCAATACATATATCTGGAATAAAAACCAATATAATTTAGTGATTGCTGTTGAATGAAGAGAAATCAATTTTGTTCTGCATTCTTGCGCCTTTGTGAATCTTTCTTCTAGCTTTCTTAGAAAATTAATCTTAAATGCCAAAAACATGGATGCCATTTCTTAGTGAAATATAGTGAGTTTTAATTTGGTTGAACAAATTTGTTTTAATAGGCTCGTTTCCCCATTTTGGGGGAAAAATCATACAAACTCTCCTAAACATGCAAAACCAAACTGTATATTTTTCCATGAGTTGGAACATTAGACATAATCATATATTTTAATAATCAATTACTGTGTAAGTGTTATATTAACACTTAACAAGACAGCAATGAACTGGCACGTAAGATGACAAAATGCCCCAGCGTGTGTACCAGCCACTGTGTTTTCGCACCATGCATAATGAAAGTAAATAATGCCTTTGACACAGATCTAATGCTATTAGCCTCGGATTTCTTTCTGCAAACTGGGGGTGTGAAAGCAAAGCCGCAGGTTGTTTTCTTAAGAAGGAATGTGCTTGTTTGCGACTGGCAGCAGAACAGCAAGGACCTGAGCAGATATCGCCTCTTCACCCTGCTGACTGGCAAGCAGAGGTGAGAAAACAAACAGCAGGCCTTCCTGGGGCACCGGAGAGGGGCCAGAGACAACGAGGCAGGAGCTCATGTCGCAGAGCCTGGGGGGAAGACAGTCCCTCCAGAACAAAGCGGGAAGTGCTGGTCTTTAGCCTCAAGGAACCCAACTCAAGTGTGATTGGCATTTCTTACAAGAAGAGAGCAATGGAGAAATGAGAGGAGCTTCAGCCTTGACCAGAAGGAAGCCCTCCTCCTGCCTTTCTGGGCAGCTACTCAAAGGCCAGAGCTAAATGGGTGGTGGTGAGCTGACAATTCAAAGGGGGATATCCCAGGACACCCAAATATGCTGGGGCTGGATCAACGGAAAGCTGAACATTAGTGTCTCCTAAGGTTTTCCTCAAAGAAGAAATTTGCACATGGGATCACTCTAATGTCTGATTCCACCCATCAGAACAGCAGAGTGGGACCTGTAAAGTGTATTCTGACCGGTGAGATATCAAGGTCTGGTTTGTTTTTCTCTTCAACTCTAGTGTGAATTATATAATCTCAAGCAGTGTTCTCAAACTTGTGGCTCATGAACTACCTAGATCAGAAATATGAAGATGCTTTTTCAGTGCAAGTTAGTCATGATGGGACCCATGAATCTGCATTTTCTACAAGTGGCCCTAGTGATTCAAGGTACACTGAAGTCAGAAGACATCTAAGCTAAAAAGAAGAATATTTAGGCTAATTATTTTTGTAGAATAGAGATATTTCTTTAATCTACTATCCAGAAAACTAGGTAAGATCTCTTGGGATTGAAATAGTGTAGAAATCCTCTTGGGAAAAATGTCTCATTGTGGTGACATCTCAGGTGAGAGTAAATGCAGATGGCCAATAGGCACGTGTAGAGGTGCTCAACATTGATAATCATCAGGGAACTGCAAATCAAAACCACAATGAGATACCACCTTACACCTGTCATAATGGCTACTGTCAAAAAGAACACAAACAAATGTTGGCGAGGATATGGAGAAAAGGGAACCCTCCCTCGTATACTGATGGTGGGAATGTAAATTAGTGCAACCACTGTGGAAAACAATATGAAGCTTCCTCAAAAAACTAAAAATAGAACTACCCTATGACCCAGCAATTCCACTCCTGGGTATATATCTGAAAAAAAACAAACACACTGATTTGAAAAGACACATGCACCCCAACGTCCATAACAGCGTTATTTACAATAGCCAAGAAATGGGAGCAACATAAAATGAAGAATGGATAAAGAAGATGGTGTACATATGTGCAATGGAATACTACTCAGCCATAAAAGAACAAAACTTTGCCCTTTGCAGCAACATGGATGGACTTGAAGGGCATTATGCTGAGTGAAATAAGTCCGACAGAAAAAGACAAATACTGTATGATCTCACTTATACATGGAATCCCAAAAATACAACAAACTAATGAATATAGCAAAAAAGAAGCAGACTCACAGATACAGAGAACAAACTAGCAGTTGCCAGTGGGGAGAAGGGGGGAGGGGCAATATAAAGGTGGGGAGGAGGTACAAACTGTTGGGTGTAAGATAGGCTATAAGGGTGTATTGTACAACACGGGGAACATAGCCGGTATTTTGTAATAACTGTAAATGGAAAGTAACCTTTAAAAATCGTATAATCATCAATCAATCGATTAGTTCCAGAATTAGTATAGAAATCCAAAGATCTGCAGGGTTTGTTGCGGAAATTCCAATGAAAATTTTCTGGAAATTCCGTATTTAGAATTTCTTTGACAGAAGTGCTGAATAAAATTCTCTTACCAGCCCACAGATCCTGATCTGTGGAGAAGATAAATTGAAGCTCTACTAATGATAAGAGAGAGTGTGCAGGCAGCTACCACTTCAGAAATTCTTAAACAGACCCGGGTATAAAATTCATAGACACTATAACCCAAATAAACACACAATTCCTTACAAATTAATAAAATGCCCTAATTTTAATAAAAAGTAATTGATAACAAACCAAAATGGATTGCCATCCTTAAACAGTGGTCCTGTGAATGACACAGTAGTTGTAGAGTTGGAAAAATGAGAGTATAACAGAACTAAAAAAAAAAAAGCTGCTTATACATCAGAGTTCAGTTTTAGGTTCAGATAATTATCAGGAGATTTGTCCACCGAAACAAGTGACCAGCAAGACATTCAAAAGTTGTGTGGATGTAACACAGTTGCTCACTGTGGGGTCTCCCACGCAGTGTAAGATGTCTAAAGGAAACTGGCCCCTGCCCACCACGTGCCAGTACTCATCATTCCAAGAACCATAAGGAGGTCCTGTATCCTTTGACAACTGCTACATCCCTTCCTTATAAAGTCCCTTTCTCCAGGCCCAAGGTCTCCGACAGGAAAGGGACCTCAAAGTCCACTTTACCCCATTTAGTGCCTGAATCTCTTCAGCAACGACATCTCCACCAAGTGGTTGTCTAACCCCGCTGTCCTAAAGTTGGCTATTCACATACCACCATAATGATATTTAAATAATCAAATCCCCCTCTTTTCTTATATGCCTGAAAGACATGTGAAGATGAATGTGGACATTCTATTTACACAGATCCACACTAGCAGGCCACGTCATCTGAACTATGTATATTACAGATGGTTTTGGTGAAAATTTCAGTTATCCAAGTCTTGAGACAACTCTGGACATGCTTGAACACATCATGTATAGTTCCTGCTATTTAGATGGACACCTGCGTATGAAATCATGGGTTTGACTGACTCTTTATTTTCTATATATTTTAGTAAACACAAATGTATAAAAAATTAAAAGATGAGCTGTGTACCACCTAAAATATCTTGTAGTCCACACTTTGGGTAACACTGGTCTATTCTATCCTCAAACAGTCATGATGTAAACCACAGTTTTGCTAACGTGTTAACCCAAGGGCCCATATATGTAGTCTTAATTCCGCTTCCAGCACACTATGGCTGAGTTCATGTCCAGACCTGAGGCTGACATCCTGGTCCTGATGCGGGGCCTCTCTCCAGCTCAACAGCACTTGTCTACACAGCATCTTACCTCCCAAATCTCTTGAGGCATAAATAGACATCTCCTCTCCAGGCCTGTTTTGGAGAGTTCTAGCCTCCTTTTTAAGGCTCTCTCCTCCAGAATCCAGCTGTTCTTATGAAGAACATGGGCTCTCTTTGCCCTCTGGGATGGGAAGCTTCAGCTCTTCACCCTGTCACAAGGGAAAAGATGGAGCGACATGACTTGAATTGCCACACGAAGGGACTACTCCCTAGCTTTTGTGTTTATCCCTGAGGCTGCATATTCACACTGCTTGGATGTGAGTGAAAGTTCAGCATTCCTTTAATACCCATGACTTTTCCACACAGTCAAGGCATGAGAGTTAAGAGAAGCAAAATCTTCCAAGTATTTTCCAGGCTTGAGATTAGAGTAATGAACTTCCTAGCGATTATCAGTTGTAACTGAGGTTACTGGTTGAAGAAGTGGTAGCGGCCAACTTAAGAAGAAACATCTCTTTAAAATGCTTCCACTGTTAGTAAGACTAGATCCCTGTATTGTGTAGTCCGGCTGGGGTGGTATCTTAGTCCACTTGGGCTGCTGTAACAGGACACTATAGATGGGCAGCTTATAAACAACAGACATTGATTTCTCACAGTTCTGGAGACTGGGAAGTCCAGGATGGAGGCATTGGCAGATTCAGCATCTGGTGAGAGCCCATTTGCTCACAGGTGGCCATCTTCTCTCTCTAACCTCACACTGTGGAAGGGGTTAGGGATCTCTCTGGGGTCTCTTTCACAAGGGCACTAATTGCATTTGAAAGGGCTCTGTCTTCAGGACCTAATCACCTCCCAAAGGTCCCACCTCCAAATACCATCACCTTGAGGGCTAGGATTTCAACATATGAAATTTAGGGGGGACACAAGTATTCAATCTATAGCAAGAAACCCTCACCATCTACCAAAATTACTTCTACCATCAACAAGTATTTTGCATCACCAGGCAACATTTATTAAGTGCCTATTGTATACACATTATGGCAATGCCAGTTGCTAGTCTGGGAAAACCAAAGCAGACAGAGGTTGGAGAATGTTTGCACCCAAATTATTTGTTTCTGCAGACTTCTTTTTTATCGCTGCGCCTTGCAGCTTGTAGGATCTTTGTTCCCAGACCACGGATCAAACCCAGGCCCCGGGAGTGAGAGTACTGAGTTCTAACCATTGGACCGCCAGGGAAGTCCCCTGCAGACATCTAAGGAGAGTGGAAAAGACCCAAAATACCAGAGAGAGAAGAATCTGGAACTCTGGATGGGCTCTCTAATAACGGCAGAGGGGAGGGCAACAAGGTAGGAAAGGAGGTGAAGTCATATGCATTCCCTGCACTGTTACCACTCATTATCAGCCTTCCCCAAAATGATGTGCGCATTTTTCTGAAACTCATGAAATGCCTGTTGTAAACGGATCTCTTAAGGAAATCATCAGGGCATCTGAGCTATGAACCTGGAATGATACAG
Source organism: Stenella coeruleoalba (assembly GCF_951394435.1). Lineage (NCBI taxonomy): Eukaryota > Metazoa > Chordata > Mammalia > Artiodactyla > Delphinidae > Stenella > Stenella coeruleoalba. The sequence goes on from NC_137150.1 coordinate 2,493,925, forward strand.
GGGTAAAACTGAGACAATATTTATAGACTTAGGGGTCAGAGACAGAAGTTGACCTGTGGATTGCAAATGAGTTCTTGCCTAAAAAGAGCTTAAAATCTAGTGAAGGGGAAAGGTATATACTCATAAACCTAAGATATAATGAAATATATAAGTGCCAAAAGCGTGACAGTTAAATTATAGGCATTCAGTGGTATTCAGAGGAGGGAGAGAGTCCCTGTGAGCTGAATGGTGGGGAAAAGCATCATGATGAAATACCTGAACTGGCTTTAGGATGAATTTCTTACTTTGGAAATCAAAGGCTCCACCAAAATGCACTGATAGAATGGGGAGAGGGCTTAAAGTGCTTGTTAGAATAAATTCTTTGACTAGAATTATTTCTGTTAAGTCGTTTTTGTGAATGTGATTTGATTTTAAATTGGAAGATATATACGCTCATCACAAACACGAAGACATGAATCCACGAGGAAATTTCCAAAAGGGAATTCTCCAGCAAGAGGAATATTTCCATTTCTTGAGGCTTTCAATACATCAAACACATAAAAAAAATTTGGAGAAATGCCCTATCAGGTTAAAAAAAATTGCAGTGTATTTTAAATACTTACACTTTATAAATTACCACTTTTACTGTAACATACAAATAGTAATGGCTTATTGTTTCCAGTGCTTAAAAGGTGTATTTTCATTGCACCCGCAACAATTCCATAAGGTGCTTGTTATCATTCTCCCTATTATACATATGAAGACGCTGAGTCACAGAAAGACTGCGCGTGGCCTAAAGTCACACAGCACCAAGAGGTAGAGCCAGAACTGGAAAGCAGGCAGCCTGACTCCAAAACCCACACTTTCAACTACTATGCCATAAAATTGTCTATCTGTATATCCTCTTCTGGAGAAAATGTCAGAGTTTAAATTTAAGATCTTTCAGGAATGTGAAACCACTTCCCTATCACCACCCATCACTTTCTGTGATAGGCTTTGAAGGACACACAAGCAAACCACTTAATACATGCACATGTCTGGAAGAACTACATTCTTAGACTCAGGAAGATAAGGAGATGGGGATCAACCCCTGATGCAGAGAAACATCAGAAGAAAAGTTCCCTGTATTCAGAGAGCAACAGTGAGCACCTAAACTTCCTTTCCTGAGCTCCCCACCCCAGGCATCAAATCCTACAGCCACGTGAGCATGGACTGAAATTACACCAGCTAATTGTGTTCTGCAGCTCCGCATAGGTTACTCCAAGTGCAAAGGGACAGTGTTTCTGATAATTAGGTCTCAAAATTAACTCCCCATTAAGATAAATGAAGAAACAACTTTCCTCCCAGTGAGATTATTTTAGTCTGGCTGCTGATTCAACAAAATTAGCAGAGATTAATTGACATTCTCAAGAAACTCCACATTGGAAAAGGAGGCAAATTTAGGTCACGGTTTGATATCCCAACCAAATGGGCCCAAATATAGTTTATTTACATCCATTAACTCCCAACTGCTTAGCCTCTGACCTTGGCACAATAGGTTTAAAATGAGGAAACCTGGGTCACGTCCCGCTTCTGCCACTTAATGGCGCCATGACCCTGGAAAGGACATTTGACCCCTCTGAGTTTCATTTTTCTCACCACTAAAATGGGGATCCCCTGCCAACCTCCCCACACTAGGGGGTGGTGTCCTCATGGATATAATACATGCAGAAGCCCCGTGGGGACTCCACAGGCCACAGATGATGTAACCTTGTTTATTTCATCATCACTGTGAACGGGGCCAACGATTTTTGTATTACTAATATTTCTTCCATTTGAATTATTCAATTCAGATGACAAATTTTACAAACAGCTCAAGCCAAGAGCTGAGGATCAGAGTCACTTGGTTCTTACGGCCACAGTACTTCTGAGCCAGAACCAAAGGCTGTACTCTTTTTTTTTTTTTTTAACATCTTTATTGGAGTATAATTAAAGGCTCTACTCTTAAAGCAGACCATGCTGGCCTTCTGTTTTCTAGATTAACACGAGTTTCCTAATTCAGAAACTGAGTTCATTCCCTGAAAGTTCCTTCATAGCTGATGGATATGAATATTTAAATGTGTGTGTTTATTACATAAATGTTATAACAAGAATCAATGTACAGTTGTTGAATTAGAAACAACTGTCCACAACTCCATGCTGCCACTCCAACGATTATTTTACAAACCACGTATTTATATATGAATAGTGATAATCTAGCTTAATTACAACTTGGGGTTCTATTTGTATATGTAACACTATATTATACATATTTCCACATAAAATTTCTCCTAATAACATTTACTAATCTTATTGGCCATATCTTAGGCAGCAAGTAGATTAACCAGCTTTTTGGAATACTTAGGATACTTTCTCCTTCTAAGGATACCATTTTGAGAAATAGACCAACATTAATAATAATAACGAGAATGATAACAGTGCTTCACAGACAGAGCTGCCACATATGCTTGTGTGGGTCAGATGTGGAACTGCTCTAAAGGCCACCACTGACACTTCTAATCACCACAGATTTATCCTTTTCTTATGCCAATATTCCAACAGACTGCAGGAAACTATTGGGGTAAGGACTCAGTTTCTCTAACGCACAGGGTGAGACTAATGGCAAGCTGCTCTTATTTATGAAATCTGTACCGTGTGCCAGGCTCTGTTCAACTAGCGTTTCCCGAATTACCTCATGCAATCCTCTCAACAATTCTATGAGTATAGAAACTGTTATTGTCAACCACGCTTCACAGAAACTGAAACCTTGGTTCACTCAGGGAGCAAGAGGCAGGGTGAGAGTTGATTTAAGCTCTTTCTGATTCCAAAGCCTAAGTCCACCCAAATATTAAACTTTATGTCATACATAATTCTACTGACCATCGATGATACCTGCATAGCCACACATTATCTACATGTTACATAGTGATTTTCTTCTCTTAGATTCTTTCCTCAAAGGTAGAATTAGAGGGTCAAAGATTAGATCCATGTTTAGGGTCATATAAATCTACTGTTACCAATAATGTAGTTAAGTTCTACTATATCTTTTTTTTTTTTTTTTTTTTTGCGGTACGCGGGCCTCTCACTGCCTTGGCCCCTCCCGTTGCGGAGCACAGGCTCCAGACGCGCAGGCTCAGCGGCCATGGCTCACGGGCCCAGCCACTCCACAGCATGTGGGATCTTCCCGGGCCGGGGCACGAACCCGCGTCCCCTGCATCGGCAGGCGGACTCTCAACCACTGGGCCACCAGGGAAGCCCCCTACTATATCTTTTTATCCTTCATTCAGAAAATATTTATTGATCCCCTGCCATGTTCTAGGCACTGTTCTGGAATTTGGAGGAAAGAGCAGTGGGCAAATAGCACACTTTCTTGTCTTGAAAAGACTTAAAATTAAGTGGAAAGCTGACAAACCAGCATTGTATGCTGTTATTCATATTTCTGTTTCCTAATTTGATCTGTATATGTGTTAACTTCAACATGTGGATGCACGTTTTTGATAAATGGTAATGGTGAATGTGGGTCCCCATGAATTCGAGTGATTTTTTCTCCAGTGTGCATGGAGGAGAGGTGGAATTGAAACAGAAAAGGCAAAAAGTTGTTCGGAATTATTTCCCTCTTCTGAACACTCCTATGGAACTTTATTTATACATTATCATCACGCTTTATGATTTAGCTACTTTTGTGAGTGTCATACCTAGAATTCTTTCAGGCAGGAGTCATATTATGTAAAACTTTTAAATAATACAGTTCTTTGTGGGCACTCAACAGATCTGTTAAATGAATGAAAACACTACACAAATGACTAGTAATATCAAAGAACTGAAAAAAATATAAGTGTTAGTAATTACCTCTATACACACACACCCACCATGCCATTTATTGGGTGCCCAAGTCTTTTTTTAAAGGGAACCTCAGAAATCATGACTCTACACATATCATTGTTTGAATGTACCAAATATGCAACAATTTGTAATACTCTTTCTCACTGTTTCCAAATCTTGCCTGATCATAAAATCAGTTTTGAAAAAGTCATTCCCAGATTCCTCCTCATAGCGTCTGATCTAGTTGGACTGGAAATCTATTTTTTTAACAAGTTTTGTGGGTAAGTCTTATAATAAGGCAAAACATTTGAAAGCTACTCTTAAAAGAGGTGTGACATGTCATACCTTGCAACAGATTAAAAATATGAAGAATAGAGAGTTCTGAATAGGTGAGCACAGTTTCTATTATCTTATTTAATGTGGGCATAACAGATAAGACTTAGGGATTACCTACGCGCCTTTTAGAAATGGATCAGGTGCTACTTTGTTACATTGCCCCCCTTGCTTTTGAAAATGGGTTCATAACATGTCCATGTATAGGAGAAGAAATCATTTAAATTGCTTAACAAGATAAATGCTAGGTATAATAGACAGACTATAATTCCACTAGCATAAGGGGTTACCGTATTAGAAAATGCTCTCCTGAAAATGGAATTTGAATTAAATGATACCCATGGTATGAGAGGAGGCATCTTGCTTGTTTTAAGCAATCTTGTCCTGAGTTGTACATAAACAATTCTACTCATAAACATACAAATGTCAATAAAGCCCTGTAAACCACAGCAATTTAATTCCTATGTATAACCCAGCAGGTCTTTGTATGTCCCCAGACATGTCCTAGAATGCAAGAATGTGCACACACAGGAATATTCATAGCAGCCATATTCCTAACAGCCCCAAACCAAAAACAAACCAGTGTCCATCCACTGTAAACAGTGGAATAAATTGGAGTATATTCACACAGGAGAATATTTCACAGCAATGAAAAAAAACAAATTATTATCGCTATAAACAACATATGAATGAATCTCACAAACATAATATCTGTGCAAAAGAAGCCTGACAGAGGGAGGACATATTGCACAATTTCATTTATATGAAGTACAAACCCAGGCTAACTAATCTATGGGATGTAGGCAGAGTGATTGCCTGCTCACTGCAAGGAGGTGAAAGGGGGCTTCTGGTGGTCATTCCTGATCTAGATGCTGGCCATACGGGTAATTTTGTGAAAATATATTGAGTTGTACACTTATAATTTTTGCACATTTCTAAATGTATGCCATATACCAATCTGTCATTTACTTCCACAAAAAAAATATGATTATGTTTCTCCTCCAATTCGGTGGTTGTTCATAGGGCAGGGGGATTTTTGCTGGTTATCTTCACTGATAGACAGTCTCCCATACCACAGAAGAGCTACAGAGATTCCGTATAGGAAATGCGTGACAATGTTCAAATGCAAAGATTATGCCTTTTCTCTACTTCCAGTGTATTACTTACTTTGAATGTGTTTTCCAATCATGGCTCTATATTTGTGCTGATTCATGCTCTTGTCCCTGCCAGATCCCCTGTATGAAGAGACAACAGAGAGAAAAATCCATAACTCATTAAGGTCAGTGGTTCTAATGAAGTCTGGGAAAGAAAAGACAAGGGTTGCTTTCTCTGTCAGCCCCACCCCACCCTGGGCAGCCATCCCAAACAGCATTCCTTCTAGGTCAAGGGCCCCTGTGAGGGAGTCTGCCGACAGTACGTGTGTATCACTACAATTGGGATAACAGGTCACTGAGTCAAGAGAACAATTGCGAATGAGGACATAGAGACTGGTGCAGGGATTGAGCTGAGGGGTTTTTGAGAGATTATTATTGGAAATAATAGCAAATTATGTGGGTGTTGTCCCCAGATCTCCATCAATTCTTCTCTACTATTTTGGGTACCTCTCCCTAACCCTTTGCTGTGCTCTCCCATCCAACAGCCAGCACCTACGGTTCATCCTCAGAAAATCTGGGGTGCTCCTGGAGCTGCTTCCCCAGCATTGGCAGAGAGCTGGAAGTCTGGAAACATTCAGCTCCCGGGGCAGTCCCGGCAGTGACAGCCCCAGCTCCCAGCCTCTATTCAGGAGCCATGGTCAGGACAAGAACAAGGGTAAGGTGAGGGCGGAATGCAAGTTAAAGGGCGCCAAAACACTTGGCAAAATAAATAGTATTTCAATGCAGTATTTTTACAAATAAATGCCTCAACTTCCGATGTGGTTCCACCCAGCACTACTTTCAGATGTAACATGCGTCAGCGCTCCCCTCGAGATGTTTCCCCCCTCTTTGAGGGAGAAGGTGTGATTTGGGGTTTTCTTTTGCCTCACAGAAATTAAACTCCTCCCTGGCCTACCATTGTCTTGTTTCCTCAGCTCCACCTGGTTTCCAAATGGTCCTCTCCTGGAAGTGCACCCACGCAGCTGTCCCATTTTCACCTATTTCCTTAACGCTTTCTCATATACCCAGGCTGACAACATCAGAAGTAGAAAATGTGAAGTAAAGAAGAGTGCGTAGACCTTAACATTCAAAGTATAAGATCCTTTTCACAGAAAATAATAACCTTCCCTAAAAATATTGCACAATTCATTACAATTCATGAAGGTCCGCTATGAAAATCAAAACCCCGTCACACCAAAGCTCTAACAATACATGTAAACAAGACTACAGGCTCTAAGCGGAGTATGATGTCGGATTCATGCCTTTAAATTTCTTTCATTACTCGCTCTACGGTAGCAAATGAAATGCCAGGAAGCCGCAGGGAGAAGGCATTGCAGCAGTTTGCTGGTTCCTGAGGTTCATAACATACATGTCAGGTGCCATCTCCTGGCGAGAGTGCCCCTATGCCTCTAAACCACGGATGCCTTTTACCTTTAATTGTGTGCTGGAACGGTCTGTAAAGATGACATTTGGACTAAATAAAGGACATTTGTAACATAAATATTAAAAAATTTTAAAGTCCTGTGTTATTATTTAATCAGTTACAAATATGAGTCTTCCGAAAAAGCTCTGCGAATTATATGGATGTCAATTTCCTGGTTTTGATACTATACTATCGTGATGCAAGATGTTACTTTTGGGAGAGACTGGGTGACAGGTGTAAGAGGCCTCTGTGTACTTATCTTTGCAATATCCTGTGTATCTATAACTATGTCAATAAAGCGTGTTAAACGTTTGAAAAACAACAACAAAAACAGGGCAGTGCTTATTACCTGAGATCTAAGAAGCAGGTTGTGAAGATACATTGCCCAACAACCTAAATTCCATGGCAGACGATGTCATCTATAAATACCCTATAAATGGAGTAAGGCTTCATGCACCTCTGAGAAACGGATCTGCCCTGATACCCTGTGTTACATGAATGGCTGTCTCAGTACTTCAGCTGACAATTGTCCCATGACCGCATGTCTTACCTCTGACCTGCCACACTAGTAAATCTTTCTGAGCATACCTCAGGAATTGTGCAAAAGTAGTTAGCTGTGTGTGATGGGCTGAATAAAAGCCCCCCAAAATATCAGGTCCTAATCCCCAGAAATATTACCTAGTGCAGAAGAAGGGTCTCCACAGATGTGAGTAAGGATCTTCCAGGGAGAGATCATCCTGGATATTCTGTGTGGGCCCTAAATGCACTCACAAGTATCCTTATAAGAGACGGACCGACAGAGATTCCCCAGAGACACACTCAAAGAAGGCAATGGGAAGACAGAGCTGGCTCTGAAGACTGGAGTGATGTGACTACAAGTGCCGGAAGGCTGGCAGCCACCAGAGGCTGGACGAGGCAAGGAAGAGATTCTCCCCTAGAGCCTCTGGAGAGAGCATAGTCATGTGGACACCGTGAGTTCTGCCCAGTAATAAGGATTTTGGGATTCTGGCCTGAAGAACAGGAAGAGGATACATTTTTGTTGTTTTAAACCACCACATTTGTAATAGTTTGTTATAGCGGCCACAGGAAACTAACACAGCAGGATGCGAGGGGGTTTGCGGCAGCTGCCCTGATGCCGAACACGAGGAGGGGGCCCTTTGGACACTGTGGATGCAGCACTGGGTGTGGAGGCAAGATGCTTACCTGCTTGTTCAGCTCTGAGTCTCTACTGACGCGAAGATAACAGTATATTACCAAATTCTGCTTCTGTTGTAACTGCTATGCTCAGTGGGAAAAAAGAAATGAGTCTTCTAAATGCAAGTGTCTTTTTTATCTCATATTGCAATAGGCACGTTCAAATGCTGATTAAAGTCCGTCATTTTATTCTACGATATCCTGTGTATATAATCTAATTTGTTCCAAACCGCCCTCCCCTTTCCTCATTATGTTGACATAATGTGGTCTAGAACACTGCAACTCCAAATGTGATTTATGGGCCAGTACCATTGTCATCACTCGGGAATAGGTAGAAATGCAGAGTCTCAGGCCTCACCTAGATTTGCTGAATCAGAACCTGCATTTCAGCAAGACCCTGGGTGACTGTGTTGTGCACATGGAAGTTTGAGAAGCTTTGTTCTAGGATTCCGAAAATCAGTAACATCTTAAAATGACCCCACACAGCTGAGCCGGCACGTAAATCCTCAGCCTACCGAGAAATGCCAGTGTTTTAAAACACCTTACCATACATGTGGCTACAGCATCTACTTCTGCACTGGCTGGCAAGAGACGGTTTTGACATAACGCAGCCCATTAATAACACTGTAAACACACAGTTTCTTTAACTAATAAAGACTCTGTCTTTTCCCCTGCGTCTGCTAGAATACAGCTTTCATTTGTGGCTCCCTGACTGCCAGGCTCCATGTTGCTTTCTTCGAGCAATTCTGGGCCCACCTGAGAAGGGCAAGCTCATCCCGGCTGGGTTGTTCCTTTCCTACTGTTGCTTGCTTGGAAGTTGGCAGCCTCCGCCTTCTTTGGTACCCAGTTTGAGAGCTCCATGGGTGTTCTCTGGGCTTGTAACTGCACAGAGTTTGTTTGGGAGCAGTCAGGTTTCCACAGTTCCGATTGCTCTGTTTGCCACCCCATAACCAATGTTTTCAATCTCACTGAGGCTTGGGAGGCAAACGTGTCCATATTGGTTCCCCTTGTTTACAACAGTGCAGCATTTTGAACTGATTTCACAAAAACACACAGTGCGTTTCTCCCCATCTTGCCCTAATTCTTGAGTTTAAAATATTTAGAGTTTGCCCTATTTTATCAGGATTAAAGCAAAACTTAGATCCAATCTTTTAGCTATTCCAACCCACATTTCACTGACATGAAAGAGGCATTCTTGAAGCTAATACATGTGGACACACTCATTTTTTTCCTATTTGTTTTTAGAGAAAATAATTCTCTGGTCTGGGTTTGTCCACTAGAAAACAGTCAATGATCACCAAGAGAGAAGGAACCAAAAGAACAGCTAATTACTTGGAGAAAAACTCTTTGCTAATGATATTAAGTAAGAGAAATACGAACCAACTTAAAGAGAAATCAAACCAACTTAAATTATAGCTCTCTCCTCTGGAATAAGGTCTCCTAGGGCTGAGACTATGCCATCAAAGCCACAAACAGCAAATAACCTAGGAAATCGTCAGGGCTGGAGGATAAACATGAGCCAGTCAAATTTAATTCTCCTCTCTTGGCAAGGAAAAGCAGTTAGAGGAAACATAGCAATGGATTCAAATGCTACCCATTCTTCAAACCAAATAGTTATTTAAAATAACCATATGGCCAAAACCCCTTTCCTTGTTGATTTGATATTTGTCCTTGCTTTCTCCTTCCTCCTGGGGAAACTAAGAAATGAATGGCTATGTTTTTAAATAGAATAAAGTGACTTTAAATGGAAACTATATGGCAAAGTCAGATTTATTTCAATGTGAGAATCTCATGAGAGCCAATGTGGGCATCATTTTTGCTCCAAAGGAAGATAGGTGCCAACACCTCTGAAGTTGCTATTTCTGATGAGTATTGCTCCTATTAGTATAATATTTCATATCATATATTGCTAGACAAGAAAATCTAACTCGAAATTAGTACAGATACTATTATTCATATGGTAATCAGCCATCAGAAAAGCCAAAATGCCTTTATTACTGCAGATGGGTATTTTGTTCAAAACTACATATGAAATGAAGGATGAGGTCAAAAGAGTTTGAGTATTTACAGAAAACTGTTAAAACCATGTGGCAAATTCTACAGGACCCATTTGATACAAGGAGGAAATAATTATCAGTCTGACCTTGGCAAGGATGGATAACCTTGGGCCAAACAACCTTTCTGAGACTCCGTGTATTGCAGCGTGAAAGTATAGTTCCGTCGGCATGCCTGGCAGTGCTCTTGAGAAGAATAAATGAGATTCCCCAGGTGATGAGCCCAGTCCTCTGTCTGGCCCATGGTAGCTCAGTTCCTTGCTTGTTGTTCTTGTTGTCAAAGCAACTACATTGCAAGGGCTTTCCCTTTAGTGTGTAAATAACATAACAATATAAAAAAGTTTCCATAACCTGCTTCACTTCTGTCCCCAAAATGCCCACGCACAGCCCCAGTGCCCTTGGGGCCATAGCAAATTTTTCCTTGAGTGTGACAGATTATTTCTTTTTCTCACCACTCTTAATCCTCAGGCTTGACCCTGTTGAGGACCTTGATTCTTCTGGTTCCCATCTCTGAAGAAGATGGGAAATGAGCTCTATTTAGCCTGAAACCGAGGGACCTGAGGTTCCAGCCCAACTGGGACACAGGGGCTCTCAGAGATTCACCCTGTGACAGTGTCTTCTGTGTGAGGTCCCACAGCAAAACACAGCAGCTCTGAGACTCACCCATGGGTTGTACTGCTTGTCAATGGGTGCAGTTAAGAACTTGTCAAATACCTACCTGTGAACTGAGTCAGTAAATGTAAATCGTTGGCTCATATAAATAACTTGCAGTTATGACTTCTTTTTAGTTTGCATTATATAGATCTGAAGTATCTTTAGAAACAGGTTGTTATATTAATATACCACCAAAAGTAATAGCAACTGGTCCCAAGCAATGCGTGCCTTCCTATGCCAATAGTTTGATTAGCCCATAGATGTTATATATACATTAGTAAACTCTTATTTCTTATAATTATTGGACTTGTGCACGTTACTTAACTTTTTTGCCTTTCATTTGAAAAATAATAATAATATCTTCTTTAAAGGGCTCTTGGGAAGACTAAAATAAGGAAGAGGGAGATAAAGGACCTATACATAATGGTACTTGAGTATTACTTCCCGTTTATTCTCAGTTAACAAATATTTATTGAGTAACTATCATATATTAGTTTAGGTGTTGGCTTACTAGGGCCAAGAGAGAGCTCACTTTATAGTGGTAGAGTCTAACAAATGAATAAATATACAAGATATTTTCAGATAGTGATAAGAACTATAAGGCAGTAAATATACCAGCTATTACTATGCAATAAATTATCCCAAAATTCAGTGACTTAAGACAATAAGCAAAATGACTCTACTACACAAAGCAATCTACAGATTCAATGCAATCCCTATCAACCTACCAATGGCATTTTTCACAGACCTAGAACAAAAAATTTCACAATTTGTATGGAAACACAAAAGACCCCGAATAGCCAAAGCAATCTTGAGAAAGAAAAACAGACCTGGAGGAATCAGGCTCCCGGACTTCAGACTATACTACAATGCTACAGGAATCAAGACAGTACGATACTGGAACAAAAACAGAAATATAGATCAATGGAACAGGACAGAATGCCCAGAAATAAACCCATGCACATACAGTCACCTTATTTTTGATAAAGGAGGCAAAAATATACAACGGAGAAAAGACAACCTCTTCAATAAGTGATGCTGGGAAAACTGGACAGCTACATGTAAAAGAATTAAATTAGAATACTCCCTAATACCATACACAAAAATAAACTCAAAATGGATTAAAGATTTAATGTAAGGCCAGACACTATAAAACTCTTAGAGGAAAACACAGGCAGAACACTCCATGACATAAATCACAGCAAGATCCTTTTTGATCCATCTCCTAGAGAAATGGAAATAAAAACAAAAATAAACAAATGGGACGTAATGAAACTTAAAAGCTTTTGCACAGCAAAGGAAACCATAAACAAGACAAAAAGACACCCTCAGAATGGGAGAAAATATTTGCAAATTAAGCAACTGACAAAGGATTAATGTCCAAAATATACAAGCAGCTCATGCAGCTCAATACCAAAAAAACAAACAACCCAATCCAAAAATGGGCAAAAGACCTAAATAGACATTTCTCCAAGGAAGATATAAAGATTGCCAACAAACACATGAAAGGATGCTCAACATCACCAATCATCAGAGAAATGCAAATCAAAACTACAAGGAGGGGGCTTCTCTGGTAGCGCAGTGGTTGAGAGTCCGCCTGCCGATGCAGGGGACACGGGTTCGTGCCCCGGTCTGGGAAGATCCCACATGCTGCGGAGCGGCTGGGCCCATGAGCCATGGCCACTGAGCCTGTGTGTCTGGAGCCTGTGCTCCGCAACGGGAGAGGCCACAACAGTGAGAGGCCCGCGTACCGCAAAAAAAAACAAAAACAAAAACAGAAAACTACAATGAAGTACCATTTCACACCAGTCAGAATGGCCATCATCAAAAAATCTACAAACAATAAATGCTGGAGAGGGTGTGGAGAAAAGGGAACCCTCTTGCACTGTTGGTGGGACTGTAAATTGATACAGCCACTATGGAGAACAGTATGGAGGTTCCTTAAAAAACTAAAAATAGAACTACCATACGACCCAGCAATCCCACTACTGGGCATATACCCTGAGAAAACTATAATTCAAAAAGAGTCATGTACCACAATGTTCACTGCAGCTCTATTTACAATAGCCAGGACATGGAAGCAACCTAAGTGTCCATTGACAGATGAATGGATAAAGAAGATGCGGCACATATATACAATGGAATATTACTCAGCCATTGAAAGAAACGAAATTGAGTTATTTGTAGTGAGGTGGATAGACCTAGAGTCTGTCATACAGAGTGAAGTAAGTCAGAAAGAGAAAAACAAATACCATATGCTAACAAATATATATGGAATCTAAAAAAAAAATGGTTCTGAAGAACCTAGGGGCAGGACAGGAATAAATACGCAGACGTAGAGAATGGACTTGAGGACATGGAGTGGGGGAAGGGTAAGCTGGGATGAAATGAGAGAGTGGCATGGACATATATACACTACCAAATGTAAAATAGATAGCTAGTGGGAAGCAGCCGCATAGCACAGGGAGATCAGCTCGGTGCTTGATGACCACCTAGAGGGGTGGGATAGGGAGGGTGGAAGGGGGACGCAAGAGGGAGGAGATATGGGGATATATGTATATGTATAGCTGATTCACTTTGTTATAAAGCAGAAACTAACACACCATTGTAAAGCAATTATACTCCAATAAAGATGTTAAAAAAAAAGTGAAAGCAGGCAAACCCCTCTCTAAATTAAAAATGCTATCTGCAAAAAAAAAAAAAAGACAATAAGCATTTATTGTTGCTACAGATCAGCTAGATGATTCTCCTGCACTCAGTCAACCTCACTTACTTATCAGTGAACAGCTTCACGTTGGGTCAGTGGCTCTACTAATCTTGGCTTGAGTCTCTTACATGTATGGGGATCAGCTGAACTATGCTGAGGCACCTGGGTTCTCCTCCACATGGACTGTCATCCTCCAGCAGGCCATGCTTATTCTGTCACTTTGGTTTCATCCTATCGGGCAGATCAGATCTACAAGATTCCACCTCTTAATGGGAGGAGTTAAAAAGCTAAGAGGTATGGATACAGACCGGGATGAAAAATTGCTAACATTTTGAAATCAAACTATTCTAGTGAGTTTATGGCCACTTTAAGGACAGTAGTCAGAGGAGCCTCTTCAAGTAGATGACATTTGTGTTGAGAATAACCTGGTCAGCATTACCCTGATACCAAAGGCAGATGAGGACCCTACAAGAAAAAGGAAACTATAGATCAATATCCCTGATCAATACAGATGTAAAAGTCCTCAACAAAATAAGAGCAAACTGAATTCAAGAACATATCAGGAGGATTATACACCATGACCAAGTGGGATTTATCCCTGGAATGCAAAGGTGGTTCAACATACACAACTCAATAAATGTGTTGCACCTCACTAATAGAATGAAAGTTAAAAATCACATGATCATCTCAATAGATGCGGGAAAAGCACTTGACAAAATACAACACGCTTACATGATAAAAACCCTCAACAGAATGGATATAGAAGAAACGTATGTCAACATAATAAAGGCCATAGAGGACAAGCCCATAGCTAACATTATGCTCAATGATGAAAAACTGAAAGCTTTTCCTCTAAGATCAGGATGAAGAACTCAAGAGTGGAAGGTGGAAGAACTAAAGATATAAGATTCTAGGGTCCACAGCTGGGTTGATCCTTTTGTCAAGATCGAAAGCAATGTCACTGCTTCCACACAGAACCCCCAAACTTGTAAATGCTTCCCATCTCTCAAAATCTACAGATGCGTTCAGGGTTGGATTTCCAGGTGTAATCCAAGACAGAGCATTTGTTATTGCAGAAAACATTACACATTTCTAAAGTAGATCACTTCCACCCCTTCCCCAAATACCATGGGGTATTTCTTTCTATGGTAGGATTGTAGAATTTTCCTAAATAGTTTCATTTGATTATTTTTTTGGTTCTATCCTCACAAAATTTTCCTTCCAGTAACTCAAAGTATAGAAAGTTCTAACTCTAGGCACCATGGAAATAGTAAAAGAAACTACAAAAGGCAGAAGGACAGGTCAAAGTAAAGCAAGCCTTGGCCCCATGTCTCCAGAATATCCCCATGGCCAGTGGTGTATTAGTTGCTTTAATATATAAGAAATGGAGTATCTAAACTAGGAGTCAGAAAGCTTGGTTTCTAAGATGTTCCCCAATCTGAAACAATCCAGCATCCTTCTAACAAATCCAACTTTCTTGTTCAAATTACTATAAGCCACTTTAAGTTGGGTTCTACGACATGTAATAGAATTTTGGAAGCATGGATTTTCTGAAGCATGGGATGCTGGGGCACAATGGTTTGAGTTCTCTGTACCAATCTAATGCTTGTATTTCCAAGATCCACGGAAGTGTGGATGAACATGCCATTCCCTCCTCCCTTCCTGCCTTCCCACCTGCCTGGCTCAAACTTGAGTAGGCATGGTCCTCATGCTCCCACCCTAGCTCTGCCTGAATTTCCTCTACCCCAAGCACCTGCTCCTTGGGCCAGCTCCTGGGTTTATGGTTGCCCAACTGGTCCTGTCCAGGTGGGTAAGAGTCTTGGCTAAACCCACTGTCCAGGAAATCTCATGTTTTCTTTGGAAATAAATCTTACTTGCTTATTTATTCAAATCTTTATTTTGTTTAACATACAAAATAAATCTTATTTTGGATGTTAAGTTATAATGGTAGTCTTCTTAAAATTAATATCTTGGGGGAGTTATCAGTTTTCCTGGGTCTCTCCCACATATACAGGTTATTAAACTTTTGTTTGATTTCCTCTTGTTTAAAGAAAAAGTTTTTTACATGGTGTCTCCAAAATGAATACTCATAACAAGAATATTCTACTCTGCTGGTAGGTTCCCAAAATTTCAACAGAATGTTTCAGCCAGCTGCTCTCTTTCTCTCTTTTGAATTCAACATCCCTCAAGCTGGGCTAAAGATATCCAATCTTTATTGGCCTTTTACAAGATGATAAAATTTAAGCTCAGATAGCCAATGGACACAGACCTGGAGGAGTCCCCCTCTTTTATCTTATTAACTCCTGCCATTCCTCTGGAATCTCAGTGTACATGTTGCCTCCCCTGGGAAGTTTCTTCCTGCTTCAAGACTGTTATTACTGCCCTGCTGTAGTTCCCATAGCAACTTCTTCTGCTTCTATTATGACCTGCTTAACAGAAATAAAATCTCTTGTCTACTTTCTGAATTTTCTCTTCTCTCTGCTAAACTCTAAGCTTCTTGAGGACACTGTTACTATGTCCCCGGTACCTTAGACAGTCCCTTACCTGCTGCAGGTATTCAAAAATATTTATTGAACATTGTGTAGACATAAAATTTATCATGCTGTGTGTGTCAGGTGGTACGATAAGCATCAGGTACAGCTTGTCTTTGCCTAAACGTCCATTTCCCCTTTCTGGTAAATTCACCCTGGTATTCCTTTGGTGAAATCACTTCTCCCACGTCCCTGATTAGTGTGCTTTGGATAGGGCAGATCCCACTCTAGGCTCCTAGGAGCAGTATATGAACAAAGGCTGGTATTTTAAGCATCTCTGACCAAGATTCAGAGTAAATTTTCTGCCCAGCTCTAATTAATGAAATGGTTCTCTCATAAATATATTTCAAAGGGGGTTTTCAAGAAAATTCCTTTAAATTTCTGCCTAAGGAGAATTGTCACATAGCATGAGTCCAAAAATACTCTTTGTGGTGTTTATAAGCCAAATTTTCTAAGAGTCTGCTGGCACACCTGGCCAGTCATCAAGCCCCATCCTTCTCACCACAATGAATGGTTTGGGAATGGAAATGAGACCCAAGCTGAGGACTTAGCTAGGACTCTTGGCAAAGAAGATCCCTCTTCTCACTGAGCTGAGTAAGCCTGGAGTTGCTCCTGGCCACCTCTGTCTCCCCTTGAGAAGAGCTTGCCTGAGAATTAGAATGAAAAAGCAGACTTGAAACTGGGAAGAGAATGATTCTGATGAAACCCTTCCAACACCTGGCTCTAACTATGTTTGAAGTGAGACTGGTCTTAGACTTGTTAAAATCTCTTTTTTCCTTAAGCCAGGTTGAGTTCAGTTTCCGTTATTTTCAACGGAAAAGTCCTAATGAATGCCATGTGCAGTATCACATTTAATTAACATCTTCAGGTAGCAGTTATTAACTTTCTGATTTAGAGGTTTAGCAATTGGTACATAGGGGCTGCCTCCCACTATGTGAACTCTCCCAAGGTCACATCCCAAGGTCACATCCCAAGGTCACACAATTAGTAAGTGACAGAATCAAGAATCAGAACATGGTTTATCATGGCTACAAATGCCGGGTTCTAACCACTACTCGCACTGCCACCCACATGGGGGGAAAATAAAGCAGAAAGGGCAAATGAATCCATGACAATAACAGCTTATTAACAGAACTCAGTCTCTGGATTCGCATGGTTCCATATGCAAGATGTAGTGGGATGGAGATGGGGAAGGAGGTCTCGTATGTTTCCTTACTTGCAAAAGGGACATATTACAGACATTCATTGACAGTGAACCATGATTATTTACTTATCATAACACACCTCCCTTCTCAGTAACTTTTCATCCTTCTTGAGATTTCACAGAATCAAGCATTTCTGGAAGGCTCTTACAGATTATATTCTTATCCAATCATTTCATATGCCATGAGGGGCCCTGAAAAAGGAAAATAAATTGGTTGTTGCAGGTCGCAACATGGGGAAAACAGGGGCCAGGTCTGGAATTCTCCACCCTTCCTGCCCAGCAACATGGGCCTGTTTCCACTATGGTTCAGAATCCCTATTGGATGGGCTGGTTCTGCCCACAATGACTGAGAATTGCTAAGGAATTTCTACCATTCACTGAGGGCCAGAACCATACCAGGCACACTTAGTTACAAGTCTCTCCGCCTTATACCCTAGTCCTCCCAATGCAACTCCTAACACACTCTGGCTTTGACAAGACAGTTGGCATAAACTTAGTGGCCATCAAGTTCATTGGTTTCCAAACCGTAAAGACAAATCTCCCAAGAAATCTAGTTGGGGGACTTGGAGACCCAGGGAGACAGGGGAAAGCAGGTCGACACAAGAGGGGCACAGCGGGTTTGGCCCTTCACTTGGATGCAAAGCATCTAATTCATTTGCACTGAAGCACCATGGTGTAGAGTAGATAAATACTTAAGCACTGGTGTCTGTCAGGCTTAGGTGCAAATCCTTGCTGTGTGACCTTGGGCAAGTAACTTCGCGTCTCTAAGCCTCAATTTCCTGATGTGTAAAATGAAGATAACAAAGGAACTGCCTCAGAGTATTGTTGCAAGGATTAAATAATTTTCTGCACAAAGTAAGGACTCAATACGGATTAGCCATCATTATTAGTGTGTGTGTCTACTGCACATGCATTTTGACTGATAGGCAACAAAAGGAGTGTCTGAGTTATTGGTACCCAAGAGACCACTGTTCCCTGAAATGTCTTTTAGTAACACTCTGTATTTTTACAGTTTGCTAGAGACTTTTCCTTTTGTTAGAACCAATCGCCAAGATCCCTCAGTAATTCCTTCTGTGTTTACTTTCCCTTTCTTTACTGATAAAGCACACACTAGTTGCAGTGGCTGTTTTAATACGAATGTTTTTACTTGTGGAACTGACCACAGATGTACACGACTGCTAGTGAGACATTATCTGTCTGCTTTCCTCCATTCTGCCCAAATTTTAAACCGTACCTATGTTCTCCTGGGCATCTTTCATGCTAATGCTTGTGGGTTTTATGTTATTCCCTTGTACCTAAGATGGTCTGATTTTCAGGAAGACCCTTCTATCCCCAATTCCTGCTCCATCCTTTGTGCGACATTGTGATTTATAAGAAGAGATATATATTTGGTCTTGAGAGGGATGAAGTTGTCTTCTGTTATGCTAAAGAGGTGACTTCTGGTCCACACTTAAGGATGGGGGCTAGTTGCCAGGAGAACCAACCATGTGATTAGAGGGTTGGAACTTTCAGTCCCACCCCCTGAAAGTGAAGATGGGTGGAGGGTGACTTAACTGCCAATGGCCATTGGTAAGCCAATCAGGGCTGTGTAATGAAGCCTCCATAGAAACCCAAAGGGAAGGGGATCAGAGGGCTTCCAGGTTAGCGAACATGTGGGGACTCTGGGAGAGAGGGTGAGGCACTTAGAGAGAGCAGGGGAACTCCGAGCCCTTTCCCCACACTTTGCCATATGCATCTCTCCCATCTGGATGTTCCTGGGTTACACTCATAATAAACTGCTAATCTCATGAGCAGAATATTTCTCTGAGTTCTGTGAGCCACTCTAGCAAATTAATGGAACCCAAAGAGGGGGCTTAGCCGGTCTGTCAGAAGCACAGGTGACCTGGTATCTGAAGTGGAGTGCGCGGCAGCCTTGTAGGACTGAGCCCTTAACCTGTGGGATATAATGTGGTCTCCAGCTAGACAGCGTCAGGCCTAAGCTGAATTGTAGGACACCCAGTCAGTGTCCAAGAAGTGCTTGTTGGTGTCGGAAACTCACTCCACCTCCCACTGGAACTGGGTACAGAACCTTTTACTTTGGTAATTTGTCTTCATACAAATACCTTAGTAGCAGGTAATACCTTATACCACTTAACAGGCGTTGCCTCTTTGATGCAAATAATAGGTTAAATAGAATCTAAAAAGGTCTTTTGACTTAGGAGATTGCTTAAGACCATGGGATATCACTGAAAATTCTATCAAGTAGAAAATAAACAACCTAAAATAGAACGCTAGAACTTCCAAAGACACAATCCTGATTATGTATGAGCAATTTTATTTAAATGATATTGATGCAGCTAGATAATGATGATGGAATTTAAGCCTCTTCAAGCACTAAGAAATACTGGTGATATATAGCATCATTCTCCCTACCCATCATTTTCACTCCCCTTTGCTGATGGCTTTTGTTAAGTTGTAAATGTCTCTTCTATGTTTTTCATTCATACTATAAAATTCTTCTCTTGTGACAGTCACATGCAACTTGTTATTTTCCTAAAATGCTGTACAATTTCATTAGAACGAGAAAGGGCTTTTGGAATGTTATCAACCTGGTACTGTTCATCTGTCAGTAGATCTTGGCCTTACTAGGACAGGATTGGATTGAATAAAAAGGCTAAACTTTCTGAGTGAATGATCTAAAACTTTTGGAGGAATAGCAAAAGTGTTGGCCAAACTAAAACAGATACCTGTGGGTTCAGGCAGGTGAAAGATCCTTTTACCCCATTCACTTTTAATGGCATATTATTTATTTCGGAACCTAATAAAATGGCTTCTTAGAAGTGTTATTATTTGACTTCAGAAATTTCAAAATTGTCGAATGTCCTCTTGCTCAAAAGAATGATACCACTGCCTGCTTTTTAATTTTAAAATACTTGCTTTATCTTAACATATGGTTAAAATTCAAAGAGTTTTCTGTGTGATACTTGCTGAGCCCTTAGGGGCTCTCAATTGGGGTCAGTTTAGCCCCCAGAGGACATCTGGAAACATTTTTGGATGTCACAGCTGGGCGTGGGTTCTATTGGCATCTAGTGGGTGGAGGCTAGGGATGCTTCCAAACATCCTTCCCAGGACATATCCTCACAACAAAGAATTATCTGGCCTAAACCTAACAGTGTTGAGGTTAAGAAACCCTGCTGTAGAGCGTGTCAGATCCCAAAGGTACAAGAGCCTACTCTTGTCTTGGAGTTGCTCAGGATCAACTTGAGTAAGACGGTCCTCTCAACGTGTGGTGCTTGCATGTGATGCATCGCATCGGTCTCTTACTCTGCACTTGTCTACCCAGCTGGACTGCAAACCCTTTGAGGCAGGGACTGTCCTTACCATTTCTTTGTCAGAGGCGATGGTTAGTGAGCTGTTCTCTGGACTTGAGGGAGAACACAACAATAAGAGCACAGTTAACTCCCAAATGCTCAGCACACTAAGGGTTGAAAGAAGTAGAAGGTCCAAACTCATGGTTGAAAAGTACGAGTCAAAGTGTGCTCAGATAGATTTACGTTAATGTAGGTAAAGTTATATCCAGTAATTTCAAATACACTTGCCATTCTAACATGCCCATATAATAAAGGTACTCATTAGCCTTAATAATTCAGAAACACTAAATATAAATCACTTGATAAAAATTCCCCCAAAGTCACTGAATATTAAAATAACACGTTATCACCTACTACTTAGGTGGCCGTATCAACCCCATCCCACACCCAGGCATTAAAAAGGAAGCAGAAAGAGGTCAGAGATGCAATCCCAAGTATTTGTTCCTTTCCTTCCTCACCTAATCCCTCCATTGCCTGATGCAGCCACAGCTCTGATGCTACAGGAATGTATACTTAGCTACATTCCTGCTCCTTTCATTCTCTGTGTGGCCAGCCTCAGCTTTGGTCTCAGGAGGAGTTTTGATCAAAAAAGGAAGTGGTACTCTGCCTGGCTGTGGAGACGAAGGCATATTCCCAAATTATAGTGCATACCTTATGGCAATGATTACTCTGAAGCAATTGGTATTTCACAAGATAGAATTTTTATTTCTTGCTGGTTTGTAATGATATTAATTTTTCCCAGGGTACTTGCCTGTTTAAAGATAAAACTTATGTTAAACTGCAAACGTATATATCTTCCCATGTCATCAAAAGTTGATTATTTGTTGTTGCCTTTGGGGCAAAATAAATTTAGTTTTATGTTAAGAAAGAAATATCAGCTGAGGATAAGCTGTTAAATCCTGAGAAAAACATCCTAAACAATACGGATGAAGGAAATTTCCTTTAAAAAAATTCAGTAAACTGAGTTAGGTCCATACTTGTCTGCATGGTTTAAAACTGAAGCCATAGGATGTTACAAAAAATGTCCTACAGTTCCATACCTCTTGAATCTCTCTGCGGTTGCTTTGTACAATAATACCACTATAAACCTGCTGGTGATACATTCCGCACATGCTGTGGACTTACTTATCCCTGACCAGAAATGGAAGTATTACATTGAAATAAGATAACATTGTCTTCTGAGGAGGAGATAAAATATCAAATCTCTAACTCCCTAAACAAAGAGACAGTAGAATTTCCTCTGGTCTGAGATGCTTTCACCTGGTTATATGAATGAGTTATGAGTTACATAACAAAAGTACTGTCTAAATCCGCTACAGGTCTCAGATCACACCTGTTTAATCTCCTACTTATGACTACTGATAACATATCCACCTACACATGAAGATTCCCAAGAGAACTCAAAATCTTATAATCACATGGAAAATGTCCAAAGGTAAGATAATTGTTTGTGAAGAACATGGGAAATCCCTTTAAGAGAATTAAAAAATATGCATTGAAAACAGACATTATACTCACTCAGTCTACAATGCTTGGGAACATTAACTCTTGGAAAGGAAATTAAGAAACTGAATTCCATACCAACTCAAACTTTAACATTTTAAATAATTTTATAATAAAAGAACATAGTTTTAAAATTAAACTTCAGGACTATGAACCAAATATTTAGCTTCTTATAGTTGAAGCTCAGAGGAAAGGAGAGAGAGAATGGAGCAAAAAATATATATAATTGAAGAATTAATGGCAAAAATGTTTCCAAATCTGATGAATTACATAAATATATGGATTCAAGGAGTTCAGCAAGGCCAAACAAGAGAAATACAAAGAAAACCACACCAAGGTACATCTTGGTCAAACTGTTAAATTCTAAAAACAAAGAGAAAAATTTTAAAACCAGTCAGAGAAATGATGTTACATATAACAAACAGTTCAAAATACTGCTGCCTTTTCATTAGAAACAAAGTCAGAAGAGAGTGAAATAAATCTTTGAGAGCTAAAATAAAAGGTAAACTGTCAATGCAGAATCCTATATGCAGCAAAAATATCCCTCAGAAATGAATGTCAAATAAGGATATTTCCAGACAAAACAAAACAAAGAGGTTTTATCACCAGCAGGCCCGCATGTACTACAATAAATGCTAAAGCAATTTCTTCAGGCTGAATGCAAATGATATCAAATAGAAATGTTATTTTTCAAAAAAGAATGAAGAACACTGGAAATAGTAAACGTAATGAGTAATTATAAAAAACAATTCCCCCTTAATAACTTTAAATACATACAACAGTTTGAAGCCACAATTATCTATA
Source organism: Stenella coeruleoalba (assembly GCF_951394435.1). Taxonomy (NCBI): domain Eukaryota; kingdom Metazoa; phylum Chordata; class Mammalia; order Artiodactyla; family Delphinidae; genus Stenella; species Stenella coeruleoalba. Next base: position 2,516,634 of record NC_137150.1, read on the forward strand.
TAGTGGGCTTTTAATATAATGTGATGTGGTACATATGAAAAATATACAATAAATGATTGGGGAAGGGGTAAATGGACATAAATGGTTACAGGTTTTTTAGCATTTTACATAAACGGATGCAACATCAACCTTAAATTCACTGTGTCAAGTTAAAGTTGTTTATTCTGATCCCTAGAACAATCAACAAAATAAAATTCAGATATAGTTTAAAAATCAGTGAGTAAATCAAAAGGGAATTATAAAAATGTTCAATTAATCCAAATGAAAGTACCAGGAGAAACAGAAACAATACAGAAGAGATAAATTAAAATTAAATTATAAAATAGTAGACAAATTTAGTGATATCAATAATTAGCTTTAAATATCAATGAAATAAACACTTTAAAGAAAAATACTTCAAATGAATGTAAAAAGTGTGACCAAATTCTGTGCCTCCTACAAGAGAAGTGGGAAGTAAACAGATGGAAAAATATATACCTTGAAAACAGTAAGTTTAAGAGGGTTGAAGTGACTATGCTAATATCAGATAAACTTTTGACAGAGAAAAGAAATAATGATAAATGGATCAGTTTATCAGAAAGACAAAACAATCACAAATATGTATGTCCCCAACAGCACAGCATCGAAATCCATGAAGAAAAAATGACAGAAATAAAATGGGAAATAAACAATTCCATCACCATAATTGGAGATTATAACACCTCTTCTCAGAAACTAATAGAACAACTAGATAAAAACATCAGAAAAAAAAAGAGAAGATCTGAACAACACTACTAACCACTTTGTCCCAGTTGGTATTGATAGAACACTACATCCAAAAATTGTAGAAGTCATATATTCTTTACAAATGTACAGGCTATATTTACCAAGATAGACCACTAAAAAAAAATTCAGTAAAATTCAAAGGACTAAAATCATAATGCTTATGTTCTCTGAAAATAACATTAAACTAGAAATGAATGGGAGATTGGTTCAAGATGGCAGAGTAGAAGGATGTGCTCTCACTCCCTCTTTAGATAGCACCAGAATCACAACTAACTGCTGAACAGCCATCGACAGGAAGACATTGGAACTCACCAAAAAAGATACCCCATATCCACAGACAAAGGAGAAGCCACAATGAGATGGTAGGAGGGGCACAATCACAGTAAAATCAAACTGCGTAACTGCTGGGTGGGTGACTCACAAACTGGAGAACACTTACACCACAGAAGTCCACCCACTCGAGTGAAGGTTCTGAGCCCCACGTCAGGCTTCTGAACATGGGGGTCCGGCAACGGGAGGATGAATTCCTAGAGAATCAGACTTTGGAGGCTAGTAGGATTTGATTGCAAGACTTTGAAAGGACTGGGGGAAACAGAGACTCCACTCTTGGAGGGCATACACAAAGTAGTGTGCACGTCGGGACCCAGGGGAAGGAGCAGTGACCCCAGGGGACACTGAACCAGACCTCCCTGCTAGTGTTGGAGGGTCTCCTGCAGAGGTGGGGGGTGGTTGTGTCTCACCATGAGGACAAGGACACTGGCAGCAGAAGTTCTGGGAAGTATTCCTTGGCATGAGCCCTCCCAGAGTCTGCCATAAGCCCCACCTAAGGGCCTGGGGAGGCTCCAGTGTTGGGTCGCCTCAGGCCAAACAACCAATAGGGAGGGAACCCAGCCCCACCCATCAGCAGTCAAGCAGATTAAAGTTTTACAGAGCTCTGCCCACCAGAGCAACAGCCAGCTCTACCCACCACCAGTCCTTCCCATCAGGAAACTTGCACAAGCCTCTTATACAGTCTCATCCACCAGAGGGCAGACAGCAGAAGCAAGAAGAACTACAGTCCTGCAGCCTGTGGAACAAAAACCACATTCATAGAAAGTTAGACAAGATGAAAACGCAGAGGGCTATGTACCAGATGAAGGAACAAGATAAAGCCTCAGAAAAAAACTAAATGAAGGTGAGATAGGCAACCCTACAGAAAAAGAATTCAGAATAATGATAGTAAAGATGATCCAGGACCTCGGAAAAAGAATGGAGGCAAAATTCGAGAAGATTCAAGAAATGTTTAACAAAGACCTAGAAGAATCAAAGAACAAACAAACAGAAATGAACAATACAATACCTGAAATGAAAAATACACTAGAAGGAATCAATAGCAGAATAACTGAGGCAGAAGAACAGATAAGTGACTTGGAAGACAGAATGGTGGAATTCACTGCTGCAGAACAGAATAATAAAAAAAAAAGAATGAAAAGAAATAAAGACAGCCTAAGAGACCTCTGGGACAACATTAAACACAAAAACATTTGCATTACAGGGGTCCCAAAAGGAGAAGAGAAAGAGAAAGGACCAGAGAAAATATTTGAAGAGATTATACTCGAAAACTTCCCTAACGTGGGAAAGGAAATAGCCACCAAAGTCCAGGAAGCACAGAGAGTCCCATACAGGAAAAACCCAAGGAGAAAAATGCTGAGACACATAGTAATCAAATTGGCAAACATTAAAGAGAAAGAAAATTTACTGAAAACAGCAAGGGAAAAACGACAAATAACACACAAAGGAACTCCCATAAGGTTAACAGCTGATTTCTCAGCAGAAACTACAAGCCAGAAGGGAGTGGTATGACATATTTAAGTTGATGAAAGGAAAGAACCTACTACCAAGATTACTCTACCTGGCAAGGATCTCATTCAGATTCGATGGAGAAATCAAAAGCTTTACAGAAAAGCAAAAGCTAAGAGAATTCAGCACCACCAAACCAGCTTTACAACAAATGCTAAGGGAACTTCTCTAAGTGGGAAACACAAGAGAAGAAAAGGACATACAAAAACAAACCCAAAACAAATAAGAAAATGGTAAAAGTAACGTACATATGTATAACATACATATCTAATTACCTTAAACGTGAATGGATTAAATGCTCCAACCAAAAGACACAGGCTTGCTGAATGGATACAAAAACAAGACGCATATATATGCTGTCTACAAGAGACCCACTTCAGACCTAGGGACACGTACAGACTGAAAGTGAGGGATGGAAGAAGATATTCCATGCAAATGGAAATCAAAAGAAAGCTGGAGTAGCAATACTCATATCAGATAAAATAGACTTTAAAATAAAGAATGTTACAAGAGACAAGGAAGGACACTACATAAAGATCAAGGGATCAATCCAAGAAGAAGATATTAACAATTATAAATATATATGCACCCAACATAGGAGCACCACAATACATAAGGCAACTGCTAACAGCTATGAAAGAGGAAATCAACAGTAACACAATAATACTGGGGGACTTCAACACCTCACTCACACCAACAGCCAGATCATGCAAACAGAAAATTAGTAAGGAAACACAAGCTTTAAATGACACAATAGACCAGATAGATTTAATTGATACTTATAGGACATTCCATCCAAAAACAGAAGATTACACTTTCTTCTCAAGTGCGCATGGAACATTCTCCAGGATAGATCACATCTTGGGTCACAAATCAAGCCCTGATATATTTAAGAAAATTGAAATCATATCAAGCATCTTTTCTGACTACAACGCTATGAAACTAGAAACCAATTACAGGGAAAAAAACGTAAAAATTCACAAACACATGGAGGTTAAAAAATACGTTACTAAATAACCAAGAGATCACTGAAGAAATCAAAGAGGAAATCAAAAAATACCTAGAGACAAATGACAATGAAAACACAATGACCCAAAACCTATGGGATCCAGGAAAAGCAGTTCTAAGAGGGAAGTTTATAGCTATACAATCCTACCTCAAGAAACAAGAAAAATCTCAAATAAACAATCTAACCGTACACCTAGAGGAACTAGAGAAAGAAGAACAAACAAAACCCAAAGTTAGCAGAAGGAAAGAAACCATAAAGATCAGAGCAGAAATAAATGAAATAGAAACAAAGAAAACAGTAACAAAGATCAATAAAACTAAAAGCTGGTTCTTTGAGAAGATAAACAAAATTGATAAACCATTAGCCAGACTCATCAAGAAAAAGAGGGAGAGGACTCAAATCAATGAAATTAGAAATGAAAAAGGAGAAGTTACAACAGACACCACAGAAATACAAAGCATCCTAAGAGACTACTGCAAGCAACTCTCTGCCAATAAAATGGACAACCTGGAAGAAATGGACAAATTCTTAGAAAGGTATAACCTTCTAAGACTGAACCAGGAAGAAATAGAAAATATGAACAGACCAATCACAAGGAATGAAATTGAAACTGTGATTTAAAATTTTCTGACAAAGAAAAGTGAATTCACAGGTGAATTCTATCAAACATTTACAGAAGAGTTAACACTCATCCTTCTCAAACTCTTCCAAAACATTGCAGAGGAAGGAACATGCCCAAACTCATTCTATGAGGCCACCATCACCCTGATACCAAAACCAGACACAGATACTACAAAAAAAGGAAATTACAGAACAATATCACTGATGAATATTGATGAAAATCCTCAACAAAATACTAGCAAATGGAATCCAACAGCACACTGAAAGGATCATACACCATGATCAAGTCGGATTTATCCCAGGGATGGAAGGATTCTTCAATATACACAAATCAATCAATGTGATACACCATATTAACAAACTGAAGAATAAAAACCATATGATCATCTGAATAGATACAGAAAAAGCTTTTGACAAAATTCAACACCCATTTATTATAAAAATTCGCCAGAAAGTGGGCATAGAGGGAACCTACCTCAACATAATAAAGGCCATATACCACAAACCCACAGCAAACATCATTCTCAATGGTGAAAAATTGAAAGCATTTCCTCTAAGATCAGGAACAAGACAAGGATGTCCACTCTCACCACTATTATTCAACATAGTTTTGGAAGTCCTAGCAATGGCAATCAGAAGAGAAAAAGAAATAAAAGGAATATAAATTGGAAAAGGAGTAAAACTGTCACTCTTTGCAGATGACATGATACTATACATAGAGAATCCTAAAGATGCCACCAGAAAACTACTAGACCTAATCAATGAATTTGGTAAAGTTGCAGGATACAAAATTAATGCACAGAAATCTCTTACATTCCTATACATTAATGATGAAAACTCTGAAAGAGAAATTAAGGAAACACTCCCATTTATCATTGCAACAAAAAGAATACAATACCTAGGAATAAACCTACCTGAGAAGGTAAAAGACCTGTACTCAGAAAATTATAAGATACTGATGAAAGCAATCAAAGATGACGCAAACAGATGGAGAGATATACCATGTTCTTGGATTGGAAGAATCAATATTGTGAAAATGACTATACTACCCAAAGCAATCTACAGTTTCAATGCAATCCCTATCAAATTACCAATGGCTTTTTTTACAGAACTAGAACAAAAAATCTGAAAATTTGTATGGAGACACAAAAGACCCTGAATAGCAAAAGCAGTCTTGAGGGAAAAAAACGGAGCTAGAGGAATTAGACTCCCTGACTTCAGACTATACTACAAAGCTACAGTAATCAAGACAATATGGTACTGGCACAAAAACAGACATACAGATCAATGGAATAGGATAGAAAGCCCAGAGATAAACCCACAGACCTATGGTCAACTAATCTATGACAAAGGAGGTAAGGATATACAATGGAGAAAAGACAGCCTCTTCAATAAGTGGTGCTGGGAAAACTGGACAGCTACATGTAAAAGGACGAAATTAGAACACTCCCTAACACCATACACAAAAAGAAACTCAAAATTGATTAAAGACCTAAGTGTAAGACTGGACACTATAAAACTCGAGGAAAACATAGGAAGAACACTCTTTGACATAAATCACAGCAAGATCTTTTTTGATCCACCTCTTCAGTAATGAAAATAAAAACAAAAAAAACCAAATAGGACCTAATGAAACTTAAAAGCTTTTGCAAAGCAAAGGAAACGAGACGAAAAGACAACCCTCAGAATGGGAGAAAATATTTGCAAACGAATCAGCAAAGGATTAATCTCCAAAATACACAAACAGCTCATGAAGCTCAATATTAAAAAAACAAACAACCCAATCCAAAAATGGGCAGAAGACCTAAACAGACATTTCTCCAAAGAAGACATACAGATTGCCAAGAGGCACATGAAAAGATGCTCAACATCACTAATTATTAGAGAAATGAAATGGGCATCATTAGAAAATGGGCATCATTAGAAATGAAATGGGCATCATTAGAAAATCTACAAACAACAAATGCTTGAGAGGGTGTGGAGAAAAGGGAACCCTCTTGCACTGTTGGTGGGAATGTAAATTGATACAGCCACTCTGGAGAACAATATGGAGGTTCCTTAAAAATCTCAAAATAGAATTACCATATGTACCAGCAATCCCACTACTGGGCATATACCCTGAGAAAACCATAATTCAAAAAGACACATGCACCCCAATGTTCACTGCAGCACTATTTACAATAGCCAGGTCATGGAAGCAACCTAAATGCCCATCGACAGATGAATGGTTAAAGAAGATGTGGTACACATACACAATGGAATATTACTCAGCCATTAAAAGGAACGAAATTGGGTCCTTTGTAGAGACATGGATGAATCTAGAGACTGTCATACAGGGTTGAGTAAGTCAGGAAGAGAAAAACAAATATTGTATATTAAAGCATATATGTGGAACCTAGAAAAATGGTACAGATGAACCGGTTTGCATGGCAGAAATTGAGACACAGATGTAGAGAACAAACGTATGGACACCAAGGGGGGAAGCAGCAGAAGGGGGCGGTGGTGGTGAGATGAATTGGGAGATTGGGCTTGACATATATACACTAATATGTATAAAATGGATAACTAATAAGAACCTGCTGTATAAAAAAATAAATAAAATAGGGCTTCCCTGGTGGCGCAGTGGTTGAGAGTCTGCCTACCAATGCAGGGGACGCGGGTTTGTGCCCCGGTCTGGGAGGATCCCACATGCCGCGGAGCGGCTGGGCCCGTGAGCCATGGCCGCTGAGTCTCCGCGTCCGGAGCCTGTGCTCCACAACGGGAGAGGCCACAACAGTGAGAGGCCCGCGTACCGCACAAAAAAAAACCTCCAGTGCAACAAAGTTGTTCTGACCAAGGATATGGACTCAACTGCACAAGGCTCACAAAGGCTGACATATACAGTTTCCATACCAATCAATTCATTTGCAGTGAGCTACATATGTCAAGGAAAAGCGGTGGGTTGCCTATCTATAATCAGAAACTTCTTGTGCAGCGTGGGAACAGAAGAAGCACAATCAGTCATATAATTTGGATGTCGAATGGCCAACACCCACGGAGTAGACTAGAGTCAGATCTGGGCCGGGTCTTTACTGTAATAAAAGTGTCATGCCTGCCATATTATGGAGCAGTTAAATTTCCCTCTCCTACATTTTAGGCTTTCTCACTTCCTCCTTCTTGTCTGTAGTAATTAAACTAAAAATATTCCATAACCTGACTTGAGAGACAGTCAACACTCTGTTCCCCTGAAGATATCAAACAGAATGATGAAACCAGTGAAGCAGAAATAAATGAAGCCCTTTCACCCTTAGGATACCAGGAAGCCCTTGCCCTGGACTTGTGAGAATTTCAGTTCCCTGGGCTCTTTTATGCTGGACTGCTAAAATCTAAAGCATCACTATTTATCCACTAGCGCTACGAAGTGGAGTCAGAATCTGACTGTGTAATTAGATATGATGAGCAGGCCATCCAAATGCACCATGGATGTAACAAACAGAATAAGATTATTCAGAAAGGACACGAAGAACAGTGTAGAGCATGTGTGTAGAGTATGTTTGGGGCGAAAATCGATAGTTTTGAGGGGGGATGTGGTGATATTTTTATTTCTGAAAATAACTCATCCCTTGCCAAGTTCGGGACTATGCTTTAAAATAATGTTTTTTGCTCGCATAAAAACATAGATAAATTTCATCCGCACGTTGAGCTAAACACAAAATAGGACATACCGTATTATTCCGTTTCTATGAAATTTAAAATTTGATAAAATTATTTGATGGAGCTAGAGGTTAGATTAGCAGTTACTTTTGAAGGAAAGTACTGACGGGGCAGAGAGCAGGAGGGAGCCATCTGTGGTGCAGGAAATGTCCTCGGCTTCAATACGAGTGGTCACATGGGTGTATACATCAAGCTATGAACTTAAGAATTGTGCACTTTTATTGCATATAAGCTATACCTTGAAAGGAAGTAAAAAGTGAATAAAAGGTTTAATCTGTTCTTGTGTATCATGTATAATTTACAAATTTAAAGGAAATAACAAGCTCTATGTAAAATTTAGGGTAAAGGCTTATACTGTGTTTATAACAATCAGAGTCTTAGAATCACAGAATGATGATTCCCTAGATTATTCATCAGGTGACTGGAATTGGTTGATTTCCCACTATATGGTAGCATTTTGTATGTAACTTATTTGAAACGTCACAGTTATCGTCTTCAATTTACAGTAAAAAAAAAAAGAAAAGAAAAGAAAAAAGAAAGAAATAATAAGCCCTACAATGGTTGAATGAGGTCACTGATTTGGTAGGTGGCAGGATGGAGATTTAGTTTCAGACTGGCCGTCTCCACGTCATTCTGTTCTCTTCGCTCCACATTCCACAGTTCTACTTTGCTGGAATCCACTCATACGCCACTGATTCTCCTTCCTATAAAGAGGGGGTTCTTCCAGATGTCCAGAAAATGGGGTCAGACACATTCACATAAACCAATCACCCTCCTTTTGAAACCAAAAGCACTTGTTTGAGACGATAATATGAATTAGCAGAGAAGTTAGTATCCCACATGGTGTGATTTGAGGGATGCCAGAAAATATCACCATCTAAAAAACTCATCCCAATCCCTGGCCACTGCCTGCCTGTCATGACATCCTAAACACAATTTGCAAAATCAATTAACTCCTTGGGATCTTAAAGGTGTGTGTGTGTGTGTGTGTGTGTGTGTGTGTGTGTGTGTGTGTGTGTGTGTGTGTGTGTGTGTGTGTGTATGAGGGGGTACTTTCAGAGTTGTCCTTATTAAAATTCAAATATTTCTGCTGTGTCTAGAAATGAGAAAGAAGAAATATGACAGGGGAATTACCACAGCCAAGCTTTGTTCTTGATAAACTTACCCACGACCATCTTTCCGTGTTTATCTAAATAACACCAGTGAAATAATTCTGGTGGTTCACCTCCCATATTATACCTTCAATTTCTGCAGCAATAGTGTGTACTGTTACTTCAGCTATGAGAATGAGGCTATAATGGTCTTGACACTGCATTACCAGCAGTTCATTGATAAGTTTTTATTGAGCAACTACTTTGTATGCCTAGAGCTATGCTTGACGTCTGTGAATCAGTAGCCAAGATAGCAGAGCTGTCCCCCCTGCACCAAAGAGCTTACATTCTAGTGGGGCTAGTAACCAAATAAAAAACAGTAATCACAAAGCAGTAATTATGAAATCACAGAAAATTTTAAATTACCGCACTTACAAAATTGAAATTAGTGCTGTGAGGGAAACAGATTGCTGAGATTTTTTTCAAAACGGAAAGAGTCCTACTTTAGACAGAATGACTTTAAATGGAGATTTCAAAGATGAATATAAACGAGACACGTGAAGAACGAAGGGAAGACTGCCAGGCAACTGTAAAGACCCGGATGAGCCTTGCTGGATGAGGTTAGCCACCCCCCCACGTCCTACCCCTCTCTTAGCTGCATCCATCTTATTATGTAACTGAAGTCAACTGCTTTTCTATTTCACAGATGTGAAATTTACTAAACAATACTTTCTCCAAACTCAATCATTTTAAGTTCGTTCTCTTCTTCTGGATGTTCTCCACAATTACCGTTCTCCAAATTTCTTCTAAATAAAATGTCCATAACTGATGCAATTTAAAAGGAAGCGGGTGGCATTGGTAGTGTTTTGAGAAAAGAGAAATAAACGTGGCAAAAAAACGGGAGGGAAAACATCATTGAACAGCAAAGAGAACGGGGGTGGATTCAGGCCCAAGAAGTGAGGCGAGTGAAAGAGAAATACAGAGATAACGATGGTGTCGGCTCCAGGGATGTGCAGGAACAGAGGGGCACTGGCAGTATCAGAGACATTCATGGGATACCTCAGTTAGAGTGATGCCTCACAGGAAAGCCAAAATCACACAATGACAACAGACACTTTGATAGGATTATGTACCAAGGGGAAAGAGACAGAGGGAAAAGATTGGGGGAAGAGAGAGTCCCACTGATTTTGCTTTAAAAGGTAGAAATGTAAGAGTTATGTTTGAGATTATTATGGGTTTATAAGATGTAAGTGTTTCTACCACTAACATCAGTGCTCCCTGGATCCTTCACCGACTTTTAACTAGTATCCTGTCCAATCGCCCTATAAAATTCTCTCTGGGCAAAATGCTGGGCTGGGCAATTCTCACCTGGGATTTCTCACGTGGCAGCAGTGGATCACTTCTGGAGCTGTGGTCTTCTTAGGGCTCCACTGAGCCAGACGCCCAAGAAGGTCCACCCACGTGGCTGGCAGTTACACTAGCTACCAACTGGGGCTGAGCTGGGCTGTCCGCCAGGGGGCCTGTGCGTCCTCTCCAGTGCGGCAGTCTCAACATGGTTACTAACCCATCTTACGTGGCAGCTGGCTCTCACGAGTCCTCTGAGTTTCCAGATGTAGGGCAATAGAACCCAACTGTCCATAACTGGGAAACAGCTCTGATTTTTTAAAAAGGGGGAGGGGAGTGGGATGGGATGGAGGATGAATGCACCTCTGCATCAAATGCAGAGGACAGGCTGCAGTGTCAAACTGGGTACATTTTTTTTTTTTTTTTTTTTTTTGCGGTACGCGGGCCTCTCACTGTTGTGGCCTCTCCCGTTGCGGAGCACAGGCTCCGGACGCGCAGGCTCAGCAGCCATGGCTCACGGGCCCAGCCGCTCCGCGGCATGTGGCATCTTCCCGGACCGGGGCACGAACGCGTGTCCCCTGCATCGGCAGGCGGACTCTCAACCACTGCGCCACCAGGGAAGCCCCAAACTGGGTACATTTTATAGAAAGCACAGGGGAATCCACCCTCTCTAAGGTTTCAAAATACCTGAACCAGGAAGCACAAGATTCATATTCATATTAAGAGGAAAAATAGATAGCTACGCCTAGTTGTTTGACTGGAAAGGCTTTTAGGTGTCAATAAAATGCTGGTTTGTCAACATTCTGTGGCACGTAGGCCCATAAAGAACAGTTGCTGAAAGTCTTTGCACGTTTAGATGAAAATAAAACTGCTGAATAAGAGCTACATTGTACATAGGTCTAAACTTGAATCGCTAGAGGGAGGTTTATATGAGCGTTTTTAGTGACAAGCACTGAGAATATACCTGTCTCTGGTTCAGTGCTTATTGAAGGGTCAAGTTTTTATGAGCAAATGTATTTGACTGAGCTGTGTGTGTTTTCTAAAGGACTGCTTTCTACTTTAAACTACATTAAATTCACAACTAAAAGCCAAAGTTATCTGCTGAAAAACAATATGCTGGTGAGAAAGTAGACAAGTCATTTAATGTTTTATTTTTAAAAACATTATTTCTGTCCACGGTGTCAAAAATACACATGCAAACCAGGGGCTTTGTAAGCTTTGGTGAGAGAGTAACTCACAGCTTCAAACTGTCCCTGATCTCAATCCACAGCCCAGAGACTTGGAAAATCCTCACTTGACATTGTTTTGGGACACCAGGTGAAACAGGCAATTGTAAAATAAAGAGTTAGAAACATATAAAAATAACCCCTATACAATGTCGCCCTTTATCCACAGAGACAGACCACTCTGGGGATCTCGGAGTCAGGCATGTGCCCTGTCCCGGCTCCTGGCTGTGGGTCTCCCCGAGCATCCTGTCCTCCACACGATCCAGGAAGAGGCTGCAGAACCTGGGGAATTCACCAGGTAGGTGTGTCTGGGATCTCTGGATCTAGCAGTGAGTTCACAAAGACGTCCAAGGTGTGTAATCCTTAGAGGAGAGTTTCTGCCATCTTCCTGGGCTGCCAATGCTGGAACCTTAGTGAGCCAGCTTATAAACCACAGCAGAATGTGCCCACCTAAGCAGCCTCATGAGAAAATGGGTCAATGTTAGAAGTTGACTTAATATTCATGCAAGTGATGAAATTTACATTGTTGATTACACCTGAAATTCCTCTAAAACTGTAAAAGGCAGTGGACCTGGAATTAGAGACCACAAACCTGGGACTTCATCTCTTTTCTTAGCTACGATCTTGGGCAAATCAAGACCCTTCTCTGTCCTTGTTTCTTGTCATAGGGTAGATGATTTTTTTCCTTTTTATTTATTTATTTATTTATTTTTGGCTGTGTTGTGTCTTCGTTTCTGTGCGAGGGCTTTCTCCAGTTGCGGCAAGTGGGGGCCACTCTTCATCGCAGTGCGCGGACCTCTCACTATCGTGGCCACTCTTGTTGCATAGCACAGGCTCCAGACGCTCAGGCTCAGCAGTTGTGGCTCACGGGCCCAGTTGCTCCGTGGCATGTGGGATCTTCCCAGACCAGGGCTCGAACCCATGTCCCCTGCATCGGCAGGCAGATTCTCAACCACTGCGCCACCAGGGAAGCGGCCCCCCCCCCCTTTTCTTTTTTCTTTTTTGACAGTAAGAAGGAGAAAACAGTAGCCTGGCTGTCAGCTTGAAGAAACATCTTTTGCTTAAGAAGCTAGGAGCTTTGGAATAAGGCATTAAAAAATATACTGTACGTTAGCCCAGAAAGAGCAGTGGAAGCAATTATTCCAATGCCATGAAAGACTTCAGGATGTCACATTTTTTCCATTCTACCTATACAAATAGGACTGAGAAAGTGAGCTGGAAATTCAGAGTAGGTAAAAATGACACGGATAAGGTAAAACTAACAATTTTCAAGCATTCTGTAATCATTGTCTTCTGCAATGAACAAATTTTGTTCAGTTTTATTTTAGCAGGCATAATTTTCAAGTATTTCCACAAACTTTTGACTAACAACTATCAATATTTTAAAACATTTTTTCAACTAAGAATTTTCAAACTAATTTTCAAGCCTTTAATAGTCATTGTAGCCTTTAATCAACAAATCATGCTTCTTGTGTGCACTGGTTGCCATTGTGCATTGAGAAAACACATGAGTTAATTACATGCTGACATTCAGTAAATCAAAACAGTCATTTAACTCTTCCAAAGTGTGCGTTTTACTTTGCTATTCTTCATTTTTCAAATTGCTGATTTCAGTTGAAGATATGGATACAATGACAGGGAGTCTCTTTTGGCCTTTTATTCGTTATTTATAATTTTGTGTTTGATTTTTCTGCGATGAAGTTTTCCTCCACTGCTTTGTGACTTGCCCTGGGTTAGGGGGGGAAGCATAATTGCCGAACTGGAGTTTCAGGAGGAGGAGAGAAACTCTAGAGATAGAGCCCCTTATGGAGAACTTGGCAGCTGCAGGACTAGGCCAACAGCTGCCAGATTCTCTTATTTCTCGGAGAAGGTGGAGATCTGGAATTTTACATAAAATCTCCAAAGCTGGTGGAAGGGCAATTTTTTAAAAATCTCAGATTATTTGAGATATGGATTTAATTTAATTTTTAACAATATGAGTAAACCTGAATTCCTTTTCATTAATTCCAGGTGTAATCGTGACAACGACCTAATGACACTAGAAAATCAGCCACAAGCTGCAGGCAGGTACTCATTTCGAAAGGCAATTCTTTAAACAGTATTTTCTCTTTCAATACCTGATACCACAGCAACTAGTGACTCCTAGGTTTAAATAAATATCCAGTTGAATAAAATCGCCATGTCTTGATTTTCTCTTCTATTTAGAGTGCCGAATTGTACATATTCACATTCATAGTATTTAACAATGTCACAGAATGAGCTCAAATTTTAGGAGCAAAATATTTAACGGAAATGAAACTCTCCAGTGTATAGAAATAATCATAAGCTATCACTCTGACCTGAACACCAAATCAAAATTTCCAAATTCCTGGAGAATGTGACTTGATGATTTGAGTGGTAATGACCTGGAAAAGGGAACAAATGCCATAGAAATGACTGCTGGGGTCCAGGACCCCGGAATGGAAATGTGTGTCAGAAGCACCACCAGATGGCAGAAGAGGAGAAAGAATCCCAAACGCTGGGGCGATGATCAGCTTCCGTGCCAGAGGGTGACAATGTTTAAATATTTGTCTGCTCAGCCCTCCGCGTAATACCCCCTCCCCTCTCCCTGTTGTGCGGGCGTATGCGGTCTCCAACATAAAGTCAAGGTTCAGGGCATCCTGCAAAAATCTCCTCAGTGGACACAGGACACATCTCTTCACTGATTTGTCTTGTGGAAAACAAACACCAGGAGGTATCAGTCTCATAGTCCCGGGTTCCTCGGGGCTGCCAGGCGGTCCTGGTCCCCGGCACCTACAGGAGGATGGCCTAGGTGCTCGGGGCTGCAGGTGCCCCATTTCCTCTTATTTTAAAGCAAGGGGATCAAATCCTAAATAATGCTTAAGAGCTTATCGTTTTAAAGTGAACCAACGGAGTTTTCGGAATATTTTTCTTTTTCCTCTTTTTACGCCATATTTCCCAAGGCCTGTGCTGCCAACCAAGATGTGTGAATCAGTGGTCCTGATGCAGGGCTGCCATGCCGGCCACCTCCAGGGGTGCCTCTGTCACACAGCCTGCACTGAGCTTCCCCAGGAACTGATCTCAGCTGCCCCTGCCCTGCTGAACTCAGGCCAGGTAATTTAGCGAGCCACACATTCTCCGAAAGCCTTTAAAACAACCCCAAATTGCAATTCCTTTACAACTTGCCTGGGCAAGTTTTTCAAAAAGCATGGTTGTGTCTATGCGTGTGTACAGGAGACAGATACACTGCATGACACTGACTTATGAAGTCAGAGTCTCTGAGTTCTTTCTTTATCCCTTACTTAGCTGTGTGACTTAAAGCAAATTACTGAAATCCTCTGTGCCTCAACTGTGTCCTCTACCAAGTGCAGTTAATCATCATTTCTATCATGAAAGTTATGGTGAGCAGGTCACTCGAAGACAATCCTAGGCACCAACCCTTTGGCAGTCTTACCTAATGAAATGGTAAAGCACATTTTTAAAAGCACTTATACTCCTTATTAACTATAAGAAATCATTTTTATAATATTTAAGAGAGGGCTTCCCTGGTGGCGCAGTGGTTAAGAGTCCACCTGCCAATTCAGGGTACACGGGTTCAGGCCCTGGTCCGGGAAGATCCCACGTGCCGCGGAACGGCTGGGCCTGTGCGCCACAACTGCTGAGCCTGTGCTCTGGGGCCCGAGAGCCACAACTACTGAACCCATGTGCCACAGCTGCTGAGGCCCTCATGCCTGGAGCCCACGCTCCACAACGGGAGGGGCCACTGCAATAAGAAGCCCGCGCACCGCAATGGAGAGCAGCCCCCGCTCGCCACAACTGGAGGGCGCCCGCGCGCAGCAACGAGGACCCAACACAGCCAAAAATAAATAAATTAATTAATTTAAAAAATATATTTAAGAGAGTTTTATCATTTTATTGTCAAAGTGATTAATATTAATTTCAGTTCAGTTTTTCTTTTGTGTTTGGAGCCAATATATTTTTGCCAAATCTCAACCCTTTTTATAATTTGTTGCAGAGCCATGAGCCCTAGACTTTATTGCTGTAGGGGTAACCGAAAATACATCTCTTACAGTGAAGTTTAAATGAGATAGTACACATGAAATGCTTCAAACCGTGCAGACCCATAAAAAGCATTTGACAAACGTCAGCTGGGACTGTTCATCATCTTGACTGTATAACTATCCAGACACACAAGCAAAGAACAACTATAGCTGGGATGTTGGCTGGCTAGCTAACGGCTCTCTACCCTGGCTGCATATTTGAGTCATCCACAGATTTAAACATCCTGAGGCCCAGGCCACTTACCTTATGATAGGCTGTCCGGGGGTGTGGGGAGGATCTAGTCATGAGTATTTTTACCACTCCCCAGTTGATCCCAGTGCACAAAGCCGACATCACTGAGCTAAACAGAGCTAAGCATTCTTCACGTGCCTCTGCCATCAAGAATCATCCTCGGGCTTCCCTGGTGGCGCAGTGGTTGAGAGTCCGCCTGCAGATGCAGGGGACGCGGTTCGTGCCCCGGTCCGGGAAGATCCCACATGCCGCGGAGCAGCTGGGCCCGTGAGCCATGGCCGCTGAGCCTGCGCGTCTGGAGTCTGTGCTCCGCAACGGGAAAGGCCACAGCAGTGAGAGGCCCGCGAACCGCAAAAACAAACAAACAAACAAAAAAACAAGAATCATCCTCTTCAGAATAACAATGTTTTCCTTTAAAGCAGTGGCTCTCAAAGGGTAGTCCCAAGACCAATAGTGCTGGCATCACTTGGGAACGTCTGACAAAAGCAAATTCACAAGTCCCTCTGAATTAGAAACTCTGGAGGCCCAGCTATCTGTGTTCCAGCAAACCCGACATACACTAAATTTTGAGGGTCGCTGTTTCAGAGAAACATGTCCATGTTCTGTCAGCTCTCAGAACTCCGTAATGGATTATTTATTAAAATACTAGAACAACAGGGCTTGAAAACGGCAATATTATTTAGAGTCACACCAGAAAAAAAAAATCGTTTTCTTCAAATGGTTGACAAATAGGTTCTTAATGCGTCCACCTCAAACTACCTACTCAGTTCTCCGAAGAAGACATACAGATGGCCAAGAGGCACATGAAAAGATGCTCAATGTCACTAATTATTAGAGAAATGTGAATCAAATTACAATGTGGTATCACCTCACACCTGTCAGGATGGCCATCATCAAAGGGTCTACAAATAAATGCTGGAGAGGGTGTGGAGAAAAAGGAATTCTCCTACACTGTTGATGGGAATGTAAGTTGGTGAAGCCACTATGGAAAACAGTAGGCAGGTTCCTTAAAAAACTAAAAATAGAGTTGCCATATGATCCAGCAATCCCACTCCTGGGCATATATCCAGAAAAGATGAAAATTCTAATTCAAAAAGATACACCCCTATGTTCAGAGCAGCACTATTCACAATAGCCAAGACACAGAAGCAACCTAAGTGTCCGTCCACAGATGAACGGAGAAAGATATATATATACACACACATGCATATATATATACAATGGAATATTACTCAACCATAAAAAAGAATAAAATAATGCCATTTGCAGCAACATGGATGCACAAAGAGATTATCATACTAAGTGAAGTAAGTCAGAGAAAGACAAATACCATACGATATTATTTATCTGTGGAATCTAAAAAAATGATACAAATGAACTTATTTACAAAACGGAAATAACAGAAATAGACTCACAGACATAGAAAACAAATTTATGATTACCAAAGGGGATAGCAGGGAGAGGAGGGAAGAGCAATTAGGAGTTTGGGATTAACATATTCACACTACTATATATAAAATAGATAAAAGACAAGGACCTACCGGAGAGCTCAGGGAACTCTGCTTAATATTCTGTGATAACGTATATGAGAAAAGAATCTAACCTATATGAGAAAAGAATCTAAAAAAGAATGTATATATGTGTAAGTATAACTGAATTACTTTGCTGGACACCTGAAACTGACACAGCATTGTAAATCAACTCTACTCCAATTAAAAATTTTGAAAAAACCTACCTACTCGGGTAGCAGTCACACTCTGAACATACAGAAACGATTGTCACAACTGTCTTTACTCAGATATGTTAAGCTCTCCCATTCAAATGCCGTATGAATTTCTCCTCCCTCCCTAACTGTTTAATTCTATGATCTGTAAATTCTCCTTCTGCAAAACTCTATAAACACCTCTCTCTGTTCCTTCCTTAGACTTCAGGGTTCTTAAGTATTGATACTTCTCGGAGCCTTGTTCCACCCACCTCTCTCCTTCCACCGAGTGATGTACACTCAAAGGCGTTCCCGGGCCCCATTGGTGGGGAAGGTGGCCTGGGCCACTCTGGGCTCCTGGTGGACTGGTACACGTGCCCCAACAACCGCTCCAGTGTCACCTCTTTTCCTCTGCTAGCTCCACCCACAGCAGACATCCCCGCACTTGGCTACACATTAGGACGACAGGGGCTCTTTAAGAGAACACTGACGCTTGATGCCCAGTTCTAGAAATTCTGGTTTAATCAGCCTGTCTGGACTTTGACCAGGATATCAGGAGTTTTTTTTAAAGTTTCCCAGGTGCTTCTAATGTGCAGCAAAATTTGAGAACCACTGGCCTAGAGGGAAACACACCTGCCGAGGTGTCTCCTACACCTGGAAACCAGCCCGTCTGCAGGTCCCACTGCCTGGCTCTTTGCTGCCCTCTGCTGGCGTCTCTCCGATTCACCAGCAACAGAATCTTCTGGTTTAACAGTGGTTAGAAAAGTCGGTGGCACATACCCAGGAAATGTGGTCTATTCTAACGCTCCCTTTTTACTTCGTTGTTTTTGTTTTTCACCTGAAACAGTATCTAGGCAGGAAATATGATTTTTTTTCCCCTAGCCAGATGCCTATTTTCTTGGCTGAGAAAGACATATGGATGACCTGGGTGGGTCGGGAAGGAGGAGAAAAAGAGTGACATCCGCGGAATTCCCTGGTGGTCCGGTGGTTAGGACTCTGTGCCTTCACTGCCGAGGGCCCGTGTTCAATCTCCGGTCGGGGAACTAAGATCCTGCAAGCCACGTGGCATGGCTAAATATGTATCTGTTCAAAGACACCCCGATTGTGAGGGTCAGAGAAAAGTACTGCGGAGTACAGAGATTTTCTGAACTCACTGAAAGTGCTGGAGTAATATAACTTAAAAATATTTCTCCCTTTATGTCTGTGAATAATTGTTTTATATAGTTCTGGTGCAAAGGGGAAGGGGCGGTGGGGGAGAGGGTAAAATAGGTAAAGGGGATCAGCTGTGTGGTGATGGATGGAAACTACATTTCTGGTGATAAGTATGCTGTAGGGTACATAGAAATATAATATTGTTCACATGAAACATATAATGTTACAGTCAATGTTACCTCAAAAAATAAATCTACAACTAAAAAAAACAGTACTGCTTACAATATAGATAAATAGATAGACACATACATACACAGATACACATATAGACGTATATACATGGATATAGATAGAAAGATGACAGGTAAAGATAGATGATAGATAGATTTGAGAGTTTCCTTTTCTGTGCTTTCAACACTTAGAATATACTTTACGACAACAATAATAGCAGTAATATTTGCTGACTTTTTTTTAGTTCTTACCATGTGCCAGCCATTGTTCTGGGTGGTTTACCTCTCATCTTACAACAATCTTTTATCCCTATTTTAAAGATAAGCAAAATGTCTCAGAAGAGTTAAGTGACTTGTCCAAGAAAACAGAGTGAGTGTAATAGGCTGAACTGTGTCTCCTAAAAACTCACATGTTGAAGTCCTCAGTATCTCAGAATATAATGGTATCTTGAGATAGGGTCTTTAACGAGGTAATTAAAGTAAAATGAGGTCATTGGAGTAGACCTGATCCATCTGACTGGTGTCCTTATAAAAAGAGGGAATTTGAACACAGACATGTCCGGGGGAAGATGGTGTGAAGACACAGGCAGAAGACGGCCGTCTACAGACCATGGAGAAAGCCCTGGACAGACCATTCCCATGTGACCCCTAGAAGGAACCAACCCTGCTGACACCTTATCTCAGACTTCTAGCCTCCAGAACTGGGAGAAACACATTTCTGCTATTTAAGGCACCAAGTCAGTAGTACTTTGTTACAGCAGCCCTGGCAAACCCAAGGTGACAGAACCAGGATTCAGACCCAGGCCTGAGCAATTTCAAGCTTTTGCTAACTCAGCCACACCACACGCTTAATCCTGGGACTATAAACTATTTTATATTCGCTAGTACTGTGGATGAGCATAAAGTCTTGTATCCTTATTTTTATTTTCATTATAATTTCTTTCTGCACCTCAAGAGCCAAAATGAGTCTTGGGCTTTGGTAGAATTACCCTTATAAAGTATGTACTTCACAATATATCTTTAGATGTATACATTTTCAATGCTGGCTTTTTCTCTCTGACTGTGTCACAGAATTTCCCTTTTAAAGCTTGAACTTCTGCACCTTTCAGGTTCAAGGCAATCTAAAATCGTTTTCATTTGTCTTCCTAAGACCATAAACACTCCCCATTCTCACCTCTACTATCTGATTTGCCTTCCGTGGTGGTTACATTTTCAATAGTCTTCCCTATTCATGAGAATTCTGAATAACCACCTATTCTTCACATTAAAAAACCGATAAGCAAGCTCTACTTAACTTTTTTCCAATAAACAACTAGATAATTCACATTGCCCATTTTAGCCAAGCCCTGTGATTAGCTGGTGACCTCACAAGGTGCTCAGAAAAGGACTCATCCATGTTTTGCTAACTTGGAAACTTTTCTTCCTTTTTGTGTAATAAGCTCTTGTTGATTTTCACTCTAAGGAACCAACAAAACCCCTACCCACCCTTCGATCCTTTTCACCTTAGTGAATGAGAGAACAGCCACATGCTTTTGGATCTCTCTTCCTTCTACTGAACCCCTCTTTGGTTCACTCACTCATTTTTTGAAACGTTTATGTTAATGCCTCTTCGGCATTTTGAGGCCAGCAGGCAGGATTTATAGATCGTATTCCTGTTGCAACATCAGGATGGAAATACCACAAACATTTCCTGGGCCTCCACAGCCCACCTGAGGTTTCCTGTGACTCAGAACATTGACACAGTCTCTGTGAATCATGTCCTCAGGCAACCGCAGGACCGACCACACTCCTCCACCACTGAGGAGAAGCAGCTGTTCACAAATGCCTCTTTTACGCAACCCAGCAGACCTTTCTGGAGGCTTTGCAGTGAGCTGGGTCCTGGGTTCCTCTGGAGATGCAGACTGCCTCCCACACGAGCATGGGTTCAGAATGCCAGAGCCTCAGAGACGGGGCTTAGGGTGCTCCTGGGAGTTTGGGATTAACAGATATGCACCACTATATATAATACAAGAGATAACCAACAAGGACCTCCTGTACAGCACACGGAACTCTGCTCAATATTATGTAACAACCTAAATTGGAAAAGAATCTGAAAAAGAATAGATACATGTATATGTATAAACAAAGCACTTCTCTGTACACCTGAAACTAACACAACATTGAAAATCAACTATACTCCAATTTTTTTAAAAAAAAGTGCTCCTGTGGGGTCCTGAACGCAAGCTTCTTGGTTGGAAGAAACAGAAAGTGATTCTGGATGATGTAAACAGAAAAATAATCCATTGAAAAGATATTAGGTAGCTTCCAGAATTACCACGAAGGCCAGGGAACAGAGCTCAGAAAGCAGCAGGTAACACGGGCAGGTGGGCCGCAGCCATGCCACACCTTTGCACAGATCCAGTCTGGAAGGGATCACACTTTCCCTTCCACTCAGATGGCAGCCTCTGGGTGCTGCTCAGTTGCAAAATTTCTTCTTCACTGACTCAAATCCAGACCAAGTAAGTGTGATGGGCCACAGCTAAGCCGGGTGCTTGCCTCTTGGGGCCAGGAATGCCGTACAACAGAGCACCAAACCTTTTCAAAATCTAAGTAGAGGGCTTCCCTGGTGGCGCAGTGGTTGAGAGTCCGCCTGCCAACGCAGGGGACACGGGTTCGTGCCCCGATCCGGGAAGATCCCACATGCCGCGGAGCGGCTGGGCCCGTGAGCGATGGCCGCTGAGCCTGCACATCCGGAGCCTGTGCTCCGCAACGGGAGAGGCCACAGCAGTGAGAGGCCTGCATACCACAAAAAAAAAAAACCCCAAAAAATGGAAAATCTAAGTAGAAATAGAATCTGCCTCCTATGAGTACTCATCAAAGGGGACTTGCCAAACATAGAAGCAGGGTTAGGATGCCAAGTAGCAAACAGAAAACACAGATGACCTGCCTGGTCCTCTCCTTCAACTGCTCAATACCCTACTTCCCAAACCAAACTCTGAGATCGCCCCTGGTTGGTGCAATGCATTTACCTCTCCTTTCTAAAGTACTCTTCCCAAAGTGAGAAAACGTAAAATCTTCATTGTTCACAGCACCCAGATCTAGTTGAGGACCCCTGGGTGATGGCAGTGCTTCCTGTTCTGCCATGATGCCATCTCCATATTCTCCTTTGGTCTCAACCAGAGTGAACCGTGTCTAACACACGCTGTATACCACGATGGCATACAGGAAAAGAAAGATAATTAAGGTAATACATAGTATAAATTTTAAAACCGGCTTACATACAAACAAATCATTGCAAGGAAGGAAGTATGGGTAGAAACTATACGGTTACAGCCCTCATTTTTACAACTAGTCCCTTGGCAATAGTTGATATCTGTGACTTCTTTCTCCTGGGCCTCACTCCCATTTATTATGACCTCAGCAGATCAGTAAATGGAGACATGGCTGACCTCCATCTCTGAGGGTTCTGACCATCACAGGGATACCCCAAGTACCACGCTCACTCCTCCAGCCCCCATTGTACAGTAGTAGCCCTGTGTCTCCTCGATGGCCAGTATCCATTATCAAAGCCAACGCTGCAACCAACTTTGACCCATTCACTCAAAGGCCACAGAAGCCCCAAATAGCCAGGGGGCAGTCTCAGCTTACAATTCAAGGGAAGCGTTTGGTACAGAAGCTTTCATTTCTAAAGTGTTAAAACCTTTATACAGGCAGATCCTAGAGAAACAGGAAAAGAGAGCACATCTTTTCCAATTGATTCATTAGGAAAAATAGTGATGAGCACCCTTCCCCCTTTCATCACTTGGTTCTTGAGCCCACATGTAGGCTATGAAAAAACCCTGCATCCTATATAGGTCACTCACACATACTTGTTTTATAAGACAGCACGCAATCCCAGCTGGTGCCATAATGGTTCTCAGCAAACCATGCTGTCATTCCATTAAGGGCACATTCTCTACATGGGAAACAGAGTGCATGATCAGACTAGTGAATCCCACATGCATCAGCCCATTGCTTTTCTTCTCTTGCTGTAAGTCAGTTCCTCACCTGGAACATCACACAATATCATGAGGGTATATGGCATTCAGGCAGTCCATGGATAGTGGTGCTGGAGTTATGGCAGGTGGAAAGGCAAATCTACATCCACCCCAAGAGTGTTTCACTCCATGACACAGAGGGCTCCACAGTAGTTACTACAGCACACAAAACCTACAGTGAAAGACCAGAGGCAACTTTTGGGCAAAACATTCTTGAATCTGTGGAAGTCACAAATCTAAAAATAAAAATAAAAATTGTTTAAGTTCAGACAGAAGGTGAGCTAGGTCCTAGGGTTTTGAGTACATGGAATGTGTTTAAAATAATTTGCTGTTTCTCTTCATGCTTCCCCCAAAGTGGGATTTAAGAACATGTAACTGGTTTGTTCGTTTATTCATTCAACACTTATGAATGACAAACCAAGCATCAAATAAACCACTGTATATGTAAGGAGGAGTTCTGAGAGGGTTTCAGGGTAGAGATAACTGTCTCTGGGCAGTCAGCACACAGTTAGTAACCGAGTTGTCCAGTGTCAATGAGATGGGCTAGGGAGGGGATACAGGTGAGAAAAGGAGATAGTCTAGTCCTAAACTTTGAGGAAATGCAACAGTTAATGAGATAAATAGACCTCTGCTATCTTCCATGTCCCCGGGAAACATCTACATTAAATACAGCTGATGCAACCTCACTTGCAAACATGGAAAATAGACTACACCATGGAAAATATGACACAAATCTAAGGACCAATGTAGAAATGTGGCACGGAGAAAAATGATTGCTAAAATAATTCCAGGTGCCTCCAGTACTATCCAAGGAGAGATCAGTCAGCTTTTCAAGCAACTTAGAGAACATTTTTCCTAACGTGGAGCAGTTTACAATATTTAATAGAAATGATGGGTAAGGCTTTCTAACCACATTTTCTGTGATACTACTGGCAGAAAGGTAATGATGCAAAGATGGGCTTGAAGAGAAGAAGAGACAGACTCTTCCTTTGAGCATGGAGGAAAGAAGGAAAGGGTAACTGTGTACAGAAAAATGTGTAGCAACTTCCCTGGTGGTCCAGTGGTTAAGACTCCGTGCTCCCAATGCAGGGGGCGTGGGTTCGATCCCTGGTCAGGGAACTAAGATCTCACACCACGAGGGTTGAATCCAGTTACCTTGTAAGCAACAGTCCGATTATATCACACACCACAAGGGGGCGTCTTCCCATTCTCCAAGAAGGTTAATGAAGTCAAGGCTAAGAGAAAATACTGATCCGTCTGAGCATGATGGATGGTTAAGTAAAAGACCTAGTCTCCTTCCACATTGCGTGTCTTTTTCTAGGCAACACGGACTTCCTCCAATGGACCTAAGAACTGTGCTAGCTCCTCCTAGAACTTGATTTCCTTTTTCTAAAGAAATGTTACTGGTTCCCAGAGATGTAGGAATGTTTTTCAGAATGCCAATGCTGCCCATTTTTTGTAAAATGCACATTAGGCAAGCAGTTCATTGATAAACCCGTTTTCTGAGTTATTTGAGTGCTATTTTGAGAACGTTAAATAAAAACTCCCTTTTCCAGATATGCATTTCTCCAAGGAGCTTTAGGGGAAATTATTGAATTATTTCAGTAATTCAGTTTTATATTATAACAGTATATCAGTTTTCCTACATGGTCTTCTAGCTGGGCTCTCCATTAGGGAAATCAACTTGAAAGCCAATGAAATATTTCAGTGAGACAGGAGAATTTTAATATCGGCTAATGAAATGAATTTCTCAATTCATCTCTTTGCTTTTTCCAAGGAAATTGAACCAAACAGACTTCCAAAAAAATTTAGTATGTTGTCTTCCTTTTATTAAATCAACTCTGAGCAATTAGCCAAAAAGCATTATGGAAGAGAAGTCCAGCTCTACCTTCTGAATCCCACTGGGTAACCTGACTGAATCCACTGTTCAAGACTCATCAAAAAGCAGCAGCATTATTAAGATGCATGTGAAATCGTTGGGGAAATGGCATATTATATGTTTATCTCTTTAGTACTGATTTGCTCTCAGTTAATTTTACACTCTTGATTTTCTCCCTTTTTTTGAATTGGTAAGTATTTATATGCCGTCTGTATATCACCCTGAGCAAAATGGCTAGTGCCACATGTTCTTTTAAATTTTATAGAAAAAGAGCCTTGGACTTCCTGCTCACTGCAGCACTCTCTTCATAAATATTATTCTGAATTACTTAAATAGAATTGTTATATGTTTATTGTTTATTTTATATTCTTATTGTCATTTAGAAAAGAGCATGCAATACTTATGAATAAAATTTTTAAATAGATAAGCTAATTACTAATACAATCCCTATATTCTGTCGCCACATATATTTCCGTGTCTTTCCCTATGGCCATAACAACCATTCTCTCTGGCTATGTCTCCTGCCTTCTGAATTACTAAAACTGCCTCTGTAGGGACACCGCTGCTGCTCTACCCAGATCCCCTGGAGTCCTTTCCCCCCATTTGGTGTGCCTCTTTCAGCATCTGCATGCTTTCTTGCAGCTGTGCTAGTTAGCTGTCTTCAGAGGACTGCCCTGGCCTGCTGGACTGTGTCACCCACAGATGAGGAGAGCTGGCAGTGCCAGGGGGGTTACATCTCTCTGGGGAGGACCCGCAGCAGGTGGATGACTGCCTGGCAGGAGCCTGAGGGCCCAGCCATCTTGCTTTGAGGTCAAACACTGAAGTACAGTTTGCTCCCAAGGCTCCCATTGGGAGCCTTGCACCTGGGACTCTGCCTGAGAATGTACCCTCTCGAGGCTTCTTTTCCGTCCTGTCTTGCTTCCCCAACTTCCTTACAGGTCTCCTCAGGCAGCACTGCCTTCACAAATCATTGATACAAAGTCCTCACCTTTGAGCCAGCTTCTGGGGTCCAGACCTAAGACTTAAGCAGCTCTTTTGCAGGAAATTGCCCTCAGCACGAAACCCCCTTTTGTGTTGTCACTTTAGCAAGGCTACATTGTAACTAACTTAACCAGGCGCCCCCATGCCCTACTCATCTCTGGCCCTAGCACACCTTTAAAATCTTTGGATCACACAATACCTTACCTAACTAACCTGTTGGTTCTTTCCATACATCAAAGAAGTAGAAATGAAGAATAAGTAATTAACAGATGACCAGATCTCTCCCCTGGCTTCCCCTTCAGTAATCATGTGAACAAACTGTACAAACAAGATACCATCTAAGGAAAGACCACAAGGAGTTGACAAACCTGCACACAGTGGGAGATGGCTATGACTCTGACCCCCCTGCCTCAATGATTAACTGAGATTCCTTCCCTTTTTCCCTTTTAAAACTTTCATTGCCGAGCAGAATCTTTGGAATTGGTCTTTGGGGACACAATTCTGCCTTCTCCCCAGATTTCTGGCTTTCCGATTAAAAGCAACGGTTTCTATTTCTACCAATACTTGCCTCTCAGATATTGATTTTCAAGTGGTGAGCAGCTGGACCTGAGTTTGGTAACAAAGACAGTCACCAGAGGTCTCTGGGTCTCTAGCATTGCCTTCACGTTCTCTTGTTCACCCTATAACAAGAGCAGCCCTCCAAAAATGCAGTTTGTTCACAACACTGCTCTGCTCCAAACCTTTCAGGAATGCTCCCCTGTTCTTAGGGACACCGTGGCATCTTAGCATGGGGCTTGAGTTCCTTTAAGACCCTGCCCTACATAGCCCTTCACTCCCACTTCTTCCCACACCTTAGTCCCACTGGACTTTTCCAGTTCCTAGAGGGCTCTCTCTCTCTCTCTCTCTCTCTCTCTGGCTCTCTCACCTCTGGTCCTTCCTCAGCTGTTCCCTCTGCCTGAATCAGTCTGACCCTCCCCAGCCTGTCCCTGCCCTCTTCAGACCAGGTCAAGTGCTCCCTCGACCTCAGAGCACTGAACACACCTTGTGCCTGAGCCTGCTCCACTGTCAGCCTCCCAGGCTAGACTGTAAGCTCTGTGTGCAAGTGGGCCATGGCTACACTCCAATACCTTCACAATGCATGGCACAGAGTTGGTGCTTGGGGAGAATGTGTTGAGTGAGCGGCTGCAGTAACAGATTAAAAGGCAGGCCAACTTGGCATCTGCATGGAGAGCCAATCTATACAAGATGTTCAAAACCTAGCAAGATGGAGAAAAATCTCGTTTACCAGAATCCTCGCAGCGAGAGCATTGTGTTTGACTGGAAGAAATACTTGGATAAATGGTTTTGTTGAGTGCTGAGATCTTTAAGTGTCAGACTTCATTAGCAAAGGGTGAGTCCAAATGGCTTTCTTGGGACAGTGAGTCCTGTGAAGGGCAGGTCTTTTCTTTTGCTGAGTTGACTGTGCAAGTTTGCAGCCAGAACTGAAAGGCTGGGGCCAGTAGAAGGTATGAACAGGCAGCCACTAGGGGGCCTTCCTCCCCGCCTTTTTTCCTCACAGCCTTTAATAAAAGTTGCACAAATAGGGAGCATTCGTTTGATAATGAAGCATCAAAATTATTAGCCTGTCCAGGGATCCCACACATCTCCTCTTAGACCTGAATAAACAAGTATATTTCTTCCCTAAAATGAAACAGAAAAGCCTTTTCTATAACAAACTCTAGTCCTCATTGTAACTCAGGTCCTCAATCCTCTTTTCTATTTTTGGCATCACCATCAAAACAATGCTCAATGATGACAGGACAATGGCAGTATACTCAAAGAATTTTTAGCAGGGAGGAAATGTTAAAGAGAGAATCCAATAATAATTCTAAAGCTGGGAACCATCTCGCATTCACTCTCAGAACTGGCTGAGAGAGAAGGAGATGGTGGAGATTTCATAGGAGTACAGTTCCACAAACTGATAAACAAACCCATTTCCCGCTCAATTACTTTAATTCATTCCTGACAACCTTGCCATTAAGTGAAAAGCTGTTAAATTTTAATAGGAGAAAAGCATAATATGTTCCATCACAACCCAAGATACCCTAGTAATTTTACAGATAGTAAAATATAAAAATTGATCAATGAAAACAAGTGAATATAGGTAAAAAAAAATTAACATATTTTGAGTAAAGTGTGACATGAAAGTTTATTGTAATCGTTCCTTTTTTGACAACACTTTCTTCATTAATTTTTTAACTTTTTGCTTGCTCAAAATTATCTTGAACTTAAAAGTAATGTTCTATCACCTTTACAGACATGTGTAAGCTAAACACAAGAGAGCCTCAAAACATGGTAAAAGAGCCATAAAGTGGCACAGAAATGCTAACCCTTCATCCTTCTGCTTGGCATGTAAAAACAAATCAAGGTATTGGGGGACATCCAAAGATAGGACATATATCAAATTGCTTCATTTGATAGTTTCCGACTTGAAATACTTCAATCAAGAAAATCGGTGAGATTTCTTCACTAGAAAATCTAATGTGGAAATATTATTTCTTATATCATATTTATTTAGTGTGGTTTTGGGTGAAAACAATTTACCCAAAAAAAAAAAAAAAAGACTCATTGTGCAAAGAGTAGTGCTATGGACTGAATGTTTGTATAGCTCCCAAATTACCTGCAGCCCTGATCTCCAATATAATGGTATTTGGAGGTTGGCCCTTTGGGGAGTGAGTAGGTTGAGGTGGAGTCATGAGGGAGGGGCCCCCACACAATGGGATCAGTGCCTTTCTAAGAGGAAGAGATTCCAGAACTTCTCTTTCTCTCTCTCCACCATGTGAGGATACAGCAAGAAAGTGGCTGTCTGCAAACCAAGAAGAGGGTTCACACCTGATGCCAAATCTGCTGGTACCTCGACCTTGGACTTCCCAGCCTCCAGAACTATGAGAAATAAATGTCTGCTGTTTATAAGCTTCCCAGTCTAAGGTATTTTGTTAGAGCAGCCTGAACAGACTAAGACAAGTTGTATAACCTTTCAAGTCCTATTACAGTAAAAAGGCATCAACCGAGTCTCCATTGTGTAAGATGAATCTAAACCACACAGTTTACTTTCTTTCTTTCTTTCTTTTTTTAGCATTGAAGCATTCTGGCTTCAAACTATACTACAAAGCTATAGTAATAAAGACAGTATGGTACTGGCACAAAAACAGAAATATAGATCAATGGAACAGGATAGTAAGTCCAGAGATAAACCCACGCACCTATGGTCACCTAATCTTTGACAAAGGAGGCAAGAATATACAGTGGAGAAAAGACAGTGTCTTCAATAAGTAGTGCTGGGGAAACTGGACAGCTATATGTAAGAAAATGAAATTAGAACATTCTCTAACACCACACACAAAAATAAACTCGAAATAGATTAAAGACTTAAACGTAAGATCAGATGCTCTTAGAGGAAAACAGGCAGAACACTCTCTGACATAAATTGCAGTAAGATCTTTTTTCATCCACTTCCTAGAGTAATGAAGATAGAAACAAAAATAAACAAATGGGTCCTAACTAAACTTAAAAGTTTTTGCACAGCAAAGAAAACCATAAACAAATCAAAAAGACAACCCACAGAGTAGAAGAAAATATTTGCAAGTGAAGTGATCAACAAGGGATTAATCTCCAAAATATACAAAACAGCTCAGGAAGCTCAATATCAAAAAAAACAAACAACCCAACCAAAAAAATAGGCAGAAGATCTAAATAGACATTTCTCCAAAGACGACATACGGATGGCCAAAAAGCACATGAAAAGATGTTCAACATCACTAATTATTAGAGAAATGAAAATCAAAGCTACAATGAGGTATCACCTCACACTGGTCAGAACAGACATCACCAAAAAATCTACAAACAATAAATGCTGGAGAGGGTGTGGAGAAAAGGGAACCCTCCTACACTGTTGGTGGGAATGTAAATTGATACAACCACTATGGAGAACAGTATGGAGGTTCCTTAAAAAACTAAAAATAGAACTACCAGATGATCCAGCAATCCCACTCCTGGGCATATATCTGGAGAAAACCATAATTTGAAAAGATGCATGCACCCCAGTGTTCATTGCAACAGTATTTACAATAGCCAAAACATGGAAAAAACCTAAATGTCCATTGACAGATGAATGGATAAAGCAGATGTAGTACATATATACAATGGAATACTACTCGGCCATAAAAAAAGAACGAAATAATGCCATTTGCAGTGACATGGACAGACCTAGAGATTATCATACTAAGTGAAGTAAGTCAGACAGAGAAAGACACACAGTTTACTTTCCCTTCTCCTTCCCCTCTCGAGGTTTGCCTTGGTGGTGTTGACTGTAAAATGGACTGGCAGAGAGGTGGAAGGGAATTCCCCATTGACTTAAGAAAAATCTTTGATAAAAAATTTGATGTCTCATCATATACAGTGATTAAAGTTGTTTACTTTCTTATCATTGGGTTTCAATACTAAACCCCATTAGTCTGTGGAAGTTACTAACTTCCATCAAAAATAAGATTTCAGAACGTCAATACAATGTTATATTCCTTTGTGGCCTGTCTGTACAGCAAATAGCCTTGGAAACTAGAGATAATGTATTCCTCTGGAGAGATCTGGAGATATCCCTGCACAGAAAAGATTCACTGCTCCTCTTTCCTCTCTGGAGAGATTTGCTTACATTCCCAGGTATTGAGTAATATTTCTCTCCAAAGGGTAAGACAGGCAGATGTGCTAGCAGCCCCATAAAAATCTTCGTCTCCTAATTTCAGGCCCTTCTCCTGTGGAGATAAACAGCTGACAAGTATCACACTGTCTTGCAGGAATCAGGATACAGGTATGCTGCTTGGCTGCTGTTTCTGTTGAGTGTCTCTAACGGACCAATGGTGTGGTGTCTTCTGCAGTATAAATATACAAAACCGTGACGAGCTAACTTAGTTTGCAGTTGGGGTAACAGCTCAAATATTTCACTGTATCTGACTTACCACCCAGTTTTTAAAATTCTAAGAAAGTTATTAGGGATCATTCTGGCACATTCTCTCACAAACACAGCTCTGTGATATGGACTGCAGTGAAATATACTCTTAATTTTAAAATAGTGTCTTATACTATGAGAAAAATACAACATCAAACATAACCAAGAGTTTTTTCAAGATTTTTTTATATGGAAACTGACCAATTTAGCTTTAGCTTTGCTTTATTTAGACGTAGTTCAGGATTTCTTGGCTGATACAGACTAATGATATGATTTATCTTTTCTAACAATCACTTGATAAGATGGTGTCTCTTTACCTATTTCTTTTTGTTTGCAAGAACAAAAGTCTATGTTTCAAACCCCCAAAATTTGGCAAGTATTTATCTCAAGCTATTTCAACAACGAAATTATGCTCTGATTCAAATGATATTCTAAGTCCCCTAAAATAGGTTTGCTCTTTGTGGATGATGGTGTTTATTGCTCACAGCCACTGTGCCACTTTCATGTTGAGGGAGTGGGTGGAGATCTCTTGATCGCTGGGAAGGGAAGCCTCTCCCAACCCCTGGGGATTAAGCCAGTTATGATGAGTCCTATTTGCCAATGATGGACGCAGGGTCGACAAGTGACCCACTTCTGGCAAAGAGATGTAAGGAAAAGTTTGCTGGGTAGAGACATCCTATTCCAAACCAAGTAAAAAGACCAAGGCTTCTCATGAGAAGGCCTTTTGCCCTTTTGATCACTTTGGAATGTGCACTTGGTGCCTTGGTTTGTCACAGCCATATGGGGACAAGAATTCAAGATGATGGGAGCAGAGTGCTAGGAAGAGCTGAGCTCTTCAGAGCCCTATGGAATGGCTGAGCCAACCTCAGCAACCTTAGCTACCCAATTCTCACTGTATGAGTAAAATAAAACTTTTATTAAAGCCGCCCCAAAATCAGATTTTCTGTTCTTAGCAACCGAACGCATTCATAAGTGATATGCAGAGAGGGCTTATGGAGGACACATGGTGATAAGAAAATAACCCAGTAATTAATTTATTTACTATCTCAGCATTTTCATTTTAAAGAATTACATCAGTATAAAACAGTTGATAATATTGATTTTTTAAATCAAAGTCTCACATAAAGACATTTATTTAACTGTCTTTTTTTTCAGGAATATCATTAATGAATCTAAAATTCGGCTTTTCAACCGTATGGGTACATTTTATTAACAAGATTCTTATCCCAACGTCCTTCAGAGGCAGGAATACTGTTGCTGCCTTGGATATTTTTTCTTCTATAATGGTATTTGAAATAGAGATAAACAGATCAACCTGTCCTTTCTAAATAATTCACGACTTCCAAAAGAAACATTTATAAACTTTTTAACTAGTAGTTTTACCAAGGCCCTGAGGGCAGGCATCTGACTAATCCCTCAGTACACTTTATCTCTCTGAGCAAGACATGGCCTCAAATTTTTTCTGAAAAATATAATAAAATAAAATTTTAAATCTTCCTACTCCAGACAGCTGCCACCAACCAATTAAACTTGGCACATAATATAAAACTCATGTACAGTCTTCATCCAGTGGTTTAACAGTTAATATAAACCTGATTATTTAGCTTCATTTTAATCAGTTAGTAGTTAACTTAAGCATAAACCTCATTTCCTTTATGATCTCGCAGGTAAAATAAGTAAAATAAAGCCCACTACAGCTGACAATTCATTAATTCTACAATCACATAGATCCAAAAATTCCTCAAAATATAACAACCACATAACAGAAAAAGCTTCCCAAGACATCATTAATTTATAAGTTGAATAATAAAAGAAGTTTGCTATCTATGTCTTTTGCTATAACAATTGCAAATAATTAACTGAAGACACAAATAACGTCACTTGACTTCATGATTACTATGTATTCACACACATACGTGTATGTATGTGATCTTCATATACAAATGTATATTATACATATGTATTTTCAAGCTTCTGAATGGCTCAGAGGAAAGGAAGATAAAAGAAAACAAAGTCTTTTCAGCCAAAATTTAGGAACTGGCAATCAAAGTATGCAACTGACCAATGCACAAGGATGTAAGAGCAAGAGTATCCGCTTTGCAATCAGACAAAACTGGGTTTGACTCCTAAGTCATGATATTTATAGTTACCATGAGATTTAAATATCTTGTGAGCTGTCAAACATGACAGGCCCTCAGTAAATGCTGGCTGCCTTTTCTTTCTACTAGAAATAGACTATAAACTCTCGTAGGGCAGGAATTATACTCTGTCATCTCTGTATCCACAGACTCTAGAATATAAAGCAAATGTTCACAGTTAGTAGAACCATTGATCCATCAACCATTTTGAAAGGGCAATGGTGCTGTGATTGGCTGTCAGTGGCCATGACAGATAGAATTCCCTTTCAGCAGGCTTTGAAGCACGGCTCTTGGGCACCTCTGGACTATGACATGTGGAAGGAGACTTCATGAAAATCCCATTTATCATGAAGGCAGCTGGTGTGCTCTGGGAGCAACGTTCAATTCCACCTGTTTCCAGAACTCAGTTCACTGTGAGATCCTGTGGTGAATTTTTGCCTGAAGTTATTAAATAAACAGAAGTACCTCCTCTGAGGATAAAAAATTCTATACTCTACACAAATTCCAGAAATGTTCTGGTACACTTATTCTTCACAATTTATGAACAAAAAGGCAAGTAAGTCAAAAGAGTGGATGCAAACAGACAGTCAGGTGTCTATGGTCCTTTGGGGCATGAAGAAAAGCAGAGGTGATGCTTTGAATGATGTAAATGCTATTAAAATAAAATAAAGAAGTAGAAGTTGTGATTTCTCTGACCACTGAAGCAACCCCTCAACGGAAAATGTTTTATTCTTTGATTTCGATGCTAAACACAATATAAATACCTGTCCCAACCTATAAAAGAGTAAGGAGATTGAATTCCTTCTGCAGCCCACCTTTGACAGGGAAGGAAAGAGAACCTGAATCCCTCCTTGGATCTGGGTCATTCATTTCATCCACCTTCATATTCTGTTTGTGTTTGTATGTGTGTGTGTAATCTTAAATGCCATAATCACTGCAGTAGCCTCTGCCACAGCCCTGGGTGAAGGCTGGGGGCTAAAGAGACAGCAGCCTGCCCATCTTGGTCTCTTTTCAGCAAAGCTGGTGAGAACTAATCAGCTTGCCAAGGGTCCCTCAATGTGAACATGAGTGCTATAATTTGTCTTCTTTAATATTTTTAGTGACTCATATCTAAAATCACCCCATTTACCTCTGATGGGTTGCTGGCAGCTGAGAACTGATAGAAAAGTCATAACTTTGGCTTATTACAAAGGGGTGATGATCACTATTAGGTAAAAGTCATGACGTAAATGATAAATGATGTTAAATATTGTCTTAGAATGAAGGAAATTGTATAGTGCACATTGTCATTATAATAACCTTATAGAGGAAGAGATAGTGATGGATCAAGAAAAAAAATGCCTGCCAATACAGGTGAAAATCAGGTAAATATTTTATAAAGTATTGAACATTAGATTTGCAGGCATTATCATTTCTGGAAGGATACTGGATTACATATCTAAAAGGTTCTTTTACTAAAGGCAACTAAAATGCTGGGGAGGGGGGGAAATGAGTTAACAAACTTTCTAAATGTATTGTGGAACTAGCAAGCAAGAAAGGAATCCACAATGCAAAAACAAAAATTGGGGAAATCTGGGGGTATAAGTAAGCACCAGGTCTGCTGGTGACCTTGGGGATCAGGCATTTCATGATGATACAGGAGACGGAGGCATAAGCAGGGATCTCAAAGGTCTCATCTCAGGGAGAAGCAAATCTGCAGCAGAGGGAGAGAGGAAGGATGCTTGCCTGCCTCTTCTTGGCCCTGTGCGCACAGGGAAAATTCTTCCCTGAGGATTCATAACAAGCCAGCGAGGGGTAGACCCAGAACTCTGGGGGGTCCCAAGCTTTAGCAAGTTATAGAAGGAGTCTTCCTTAACAAAAAGAATACAATATTATGAATATAAGGTTAAATATTTAAAAATATAAACTTTTAAAAGCTGGCAAATATCACAAAGAGCAGAAAATCCAGAAAAACATAACATGCTCTATGAAATAATTGTTTAACACACCACTTTAAATGGTATTTTCTTTTTTTTTTTTTTTTTTTTGCTGTACGCGGGCCTCTCACTGTTGTGGCCTCTCCCGTTGCAGAGCACAGGCTCCGGACGCGCAGGCTCAGCGGCCATGGCTCACGGGCCCAGCCGCTCCGCGGCATGTGGGATCTTCCCGGAGCGGGGCACGAACCCACGTCCCATACATCGGCAGGCGGACTCTCAACCACTGCGCCACCAGGGAAGCCTAAATGGTATTTTCTGACATATTTTGGCTGCAAATTTCTTGAGTACCTCTTTATATGACAAAAGTTTTGTCATACCAATTCTATTCAGAGGATAAAAAGATAATTTAGTCTTTTCCAGCAAATTTGACCAAAAACAAAGTTTTTAAATTAATGCTTTAGAAATTGTCCTTCTGTTTCATAACTTGTTATTGCTAACATGGAAATTTTTAAGATAATTGTAAAGCATGGCAAAACTTCTTGTTTCTTCGTTTGTGAGGTTGAAGTTTTCAGGACATTTTACATTTTCTTATGCAGTGACCAATCTTAAACATTCTTTGAATTGATGAGAATCATTAAGTAGTTTGTCAACTCTGTAATTATACTGACATATTGTGAGTTTTATGTTTTCATTTTCAATGTTAATATCTCCTGTCCAAAGAGCAACGAGCTTAATATGTGTCACCTCTACCTCCTTTCACCAGCTGGATTATAAAACAATTCAAGATTCTGTTCACAACTTCTATTTGAAATTCACCTCTGCCTCTTAATGAAATACTACTTTGGGTATGATAGAATTTAAAAAATTGTTACAACTTACTTCTTTTTTTTTGGAATTTTATTTTATTTTTATACAGCAGGTTCTTATTAGTTATCTATTTAACACATATTAGTGTATATATGCCAATCCCAGTCTCCCAATTCATCACACCACCATCACCACCCCGCTTTCTCCCCTTGGAGTCCATACGTTCTCTACATCTGTGTCTCTATTTCTGCCTTGCAAACCGGTTCATCTGTACTATTTTTTTAGATTCTACATATATGTGTTAGCATATGGTATTTGTTTTTCTCTTTCTGACTTACTTCACTCTGCATGACAGCCTCTAGGTCTGTCCACATCTCTACAAATGACTCAATTTCATTTCTTTTTATGGCTGAGTAATATTCCATTGTATATGTGTATCACATCTTCTTTATCCATTCATCTGTTGATGGGCATTTAGGTTGCTTCCATGACCTGGCTACTGTAAATAGTGCTGCAATGAACATTGGGGTGCATGTGTCTTCTTGAATTATGGTTTTCTCTGGGTGTATGCCCAGTAGTGGGATTGCTGGGTCACATGGTAATTCTATTTTTAGTTTTTTAAGGAATCTCCATACTGTTCAACATAATGGCTGTATCAATTTACACTCCCACCAACAGTGCAAGAGGGTTCCCTTTTCTCCACATGCTCTCCACCATCTGTTGTTTGTAGATTTTCAGATGATGCCCACTCTAACTGTCGTGAGGTGATACCTCATTGTACTTTTGATTTGCATTTCTCTAATAACTAGTTGATGTTGAGCATCTTTTCATGTGCCTCTTGGCCATCTGTAAGTCTTCTTTGGAGAAATGTCTATTTAGGTCTTCTGCCCATTTTTTGATTGGGTTGTTTTTTTAATATTGAGTTGCATGAGCTTTTTATATATTTTGGAGATTAATCCTTTGTCCATTGATTTGTTTGCAAATATTTTCTCCCATTCTGAGGGTTGTCTTTTCGTCTTGTTTACAGTTTCCTTTGCTGTGCAAAAGCTTTTAAGTCTCATTAGGTACCATTTGTTTATTTTGATTTTTATTTCCATTACTCTAGGAGGTGGATCATAAAAGATCTTGCTGTGATTTATATCAAAGAGTGCTCTGCCTATGTTTTCCTCTAAGAGTTTTATAGTGTCCAGTCTTACATTTAGGTCTTTAATCCATTTTGAGTTTATTTTTGTGTATGGTATTAGTGAGTGTTCTAATTTCATTCTTTTATATGTAGCTGTCCAATTTTCCCAGCACCATTTATTGAAGAGACTGTCTTTTCTCCATTGTATATCCTTGCCTCCTTTGTCATAGATTAGTTGACCATAGGTGCGTAGGTTTATCTCTGGACTTTCTATCCTGTTCCATTGATCTATATTTCTGTTTTTGTGCCAGTACCATATTTTCTTGATTACTGTAGTTTTGTAGTATAGTCTGAAGTCAGGGAGTCTGATTCCTCTAGCTCCGTTTTTTCCCTCAAGATTGCTTTGGCTATTCTGGGCCTTTTTGTCTCCATACAAACTTTAAGATTTTTGTTCTACTTCTGTAAAAAAAAAAAAAAATGCCATTGGTAATTTGATAGGGATTGCATTGAATCTGTAGATTGCTTTGGGTAGTATAGTCATTTTCACAATATTCATTCTTCTAATCCAAGAACATGGTATATCTCTCCATCTGTTTGCGTCATCTTTGATTTCTTTCATCAGTGTCTTATAGTTTTCTGAGTACAGGTCTTTTACCTTCTCAGGTAGGTTTATTCCTAGGTATTTTATTCTTTTTGTTGCAATGATAAATGGGAGTGCTTCCTTAATTTATCTTTCAGAGTTTTCATCATTAATGTATAGGAATGTAAGAGATTTCTGTGCATTAATTTTGTATCCTGCAACTTTACCAAATTCACTGATTAGCTCTAGTAGTTTTCTGGTGACATCTTTAGGATTCTCTATGTACAGTATCATGTCATCTGCAAACAGTGACAGTTTTACTTCTTTTCCAATTTGGATTCCTTTTATTACTTTTTCTTCTCTGATTGCTGTGGCTAGGACTTCCAAAACTATGTTGAATAATAGTGAGAGTGGACATCCTTGTCTTGTTCCTGATCTTAGAGGAAATGCTTTCAATTTTTCACCATTGAGAATGATGTTTGCTGTGGGTTTGTGGTATATGGTCTTTATTATGTTGAGATATGTTCCCTCTGTGCCAACTTTCTGGAGAGTTTTCATCATAAATGGTGTTGAATTTTGTCAAAAGCTTTTTCTGCATCTATTGAGATGATCACATGGTTTTTATTCTTCAATTTGCTAATATGGTGTATCACATCGATTGATTTGTGTATATTGAAGAATCCTTGCATCCCTGGGATAAATCCCACTTGATCATGGTGTATGATCCTTTTAATGTGCTGTTGGATTCTGTTTGCTACCATTTCGTTGGGGATTTTTGCATCTATGTTCATCAGTGATATTGGTCTGTAATTTTCTTTTTTTGTAGTATCATTATCTGGTTTTGCTCTCAGGGTGATGGTGGCCTCGTAGAATGATTTTGGGAGTGTTTCTTTCTCTGCAAATTTTTTGGAAGAGTTTGAGAAGTATGAGTGTTAGCCCTTCTCTGAATGTTTGATAGAATTCACCTGTGAAGCCATCTGGTCCTGGACTTTTGTTTGTCGGAAGATTTTTAATCACTGTTTCAGTTTCATTACTTGTGATTGGTCTGTTCGTATTTTCTATTTCTTCCTGGTTCAATCCTGGAAGGTTATACCTCTCTAAGAATTGTCTATTTCTTCCAAGTTGTCCATTTTATTGGTATAGAGTTTCTGTTAGTAGTCTCTTATGATGCTTTGTATTTCAGCAGTGTCTGTTGTAACTTCTTCTATTTCATTTCTAATTTTATTGATTTGAGTCCTCTCCCTCTCTTGATGAGTTTGGCTAATGGTTTATCAATTTTGTTTATCTTCTCAAAGAACCAGCTTTTAGTTTTATTGATCTTTGTTACTGCTTTCTTTGTTTCTATTTCATTTATTTCTGCTCTGATCTTTATGATTTCTTTCCTTCTACTAACTTTGGATTTTGTTTGTTCTTCTTTCTCTAGTTCCTTTAGGTGTAAGGTTAGATTGTTTAATTGAGATTTTTTTGTTTCTTGAGGTAGGCTTGTATGGCTATAAACTTCCCTCTTAGAACTGCTTTTGCTGCATCCCATCGGTTTTGGATCATTGTGTTGTCATTGTCATCTGTCTCTAGGTGTTGTTTGACTTCCTCCTTGATTTCTTCATTGATCTCTTGGTTATTTAGTAAAATACTGTTTAGTCTCCATGTTTTTGTGTTTTTTACGTTTTATTCCCTGTAATTGATTTCTAATCTCACAGCGTTATGGTCAGAAAAGATGCTTAATGTGATTTCAATTTTCTTAAATTTA
Organism: Stenella coeruleoalba; assembly: GCF_951394435.1. NCBI lineage: Eukaryota > Metazoa > Chordata > Mammalia > Artiodactyla > Delphinidae > Stenella > Stenella coeruleoalba. Next base: position 2,555,767 of record NC_137150.1, read on the forward strand.
CTGAGGCTTGATTTGTGACCCAAGATGTGATTTATCCTGGAGAATGTTCCATGCGCACTTGAGAAGAAAGTTTTATCTGCTGTTTTTGGATGAATGTCCTACAAATATCCATTAAATCTATCTGGTCTATTGTGTCACTTAAAGCTTGTGTTTCCTTATTAATTTTCTGTCTGGATGATCTGTCTATTGGTGTGAGTGAGGTGTTAAAGTCCCCCACTATTATTGTGTTACTGTCGATTTCCCCTTTTATAGCTGTTAGCAGTTGCCTTATGTATTGTGGTGCTCCTATGTTGGGTGCATACATATTTATAATTGTTACATCTTCTTCTTGGATTGATCCCTTGATCATTATGTAGTGTCCTTCCTTGTCTCTTATAATATTCTTTACCTTAAAGTCTATTTTATCTGATATGAGTATTGCTACTCCAGCTTTCTTTTGATTTCCATTTGCATGGAATATCTTTTTCCACTCACTTTCAGTCTGTATGTTTTCCTAGGTCTGAAGTGGGTCTCCCGTAGACAGCATATATATGGGTCTTGTTTTTGTATCCATTCCGCGAGCCTGTGTCTTTTGGTTGGAGCATTTAATCCATTTACACTTAAGGTAATTATTAATATGTATGTTTCTATTACCATTTTCTAATTGTTTGGGGTTTGTTTTTGTATGTCCTTTTCTTCTCTTGTATTTCCCACTTAGAGAAGTTCCTTTAGCATTTGTTGTAGAGCTGGTTTGGTGGTGCTGAATTCTCTTAGCTTTTGCTTGTCTGTAAAGCTTTTAATTTCTCTGTTGAATCTGAATGAGATCCTTGCCATGTAGAGTAATCTTGGTTGTAAGTTCTTCCCTTTCATCACTTTCAATAGATCATGCCACTCCCTTCTGGCTTGTAGAGTTTCTGCTGAGAAATCAGGTGTTAACATTATGGAAGTTCCCTTGTATGTTATTTGTCATTTTTCCCTTGTTGCTTTTAATAATTTGTCATTGTCTTTAATTTTTGTCAATTTGATTACTATGTGTCTTGGCGTGTTTCTCCTTGGATTTATCCTGCCTGGGACTCTCTGCCCTTCCTCGACTTGGGTGGCTATTTCCTTTCCCATGTTACAGAAGTTTTTGACTATAATCTCTTCAAAAATTTTCTCAGGTCCTTTCTCTCTCACTTCTCCTTCTGGGAACCCTGTAATGTGAATGTTGGTGCATTTAATGTTGCCCCAGAGGTCACTTAGGCTGTCTTCATTTCTTTTCATTCTTTTCTCTTTATTCTGTTCTGCGGCCGTGAATTCCATCATTCTGTCTTCCACGTCACTTATCTGTTCTTCTGCCTCAGTTATTCTGCTATTGATTTCTTCTAGTGTATTTTTCATTTCAGTTATTGTATTGTTCATTTCTGTTGGTTTGTTCTTTGATTCTTCTAGGTCTTTGTTAAACATTTCTTGAATCTTCTCGAATTTTGCCTCCATTCTTTTTCCGAGGTCCTGGATCATCTTCACTATCATTATTCTGAATTCTTTTTCTGTAAGGATGCCTATCTCCACTTCATTTAATTGTTTTTCTGGGGTTTTATCTTGTTTCTTCATCTAGTACATTGCCCTCTGCCTTTTCATTTCAACTGTCTTTCTGTGATTGTGGTTTTCATTCTGCAGGTGCAGGGTTGTAGTTCTTGCTTCTGGTGCCTGCCCTTCGGTGGATGAGGCTCTCTAAGAGGCTTGTGCAGGCTTCCTAATGGAGGGATTGGTGGTGGGTAGGGCTGGGTGTTGCTCTGGTGGGCAGAGCTCAGTAAAACTTTAATCCATTTGTCTGCTGATTGGGGGGGGCTGGGTTCCCTCCCTCTTGGGTTGTTTGGCCTGAGGCGACCCAGCACTGGAGGCTACAGGCTCTTTGGTGAGACTAATGTGGACTCTGGGAGGGCTCATGCCAAGGAATACTTCCCAGAACTTCTGCTGCCAGTGTCCTTGTCCTCACAGTGAGCCACAGCCACCCCCCCCATCTCTGCAGGAGACCCTCCAACACTAGCATGGAGGTCTGGTTCAGTCTCCTATGGGGTCACTGCTCCTTCCCCTGGGTCCCGACGAGCACACTACTTTGTGTGTGCCCTCCAAGTGTGGAGTCTCTGTTTCCCCCAGTCCTGTTGAAGTCCTGCAATCAAATCCCGCTAGCCTTCGAAGGCTGATTCTAGGAATTCATCCTCCCGCTGACGGACCCCCAGTTTGGGAAGTGTGACATGGGGCTCAGAACCTTCATTCCAGTGAGTGGACTTCTGTGGTATAACTGTTCTCCAGTTTGTGAGTCACCCACCCAGTGGTTACGGGATTTGATTTCATTGTGATTGCACCCCTCCTACCGTCTCATTGCAGCTTCTCCTTTGTCTTTGGATGTGGGGTATCTTTTTCAGTGAGGTCCAGTGTCTTCCTGCAATGATTGTTCAGCAGTTAGTTGTGATTCTGGTGCTCCTGCAAGAGGGAGTGAGCACGTGTCCTTCTACTCTGCCATCCTGAACCAATCACCGCCAACAATTTACTTCTTGAGATCAGGATAATTTCACTTGATTTCACTGATTATCTTTCTTACTTCTGTTCCAAATTTAACTTTCTAATCTCAATTCTCTCTCAGTTTTTCAGGAAATAAGTTTAAAGATGACAAAATATATATATGTAGAAGCCTATAATTAATGACCTATTTTACTAAAGCATTACAAAATGTTTTCCCAAATTGCAGCGAAAATGTTACATTCCCAACTCAGCTCTTACTCAGATCCCCAAAGAGCTTGAGGCTACACCATCATCACCCAGTACAAAGGGAAATGTGACAGAGAAGATGTGGAAAAGCAAAGTGACAGTGGTTCACAGCGACTTCGGTTTGAACGTGACACTTTGGCAACAATGACAGAACATACGCCCATGAGCACATTGCTAGGTCTCCTCCAGGCCTAGGCAAGAGTCTCGGGCAAGTGAGGAGCACCACAGGGGCCTGTAACTAAACTTTACTATTTTCCTGGGAAATCCACTTTTCAAGCCACCCTCACATCAGTTGAAAGCTGGGCTTCCTGCTACATGTGAAGTACAAAAGCTCAAGTGGGAATTTAATTTAAAGTTGTCCCCAAGCGGTCATGCCCCCAGGCAACTGGAAAAGAGGTTTAAAGAAATTTCAAAAGTTCAGCACAGAGAGACTAAGAGAAGGAAAACAGAAGAGGTTGTGAGGCATAGAGGCTGTATAGAGAAGAGATAACATCCATCAAATAAATATTCCAGAAGGAGATTATAGAGAAGCAGCACTATTGAAGAAATCATCATCTCTCATCATCATCGTCTCATCAGCTGAGAACTCTCCAGATATGTTGGTAGGCAAAAATCCTCATATTTAGAAAGTCCAATAAATCCCAGACAGGATAAATGAAAAGAAATGTGTACACAGACATAGCATAGTCAAGCTGCAGAACAGCAATGACAATAAATTTAAAGTCAGAGAAAGAAGACAGGTTACCAAAAAAAAAAGAACAGTGAGTACACTGATGGCTAAGTTCTCAATAACAACAATAAAAACCAGGGGGGAAAAAGGTGGAATTATATCTTAAGAATCTTGAGAAAAATAACTATCAGCCCATATTTAAATACTCAGGAAAATTACCTTTCAAAAATGATGAAATAAAAACACTTTTTAGACAAACAAAAACTGTGATTCTACCACTTATAGTGGTAGAGCCCCACTAAAGTAAAATATCTAAAGTATGTAGCTCAGGGATTTCCCTGGTCCAGTGGTTAGGACTCTGCACTTCCATTGTAAGGGCTACGGGTTCAATCCCTGGTCGGGGAACTAAGATCCCGCATCTGGCATGCTGCATGGAGCAGCCGAGGAAAAAAAAAGTATGTCATTCAGGCATAAAGAAAATTTATTATTGCAATTATTACAAAATGTAATAAGGAAGAGTAAAAAAATGTATTAGAAAATATGGGGGTAAATTGAACAAATACTGATGTATGAAATAATAATAATAATGACTAATTATTTGTGAGGTGAAAAAAAAGCATGATAAAATTGAAATAGTAGAACACCATAGCACTTAAGTTGGTGGATGGTATTTAAAATGTTCTAAGGTCCCTCCTTCCATTTTCATCAGGAGGCAAAAAAATTAGTAATTGACCTAGTTAGGTGTACATATTATATAGGGTAAACACTGAAAAATGGACATAGAACATAAAATTTCCAAAATAATAAGAGGAGGGAAATGGAATAAAAAAAGAAAAATATTCAAAAAGGGGGAAACACCAGGATAAGCCAAACAAATAGAAAGAACAAATAAGATAGGAGAAATAGATGCCAACACGAATATTCACACTCAATGTAAACTGACTAGACACTCAGTTAAATGATAAAGATCATTAGACTGGATTAAAATACCAAATCTAGCTATTTGTTGTTGGAGACATATGCAATATATAAAGCCACAGAAAAATTCAAAGTACAAGGATGGAAAAGTTATAAGGCAAATAATGACAAATACCAATAAAACATTCAAGACAAATCATATAAATTCAGTTCTTTTGAAAGACTGAAAAATGTTCTAAAGTATTTATTTAATCTGTTTGCCTCAAAATACTTTTCTAATTGACAAAATTAGAAGAAACTGGAAAATGCCATTATATGGGATTGTTTAGCATAACTTTCTGTAATTAATAGATCAAAAGAAAAACAGTCATTGAGGATATAGATTTGAAATATCCAATTGCAAAATGTATTTTAATGTAAGGAGAAAAGCTTCCATGTGCATGAAAACGCTTTTGTGCGCACTCAACAATTGGGCAGTACAAGTTCTTTTAAAGCACACATAAAACATTTACAAAATTTGACCATGAACTAAGCCATACAGAAGAGGTCAACACACTTTAGAATACTGGTATCAAACATACCAGAAAACTATATAAAATGGCATTAAACTATATGTGACCATATAAACTAATAAAAATGGTACTTGTGTAAAATAAAATATAGAAGGAATTAAAATACATGAAGATAACAGCATATAAATCAGGAGAAAGGAAAATGAAATTAAAGAGTTCCAAGGCCTTTTTATTGCCTGGAGTAAAGTTTAAGAACAAATAAACAATGTATTGATTAATAAAGGATGCAGGTTGTATTTTGTTGAGTAATTACTGAAAGAAAAAGTAAGAAAATTTTTAACTTCCAAACTAATAAGAGGAAAATTTTAAATTACGAATCCAAAAGAAGGGGGAAAGGCAAAATTAAAAAACATAGAACAGGTGTGACAATAGAAAGCAGATAGTAAAACAGTAAATATAAACCCAAATACTTCACTAATTACTGTATATGGAATACAGACAAAGCTTGTCACGCTAAATTTATACATACATGTATACATACACATTATTTATGAGACACCTAAAATTAAAGATTCACAAGGGTAAAAAGTAAAGTGATGGAAAAAGACATATAAACACTTAACAAAAGCACGATTGTATAGCTTTGTTAATATGAGACAAAATAAACTCTAAGGTAAAAAAAGAACATTATTCAGGATCAAGAGATCATAATTCATGGTCTCTTCATAAGGATTATTCACCAGAAAAGGAAAACAATCCTGTATTTTTATATAGCTAAGCTCAATTTCAAAATATATAAAGCGAAATTTGAGAGAAATAGGATGATAAATAACTGCATAATCATAGTGGAATACTTTAAACATTTTTTTGTATAATTTTTCAAACGTACCAAAAATATCAATAATTTAATCATAAACCAAATTAATCTAATATGTACAAAGCATTTCATCTAGCAGCCACAGAAATATTTACTTTCAAAGATGAAATGAACATTTACACAAGTAATCATTTACTGGGCCACAGAACATGTCTCAAGAAATTTTGAAGGGCTGAAAACGTACACAGAATGTTTTCTGATCACAATTCACTGAAGCCAGAAATTAAAAGCTTCAGTCAGTTTGAAAAGAGGTGAAAATTCCCATATGGTTATAAATTAAAGCTTAAAGTTATAAATTACACGTGGTTAAGGAAGTAATCAAAATGGAAATTAGAAAGTGTTTTTCACTGAATTACAGCAAAATGCTACATTTCAAACCTTACCGAAAGCTCTAAAGCACGTTTCCTCACCCTCACACAACTGACATCTTTGGATGGATAATTCCTTGTGGTGGGGATAGCGCTGTGCATCGTGGGACAGTTAGCAGCATTCCTTGCTTTTACCCACTAAAGGCCAGTAGCACCTTCCCCACAAAATGTCTACAGATATCTCCAAGTGTCCCCAGGGGTAGGGCGCAATTGCCCCAGGTTGAAAACCATTGTTTTAAGAGGTGCTGAGAGGAAAAGAGAAAAAAAATAAATAAAGGCTGAACATCAGGAGCTCAGCATACATCTATTCATCTAGTTTAAGAAGTCTGAGGAAGAATAGTATATTAAAATGTAAGCATAGAAGGAAAAGAAAATAACAACTACAAGAGCAGAAAGTAACGCAGTAGAAAATAGAGTAAAGGGAATCAACAAAACCAAACTTTTCTTCTTGAAAAGATTGACAAAATTTCTACACCAGGGCAAGACCAATCAAGAACAGGACAAAAACACAAAGAACCAAGAGCAGTAATGACAAATAATTACAGATCTTTCAAACATCAACAAAATAAGACATTATTAACTTTTATGCTAATAAATTTAAATATATGAAAATTTTAAGTTCCTAGAAAATTATATTTTATCAAAAATTCAAAAGATGAAATTCAAAACTTGACTAATTTTACAACCATTAAAATGAATCTATAAATAAATGAACCCTCCCCCCACACACACAACAAACACAGAACAAACAGAAACAACTCTAAGCTCGTAATATCTATACCAGAAAGTGTTATCAAACATTAAAGGAAGAAATAATATCCAACCCAGAGAATAGAAAGAGAGGAAATGATATTCACCAATTCATTCTATGATGTAGCAAAATCTTGATACCAAAAAGCAATACAGAATGAGAAAAGAAAATCACAGACCAATCTCACCCACAACCATAAATGCAAAAACTCTAGACTCAATATTAATCAACAGAATCCAGCAATATATGAAAAACGTAAACTATCATGACTAAGTTGAGTTTATTACAGATACACAAAATTATTTTAACATCAGAATATCAATGTGCAACGTTATACATTAACAGATTTTTTTTAAAGAAATATATGATTATTTCAACAGATACCAAAAAAGTATCTGCCATTCATGGCGAATGTGTTTAGCAACCTAAGAATATAATAAAATTTCTGTAATATGATAAATGGTATCTATTCCTACCCCCCAAAAAAAAACCCATAGCTATGGATAAAGAAGATTTGGTATATATATGCAATGGAACACTACTCAGCTATAAGAAAAGAATAAAATAAAGTAATGGGTGCTCAAAACCCAAAGGGAAACTCCAAAAAAAAAAAAAAAAGAATGAAATAATGCCATCTGCAGCAACATGGATGGATCTAAAGATTATCATACTAAGTGAAGTAAGTCAGACAGAGAAAGACAAATACATGATATCACTTACATGTGGAATCTAAAAAAATGATACAAGTGAACTTACTTGCAAAATAGAAACAGACTCACAGACATAGAAGACAAACTTATGGTTACCAAAGGGGAAAGGTGGGAGGGAGGGATAAATTAGGAGGTTGGGACTGACATACACACACCACTATATATAAAATAGATAACCAACAATGACCTACTGTACAGCACAGGGAACTCTACTCAATATTCTGTTAACAACCTATATAGGAAAATTATCTGAAAAAGAATGTATATATGTATACGTATAACTGAATCACTTTGCTGTATACCTGAAACTAACACAGCATAGTAAATCAACTATATTCCAATATAAAATAAAAATTAAATTATAAAAAACCCTATAGCTAACATCATAAAGTTAAAACATTGAAAGGTTTTTCTCTGAAATAGGAAGCATGGCAAGACTGACCCCTTCTCTTCAACATTGCCCTGGAGGGGACTTAACCAAAGTCAAGAGGCAATAAAAATCAAAAAGGAAGATTAAAGAATTGGGAAAGAAGAAATAAAACTGGCATTGTCTGTTGATAATGCGATGGGTGCACAGAATACCCAAAAGGATCTACAGACAAGTTATTAACATTAATAAGTGAGTTTAGCAAAGCTGCTGAACCATGTCAATATATAAAAACCAACTGTATTCATATGGCATCAAACACAAAACCGAATTTTAAGAAGATATTTGTAATAGGTCTAAACTTTGTAATACATATTTTTAACCAATGTACATGTGTAATTGTGATAAAAATTAAGAACAAATCAACCAAATTATCACGCTAAAAATTTATCGTTACGGTTGTCATAAAATTTTCTTTTTAACGAAAGAAGAAAACTATCAAATGTGGAGTGCTTATCCCCAGAATCTCTGCTAAGCAATTTGTTTCATTTACTTCTCAAAACAACAACGTAGTAGAAGCATTATCCTCCTGTGTAGATTAGGAAATGTGACTGCAGTGTGGGAATCCTGCTGGAACTCAAGTCTTTCTGACTTCGAAGCCCACACTCTTCACACTGTTTAGTTTTTCTCAGTAATCTACATAAGAACGGACAGTTCTCATTTATGTAAATACTCATATTCACCCAGAATATCCTTTTTACATTTTAATATGTTTTTTTTTCAAAACACCAAGATCATTTCACCATAATGCTTTCCATGCTAAATGAACACCATGTTTAAAGAACATGATGATGTACCAGCCAGGAGATAAAAATGCATTCTGGTATTTGTTGACAGCTCACCGATATTTTTCCCCAAGTAATTATGATGAGTCTTTGTAGTTCTGTCTTTATTATGAAGTTATTTAATTAAATGTTTTCCAAAATTTACTCATAATATTCTGTACATTGATATCTTGGAAGGAGGTGAGGATGGATAAAAGACTCTAAGTACTAATGCCAGCAGGTTATCACTGTCCTGCCTTTTCTACAGAAATTTATTAAGCAATGTCACAAATAACCCACTACATCTATGTACAAGGTCCTAATTCAATCATTCATTCATTTCACAAATATTTATTAATGTTCCAGTCTGGGGATAAAATTGTGGACACAGAGACCAGGTTTCTGCCCTCACCCTAGTAGGGTCTTACATAGCTAGAAAAGCTACCAAATCCAAGTGTGGTAGGATTTCCAAAGCCACAGAGGACATTCCCTGCAGTGCTTTCTAGATGCATAAACCACCTCTCTCTCAGCAAACACCTAACTGGCCAACTGATGATGCTAAAGATTCTGTTTTTTCAGTTTGGAGTGAAAACTCATCATTAGAAAGAATGAATAATGGCTTTGCCAACTGATCCTTTGATTCATAAGAATTAAATGTAAAGTAACTAAAAGGGGTGTCCCTAAGGAAAAGTCTTACAACAATCCCTGTTTCAGACTTCTACCTGGATCATACTTAAACAAATTACATAAGGAAACCTGTAGAAACATAGAGCGGAATTCATGTTCACATTTCAGTCACTTTGTGTGGAATAACAAGGGAGTGTTAACAAAAAGTATGTTTGGATTGTAAACAAATCCTGAGTTCTAGTTAATGAAATGCATGCTGAAGTATTTAGTGAGAAGTGCACTGAGGCATCACAACTTACTTCGAAATACATCAGAAAATATGATGCACTGATGGATGGACAGATGCTTGGATAGATGGATGGATATATGATAAGGCAAGTATATTAAAATATTAATTGTGGAATCCAGGTGGTAAATGTCTGTGTTCACTATATAATTTTTTTAAACTTTTCTTTATGTTTGAAAATTTTTATAATAAAATGTTGAGAAGATGTGAAGGACAAAATGTTAACCAAAAGAAATCCATATTTTTAAAGCATATATTACTACTTTTCTGAAATTAATGTTTAACTTTTAATTATACAATATGCACAAGTACATTCTTATAAAAGATATTCAAACATTACCGGTAACATCTTCCTTGATCAATACCCCAAACCCTGGACCACTCTCTAGAACCAAACCTTGTCACAAACTTCATGTACATGCTCCAGATTCATAAATATATAGGGACATATGCTGGTTTTTCTCTCTCTTAAGTAAGCTACAAACTCTATGAAGACAGGAACCATTGTTACGTTTTTCAGTTCTATACACAGTATCTAGAGTTGTATTTGACATACAGTAGGTGCTCAGGAAACATGTGTTAAATGAACATAAAGCCTAAAATCAGACTGATTAAATAAACCATAAACTCCAGCAAATAGCAGATAGTAGTAGTACCCTGTATACAACCACTTTTTTTGTGGCTTCCCTACACCAGTAGAAGCTGCACATGGAGTTGAGTACAATACTGACTTGACAGAGTAATCAGTTTCTTAAGTTAGGTAGTTTAGTCACTTGCTCACTCACACATTCACTGATGCAGGCAATAAGCATTCATTGAGTGTATCTTGTGTACAAGGCACTACGCTAAGCCCTAAGGTTACAACACGGTTTTTCAACCTTCACACTATTGACATATTGAATTGGACAATTCTTTGTTCTGAGGGCTGCCCTGTGAACTGTAGAATGTTTAGCAGCAACCCTGGTCTCTATCCACTTCTTGCCAGTAACACCACTCCTTCCAGTCATGACAATCAAAAATGTCTCCAGATATTAACAAGTGTCCCTGCGGGGGAGGGGAGTGCAAAATCATTCCCAGTTGAGAACCACTGGGCCACCAGAATGCTGTGGCCTGTCAAGGGCAGAGGCTTCAGGGCTGTATACAGCCGTCTTCCCTTGAGTGCACACACCACCCCCACGAGACGAGGACTTAGGCTACTGTAACAGTAAGGACTCAAAGACCATACCATCCTCCCTATCCCCTATCTCTCTGCTGTCTAGAAACTCATCTTTTTAGCATCATACACCAAAAAAAATACCACAACAGTACATTTCCAAACAATACAGCTACCATTTCTCCCTTTTCCATATGTCCCATGCTTCTGAGGGAGTACAGATGGGCTAGAAGTGAGATCAGAAATTATCTTCAGTTCATCAAAAGGGAATTTTACTCTCTTCTGATGGAGAAAACTTCCTGGCACCTCTCTATAGAGTTGAATAAAATAAGCACAAGTTTGATCTTCACTAGGGCATCGTGGTATACACCTAACTTCCCTAAGCTATGGGAATGCCCTGAGGATCACTTTACAAACTGACCTCTAATTCCTCAGATATGATTCTTAAAGCACAGTACCTAGTATACAGGTGGCATATAGCAAACACTCAATAAACATTTGTTGAATGGATGGATGAATCATACGACGTAAAATGTAAGACCAATGTGATACCAAACTATTACTATTGTCTACAGAAATATTGTTGACCCTGCTCTGTGATTAAAGATATATACTTTTTCTTTTAATTTGCAATATCACCAAATGTATTAGCTTTTTTCATTGGATGTAGCTTACTTTTCCATGACAGTTAACCAACCTTCAAACAAATTTAATGAAGGATATATTTTAAAAGGTAATTAAAAAATAAACTTTTTTTGAAATCTGCATGCTAAAACCTAAAAGTTTTCATAAAGGATATTTCAGTTTAATTCTGTTAAAGGGAATATTCAATTCTCTATTGTCCCATATTTCTGTAGAATGTTAAAGTGTGATTCATTAAAACCTCATTTGTTCATTATGAAAATAGAGTAGCAACTTATATTCATTGTAAATGGACTCATTACAGGAGTAATTTGCAAATTATATTAAGTTTTTACTTTCTAAAGGAAACCACATATTTTATTTCCATTGAAAACTAATTATAATTTTCAAAGTCCTAAACTACATTCCCTATTTTACGAATTTTGTTTTGCACAAATCTTTCAAGTTAGTTACCTCTTACATAACAAATTATATCATGTATATCTGCCCAGCAAAATTATAATTTAATGACTCACATGAAGCTTGAAATAAAGGTAAAATTTCTCAATACATTCTATATTTAAATGCAATTTTCTTTCACTCTCTGATTTGTATATTCCTGCCTTGACCCTGGGGAACTGTGAAATCATTTTCTATTTTTGTACTGTCATATTTTAGACTCTCAAACGCAACACAGAATTCTAGCAGCCTGGTAAGCACTTTACATATAATGTTGAACCCTCTTTGGAGACATAAAATCCATCATGCAAAGTAGGTTTTATGTATTTCCCATGTAATAAGATTCATAACACTGTTTATTACTTAGAACAGACCAGCACAATTTAGTTTCCCAAGGGAAAGGAAATAGCCCCATTTATTATCCATAGAGATGCCTCATTCAATAAAGTCCATCATACTTCAGCGGCTCTTTGAGAAGCCAGAAGATGTTATTGCTGGAGAACAATTTACCAACAAAAGCAATAGCATCAGGTTGCTTAGGTATGGCATCAACTTGGACTGGCAATGACTGGGAGTGGGTGTCAGAAGGATGCAGAGGGCCAGGCTCTCTTCGGCTGCTTCTTCCCTTCCCTGTAGCACAGAACTCCCCTGCAGACACATGACCAGCAGCCGGAATTCTCAAATGGAAAGATCTGACCTTTTAAAGTTTTTATGATGTAGTTCTACAAAGCACCCCGGTTGAAAAAAATGGATGGCATTTAAATAGTATTTGGGAACTTGATGAAAAGTTTAATGTTGGAAAAAATATCCCGAATGTCAGTGTAGCTTAATAGATGCTAAACTTAAACAGTAAGAGTATAACCTAGGCATTCCTTATAAAGATAACTAAACCCTTAAAATTTGAGTTAAAGTGTGGATGCTTTTGTCAATGTTTATTGACAGAGGAAGAATAGATGACGTCAGACATAAATGACATATGTAAACTTAGTCGACTGGGCCAGTTTAAAATGTTTAATGGTCTAGAAATGGTTAAGGTCAATACCAGTGTTATTTTCTTTGGTATGTATCTACAAAGTATCAGATCACATTTAATTATACTTCATCTTTATTTTTCTTCACAGGACTCTTAAAATTCAACCTGTTAGGTAGGACTAGAGCAGGTAGTAACAAGATGAGTAAGAAAACTTGCTGGATGTGAAAGGTGGCAATGCTTCCATGACAGCTTCAAGGAATCTAAGATTTTTGTTTGTTTCTCTTTTATGAAAACAAAGAAAAAATGTAGCCAGTCTCAAGCCACAAAATCAAGTATGCAAAAACATACCTTAATCCTATGTTCTTTAAATCAATTTTCCATTCTGGTAAGGCTATTCGACCTCAGCCATTCTAAGGCTCCCACCAGCTCCCGTGCCCAGCTCCAGAGGCTGAGCCAGTGTTTGGAGGTGTGTTGCAAGGCACCCAGGCTTTGGAAAAGTTCCCACATCATCAAACCAGTCTGCACAGTTTTCCTTCCAGATGCAAACTGTCCTGGTTCACACACCACCTCCCATTCTGCAGTGCCTTTGGGACACAGAAATATTTGCAGACCTGAGAATCCAGGGTTAGGATGTGGAAGTCCTAGATAGACCACATGACCATGCCCTGCTGAGGTCTGGCTACCTACCAGGGTGATGGTGAAGAGCATTTGCTTATTGCCAGTAACACTCATTTTCATGGAATCTGGCTAGGACATCATCAATGGACCCTGAATAAAGTGGTAACTAGCCTCCAAAGCTTGTCCCGATAGGAACCATGGCTCCTGGTATCCAGACCCTTGTGTAATCCCTTCTAATGGGGCTGACCCTGTAACTCACTTCAATCAACAAGACAGAACAGGAGTGATGCTGCACCAGACCTGATTTAAGCCCAAAGCATGGTTGACTTCCAGTATTGTAGTTTGGGGAGCCCTGTCTCAGCTGGCGGCGCCCTCAGGGCCAGGTCAGAGCCTGCCCAGCCGTCGTCACTGAGGGAGCCAGGCGCCCAGGGCCCCGCCGGCCCTCAGGCTTTTCCTTTAAACTGGAGAGAATCATTTGTATCGGATCAACAGGAGTACCTGCTGTAGCAAACACCCATCAGGTGAATTCCCAGCTCCCGACAACTGCCCTCCTTTGAGGACAGCCCCATCACAGAGGTGGACCTTAAGTAACGATGTGCAGTGTCCTGGCAACTTAACCCTGACCCCTGGCCACCTCCTCGGGGGGAGACTACTGACCTAAGCTGGACCCAGTTTTGAAATGAACGGAAAGACTGAAGGTGGTGGAAGCTGGTACCTGAATGGCCATGTCCGTACACGCCAGGTGCTGAGGCCTCCGTGGACCGAGGAACCCGCGGACACCGCCGCCATTAGGTCACCGAGCGGGAGAGGTTCGCGCTGCTCCCAGGCCTGGGTCCGGCCAGCATGCGGCCGCGGCGAGGGCTCTGGGGCTCCGCTGGACACAGCCCCCAGCCTGTCCCCGGGCCCCCAGCTCCCCAGAGGGCCCGGGAGGCCAGGGTAGAAGGCTGCACAAGCCTCTCCCCACGTTCTCTGCCGCGAGGCCGCCTGGGAGCCTGTGGGCGGAGCGGGGCCCCTAACTGCGCTCACGGTCTCGCGATAATAGCTTTGCACCCTCCCAGCACCTAAAACAATCTCCCCTTGTCTCTGATACGCCTCAATCTTGAGGAGAACAGTGAATATAAAGTCTTGCATAGAGAGGTTAATCATAAACCCGGCAGAGGAACTCGGTTTTAGGGGGACTCGGTTTCAATCTCCAATCCGGTTTCATCCTTCTCCAGGGCTTTCGGGGAATGGGGTGACAATGGCTCTGGCTACTTCATGCTGAAATGGGGCGTAGTCCTGCTTCAATTTGGGGAATGGACACTGAATTGGAAGTATTCCCCAAGTTCCAAGTCCTGGATCCGAGTCTTGTATAACACTTGTATCTAAGTAGGTTTTAACCTCTAATGTGGTATGAACACGTACATAACGGGAGCTGTTGGCCACTACACGTCTCCTTTTTCTGCTAATATTTACCAGTGGAGACCCTGAGGTCATAAGGTTGCAGCTTCCATCTGCCAGCAGACACTGCTTCGAGAATGGCTGGTGGCATCCCGAGTATGACACAGCTCAGAAAATTCAGATTCTCAGCAATACAGGGATGCATCTGAAATCGCATCCACAACGGCCACCTAGTTTTACCTTGGATGTCTGAACCACAGCTATTCCATTTTTGACTTTCAAATGTATTCTCCTCCTCTATGGCCAAGGCAGATGTACAATGCATGTCCGAAAGGCCACAAAACGGGCTGCTCTGGTCAGTAAAGTTTAAGGTCAATCATGTATTGGCCTGAATGACTTCCCCATACCTCAAAATATGTGCAGATTTTTCCATCATCTCCCTTTTTAATTGCAAATCCTTCAACAGACCAAAACATGCCCCTTGATGCCAGGGTGATTTAGCTGCTTGCCCTGGGTCTAGATCATGTTCTTTGGTGCTAAGCCTCCTTTCTGTTTGCCTAGATATTTACATTGGGGGGAAACTGATCAGATATTGCAAACAGGCTCAGAAGTACATTAATGGGGAAACACTTTATAGGCCATACATTTTGTCACTTATACCCCATTGTCACACAAGCATTGTACATGTGATTTTAGCAATAGACTTAAAGCAAGCAGTGTTCTCCACAGACATGCCACAACTCCTTATCAGCTCCATTCACCTTTCACCCACAGGATTTCACTCCCTTAAATAAGAATCAGGGAGTTCCCTGGTGGCCTAGTGGTTAGGATTCCAGGCTTTCACTGCCATGGCCCAGGTTCAATCCCTGGTTGGGGAACTGAGATCCTGCAAGCCTCGAGGTGTGGCCAAAAAAAAAAAAAAAGAAAGAAAGAAAGAAAAAGAAAAGAAAAAAGTTACACATGAAACTAACACAACATTGTAAATCAACTGTACTCCAATAAAACTTAAAAAAAAAAAGAATCGACCATACTTTTCTCACCATATCTTACTGCAATCAAATTTTAAAGCTTTGATGGTATGGGTCACTTTTACAAATTTTTTCTCTAGTCTGGGCATTTTCAAACTATATATATTTACATATGCAGCACAAATTTTTAATTACAGCTTTGTTGATGTATATTTCACATACCATAAAGTTCACCCGTTTAAAAAAGTGTAGTTCAGTAGTGTTTAGTGTACTCATAAAGTCATACATCATCTACCACCACCATCTAATGCCAGAACATCACCAGCCAAAGAAACTGCATTAGCAGTCACTTCCTACCCTCCCCAGCTGCCAGCCCCTAGAAATCATGAGTCTACTTCCTGTTTCTATAAATTTTCCTATTCAGGATATTTCACATGAATCAAATCATATATGTGGCCTTTCATATCTGCTCTTAACTTAGTATAATATAATGTCTTCAAGGACCATCCATATCGGAGCATGTGTCAGAACTTCACCCCACTTTTTAATGTTGAATAATATTCCATCATACGGCTAGACCATATCTTGTTCATCCATTTGGCATCTGACAGACATTTGGATTGTTTGCATGTTTTGCTTCCTATGAATAGTACTGCTATGAACATTCGTGTATAATGTTTTTGTGTGGACATGTATTTTCAGTGCTCTTAGGTTTACACCTAGAAGTGCAATCACTGGACCATTTGGCAACCCCAGGTTTAACTTTCTGAGGAACTGCCAAACTATTTTCCAAAGTGGCTGCCCCCAGCAATGCACCAGGGTTCCTATTCCTTCACGCCTTTGCCAGCAGAGGTTACAGTCTGTCCCTCGGAACAGCAGGTGTGAAGGCGTACATCATTGTGGTTTTGATTTGCATTTTCTGATGTCCAATGATGCTGAGCATCTTTCATGTGCTTACTGGCCATTTGCAGATCTTTAGAGAAATGCCTACTCAAATCCTCTGCCCACTTTTGAATCACGCAATTAATGTAGGGTTTTCATACTTACAGGTTACAATAGCAATCATTATGGCCCAACACAGAAACCTCGTTCTTCCTTGCACTCCAGCCCGTGCACTTCAGAGTGAGCTGACTGCATTTGAATCTTTGCAGAGGCGGTTCTGACCACCTAGAACACCTCTTCTCACCTCTTCAGCAAAGCCTTCTTGGTAATCTTTCTCTGATCATAGAGTGATAACTGACCGAGTTGCAGTGAACCAGCCTCAGCTGTAGCCCATGGCTAAGAACTCAGGCTCTGCTGCCTGGTTCATACCTAGACTTCCTCAAGCCTCAGCTGTGCAAATGTGGGCACCTAACTCCTCAGTATCCTGCTCCGTGAGACGGGATTGCAATGCCTTCCTTGTAGTGTTGTTGGAAGGACTTGCTGAGAATGCACATGTAAATCCCATTGCATACTGTACTTGATCCATCCTTGGTGGACTTCCCGCTGGGCAGAGCACTTCCAATGGCAAAGGGGGTCAGAACAGGACTGACTTTCTTTTCTTTTTCATTGAAGTACAACTGATCTCCGATTCTATGTTAATTCCAGGAGCACAGCATAGTGATTCAATATTTCTACCTGTTACAAAATGATCACTGCGATAATCTAGTTCCATCAGTCACTGTACAAAGTTATTACAATATTATTGGCTGTATGCCCCGTTCCTCATCTCCAGAAGACTTCGTCCACAGAGGAGCAAAACGGACATCACCTGGGAGCTTATTAGAAATGCAGATTCTCAGGCCTGTCCCCATCCTTGCTGAATCAGAATCTGCATTCTAGCTATATCCTCAGATAATTCATACGTGCATTGAACTTTGAGAAGTACTGCCCTGAAGGACTGGAAAGCAGATAACTGAACGAAGTGGGAATGGGTTTGGTGGTAGGAAAAGTGGCTGGTCAGGCCCGCACTCTGTCTGCTATACCATTCATTTACAGAACCAGTGCTTCTGAGTATGCATTTTGCAATGAACAAAATGTTTGTGTTCCCCCCAAATTCATATGCTGAAATCCTAACTCTTATCGTGACAGTATTAGGAGGTGGGGCCTCTGGGAGATAACTAGGATATGAGGGTGGAGCCCTCATGAATAGAATTAGTGCCCTTATGAAAGGGACCCCAGAGAGCTCTCTTGCCCTTTTTCGGCCGTGTGAGGACATAGTGAGAAGGCTTCCATCTGTAAACCAGGAAGAGGGCCCTCAGCCAAGAACCTGATCATGATGGCACCCTGATCTCTGGAAAGCTCCAACCATGAGAAATAAATTTCTGTTGTTTATACACCACCCAGTCTACGGAAAACTTCATTATAGCAGCCCAAATGGACTAAGACAAGTTTCTGAAGGTATATGCACTTAATAAACCCTGCAATCCTTTAGGACCAAGGGTACTACTGATTTTTCCTTAATAATGGTGCTTTTTAATCCTATATGGTGGTTACTGAGGGTCAAGGCATATATGATAGCATAATAAATGAACTGAAGGATTATTGTATTTTTAAGAAATGCATTTTTAAAAATACACTTTGCACCTTCTGTCCAGTTCTTTTAACAATAAAACCTGGGAGAGAAATCCTCTGCTGTGAAATGCAAACTTTCTTTTTGTTACTAACATCGATGGAGGTTTTAATGGTGATTGTGTTATTTTCCTCCTCCGCCTAGTTTGAACTTAAATGTAGGGGGTATGAGTCTCAGCTCACAAGTTACAAAATAGCCTTATTTTGTTATAACTAAGCTTAATTTCTGTGCTGAGCACTCGACCCATTAGACGGTAAGCGTGGTAGGCTAAATAATGGCCCCTCAAATATATCCATGTCCTAATCCATAGAATCTGGGAATATGTTACCTTATGGCAAATAAAGGGACTTTGCGGGTGTGATTAAATTAAGGACTTTGTGATGAGGCGATAATCCTAGGTTATCCAGACAGGCTCAATATAATCACGTGCCTTATAAGCCAGAAGGCAATGGGATTATGGAAGCAGAGAGAGAAGATGCTGCACAGCTTTGATGATAGAGAAAAGAACTTTGAGCCAAGACGTGTAGGCAGAAATGTAGAAGCTGGAAAAACCAGGATATAGGGTCTCCTCTAGAGACTCTGAAGAAACACAGCTCTGCGGACACCTTTTTGTGTGTGTTTTTTTTTAAGGATTATTATTTTTATTTACTTATTTTTAAAAATTTATTTTGAGGGCAGTTCTTTTTCTTTCTTTTTTTTTTAACATCTTTATTGGAGTATAATTGCTTTACAATGGTGCGTTAGTTTCTGCTGTATAACAAAGTGAATCAGCTATATGTATACATATATCCCCATATCCCCTCCCTCTTGTGTCTCCCTCCCATACTCCCTATCCCACCCCTCTAGGTGGTCACAAAGCACCGAGCTGATCTCCCTGTGCTATGCGGCTGCTTCCCACTAGCTATCTATTTTACATTTGGTAGTGTATATATGTCCATGCCACTCTCTCACTTTGTCCCAGCTTGCCCTTCCCCCTCCCCGTGTCCTCAAGTCCATTCTCTACATCTGGGGACCCCTTTTAGACTTTTGACCTCTAGAGCTGTAAGATAATACATTTGCATTGTTCTGTGCTACTAAGTATATGGTGATATGTTACAGCAGCAACAGGAAACATACAGTGCTTTAAATTCAGTCTTACTGAGGATCCTCCCCTTCCAGAGGCACCCGTCAAGATCCTGGGGTTCTATCGTGGTGCTACGATGCTGGAAGAGAGACCCATCTGGTCTTCAGGCATCCTTCCACATGTGCCTGCTGACAAAGTGCCATTTCTTCCTGTGTGACCCCTTCAGCCCCATGGATTCCTCTACTGCCTCCGAGCACAGAATCTGGAGGAAGCTACATGGATAACTGACCTCCTACTTCCAGAGGCAGCAACGTAATTTGTAGGAGAAGCAGGAAAAAATGTCATCAGATGTCTTAAATATAAAACTGTTTTCTTCTTTCCACTGGCTTTCACCTTGTCATAGTGTATTTTATTTGCTATTTAATGCAAGTCTAAACTAGAAAAATTAAAATGTGAAATAATTACCATGAATATCACTATCTTCTTTATACTGTGCAATGCCAGTTTTAAGAGCAAGTATAGGAACATTTAATGCCTATGCACAATCCCTAAGTTACACCATTTGTCATTTGCAGCTAGTACATACACATGTATTCTGTTTTTACTAGAACAGTGGAAACCCTGCAGAAAACGAACTCAACTGCTTTTATTTCACTTCTAGATACGTGCACATCCTACCAACAGACTCTACCTTCAGGTTGCAGATGGGTCAGGAAGACTGAAAGGAAAAGGCACTATGGGTTGTCTTGTCATTTCCTTTCCTTCCACGTCATCATTTTCAGCACAAGGGGTGGACTACCATAGGGACATACGCAAGTAAGAGAGGATGTGTCGGGTTGCTCGGTTGAGGTCATTCCCATTTCTTACAGCACCATTGCCTACCTTCTGCATTTGAAACATGTTCTGGGTCTTATGGGGAGCATGGTCTCCCTGGGCTGTCCATGACCCCAATCATTCATTCACAGACTTAACACACTCACTCGCTTCGAGTCCCCTGGAATTTTGAGCTCTGGCAACACTGTCAAATGGTCCTCTACTCATGCATATGCTCTGTTTTCCGCCCAGATGTCACTTACAAAACACAAGTTCAAAGATAAAATCATTAAAGTTCTTCTTGAAAGAAGATAGCACCAGAGCATTAAACCAAGCCCATGGCTGGAAATTCCCTGGTGACACAGTGGTTAAGAATCCACCTGCCAATGCAGGGGACATGGGTTTGATCCCTGGTCCAGGAAGATCCCACATGCCACGGAGCAACTAAGCCCGTGCCCCACAACTACTGAGCCTGCGCTCTAGAGCCCACAAGCCACGACTACTGAGCCCGCGTGCCACAACTACTGAAGCCTGTGCGCCTAGAGTCTGTGCTCCACAACAAGAGAAGCCACCACAATGAGAAGCCTGCGCACCGCAAGGAAGAGTAGCCCCCACTCACTGCAACTAGAGAAAGCCTGCACACAGCAACAAAGACCCAATGCAGCCATAAATAAATAAATAAATAAATAAATAAATAAATAAATAAATTTGAAAAAAGACAAAAACAAGCCCATGGCTTTTCTGAGAGTTACTTCTGCTCTGGATTCTCACCTCTTCCCTAATGTTTCTGCCCAGGATGTTGGGCTCAAGGACCCTCTACTTCATTTCTCCCCCTCACCTCTTTCCCAAGTCCAAAGGAATCTTTATCTATTTGGGGGATGGAAGGGAATCTTTCCCCTTTATTATTTCTAAACCTTGTGTCTATGCCCAGAATCCTCTCCATCCCCTAAAGACTTAGGCCATTTGCACAGCCCTAAGGAACACAAAGTCTTTGTATGTCTTTGTCGCTGCCCCATTCCTGACTCATTCCCAGGGTGGCCACCGTCCAGCTTCCTGGGATCGTCACTGTGTTTTCTGGATCCTCACTCCCTCTCTGGGCATGTCTGGTCTTACTTGCTCCCTAGATGGGATTAGTAAAGGTCACTTAGCCTAACTTAGCTTTCTTTTTTTCTGGCGTCTGTGGGCCTTAACATTTTGTTTCCAGTTGCAAAGTCACAAGCCAGGCTGTACTTCTTAGGACCGTAACTTTTCTGATGTGAGAAGAAGCCTCTTTAAGGAATTTTGCTCTCCAGGGCTGCTACATTATGGTTAAATAGAGCTGTGTAGGTCAGAATAAGCTGGTTCTATGAGGCGCTGAAAATCATGTTATCTATCCCTATGACTGACACACATAAATTCCATTTATCTTCCTTCATGCATTCTTTTATTTTATTATGCAAAAAAAAATTTTTAATTGAATTGATTTACAATGGTGTTAGTTTCAGGTGTACAGCAAAGTGATTCAGTTATATATATATATATATATATATATATATATATATATATATATATACATATATATATATATCTCCAACACACATTCCTATAAAAACTCAATAAAGTAGTTTTTATTGAGAAGAACAGGTTTTGTTATTTCTTTTAGCTTCCTCGGTAAGTTGCCAGATTTCTTTCACACATAAATAACATGGACACCGTTAATTATACACTTAAATGCTTAGATGCAAATGTATTTAAAATATTTTGTTATTACTGTCTAAGTAATTACTCATAGGCAATGCGAAAACCGTATGTAATTGCACAGAATGAAGATATTTTTATTTTAAGGTTTCCTGCCTTGAGGAAGGAAACTGACACAAACTACTGAAGAAGCACTTCTCGTCTAAAATATTTATCAGAGTGCCTATGAAGATTAAAAAGAAAAATGCCCCTGTGTGAATGCATGTGTATTTAGGTGGATGGAACGGACCTTTAGAATCATTTACAATGATTTGTGTATGTAGTCACGGTTCATATATGAAGGGAAAAATCCCTGGTGAGGTAAAATCCAGCTTAACTGCCTTTCTCTCCTGTATGATCTCATCAAAGTGAAATTCTCAAAACCTGATTCTTCCAAATAAGACCAAGTTACTTTGCACTTACATCGCTACCTGTTTGTTTATTAAAATCCCAATTGGGAGCATATAACATCAAGAAGGAAAAGAACGCGCAGTTTTCAGATTACAGGAGTAACGATGACTGACAGTGGCGTATTTATGCTCCACTCCAGAGGGCGCCTTTGACATTGCACTCTGCGCCGGGCAGCAGCGCGACTCTGGCGTTCCCTTTCCTGTTAGTTCTTCACGTTTCTTTTTATTTCTAAATTTGGAACAGAGGTTAGGAACATGGCGATTGCTTAGTTTTGAATCTTCCTACTTCTCCTGGAAACCAAATAGAGCAACGAGGAGAACAAAAATAAAGCCATGAAATACATCTTCGGTGAAAGCAGGAGACAGAAAAATCCACAAACTCCAAATTATGTGTAAGCGTGGCCAAAAGAAACTAAGACCAGCAAGTCCTGAGCAGGAAGCTGCCAGATGTAGTGGGGAAGAACAGAGAGTATAGAGGAGGCCTTTTGGTATCAAATGTTGGAAATCAACAAATAACCCATCCTGAGTAAAACCTATTTGGACAGAAATTAAATATACGAGCATAATTGCTGGAGAAGGTGGAGAAGGGCATGAAAATTAATGAGTGGAACCCAGAAAAGGCAAATCTCAAAAAGTACTCCCTTTTGAAAAGAGAAGAGGCATGTCTTGGAAGAGAAAGGTTATGTCTCCTGGTGGTAGCAGCCAGTAGAAGACTCTAGGGTGGTGTTCAGGGTTGGTGATAGAAGGACTCTGGGATCCAGTTAGGCTACGAGGGCCAGAGGAAACGAGGCTACACAGAGAGCCCTATTATCAAGAAACAGTCCATCATGATAGCAACAAAGGAGGAAGAGAAGCAGAAAAACCTTGAGAACTCACCCGTCCCTACTACCGACTCCCACACCTGACATGTACGGGAACCTCCCGCAAAATAGCTAGTCCAAGACAATGTAAGTCCCTCAAATTTGCTAACAACAGAAGAATAAACAGACTTCCAGTTGCAGCTATGACACGTAAAGAGCTCAGAAATGGTCACTGTTTTTACAACAAGAAAAAGCTGAACAAACCAAATAAAAAACTCCTGCAACTAACGGGTGAGTATAGTAAGGTCACAGGATACAAGGCTAATGTAGAGAAAACAGTTGCTTTCCATATGCCAGCAGTGAGCAATTGGATTTTGAAATTAAGAAAATACCACTCAGACTGTACCAAAATATGAAATAATAAGGTATAAATCTAACAAAATATGTGTAGGATATATATGCTAAAAATGGTTAAATTGATGAAAGAAGTAAAAGAACTGATGGAAGAAGTAAAAGAAGATCTAAACAAATGGATAGATAGTCCATGATCATGGACGGAAGACTCAATATTGTTAACGTGTCAGTTATTCCTAACTTGATCTATACATTCAATGTAAACTCAATCAAAATCCCAGCAAGATATTTTTTAGATACTGACAAACTGAATATAAAGTTTATATGGAAATGAAAAAGGCCTAGAGAAGCCAAGATAATACTGAAAAAGAAGAACAAAATTGGAAGATTCTCACTACCTGAATTCAAGACTTATTACAGAGCTGTAGCAATCAAGCCAGTGATGTATCAGTGAAAGGGTAGACACCATACATCAAAGGAACAGAAGTGAGAGTCCAGGTATAGACCCACACAAATATAGTCAATTGATATCTGGTAAAGGAGCAAAGGCAATTAAACAGAGAAAGGATAGACTTTTCAACAAACAATAATGTCTTTATGCAAAAAAAGAACTTAGATCTTATATCTTTCACAAAAATTAATTCAAAATTAATTATAAACCTAAAGGTAAAATGCAAAACTACAAAACACCTAGAGAAAACATAGGAGAAAATTTGGATAACCTTGAGTTTGCTAATGATTTTTTTATGTAAAACACCAAAAGCATAATCCAGAAATTGGACTTTATTCTGCTTTGTGAAAAACACTCCCACAAACTTGGAGAAAATATTTGCAAAATATGTATCTGATAAAGGACTTGTATCCAAAATACCTAAGATTTCTAAAACCTCAATAATAAGGAAACAAATCACCCACTTTTAAGAAGGTCAAAAGATCTGAATAGACACCTCATCAAAGAAGATATACAGAGAGGAATTCAGTATGTATCAATAAAAAGATGCTCAAATCCTTTATAATCAGGGAACTGCAAACTTAAGCAACAAGGTACTACTACGTAACTATTAGAATAGTTATGAATGCTAAAATTAAAATTAAAAAACTTGACAAGAGCAATTGCTGTTGAGAATATGGAGCAACAGGAATTCTCATTCATTGCTACCGGGAAAGGAGAACTGTACAGCTACTCTGGAAAACACTTTGGCAGCTTCTTACAAGTTAAACATACTCTTACCATATAATCTAGCAATCTTGTTGATTTGGAAACATATGTTCCCACAAAATCTGCACATGAATGTATCAGCTATTTTCCCAATCACCCAAAGAGGAAGCAACCATAACTACAATGGATAAAAAAATCATGGCACATTCACACAATGAAATATTATTCAGCAATAAAAAGAAACTGTGTAATCAAGTCAAAGAAAGACATGGATGAACCTTAAAAACATATTGCTAAGTAAAAAAGTCAGTCTGACAAGGCTACATATTCCATGCTTCCAATTGTATGACATTTTGCAAAAGACAAAACTATAGCAATAGTAAAAATATCAGCCATTGCCAGCAGTTCAAGAAAAAGGGGGAAGGGTTAAATAAGTCAAGCATAGGGATTTTTTTTTTTTTTTTTTTTTGCTGTACACGGGCCTCCCACTGCTGTGGCCTCTCCCGCCGCGGAGCAACAGGCTCCAGGACACGCAGGCTCAGCGGCTACGGCCCACGGGTGCAGCCGCTCCGCGTAATGCGGGACCCTCCCAGACCGGGGCACGAACCCGCGTCCCCTGCATCGGCAGGCGGACTCCCAACCACTGCGCCACCAGGGAAGCCCAAGCGTAGCGAATTTTTTAGGGCAGTGAAACTATTCTGTGTGAGACTGTTATGGTAGATACATGACACTATGTATTTGTCAAAATCCATAGAACTTTACATCATCAAGAGTGAACTTTAGTGTATGCAAATTTTTAAAAACTCTCTTAGGATGGAATGCAGAAAGTGACAATAATCTTACTGTATTAAAAATATATGAAAGAGTCATTTAAGGAAGGGAGTGGGGGAAAAGTTACTGGCCTGAGTAACTTAAAAAAAATTGTAATCACTGTACTCTAGCTGCTAGAGTCGTTTATCAACAATGGGGGTGCAGATGAACAATTCTGGTACTGCTACACATGCACACTGGAATTAAACAATTAAGTCAATGGATGGCACCTCATGGGAGCCAGGCTTCTCACTGCTGGAGTGGGCAGCTATGGATCAGCAAGAGGAAGAGGCTAGAATGACCTATGAGGTAATGGGTTGGAATTGGAGACATTAGTATAAACTCGTGTTAACTCAATATAGATACAATGGTCACCCACAGAAATAGTTATAGATATGTGTATGCCCAGCTTAGTACACACACGTATATTTCCTTGTTCTGTCAGAGCAAGGATCAACGCTCCAGCAGTAACAAGCACACTTAGTGCCAAGATCTTGATTTCTTTCTTTCGTTTTATTTTATTTTGTTTTGTTTACTTTGCTTTGTTTTATTTTATTTTTCAGTTTTTTAGGTCTTGATTTCTAACAGCTTTTTCCAATAAAAGGACCCATAGCTCCTTGGAGAAATAGTAGATTCTCAGAGGTGGGGCAGAAAATACCCAAGATGAAGCTGGAGTATCTTATAATGCCAGAAGGTAAGAATGCACAGATAAGTAAATAAATAACCTGCCATGACAGGGATATGCCAAAGGGGCACAGCAGTCAAATGAAAGAACTGTCAATGGCCAAAAGTAGAACAGTTTGAGCAATAAAATAAAGTACTATTGAAGTAAAACTTAAACTATAAAATAAATAACCACGAGTCAACACTGATATAAGTAGATGGTTGAAGAAATAAATAAATGGGGGTGAGGAGACAAATCTCCCATGCAGAAAAATTCCAAATAATTTGTAGTTACTCTGCTGTCAAGGAGGTGGAGCATAAGTCCCCACTCCTTAAGGTGAGCTGCACACAATGACTTCCTTCCAAAGAGCACAGTATGGAAAAGGGGGAAAAAGAGTAACTTGACAGTGGGGAAACCTGAAAGCACTACCTTAGCCAGGTGATCAAGGCCAACGTCAACACTGATAAGTCATGTTGATGTTATATATACCCTTGATGTGATGTGATGGAAGCAAAATGTTACCTCTTTGGTCTTCCTCTACCACCCCCATAGCCCCAGTCTAATCATGAGAAAAATATCAGACAAATTCCAATTTGTCTACAAAATATCTGACCATTACTCAAAACCGTCAAGGTCAACAAACATAAGAAAAGTCTGAGAAACTGTCACAGCCAAGGGGAGACTAAGGAGAATGGCAACTAAATGTAATATGCTGTCCTGGTTACAGAAAAAGGACATTAGACAACACATAAAGAAAAAAAACATAAAGAAATCTGAATAATGTACAGACCTTAGTTAATAATAGTGTTTCAATATTGGTTCATTAATCATGACAAATGTACCACACTAATGTAATATGTTAATAATATGGGAAACTGAGTCTGTGGTTATATAGGAACTCTCCCTACTATCTTCACAATTTTTCTGCAAATCTAAAACTGTTTTAAAAAGTAAAGTTTATTTTTAAAAGAGGCAACGATCAGAACAGTAAAAAAAAAAAGAAAGAAAGAAAACATAAGCACACCGTCCATACCAAGGAGCTGTTAGAAAATGAAGACAAGAAGCAGCAAAATTCCCTACGTATGAAAATGGCACCAATATTCCAACATGACACTAAAGAATTCTTAATGAGGCGAGCCCAGGAATGAAGACCAGAAAGCAGTCAGAGGGGTCAGGGAAACTGGGGCCGGACAACAGGATATGGTGGAACAGTAGCTGGTGAAACTCAGGGAAGATACAGGAAAAGAGAGGTGAAATCATTCTGAATCAAGACAAGGAGTATGACAGAAAAAGGCACTATGGAAAACAGAGAACATAGAGGATGGAAGAGGAACAAGCCAATAAAATGACACAAAAGTAATAAAAGAAATAGAAAAATTCGAAAAAAAGAAAGAAAAAGATAGTGAGAGAAGACAGCAAAGGAAGCAAAACATACTCATTAAGTAGAATTTCTGAAGAATATGAAAAATTGTAATTCAATTAAACTTTCCTGATATTAAAAAAAAACAACTTAACTTGTATATATTAAAAAGGAACACTATAATACAGATAAAATTAACCCAGGACAAGTAATGTTAAGATATATGCTACTAAAATTATTAAAGTTACAAAATAAAGAAAGAATCCTTTGGGCAGCAAGATAAGATCAATGCCTTTCAAATGGGAAGAAAACTAAGCAACAGGTCTTTCCTTTTCACAGCAACGTTTAATACCTGAGCACGGTGGCCTAACAACTACAAAATAGGCACCCATGAAAAGCGTGCGCAAGCCCAGCGTCTTTACAACCAGCCAAATTGTCTTTTACGAGCAGATACAGAAGAGTTTTGAACACGAAAATTAGAGTGGGTGGGGGAAGTGTGGGCATGGGGGGTGGTGAGGGTATGGTGAAGGGGAGGGCCAGCCATATTTCACTGATTATTACCAGCAAAGGCCCAACTCTAAAATTTTATCAGAATTATTGGATGAGAGACCTGCGAATGGAAAATTACTGAGAGAGGTTATAAAAAGTTTTAGATAACCTTATAGCTTCTGGTAACCTGCAATAATGAAATAAACATGATTTACTGCTCCACACCTGCCAAGGATTACTCAAGAGGCAAAAGACTTGTTGACTTAGGATTCCTGCAAAAAATAAATTGACAGCAGTGTTTTCTGGATTTGAAAGAGGTCATAAACAGACTTGGGTAAGTAACTCACTTATTTAGTTTATGGCCCACTTATCTGTAAGGAAAATACGTAACGTAAAAGCTAAGCAGTAACAGCAATAGCTTTAGTTTTTCTAAAAATTAAATCTAACTATGAGTCTTAACTTTCAACATTACTGATACAACAACATCAGAAGTGTTCCTTTTTTTTAATTGAAGTATAGTTGATTTACAATGTTGTGTTAGTTTCAGGTGTATAGCCAAGTGGTTCAGTTATACATACATATATATCTATCTTTTTCAGATATTTTTCCCTTATAGGTTATTACAAAATATTGAGTAGAGTTCCGTGTGCTATACGGTAGGTCCTCGATAGTTATCTATTTTATATATAGCAGTGTGTATATGTTAATCCCAAACTCCTAATTTATCCCTTCCCCCTTTCTCTTGGGTAACCATAAGTTTGTTTTCTATGTCTGTGGGTCTATTTCTGTTTTGTAAATAAGTTCATTTGTATCTTTTTTTTTTTAGATTCATATATAAGTGATATCATATGATGTTTGTCTTTGTCTGGTTTACTTCACTTAGGATGATAATCTCTAGGTCCATCCGTGTTGCTACAAATGACATTATTTCATTCTTTTTACAGCTGAGTAATATTCCATTGTATATATGTGTCACACCTGCTTTATCCATTCATCTGTCAATGGACATTTAGGTTGCTCTGATGTCTGGGCTATTGTAAATGGTGCTGCAATGAATATAGGGTGCATGTATCTTTTGGAATTATACTTTTGTCCAAGTATATGCCCAGAAGTGGGATTGCTGGATCATATGGTAGCTCTATTTTTAATTTTTTAAGGGACCTCCATACTGTTCTCCGTAGTGGCTACAACAATTTACATTCCCACCAACAGTGTAGGAGGGTTCCCTTTTCTCCACACCCTCTCCAGCATTTATTATTTGTAGACTAAGTGTTCTCGAGAATGCTCTGGCAAGATAAAGGAAGTTTAGTTTTAAATGTTATTAAGTTCAACTGTGTTTGCAAGTCCAAATCTTTAGGTTCACATGATCAAAATTGGGATTTTCTCTTGCCTGATGATTTAAAACTGAAATAATCTTCAAGAAGATGAGAGTGTCTGACCTCTGTCTGAGTCAAAGTTTGATGATCTTCCGGATTGTGTGTCATCACAATTTTATCTGGGAAACTTGCCAGGTAACAATTATATAAAAGTGGCAATTTATTTAGGTATAAATGATTTTTAAATGGGGGACCTTCTTCGTTTACAACTTATGCTTTTTGCCCTTCATATCAATTTACAGAATGATTTTCTGTCATTGTATTCAGCATTAAAAGAAGAAATATATACACGTCTTCATCTTAGTGCTGTTAACAAGAGCTCCGTGAAAGCATTTTATCCACTAGTTTGTAAATTTGCAGGGAGAGGAGGTATCATGTGTGGACCCTTTTGAGAATCTGATGCTAGCTAGGAGTCCTCTCCACAGAAACATTTCCTCTTTGCATGGACTGTGCACATAATTTCAGGGGGGTCAGGGACCCCAACGCCCACATGTAAAGCCCTCAGAACAGGGACCTTGGGTTACGTGTCCTTAATCTAATCCTTCATTAAAACAGAACTGAGAAAAGAGGGTTTTAATCACGGATTTTTAGCTCATCTCAGACACACATTTTAGTAGGCCATTTTCTTGAAAAATAATTCCTTAAAGAAAACATAAATCACATGAATTTTCATATCTGTTTGTCATTTTATGGTGAAAATCCCCTTTGGATATTCCCCTCAATTTGGAAGCTTCTGTTAGGCTGCAACTCACCCTCTCTTCTGGGCTTATCAAGAGCTTTAATTCCTTTAACCTGTCTTCTGATCTTTGTATAAATGGTATAATATTTGTGAATGAACTTTGTAAATTGTAATAATCATTTTTTAGATACTGATAATTTTAATGATGCATATTTTCTGAATTTGAGGAATGAAACACTCCATATTGCCTTTAACATTTTTCTTCTTTGCCTTTAACTTTGAACATAGTAATCCCGCTGTAGCTGCACATTTCTGTTCAAATAGTGTCAGTAAGTTGGTCAAATTAGCATTCTGCTAAATGACGATCTTCATAGTTTTATGAAAAGTGCTTAGGACTAGGGTTCATTTCTACCAGAGGCATAAAGAAAAAACACTTACTTTAATGTGCAAACCACCTGATGGGATGACTTTATTCATAGTAATGCCTGAGTGAAATAACAACATATATATATATAAACTCATTCTTTAACCTCAGCAACTGATGTTTATTCTGTACTTTATCCATGTTAATCAAAAAGAATAAAGGAGTTACCTATATATGATGGGAGATGGCAGAAAGAAGAGAATTTAATTATATCACATTTTATTGTTCTAGGAAAAGAATAATATTATTTTGGAAAATACATTAACTCTTGTACATTGTTAGCATTAGACTTTTATGTGTGTGTATAAATAAATATATCTGTAGGATTTAAGGTAAGATATTTAAAAAGATCATTATGACTGTGAGTATTCTTAATTCATGAAAAAATAAAATATGCTGGATAGAATGTTGAAGAATGCCTTCCCAGTCAATGAGTTACATAGGAAAGAGATGAATTTTGTATTTTTAACACTCATGACTTCAAGTGCAAAGATGAGTCAAGATCACAGTTGGAATTCAACCAAGTAGAGCCAAGGTCCCGGGAAAACTGAACTTGCACATACCAGTCACCTCAGTAAATCACCTCAAGCCCAATTCAGGAAAAGGGCACCTTCTGCCTGTCATGATACTAAAATGAGAAAAGCTTTATATAAATAACATGAAATGTGAACCAAGCATGGACAACAATTAGTCCTGTCAGCTCCATATTGGGGCAAAGATTGGAGAAGAGACTGGGAGAGGTTTATGCAGCAGACAAAGTGCATGATTATAAGGGGTGGGTTTGGGGGTTTGCATAAGAGTGGTTAAACTGGGCCTGTGTGCAGAGAAGCTCTGGATGCCGGCTGTACTTTTTGCTTCTCCCACATCTTGGTTGCAGCCCGGGCGAATAAATCATGCAGTCTCAAATATGTGTTTGTCCCACCTATTCTGTCTCATGTTATCACTGCAAGACGTTTATTCGTGGGTTTCTGCAAAAATTGGCTGGGATTATGGCAGTTTCTTTTACTGTCCTTTACCAGCCTCTCCCTACCCCCTCACCATATTCCTGGGGAGCTGA
Organism: Stenella coeruleoalba; assembly: GCF_951394435.1. NCBI lineage: Eukaryota > Metazoa > Chordata > Mammalia > Artiodactyla > Delphinidae > Stenella > Stenella coeruleoalba. The sequence continues at coordinate 2,587,304 of NC_137150.1, forward strand.
GCCCAAGACAGTGTGGGCACAGACCTGAGGATAAACTATCTATATTTACCATGTTTTCTCAGTCTGCTTTTTTAGCCAATTCTGTGTATTCAGGAAGGTATTTTTAAAAGGATTAAATGCATTTTTAAAGACAAAAGCTTTTATGAGAAGATTTTTAAAGTCACTTTACACAACTGGTCTACACTGACTGCCCTGGGCCTATCAACATTAGCTTATAGGAGAGAAAATTTAGAAAGCCATATTCACCAGAGCGCTGCCTAGATATTTTCATGGAAATTGATGTATCAGCTTTGATCATAATGGTAGAGACATGGACGATTTGTAAAAATGAGTCTTGAAATTCCTGGACCTGTCTTTGAATTATGGGCAAGATGATGGTTTATAATTGTGTCCAGGAAGGTCATTTATGACACGTATGCAATGCCTTTGCGCAGAGTGAATCAGTTTGGGGAATGTGATAGATATTAAAGTTGTCTTTATAATGTAAATTTTCAAAACCAGTATCTGATATTTGTATTAAGTACAGAAGATTCTGAGTTTAAAAACCACATGGAAGATAAGAATGACTGGTGAATTGTATTCATTTACATTTAAAGAATTCTGAATTAACTACTGCATTATCCTTCCTGTGTCAAAAGGCTACCAAGACGCTTATTTGAAAAGTGTACCGTTTCCTTCAAAAATGGCCTTAATCTCATTTAGTTGAAACAAATGATATTTGTTAAAATTTTAAAATGTATTTCTTTTGTTTCCAGATATGACAGAGTAGCTATCATCAGACCAACACTTTTGTCGAGAACATCTGTAAAAACGTGTGTAACGTGCAAATAAAACAAGACAAAAGACATTGGAAACAAGACAAGTCAGCCAGGGATTTGTTAAAACATAAGATCTTACAGCATGTTGTTTACAAAAGTCACACTGAAAATAAAAGATCAGAAAGACTAAAAATAAAAGGATGAAAAAAGCTATAAGAAATATTAACCAAGGGAAGGCTAGAATAGAAATCTTCACATTTGGCAAAATTTAATTAAGGCAAAATATAGAATGAGAGATAAAAAGGAAATATTATGTACTAGTAAAAGCCATAATAGAACAAGAATTTTAGCCACCATAAACCTATACTTGCACAACAAAACAGCTTCAGAATATCTGCAGAAATTTAGAGAGAAAATATGTTTTCCAATAACTGTAGTTGAGGATATTTATACATTAATGTCAGAAACTTGGAACTCAAACAGACAAAAGATACATGAAAAATCAGAGCAATTCAATTAATATTCAAGGTATTAAATGTATATAGAACCCTGAATTTAAAAAACAAAAAGCAAGGAAAACATTCTTTTGGAGCACATGAGAAATGCTTGCAAAAACTGACTGCACATTAGTCCACAAGGGTAATTTCAATAAATTCCACAGACTTACTGTCATATTGACTATATTCTCATAATGCAGTAAAATTAGAAGTTAATAATAAAAGGCAAGATTTTAAAAATTCCTGTATGTGTAGAAACTAAATTATATATTGCAAAATAAACCTTGGACTAAAAGGGAAATAACAAAATGCTTCACATCAAATGGCAATAAAAATCCCATGTCCAAATTTATTGGACACAGCTAAAGCAACACAGAGAGATATCTATAGCTTCAAATACATTGACCAGGAAATAAAAGAAGTTAAAAGCCACAAGCTAAAACTTCAACTCAAGAAGTTAGAAAAATAGCAACAATGGAAATCCAAAGAAACATGACTGAAAGAAATAATAAAGATAAGAAAACAACAGAATAATATTTTTAAATCAATAGAAAATATTAAAATTAAAATGTGGTTCTTTTAAAAGATTAATAAGACATGGCAAAAGTGGTCAATAAAACTGGAGCATATGAAAATAAGTGAAATAGAAATAACCACAGATAAAAATGTTTTAGATGGCAAGAGGGAATTTGTGAAAACTTATGTGCTAATGAATAAAATATTAAATGCTAATGAAAAGCTAGACAAATAAATCAATTCTCTTAAAAGCATAAAAAGTCAAAATTGGAACAGAAAAAGTACAAAGCCATTTCATTCATTCAAAAAATGTGAGAATCAAAAAATTCTAAATAAAATGTAAACTAAATAAATCAAAGAGTGTAATTAATCATGATTAAAAGTAATTAATCATGATCAAGTAGGATTTATCCTGGGAATAAGAGAATGCTTCACCCTCAGAGTATCAGTGTGACTCTCCACATTAATAGATTAAAAGAGAAAACTTTGAAGATTTAGGAAACTGTCTCAGAGTATTTAGAAAAAGGTATTTGATAAAGTTCAACATCTATTTTTGAGTAGTAAACCGAAAACTCTCATCTACTCAGTAATGTTTATAAAACAAGCAAAAAAAACAGAGGAAATGTAAGTTCATGGATAAATCTCAAATACATTCTCCTATGATGGACAACAGGACAAGGATGGCCATTCTCATCACTGCTGCTTAAGTCCCCACCCATGCTGTGAATTAAAACTAAGCAGTCTAAGAATTGGAGAGTTACAGATAATACTGTCATTATTTAGAGATGATAGTGATGATGCAGCTAGAAACCCAAATTGAATTTTTAAACTACCATACATAATGATAGAGTTTAGTAAAATTGGTGGATACAAGATCATCTTAGAAAAATCTGTCTACCCTATAGATAACCAAATGGAAGTTACAAATAAAAATTAAAAACCGGTCCTGATAGGAACAAAAATTATAAAATATCCAGAAATAACAAAGAATATACAAATAGTCTAAGGAGAAAAATTTTTTAAACTAATAAAGGATAGAAAATTATCTTAAATGGGAATATATTCCATGCTATTGGATTGAATAATTTCATATTATAATAATGTCAATTTAAAATAATTTGAATCCATGGTAGTCTTATTCATAATAGCCAAAACCGAAAACAGCTCAGGTAGCCACCATCTTTTTTAATTGAGATATATTTGACATATAACATTGTATTAGTTTCAGGTATACAACGTAACCATTCAATATCTATATATATTGTGAAATGGTCACCACAATAAGTCTAGGTAATATCCATTACCTACACAATTACAAATTTTTGTGTGTGTTCAGAATTTTCAAGATCATTTTGATGGGGGTCCAGGGCTGCACAGGTTAGGTTTATGCATTTGCAATGCTCATAGAAAGGTTGACTTGCATTTCACTGTACTATGTACATTTTACCTTAAAAAATATAAATAACCTTAAATAAATCTTGAATTCTGATTAACAATATGCATGTTGAAGTGCTTCTTGGTGAAAATGTTCTGATGTCTGTAAAAACTTTGAAATGCATTAAAAAATGAGATTGAATAAGTAAATAAACAAATAAATAATAAAATAATAAGAATCAACTGCAATCCACATAAAAATTTCTTGGATTTTTCTTTGAAGAACTCGATAAACTAAAATTTAAATGAAAGAATAAGGCACATGAATAGCTAAGTTAACTTTGAAGGAGAAAGTAAACTTGTCCTACCGCATATTAAGATTATAAGGTCAAGATTATAAAAACAGTGTAGTATTGGTTCAAGAACAGAGAAATTGACGAATAGAACAAAATAGGAACTTCAGAAAAAAAAATTGTGTATAAGAAAACTTTATTATTAAAATGAAATAAAAAACAAATATTAAAAAAAAACAGTATAGTGCAGAAAACACTGTCTTATCCATGGAGAAAAATAAAAATGTGTAGTTAGCTAATCTTATCAAGACAGACTCTCAATATATTGAAAACGTAACCATGAAAATTAAAACTTTTAAATTTACAGAAAATAACCTGGGGCATGGGTTTTGTGACTTGAAGTAGAATTAAGGAAAATAACTCAATAATTAAAACCCTAAAATTATGACTCATAAGGGCAAAAAGAGATTAATTTGATTATATCAAAATTTACAACCTCTGTTCAATGACTATGGACAAAGGCAACAGCCAATTGACAGACAGACAAAAATCATCAAGCCATCAATATCCAGAATATACAAAGAGCTCCTTTAAATCAATAAGAAAAAGACAGGGAATTCAGCTTAAAAAGTAAGCAAAAGACAGGAAATTTATAATCAAGGAAACCTAAAAGGATGGTTATCTCTGTGCTGGTTTTTGGTGGCAAGAAGCTGAAGGCAATCATCAAAGAACGGATGAAAAAATGTGGACACCTATTACGGAATTTTAAAATTCCAAAAATTTTCAGAAGTTCTAGAATCACTAATGGCAGAAAAGACCAGAGGATATGAAGGGGAGTAAATTATAGATCTTTTTCTTAAAATTACAAGAGTGGGAATTGTGAAGGGAAGAAATACAGATGTATAACAGTACCTTCCATTTAGAGCGCATTTGATAAATATTAAGAAACAGCTCCTATGTGCCAAGTACCAGGGATATAATTATATGCTGACTGTCAGATTGGTGTTTATGAGGTTTTATGATACAAGAAAAAATAAAGGGATTCTTAGGATTCTCTGCCATCAAGATCATCGTTTTAGCTCCAAATTTTAAAATATTTTAAAATTTATTGTTTCACTCTTTCCTTTTGCTTTTTTTTCCTTTAAGATCAACACACTGGTTTCTCTGTACATTTGCATGTATTTGCACATAATCTCTATATGGTAAATAAGAACTTTATAAGAGTCTTGAGGTATTTCTTAAGCTGGATTTTTAAATTATCAATAACAACTTTAACATTAATATTTAAACATTATTATTATATAGGTATAAAAACATATGCATGTATATACACTTGTATAACATACCATACTTTGAAAAGCGTTAAAGATAACTTGTTTCACTTAAAAGCATAGGAAACTTTTATGAACATTTTTTTAGCATTTTTATTTAAATAAATTTTTTTAACATTTTTATTGGAGTATAATCACTTTACAATGTTGTGTTAGTTTCTGCTGTATAACAAAGTGAATCAGCTATACGTATACATGTATCTCCATATCCTCTCCCTCTTGTGTCTCCCTCCCTATCCCACCCCTCTAGGTAGTCACAAAGCACCGAGCTGATCTCCCTGTGCTATGAGGCTGCTTCGCACTAGCTATCTATTTTACATTTGGTAGTGTGTATATGTCAATGCTACTGTCTCACTTCGTCCCAGCTTACCTTTCCCCCTTCCCGTGTCCTCAAGTCCATTCTCTATGTCTGCATCTTTATTCCTGTTGTGAACATTTTTAAGTGTTTATTATAAATCTTGACATCATTGTGAGTTCTGAACCTCAGGTATTTTCAACTTAGCTGCAGAAAGAAAAGATTTCCAATTTTATAATACAAACATAAGTTTTACCTCTGCATGGACATCTTTTCAAGAATGTGTCTGCACTACTTATTCTCCCACCTTCTTTGCAAGGGTGACACCGTCGTTTGCTCAGGTTCTGACTGAACATAGTGCCACATCTAACTGGGCACCTTTGATATCATTAATACCTTTATTATTTTGAAAAGTGTTCATTATAATCAAGCAATTTTATATCGTCTTTTTGAAAACTTCTGACAGATGGCAGTTAACTTCTTCTAGCCAAATAAGTGTATTTTGCCAGTTTTCTGGTTGATGGAAATAGAGTGCTTAACTCTACAAGGGTTACAATTTTTGGAAAACTTCATACTGAACATAGGAAAATGTACAAAGTGGGAACAAGCTTAACAATTAAAGCACGTTGTTGAAATCATAGAGACAGAAAGTGGAATGGTGGTTACCAGGGACTGGAGGAAGAGGGAATGGGGAGGTAACGTTGAACGGCCATAGCATTTCAGTTTTACGAGGATGAAAAGAGCTCTGGAGACGCATGGTGGTGACGGTTGCACAACTTTATGGATGTATATAATACCACTGACCTGTATGCTTAAAAGTGGTTAAGATGGTAAATTTTATGCGTATCTTATCACAATAAAAAATGGAAAAAAATACCCTCATTGATCTAAAATCTCAAGGAACCTGTGCCACTAAATAAGGAGCGCTTGCTGTTCTTCAGTGTTGCTATTAGTGTCTTGGCTAAATTCAACACCTCAGATTGCTATTTATACATTCTGCCATTTATATATATACCTCAGAATATAGACAGAAAACAGGAAATGGTAAGGTATTAAAGAGGAGAATGAAAAATAATACTTGTATTATTAAATACATTCAGGGGAAATGGCTGGAAAGCAAAAAAAAAAAAAAATTTACAGCTGATTTCTATCAGGTTATTTCCAGAATTTCTATTTTTGGAGCTAATAACTTCTAGTTTAAATCTAATGGAGTAGATACAAATTTATTTTCTAACTCGATCTCAACCACAATAGATGAATTTCAAGGAAAACTGATCAAGGAAAAAAAAGCCCCCATTAAAATCAGTATTCTGTCTGCTTATAGAACTACATGACAGTGTAGTTCAGGTGTTAAAAAACAACCCTCTCATTGACTGTTATCCACTTCAAGCATGAAATTTTAATTTTCCAAAAGACAGAACAGGTTAAAAAAATTCAGAAACGTATTAAACACAAATCTACCTCTAAGAATTCTGTATACTAAACTCTTTGGGGATTAAAAAAGACTCAAATATTGGCAACAGCATTTATCACAACCTCTTAGTAAAATAGAGAAATCCAAGTGTCCATCAAAAATTATGTTGATATTCAACGATGAATTTTAAAATAGCTGTCTATTAATTCTACAGAACAAGAAAGGTAAAAAGCATACTGTGTTACTGTTAAGCCTGACTCATTTTGTTGTTGCTGTTTTACACATAACATAAAATTTACCATCTTAACCATTTTTAAGTGGACAGTTCATGGGATTAAGTATATTCCTATCATTATGCAACCATCACCTCTCTCCATCTCCAGTATTCTTTTCATCTTCAACAACTGAAACTCTGGACTCATTCAGTAGTAACTCCCTACTCCCCTACAGCCTTGACAACCATCATTCTACTTTCTGTCTCTATGAATTTGACTGCTCTAGGTACTCAGATAAGAGGGATCAGACAGCATTTGTCTTTTTGTGATCGGATAATTTCACTTAGCATAATTCCTCAAGGTCCATCCATGTTGTAGTAACTGTCACGATTTCCTTTCTAAGGCTAAATAATACTCCATAGTATGTAAATACCACATTTAATTTGTCTATTTACCCACTGATGGACAGTTGGGTTGCTTCTACCTTTTGGCTATTGGGAATAATGCTGCTATGAACATGGGTGTACATTTATCTCTCTTACACCCTTCTTTCAATTCTTTTAGGTCTATATGGAAAAGTAGAATTGCTGATTCACATTGTCACTCTATGTTTAATTTTTGGAGGAAACTTCATTCTGTTTTCACAGCTGCTGCACCATTGCACATTCTCACCAACAGTACACCAGGGTTCCAGTTTCTCTATATCCTTGCCAATATTTGTCATTTTGTTTGTTTGTTTTTCTTTGTAGTAGCCAACCGAATGGGTGTGAAGTGTTATGTCGTTGTGATTTTGATTTGCATTTCTCTAATAATTAGTGATGTTGAGCATCTTTTCATGTATTTATCGACCATTTCTTTGGGAAAATGTCTATGTCCTTTGCCTATGTTTTAACTGGTTGTTTGTTTTTTGTTGTTGTAGTTGAGTTGTAGGAGTACTTTATGTGTTCTGGATAGTAGCCCCTTATCAGATATATGATTTGTAAATATTTTCTCCCATTTCATGGGTTGCCTTTTCACTTTGTTGACTATGTCCTTTGAGGCACAGGTGTTTTTAATTTTGATGTAATCCAATTTATCAATTTTTTCTTTTGTTGCTTGTGCTTTTGGTGTCATAGGTAAGAAATCATTGACATGAATCATTGACATGAAGCTTTTACCCTATGTTTTCTTCTAACAGGTTTATATTACAGTTTCAGCTCTTTCATTTATGTCTTTGATCCAATCTGAGTTAATTTTTGTATATGGTGTAAGGTAAGGGTACGACTTTATTTATTTTTTGCATGAAGATATTCAATTTTCCCAACACCACTTCTTAAAAAGACTGTTCTTTCTCCACTGAACCACCTTGAAACTCTTGTCAAAAATCACTTGACTATATATGCAAGGCTTTATTTCTATTCCATTGGTCTCTATGTCTGTCTTTATGCCAGTACTGCATATTTTGATTACTGTAGCTTTGTAGTAAGTTTCAAAAATCAGAAAGTGTGAGACCTCCAACTTTCTTCTTTTTCAAGATTGTTTTTGACTACTTGAAGTCCCTTGAGAGTCCATATGAATTTTAGGATGGACCAACTCAGTTTTTGCATGCTAAATTTCTAGTAAAGAAATGCCAATAAAATTACAGGAGCATAATACTGGTAATTTTCTTCAGTTGGTAGAAACTGTAAAAAACTTGATTATTTTAGGTCAGAATATTAATTCAGAATATCAACAATGAAACCAAAATATTGTAATAGTTGAGGGTATAAAATGAAAAACCAAGTAAATAAAATCATAGCATATGCAATGAGTGAAATTTCTTAGAATAAGGTAAAAATTATAAATATTTCTGTATATCATTCTCAACATCTGTCATAAATAATGTAAAACAGATAAAAATTATTGGTAGAGTTATGGTTTCCTCAAAATATAAATATTTCATTTTGGGAACATCTGGGTTTTTTTTTTTTCCAGTAGAATAACATGATCATACATACACAACAGTAAATAACTTCTGTAACCATCTAGACAGAAATAGTCTGCGGGTCCAGGCATACAACATGCCAAAAATATACGTGGAAAACATAAGAGCTTATAACAAAAGATCCTAAAAAAAAAACAAACAAATGAAGAAAAAATCTTATAGGAAATTCTTTCTTGATTTTCTGCACATTTTAAAACCTGATAAGTGAACAATAAATCACAAGTCTCAACACCACTCTTTTTTTTTTTTATAGCTTCCAATGACTACACAATGAAGTTTGAGCTTCGGTGAATTATTGGAGTCTAGGGAGTGAAAATACTGATTTAAAATGCATTTACCAAACATAAATTTGAACTATTATCAAATACACAATGGGGAAGTGGAAATGATGCTGTCCTATCACTGAAACTTCAACTAGAGACAGTGAACTGTGCTTTTTCTTTACAAATTATTGATGTTATTTAAAAGGTGTAGACCTGTATACTTTAGAAAGCATGACCAGATTCCTTTTGAAAGTTAATTGCTTAGAACTCATTTGGTGTAAAGACCAAGCATTATACACAAAATGATGCAAGAATAAGAATTCAGTATACCTAATCACCTTGAATACATCAAAGCGTTAAGAAAGTATGCAAAGAAGGATAAAGCTAGCTGTCCGAGAGTATATTACTGATGATGCAGTGGGCTCCCAGTTGTGCTGGCAAGGTTCCTCCGTCTGCTGTTGAGGCTGGGGGCTCTCAGACGAGTGCTCTCAGCTGTCAGCCCTCTTCCTGAGCTGCCTTTGCTGAAGAGACCCACCTCCTCCAAGGACAGACCTCCTTCCTGGGGCAGCCAACGCTCCAACTCTGATCAACAGAGGGGTATGATGGCTAGTCTCTCTGGCTCCAACTCCAAACAACTATGAAGGACCACTCCAGTTCTGGAACCTGCTGTGTGGTCAGCTAAGGCCTCGTTCAAACTACATCATGATCTTTCCTTCTCCTCCTTTCTCTTCTCTTCCCTTCCTTTCCTGTCCTGCCATTTCCACCCTTCTTTCTCTTCTAAAGGTGTTCATCTGAAGAGTGCTCAACGATAAACTTTTTGCCTGCTAATCTGTCTCTCAGAGTCTGCCCGATTGACAATATATGCTAAACAAATTGTCACCCCCTGACACTGACAACTTCTCCTATGTAGAAAATACTAGGGGAAAAAGGAGAAAGAAAACTCAGTTCTGCTGCAAGTCTGATTATCAGCCTACATATGATACGACATCACCTTTAAAAGAAAAGTTGAAGAAACTAAAAGAATGTCATGACCTTTTCCATGTTTCAGATGACACGTGAAATTTGAAGAATTCGAGTGAAGGTGAGCTAGTATTGCAACTATGTAAAAATGTACAATTTAATTGACTAACATACTGAGGAATGCATATTTATGAGATATTGAATGTGTAAGAAATAAACAACTTTTAAGGTTTTTTTAAAAAATCTAATATGATGCCTGTTAAAGTACTATAGTATATTTAGTGCAAGAATTTACCTGACATATTTGTGAATACTTTATAGCTCTCAGGATATATTTAACTCTATCAGTGGAGGATGTCTATAGCTTCTCAAAATTGGAATATATTAGAAATTATGTAAAGTTCTATAACTTTACAAGAAAGACTGTTATATCTAGTCACTTTAGGTGTCAGAGTAACTAAAGGAAGTCGCCTACACACGAACGAGCTCCGTTCCGAGAGCATGTTCCTAAGTCCAATGTGTTCGTAAGTCCAACAACGTTAGCCTAGGTACCCAACTAACACAGTCGGCTATATCGTACTGTACTGTAATAGGTTTATAATACTTTCCACACAAATAATACAGAAAAAACGAACACAAAAAATAAAGAAAACATTTTTAGTCTTCCAGCACACTACCTTGCAAAGTACAGTAGTGCAGTACAACAGCTGGCACACAGGGGCTGGCATCGAGTGAACAGGCAAGAAGAGTTACTGACTGGAGGAGGGAGAGGAGGTGCGAGATGGGAGAGCTGAAGGATCGTCAGCAATAGGAGATGGAGGGCAAGCAGCAATGTCGCTCACGCCTGATGTGGATGGAACGCACGTTTGCATCTTTGAAAGTTCGAAACTGGAAGGTTAGTATGTAGGGGACTTACTGTAAATTCTGAGACTATCATAAGGAATTTTATTTCCATGAAAGCAAGACATGTCAATATTTTAAAATGAATTGTTAAATCCTAAGACTTTGAATGCCTAATTATTGTGACTAAAATTTTGCATTTTAGGATGAGCTTGTGTTTAATAATTTGATCTGTGTAATTCATATAAAATAATATTGTTTGGTTATTATTGACAATGCACCAACATTTTTGTGTATTTTGGGACTAGCAGTGGCCTCGCTAATTACTGCATATTTGAGATTTTTAAGGGGCTAATCAGGAATTCTATACTGAATGAACTATTTAAATGGGTTACATCTTTAAAAGATAAAAAAAATTAATTCCCACCAATTATACAACTCCAAGCCTTCAGTTATCTGTATCAGACTTTGTTCTGATACAAACACAATAATGTCACAGAAGTTGAGACACATTAATTGTAAGGGATTGTTATCGTATGAGTCATAGTACTTCTAGGCCTTTCACTCATTTAGTCACCACATATTTATTTAGCACTGCATTAGTGCTGCATACTAAATAACCGCAAATGTAGTAGCTTAAGTCAACAAACATTTATTACCACACAGTTTCTGGGGGTCAGGATAAAGACATCTTAGATGTGCGGTCCTGACTCAGAGTGTCTCCAGATGGCGCAGTTAGCTGTGGGCCTGTAGTCTTCTAAAAATTCAACTTAGGCTAGAGACTTCTCCTTGAAGCTCTCTCCAGTGTGGATAGGCCTCAGTTTCTTGCCACCTGGGCCCCTCCACAGGGCTTCTCACAACATGGCAGCTGGCTTTCCACAGAGAAGAAAGAACAAGTGAGAGCCCAAGGTAGCAGTCGCAGTGCCTTACTACCTGACTTCAGAAGTGACATACCATGACCTCTGCAGTATTCTACTGGTCACACAAATCAACTCTGCTACGTGTGAGCAAGGACTGACAAGGATGCGGATGCTGGCAGGCAGGTACCCATGGGGCCATCTTGGAGAATGGATCACACATCCCCTTCTATTGGTTGAGCAATGCATGAGGTACTGGGGAACATGGACATGAATCTGCCCGGAAGCAAAACCTGTCCCTCCCTCAAAATGTGTCTCTTTGGCATGAGGGTTAATCTAGGCTGATTATATTCAAGGAACAGAAAACTCAAGAAGTTTTTTTTGTTACCGCCCCCCCTTAACTGCCTAAAAGAATTTAGACAGAGGGCCTGTTCCCAGAATAGTGCTACCACCAGAGATGGCTGCAAAGAATATGGGCTGGGTGTCCTGGAGGCATGGCCCAGAAAACATTTGTTTACCAAACCTTTGCTTCTCCATTTCCATGCGAATTGCCTTCCTCTCCCTTTGAAGTCCCAAACCCCTACCCCCAACATCCTCTCTTGTCTTTAGCTAAAGACGGTATTTAAAGTGAGAATTTCAGCCATTTTGGTGAGTTACTCACTTTTCCTGGGTCTTCTCCACATATGCATGTTATTAAACTTTTGTTTGATTTTCTCCTGTTAACCTGTCTCATGTCAATTTAATTATTAGAGCAGCCAGAAGACCCTTGAAGGGTAGAGGGAAATTTCTTGCTCCCTGATAAATCCTTCTTTCTTGGAGCTTCCATTTTGAAAGCGGAACTGATCTGAACAAATAATTATGTTTCTACTCTTATTAACCGTTGACTTAAAAAAATGCACAACGTGAGAGCTGCGAGTTAAGTTTTATTTGGGGCAAAATGAGGAGTGCAGCCCGGGAGACAGCATTTCAGAGAGCTCTGAGAAACTGCTCCAAAGAGGCAGGAGGGGAGGTCAGTATATATGTGATTTGCGGGAAGGGAGAGTACCTGAAATCGAGCACATATTCTTTTGTAGAAGATTACTGCTAGTCACGAGGACCAGACATCACCATGAAGGATTTTAGTGCTTTCCTAGATATGAGGAGATACAAGAATTGGGCTCATAAAATCGGCTCCTGAAAATATCTAACTATCTGAAGACCTGTTCTGCCAGTTTCTCCCAGAGCACAGAGGGCCTCATTTCTGCTCTCCACCCTGAACTCCTTTCAGGGGGTATTGAAGGTGAGCAGCTGCAGCAGCACATGATTTAATCCTTCTAGAGGTGGATGGCAAGCGCCAGTGGTGAGTGCCAATTGTAGCTGACAAAAACTTGTCTGAAAGAATGAGCTTATGGTGCTACAGGCAAGTATAACAGGGAAATCACTGAAGACTTCACTGAGGAAGTGTCTTCTCAACTAATCCCTGTGGGATGAATAGGAGTAGCTGGGAAGAAGCTTTAAAAGCAATATGGGGGATTTAGTTTTGAGGAAAGATTGTGTTGAAATAAGCTTCAAAAATTGAGAGAATGTAGAAGGAAACCTTATATGCTCCTCTTTAGAAAAAGACAGGATCGGAAACATGTCTCTCTAAGAATGGAAATCAGTTTCAGAACAATGAGTAGCTTGGGAGCTAGATTTTGAATGCTGAGAGGCTCAAAGCAACTACAGGTCTGATTTGACTAAACTTGCTCATCTTAAGCTCCTGACTCCCAAGGACAAGGTAACAATTTTCCCAGTGCCAATAAACCTGTTAATTTACGATCTCACTACACACATTAAGGTCCTTGATGTAACTAGTTGTTTAAAATGCTTGTAAAACATTGTTTAGTTAATTACTAGAGTCATAAAACCACAGCTATTGTGAATATTAATGACGGGTTAAAAGCTGTATCTGTTGTTGTAAATGATTCACAGGTAAGCTGACTGAGCTCTTTCTAAAGTGTATTACACTCAAAGGCTATAAAAACACAATTTGCAAATAGGTCAGTAAAAGAGCTCTCCTATACTTCTCTTCCTGCTACAGCAGAATGTTTTTTAGTAAAGCAATTTCTAAAATCTTTTTATCCACAAAACTGAGACTTGACACTGGGCAGGTGGGAGGACATGTGAAAAAATTTCTTTTCGAATTTATAAACCTTAGCAGTTTTTCATATTAAGTATTGCCATAGTTTTTAAATGAATACCTGACCTCCTGACCTCTCCACTAACATGAAAATGCTGCCGTGTGTGCACGTGTGTGTGTGTGTGTGTGTGTGTGTGGCACCCCAGACACAGCGGTAGTTTTCAAAGGATGGCCCTAGACCACCAGCAGCAGCATCAACTAGGAGTTTGTTTAAAATGCAAATTCTCAGGCTTGCCCCAAACCCACCACTCAGAAACTTTGGTGGGACAGCCCAGCAGTCTGCCTTTTAACAAGTGAAGTGATTCTAATGCACTAAAGTTTGAGAATCACTGAGGTCTAGCATCACTCGCTATTGTCAACTGTTTGTTATCATGTCTGTGACTCATCGTGGATGATTGGGGGTCAGCAGTTCACTAACATATGAGCTCCACAGGCTGCTCCCATGCCCTCTCAAAGGTGCGGGCTCTATGAGTCAAGAGCAGTGGACTCCCTCATTTCCCCTGGGTCATCTTCCATGTATATGTGACATATACATGTTAACAAACTTCTGTTTTTTTCCTCAAAAATAAAGAGATGATACAAATGAACTTATTTACAAAACAGAAACAGACTTACAGACATTGACAACAAACTTACGGTTACCAAAGGGGAAAGGGAGGGGGAGGGATAAATTAGGAGTTTGGATTAACTAGTGTATAGATACACACTACTATAAATAAAATAGATAACCAATAAAGACCTACTGTATAGCACAGGGAACTATAGTCAATATCTTGTGATAACCTATATGGGAAAAGAATCTGAAAAAGAATATAGGTATATGTGTAACTGAGGCACTTTGCTGTACACCTGGAAGTAACACAACATTGTAAATCAACTATACTACAATTTAAAAAAAAAAGAGAGAGGTGTTGACAACAAAGGATGATTCACAACTCTCCCATGCTTTCCAAATATTTAGCATTAAATTTGGGAAAGATACCCTTTCTAGCACACAATGATTTAGTCATTTTCAGCCTAGGAAGAGAGGGAGATAAGGTATTGAAGAGGATCATCTGGGCTGAAGGTCAGGTGCTCTGCACAGGCTAAGTGTGACCCTGAGTCCACAGTGTGGAATGACTCTGCACAGTTCTCCTCTGAAGTCCTCTGTTTCTTCACCTGTGAAAGGAATGTTCAACCACTGTGTGACCTTTTCCACAAATGTTCACTCTTTAAAGAGATTTTCTTCTTGCGTTTAAGTATTCCTTTGATCTGATTTGATTCTGAGTTTATTCCAAATTCATATAAATTTTTCTAAGGAACTTTAATTTTAAAGGGAGATTTTTGTTGTTCTTTCTTTTAAGGCTATAGATTAAATGAAAATGAAGGCCACTCCAGCACTGGCCCTTTAAGGCTCAATATATAAACCTAAATATAACAAAATCATATTTAGGTTTGGTAACAGTGATGCGACTTTATCCTGACTACCTTCCCCAGCCATTTGGGAAATTAAGCCCTATTCTATCAATACACCCAGATATTTGGGTGACCAGCCTCCTGGTTGGCCCTGACGCTCCCCGTTTTGGTACTGAAAGTCCTGAGTCTCAGGATACTTGGTGACCCCACCAGTATGTTTGACTGCTGAGGAAGATGATCTTAAGTTTTAGAGCTAAAACTTCTCTTCTTTTTTTTTAAAAAGTCCAATTGGCTAATTAGGTTCATTTCCCCCTGGGTTGAGTAGACTTTAAACTAGGCAGGGTGGAACCAAAATGTGAAACACTGCAACTCAGAAGCGTGATGTTAGAACTCTTCCCCTTCTTTGATTCCAGTCAGAAAATCCTACACTGTTGGTGGGATTGTAAATAGGTGCAGCCACTATGGAGAACAGTATGGAGGTTCCTCAGAAAACTAAGAATAGAGCTACCACATGATCCTGCCATCCCACTCCTGGGCATATATCCAGAGAAAATGATAATTTGAAAAGATACATGCACCCCAGTCCTCATAGCAGCACTATTTACAGTAGTCAAGACATGGAAGCAACCTAAATGCCCAATGACAGATAAATGGATAAGAAGATGTGGTACATATATCCAATGGAATATTACTCAGCCATAAAAAAAGAATGAAATAATACCATTTGCAGCAACATGGATGGACCTAGAGATTATCATCCTAGTGAAATAAGCAAGACAGAGAAAGACGAATATCATATGCTATCATTTTTATGTGAAATCTAAAAAAAAATGATACAAATGAACTTATTTACAAAACAGAAACAGATCCACAGACATAAAAAACAAACTATGGTTACCAAAGGGGAAGGGGGGAATGGATAAACTAAGAGTTTGGGATTAAAATATACACACTATTGTATATAAAACAGATAATCAACAAGGACCTACTGTATAGCACAGGGAACTCTACTCAATATCCTGTAATAACGTATAATGGAAGAGAATGTAAAAAAATATATATATTCATTTATATATATATGTACACCTGAAACTAACACAACATAAATAAACATCCACTTTATTTCAATAAATTTTTTAAAATGACAAATAGGGCTTCCCTGGTGGCGCAGTGGTTGAGAGTCCGCCTGCCGATGCAGGGGACATGGGTTCGTGCCCCGGTCCGGGAGGATCCCTCATGCCGCGGAGCGGCTGGGTCCCGTGAGCCATGGCCACTGAGCCTGCGCGTCCGGAGCCTGTGCTCCACAGCGGGAGAGGCCACAACAGTGAGAGGCCCGCAAAACACCACAAATAAACAAATAAAATGACAAATAAAATAAAATAAAATAAAAAGTGACACCCAGAGAGACAGGAAGAGAGACTGATGCCAACCCCCGGGCTGCCTGCCGAATGTCCCAGCAGCTTGGCCTCATCTGTCAGGAGGGGGCGGGGACCACAGGTCTCGGAAGTGGAGACGGTAGCTGGCACTGGCCCACCTTGGGTGGCCTGCTTGAAGTTTTTATTGCTTAACGGAGACACTGATAGTCAGATGCTCAAAACACTGACCTCAGTGGTAAAATTCCTAGTTTCCATGGGTGGGGGTGACAGTATGATGATGGTCCCGTGTCCAGTCACAGGTTTCATCTTGGCAGATGGCATCTGTTTATTCCTACTTTCGGTAGTTTCTAAAATGAGTGTGTCTTTCTTTCCCATATCCTCTGACCATATAAATAACTTTCGGCATTCGATTTCTAATTATTCATAATCTTCACAGACTGTTTTCAACCCTCATAAGAAACCCTTTTAAATCAATGGTGGAATTAGTACATGGTTCTGTGAATAGCTGGAGGAGATCCGGGTAGCGGTAATTTCTTCACAAACTGCATTTCCTCAGAGCACTGTACCCAGGGCTGAGTATTTTGAGTGAAGTGCTGCTTCAACTATGCTAATTTGATGAGTCATCTGATTTAAACTTGGCACGATAACTGCCATGGTGGAAAGAACACCTAACTCAGAAGATCTGAGTTTTTATTCTGATTTTTCAGGTCATTTAGCCAGTTTACATTGGCAAGGCATTTCCTCTCTCTGGGTTTCAGCCTATTATCATAAAATGGTGAAATTAATCTTTGCTCTTATGCCCAGGTATTACAGTATGAATTGGAAGCAGTATACACAATAGGAACGGTATAAATGAGGAAATTATCAAACCTGAGAATGATTCAAAACCATGAAATTTAAGATTACTGTGTTCCTTTTAGAAGTACAGAAGTCCTACTCTTTAGAAGTAAGGCAAAATAATCTGTTACTATTTGATGGATTTTCCAAAATCTAGTTAATTGGCTCTACTTCAAAATTGCTCCTACACAATGAAGTTACAGGGTCAACTTGGACAGAATATTCCTGTTTGGGCATCTCTTCTAGGTAGAAAGAAAAAATATCATTGCTTGTGCCCATCCACTCCGTTCTCATTTTTTTCTGATTCATTCTTCCTCAAGGCGGTACCTGTAGCTTGGACCGTGTCATTTCGAAGTCTGCACCTCTAATTTAATAGTGGTCATGGTATATGGGGGTGGGGATTTCACTCCGTGAAAATCTTGTTGGGTCTGTTCCTTCCTTGTTGGCACCCCTGACACGTGTTCAGCCTTCCACGAATTGATTGCTGTCTCCGTTTCAGGTTAAAGTTACCATTTGAAGGTGCAGCCACCCATGCTTTCACCTGGTAAGCACTTACTAAGGCTAGAAACAACTACAGTTTACCCTGTTACTGGGCAACTACGCCTGAGCTTCCAGTGAGGTTTCCCTCACTACCTGGAGAAGGTAACCCAGAACTTGAGAAGTTTCTTTTGGGGCTGGCCTGGGTCGGGAAGGGTACTAGTCAGGTATGTACAGCCCATGATTCCTCAAGAAACATGGCAGCTTCTGAGGTCTCCCGTGCGGGGTAACCCAGCCCTGACTACCTTCTGTCCTCATGTGTCTCCACTCAGGATTCAAATTCCAGGCAGAGGGGATGTGGGTGGTGCAGCCGGACCCACGTGACCACTGCTGTGGGGAGAGGGTGGAGGACACATGACTTACAGCGGGGCGGGATGGGGATGGGGGTGCCGTTACTCAAACCAGGGTGTGATGGAGAAGTTTTATCAAGCTTCACACACCCACTTTCCATCCTCAGATTCTTTACTTAACAAAACACGAGACAAGAGACCAGCACGCAGACCCTCCCAGGCAATCCTGGATCCCGAATCTTGAATCTCAGTGGTGAACCACTGTCTGAGAGGGAGAAGAGTCATCACCCTTATTTCTTCATGGATTCTCTCCTTAATTTTGGTAGGAAAAAGGAAAAGAGGAAAACTTCTTTGTGAATTCCAGAAAAAAAAAACCCACATAGATCATTCTTTACAGAATACAAAGGATAAGAAAAAAAATTAACACAGATTTTGAGGGGAGAAATACTGAGACTGCTGACACTGGTGGGTTTCCATTCTCACATTAAACTAAGAAGTGATTCTTCAGCTGGGATGGAGGTGTGATGAGGTGAATGAGGAATATTTGTAAGACTTACTATCTGTTTTCCACTAGGAAGGTCATTAAACCTTTGTCTGAGCGTTAGAACAGCCAAATTTAGAAGCATGCATTTTAATGGGTTTAATTATCTATAGGCACCTAACTGTTAGTTGAAATCCGGGATTTACGTTTGAAATAATTTGTTTACTTCATTTCTGATTACAAAATTAGTATGTGTTCTCTCTAAGAAATTAAGAAAATGTAAACAAAAACAAGAAAAATCTTAATGCTAAGAAGTAACTATCATTACCATTTTGTTTTACATCCTTTCAAGATTTTGTATTCATATGTGCAAATATTAAAATTTAAAATATCTGTGTTATTCTTTTGTGTAACTATTACATGTCCATTGTCCAAAAATTAGAAAAATACCAAAACACATGTAGTATAAAACAGACAACACTCATCATTCCAACACTTAATGTGTACCCATGTGTAGATACAGGTTTTCTCAAATAAAAATAGGATTTCTGGCTTTCAGATATCACCTCACTTTATAAAATGTCATCCATCTTTACTCCAGTGGCTCTCAACCAGACGCGATTTTGTTCGGGGGACATTTGGCAATATTGGAGACATTGTCTGTTGTCACCCTGGGGCAAGGTTACTACTGGCTTCTTCGGGATAGAGGCCAAGGATGTTGTGGAATATCCCACAATGCACAGAGCAGCCCCCAACCCCTTACAACAGAAAAGAATGACCCCCTCAAAAATGTCAATAGTGCAGAGGTTGAAAAACCCTGCCCTGTTCCCCAAGGTCTCCTTCTTTGCAGGTATAAGGAATCAGAGAATCATTTCAGCTTCAGAGGCCAATGGTCAGGATCTCTGGGATTCCAATCGATCTTGCAATTCCTGCCAAAAATCCTCCTTTCTCCCAACCCAAGAGCAAACTTTGCAGGGATCCTGATGGGTGGAGGCAACAAAGCTTCCAGAATCTCCTATAGCACGTGTTTGCTTACCCTGACAAATACCTGGATTCCTGGGAGGACCAACAGGTGTGCAACTCTGAGCTGTCCTCAACACAGAATGCTTGCACTGAAGATATCAGAAGCACTAGAAACCCTCTGCTATTGTTCCCCCTTTTGACTCCACTCAGGAGTCTACGTGGTCTCTACTTTCTGTACCACCCACTCACTGCATCGATTCCTGAGCTCCAGTGAGGGGTAAAGGACCACCTTCTTGTCCGACTGTGGCATAACAAGGTCTGCTGTTCTGGCATGCCTTCCTTAGTCCCTATGCTGTCCTTCCTCAGTGATAACCCTAATTATCAAGTGATTTTCTTCTAAACATGTGTCAACCATATCACGCTCTGGGACCCAAAGTTTACAAAGAACTACAAGTTTTCTTGTCATTATTTCTTACAGCTAATAGAGTTCCATAGACCTCTTTTTTTTTTTTTAAAACGTAAGACTGTTTTCTCATCTAAGTATTTATTTCTAACAGGCCGTTGGTCTGTTTTTATTTCATGATATTTCTCATCAGTGTTAGTGGTAAAATAGAATTTCATTATATAGATGGATTAAAATGTAAAAACTTTCTCATTAGTAAATATACTGGACATTCTGTTATTTTGCTATTATAAATATTTTGACAAGCATCTTTGCCCATTTACCTTTACGTACTATCTGGTTATTTCTCTTTGATAAATTTCTCGAGTGGAATTATTGATTCAAAGTTATGCCCTTTTTTTTTTTTTTTAAAGAAGGTGTTGGGGATAGGAGTTTAGTAATTTATTTATTTATTTTTGCTGTGTTGGGTCTTCGTTTCTGTGCGAGGGCTTTCTCTAGTTGTGGCAAGCGGGGGCCAGTCTTCATTGCGTTGCGCGGGCCTCTCACTATCGCGGCCTCTCTTGTTGTGGAGCACAGGCTCCAGACGCACAGGCTCAGTAGTTGTGGCTCACGGGCCTAGTTGCTCTGCGGCATGTGGGATCCTCCCAGACCAGGGCTCGAACCCGTGTCCCCTGCATTAGCAGGCAGATTCTCAACCACTGCGCCACCAGGGAAGCCCATATGCCCATTTTTAAGTCTAGTTGTAACCATATACAGACCCATCAAACTTGTGCAAAAGTTCCTCCTTCCCCGTGTCCTTCCCTACTCTGAGTTTCATCAATCTTTTAAATCTTCAGAAATCTATTAGATGGAAAAGAGCTATTTGATTGCTGTTGTGAATATGCACAGTTTCAATATTTATTATCATTTGTATTTTTTGTGAAGTTTTAAATTTTTTTTCTGAGCTGGTATTTCATTTTTTAATTTGTCTTTTCTGTAGATACACACTGCAAGTATATTCTTGACGTTTTTTTTTTTAACTTTATCATATGTTTTTTTTTCTGTATAGAGGTTAAAATTTTGTAGCCAGATCTACCCATCTTTTCTATTATAGCTTCTAGCTTCTGTGTACTGATTAGAGTGTTCCTACCCTCCCACCATTTCTACCTGTGGATCTGGGGGAAAGGGGCACCTTATAGGGTTAAAGTAAGGCTTTAAGTTTCTGTTTCTGTTTGTCTTGCCTTTGCCTTGTGTTTTCTTTCTTTGTTTTTATGATTGTCACTTGTCTCTGTATCAATTGTGGAATACTTTGTGTTTTTTCATTGATTCTAAATGACTCTTTCTGTACCACTGATGTGTCTAAGTACTGTGCCAGCTAACATGTTATATGGTAGGCAAGTCTTTCTTTATCTTTCTGCCTTTTCATTATTTCATTCATTTAGTTTGCCCCAAGTATCCTTTATGCAAAACAGAAACAGAGCAAAACAAATGAAAAAAACCTCCACTGATTTCTCTTAAAAGTTCAAATTTTGGTCAATTGAATGGGAATTTGACATCTGTACAGTATTGTTTCCTTAACCGATGCTTGCACGTAGATATTATAAATAGCTATTAAAAAGTCATCATAATTATGTAATGCATCTATTGTTTAAGCAGAAAGAGGAAACTGTGGTGGCAAAATGCCCTCCTAACATGTCAGACATGCCCCCTGTGCTCCCAGGCCTCTCTCTCCCCCAACCTGCTGCTGTATCTCTGAGCGCTCTCCACAACGAAGCACCGTAAAGCACACATTTGCCCGCTGCAAGCCTTGCTTTCCAGGAACCTGGACCAAGACAATTGAAAAAGCCAACAGGTAATTATTGATAGATATGTATTCCCTGCCATTTTAAACCTTGTTTTCCAGTTGATTTTGTATTTCTTCTTTGCTCCTTTCTTTTTCGGTTTTTCCTTTTGTGGTTTGATGATTTTTCTTTTGTATTATGCTTGTGTTCTCTTCTTTTTGGTTTTTGTGAATCTACTGTATGTTTTTGATTTGTGGTTACCCTGTTTTTCAAGTATGTTAACCCATTACTATATCTACTGCTTCCCAACCTAAGTGTCTATCAACAGATGAATGGATAAAGAAGATGGTACATAGGTACATTACAATGGAATATTACTCAGCCATAAAAAAGAATGAAATATTACCATCTGCAGCAACATGGATGGACCTAGAGTTATCATACTAAGTGAAGTAAGTCAGACAGAGAAAGGCAAATACCATATGATATCACTTATATGTGGAATCTAAACTATGATATGAATGAACTTATTTACAAAACAGAAACAGACTCATAGACATAGAAAATTCATGGTTACCAAAGAGAAAAGGGGGTGGGGAAGGGATAAATTAGAAGTTTGGGATTAGCAGATACAAACTACTGTATATAAAATAGATAAACAACAAGGACCTACTGTACAGAATGGGAACTATGTTCAATATCCTGCAATAAACCATAATGGTTTGAATATTATAATATATATATTCTTTTTCATATTTTTGCTGTATACCAGAAACTAACACACACTGCAAATCAACTACACTTCAATAATTTTTGTTTTTTTAAAGCACCAACAGGGAAAAGAGTAAAGGACTTGAAAGGGCACTTTCTCTTGAAAGGTAGAGAAACCTCAAGTTACCGATAAGCCAATTAGTCACCAATAACTCAAAAAACAACAATATTTACTATGCTTCACTAGTACTATCAGGGAAATACAACTTAAAACCAACTAGAGAGATCATTACAAACACCAACAAGTGTGAGTAGGAAGGTAGGAATTCTCCCTCATGTTACCTTTATCACTGTGAAGTGTTACAACCGCTTGGCAAAACAGTTGACCATGACTCAGAAAGGGGAAAAATGTCCATATCCCATAGGCCTGCAATCCCACTGTCAGGCATATACTTACAAACACAAGTGCATGTGCACATCAGGAGATACACTCCAAATGTCCACAACAGCCTTATGAGCAATAGCCAAGTCCTGAAAACCAGCCACGTGTTCATCAACACTAGAATACACAGGTAAACAGTAGTACATTCATACAACAGCATATTACCCAGTAATGAAAATGAACGAACTACGACCACACACAACAACAGGAACAAATTTCACAACGATAACGTTGTGCAAAAGACAAGACACAAAGGGATAATATGGTATGTTTACATAAAGTTTAAAAACAGGAAAAATGAAATAGTATTTTTAGAGGTACATATATAGGTGATAAACTATAAAGAAAAACAAAAGAATGATTATTCTTAAAAGTAGGATACTGGCTATTCTTAAAGGGGAGTAAGGGGAATACACTCTAAGACAGACATGGGGTTCGTAGGTTATGTTAATATTCTTTATGCTTATTTTCAGCAATGGCAAGATGCGTGTTCACTTCGTTATTATTCTTTAAAGGTCATATACATTTGATATGCTTTCCGGTATGTGTATTAACGTTTTGCAATTTTTACTGAGAAAATCAAAGTACCCAGTCCACCACAATCTTCCCCAAGCATCTCATCAGATGTGAGGCATCTGTTTCCTCCACCTTCTCCTTCACACTTGGAGTCAGACTTTCAATCTAATATAGAAAAAGAAACAACACCCAAAATAATTAATGCATAACTCTGTGGGTAGTGCATGCATGGTTTAAAGAAAGGCAATGGGAAGTGGGCTCACATCTCTAAAGCAAGTATCTCCTCGGCCCATAAATTCTCCAGATTTGGAGGACACAAGATATTTTGAGCAAGATTACTGCCTCTCAGCGAAAAGGTTTTTAAGGCTCTGGACGTAGGTCAATCAGTCACTCCATGGTACAACTTCTGTGGGTTCCTTTAGGGGCCCAGGGAAGACCTCCCTCCCCCAGGGACAA
The DNA here is from genome assembly GCF_951394435.1 of Stenella coeruleoalba. Classification (NCBI taxonomy): domain Eukaryota; kingdom Metazoa; phylum Chordata; class Mammalia; order Artiodactyla; family Delphinidae; genus Stenella; species Stenella coeruleoalba. The sequence continues at coordinate 2,611,205 of NC_137150.1, forward strand.
TTCTGGCATCTTAGACATCTTCTGTCAGGTTAAATTTATCCATAACTTAGAACAGATAGGATAATCCAAAATATTTTCTACTTCCAATATACATAAACAAAAGCCATAGGTGTTTTCTTACTTGGGGATCTTAACTGCAAGACACAGAGGCTGCCTCTCATTTATAAAACAGAAAAGGAGTCTATGAAAACAGTACTGGGTATCTCACAGCATCCTTGCGAGGAATGGAGAGCCCTATCCAAGCTAAGCCTCCAGGATCAGTGCCCCAACCCTGCAGCATAGCTGGCCTGGTGAGGAGTCCAGCACCCCTGCCACTGCCACCTAACAATGCCCCTCCTCGGATGGAAACTCAGGCTCACAATTACAGCCACCTCAAAGCTGGAGGCCTCCGCTGTCACCATGGTGGAGTCCAGATGGCACTGTCTTCTCAAGATGCTCACTCCCAAACAGAGGTCTCATATTCAACGCCTCTGACTGGCAGCGCTTAGGGTACACGTACCAGCTACAAGGGAAGCTGAGGAAGAATTTTCTGGGTTCCACTGATGCACTGTGCAGGCAGAAATCATGACGATGTCTACTTCATGGTAGATATCCGTGCTCTTTTGCTTGAAAAACTTTCTGTCTGGTATAACTTATGGAATCACAGAACTTCAGTTACTGCCAATTTCTAAATACATGATTGTTGATATTTTTAACTCTCCAGAAAAAGCATGAAATTACACCATCTGTTTTGCTCTTTTGTCCCTGGTGGGCAATATATTTCACAGAGTCCCCATGATTCAGAGGAGATAGAGGTGGGGTCTTTTTCTGAGTCTGTATGCATATTTTATAACCATTTTCCACATCACTTAGAAGGGGCTTAGTCACCAGAAATGTCCCATTCAACCAGTTTGAAGGAAGTGGTTGGTGTGGAAGAGCCTTGCCTTAGTGAAAACCCAGGTTTTGGTGATTCTGAAATCCTGGAGTTTCGAGGTGAGGGCTGGTGGAGAAGGTCACAGGCTGGATTGGATGCCAGCTTTATGGCTACAGCCATGCTTCTCTCTCACAAGCTGTTGTGTTTTGAAGCTATCAACAGCTTGGAGGAGGATTTAAGATGTGAAAGTCAGGCTACATTTTTTTTTCCTATTCTAGTTAGCAATTTGCGACATTTGCTTTCTACCCTGGGACCTTCAGCTTCAGAGGACACCACCTCTGCACATTTAAATCCTATTTTTACGTAGGAACATAAGGTACCTGGTGGGAGTGGAGTGGGGGGCCAGTAGCAGGGGGAAGGGAGGGAAAGCTGTGGGGATTTTTTTTCTTACTGGAGAACAATTTAAAGCAATTTTATCTATTTTTTGGTGTATTATTATCATTATTATTAATATTACATTTTTTACCCTAGAAACTGGAGTTCAGAGGTTATCATTAATCCAAGTTGTAAAAATATTTTCACAGTGGGGCTTCAGATAACATGGGGCATTTTTCTTTATGCCCTATTTTAACTTTCAAAGTACTCAAGGCAAAAACTTTTGAGTTTTGTGGGCTCCTTACATTCTGTAGTGTCTGATTTATAGGGACAGTAGAGTCAGGGTACATTGAATGGGTGGTTGAGAGTACTTGTGGGGTGGACAAGACTTCAGATGCAGACCATGTCACCTGGAACCGATGAGATTAGGGAAAGCCTGGATGCAGTAGGGAAGAAGAAGGTTGATGGAATGAGCATTTTGGGAGAAGAGATGGTGCCCTGCTACTCATTTTCCTAAGAGAGAGTCTCCCCGTGTCCCCTTTTCAGACCACTGAGATGGAAAGTCAGTGTATACTGGAGGTCACAGGGAAGTAGAGGGCTTTGTTTAAAACATCTGTGTATGTTCCTAAGAAATATATTGAGTCCTCTGGCCTCCAGACAAAAATGAGAAAATGTGTTACCTAACAAGGTCATCCATGAAATAGGAGTTGGGAGCCGGCAGAAGCTTCTACTCTAGAGACTTTTAAGAGGAGGCAGCTACCAAATGAACCAATACATTGATGAGTGGCATGTGAGGGTTCAAATTATATCCTGTGATCTATGGGAATTTAATATATGATATATCCACTATTCCAATTCACTGGGAAAGGATATGTGTTTACATGCCTATCCATCTGGAAGAAATAAAAGTAGACCCTTTCCTCACACCATATGTAAACAAAAATAGCAGATAGATTAAAGATCTAATTTTTTTTTTATTTTTTGTTTATTTGTTTGTTTGCGGTACGCGGGCCTCTCACTGTTGTGGCCTCTCCCGTTGCGGAGCACAGGCTCCGGACGCGCAGGCTCAGCGGCCATGGCTCACGGGCCCAGCCGCTCCGCGGCATGTGGGATCTTCCCGGACCGGGGCACGAACCGGTATCCCCTGCATTGGCAGGCGGACTCTCAACCACTGTGCCACCAGGGAAGCCCAGATCTAATATTTTAATATAAAAATATAAAAAGAAAGTAGAGGAGATAATGTGGGTGACACAAAAGTAACACAAAAAACAAGACATCACCAAAGAAGTTGACTAGTGCACATCAAAATGAAAAATTATACAGCAAAGATAATATAAACAAAAATTTTTAAATGCTAGATTGGGAAAAGTTATTTGCCACCCATATGATCAAGATCCCTGATACATTAAAAGCTACAACATATTGAAAAGTAAAATACAAAAATGAGAAGATATGCAATACAAATAGTGGCTAAACCTATGAAAATTTGCTCAGTATCACTCTAGTTTGGGAAATTAAAACAACAATAGGATGCAACTTTTTATGAGGAAGAAAAGAAAGTTATAGATTTTTTACTATATGTACAGTATAATATGTTTTTTCAAGAAAGGAAGGAAGAAAGGCCCTATCTATAGGCATAAATATGTTTTGAAGGATACATACCAAAATGTAAAATTAATTATCTCAGGGTCTGGGGGAGATACTGAGCCAAAAGACAAGAGATTTAATTTTTCCCTTCATATATATTTGTAGTGTTTTACTTATCTTAATGAGGATTTATTAATTTTGTGATTAAAAAAAAAATCCAACAATGAAGCAGTGTCTTAAAATTAACTGTTGTGATGAATTAGGGCAAATAAAGAGTCAAGAAACCCTCCAGACTCTGGTCTGGCCAACTGATCCTCTAGGTTGTACGATTCATTGAGATAAAGATGTTCCCAGTGACCATAAACAAATATTTTCCCACAATAAATACCTGTTTATTTATACCAAAGGCAAATGTCAGTTTACATACTAAGATTCAATAAATGTTACTTTATTTCTTTCAAATCAAAGTAATTTTGACCCTGAGTTCTTCATCACATGAGGTGATTGGGACACTCTCTATCCATCATGGTTGGGCCCTGACCCCATCCAAGGTCTCACCAGACACCTGGAAAGTGGCAGGGACTTGGAGACAGAAGATGTGGGTGGAGACCGGTCTTCCACCCTCCAGATGACCTTGAGCATATGGATGCAGTTCTCTGAGCCTTGGGTTCCTCATCTATCAAATAGGATCGATTTGTCCTGGGTGGCTCACAGAGGTGTCACAGGATCATGGCTCTTTAATTCAAACCCCAGAGCCTTCATGATCCTCTTTAAATGCCCTGCTCTGAAGCTCAGGGTGATCTAGAACTTGGCTGAATGACTGCCAACTGGACTGCATGAAGAAAGCCATGTCTTTGAGAGGATAATGTGTTTACAATTAAATCTCAGAGGATCGGGGAGAGTTGAAGGACCTGGCGGTGGCAGGGGGTGGGGAGGTGGGGTAAGGGTGATCTGGAATTCAGGTCTCAGAAAGTTAAATCATCAAATGCCTCAACAGACCTTCCTCGGACCTAAGATCTCTTAATATCTCAGTGATTCCTCCAATAAAACTGTTGTATGGAAAGAGTTATTCTTAAAAAAGAAAAAATATAAATGAAATAAATTTGGTTTTTGTGCTCCTCACAGAGAAATTCTTGCAGAATGACCGAAGACTTCATTTAAATATCTTGGATAGCTCTTTAGAGAGAGATTTATCATCCAGATCCTTCTCCCAAACATCTGGGAAAATGAGGAGATGGTTTATGAAATGTCCAATGAATGTCTATAATAGCATTTCCCCGGACTCAGTGGGCATTTCCTGGACAAGGGGCACCTGTACTTACAGTATTTGAATAATGCTCTGTCCCCTCTAGTGGGGATGTAATGTCAGGGGAGGGTTATGTGCTGCTTAGGAAATAGGAGCTCTGGTTTCCTCCTAAATTGGACATTGAACCAGTGACTCTCCCTAGGTCTTTGTTTACCCTCATGGTAAATAAGACAATTCTACAACCTAACATTCAGATCATTAGTCTCTGCTGTCACATGATAATAGAAGGTGCCAATTCATGCACAGATTTTAGCTTTTGAATTGATTGTCTAGGTGTTGCACTTTGTGTTTCTAGGCAACTTGCAATTTCTGCATATCCTGGTTTGACTTCAATATCCATGACATGTGATTTTGTATTGTATGTGTTAGGGAATTGTTGCTTTGAAACTGAAATCAAAGCAATTATGCTCTTATTAGTAATGACTAATAACAGGGGTACCTGAAGCAGACCCTAAGGTATACAGAAAGGCTCATTGATAAGTTGTGACTTCACTTGACACTCTCTTACCCACTGCAACCCACTAGTGGAAGGGTCAGGAAACCATGCCCCATGGGCCACGCCTCATGTGCCACCACTTTCTGTGGACAAAGTTTTGTTAGAACACGGCCACACTCATTTCTTGACATGCTGTCAAGTTGTCAATAGCTGTGTTCATGTTACATCAGCAAACTTGAGTAACTGAGATGGAGATGTGATGGCCCCCAAAAGCCTAAAATATTTACTGTCTGCCCTCTACAGAGAAAGTTTGCCAACGCCGGACTAATGTAGCTCTCACCTTAGTTGGAAGGCCTGCTCTACAAAGGAAAAGACTGTGTCTCTGGGGCTGACATTTAGGGCCTAAGTAACTCAGCCAGTGACTTCCTTTTTTTTTCCTCTTCTGTGAAGACTCTGTTCCAACCAGGCCAGCCCAGTCCCTTTTCTACTCCTTGCAGATGAAATGTTCTCACCTCCCCACTCCTCAGCCCCAGCATACAGCCAGCAAAGTGGCCATAATTAATTCATTCACCATGATGTGAATCCTCTCAGTGTGGTCCATGAACCAGCAGCATTATAATCTGGACATTTGCTAGGATTACAGAATCTCAGGCCCCAACCCAGACCAGCTGAATCAGAATCTTTATTTTAGCAAAATCCTCAGACAACTTGAAACGCTGATCTAGAGCAGTGCTAGCTAATAGAACCTTCTGCAATGATGGAAATATTCCCTCTCTGCAATGTCTAACATGGCAGCCACCAGCCCCATGTGACTGCTGGGCAACTGACTTGTGGCTAGTGCAACTCAGACACTCAATTTTCTTTTTAATTAAAAAAAATCTTTTTTATTAGAGTATAGCTGAGTTACAATGTTGTGTTACACAATTGGTTTGTTTTTTGTTGTTGTTGTCATTGTTTTGGGATTTTTTTTGGCCACGCAGCAGGTGGGATTTTAGTTCCCCAACCAGGGATTGAACCTGTGCCCCCTGCATTGGAAGCGTGGAATCTTAACCACTGGACCACCAGGGAAGTCCCTCAAAGACTCAATTTTTAACTGTTATTTAAATTAATTTAAGTTTATAAAGACACATGCAGCTGGTGGCTACCATATTGTAGAGTACAGCTCTAAACCATACCCTCAGAAAGGGATCCTGGGGGAACACTTGTAGTTCATTCCCATAAGCCTCCAAAGTCACCTGGAGCATTCCAGCATTGGTCTGAGCCTGGAAGAGGATACACCTCATGGGACATCCAGCAAAGTCCCTATGGGGTTCTATGGCTGGACTGCTCAGATTGTCCCCCAAAGCCTGAGATAGGCAGGGACATTGACTATGTGTCGGTACTCAAGGGCCAAATCCTCCCAAGGCAACTATTGGTCCCAGGTAGCAGTTGAGATATGGGGAGGATCGAATCTGAGGATCTCTCCCAGGAGGGTGGTGGTGAGAGGAAATACCTCCATCCAACTGGTATATCCAACTGAGGGGGCCAGTCCACAAGACAAAGTCCTGCAGGCTCAGACCTGGCTCTCCCCTTATCATAATCACACAGGCCTAGGGACCAGAAGACCGCAACCATGAGGACCTTTACAGGTTATCCTGTGCAAACTTTCTATACATGGTTGCCGTTGCTGAGGTGCTTAGAGGGTGAGAAACTTATACAAGTACATGCAGGGAGTCAGCAAGGGGTGAACCTGGGTCATTTTTTTCACAGTCTCACAATTCAGCACGTCCACCTTAACACAGAGCAAAGACCTCCCTCCACCCAGTCTGGCTCAGAGTCTATATCCACACTGAGACTGGGCCCCCCTGATCCCCACTGTCAGCGCCTCACACCCTTTTGTTCCTAGTCTGGGAATTGCTATTAAAGAAGGCAGCAGGCTCTAGGTGCCTGATTCTTTTTTTCTTTCTTTTTTTTTTTTTTTACTGGAGTAGAGTTGATTTGCAATGTTGTGTTAGTTTCTGCTGTACAGCAAAGTGATTCAGTCATACGTATCCATATGTCCACTCTTTTTCAGATTCTTTTCCCGTATAGGTCACTACAGAGTATTGAGTAGAGTTCCCTGTGCTCTACAGTAGGTTCTTATTAGTTATCTATTTTATACACAGTAATGTGTATATGTCAATCCCACTCTCCCAATTTATCCCTCCCCCACTTGCCCCTGGGAACCATAAGTTTATTTTCTACATCTGTAACTCTATTTCCATTTTGTGGATAAGTTCATTTGTACCCTTTTTTTAGATTCCACATGTAAGCAATATTATACGATATTTGTCTTTCTCTTTCTTACTTCACTCAGTATGATAATCTCTTGGTCCATCCATGTTGCTGCAAATGGCATTATTTCATTCTTTCCAATGGCTGAGTACTATTCCATTGTATATATGTGCCACATCTTCTTTATCCATTCATCTGTCGATAGACACTTAGGTTGCTTCCATGTCCTGGCTATTGTAAATAGTGCTGCAATGAACGTTGTAGTACATGACTCTTTTTGAATTATGGTTTTCTCAGGGTATATGGCCAGCAGTGGGATTGCTGGATCGTATCGTAGCTCTATTTTTGGTTTTTTAAGGAACCTCCACACTGTTCTCCATAGTGGCTGCACCAACTTACATTCCCACCAACAGTGCAGGAGGGTTCTCTAGGTGCCTGATTCTTACCTCTTCCCAGAAGAGCCGTGCCTACCGTAAACCCAACGTATTAGTTTCTCAGGGCTTCCATAACAAATGACCACAAACTTCTTGGCTTAAAACAGCAGAAATTTATTCTCTCACTGTTCTGGAGGCCGAAAGTCCAGAATCAAGGGCTGTGCTCTCTCTGAAGTTGCTCCAGGAAGACCCTGCCTTGCCTCTCCCAGCTTCTCGTGCTCCTTGACTTGTGGAAGCAAAACAGCAGTCTCCGCCTCCATCTTCACACGGCCTTCTTCCCTGTGTCTCTCTGTCTCCTCCTTTTCCATCTCTTAAAGGACCCTTAGGGGCTTCCCTGGTGGCGCAGTGGTTGAGAGTCCGCCTGCCGATGCAGGGGACGCGGGTTTGTGCCCCGGTCCAGGAAGATTCCACATGCCGCGGAGCGGCTGGGCCCGTGAGCCATGGCCACTGAGCCTGCGCGTCCGGAGCTTGTGCTCCGCAACGGGAGAGGCCACAACTGTGAGAGGCCCGCGTACCGCAAAAAAAAAAAAAAAAAAAAAAAGGACCCTTAGGGTGGACCTAGGACCCACCCTAATCCAAGGCGGTCTCGTCTTGAGATCCCTACCTTACTCACATCTGCAAAGATGATATTCACAGGTACCAGAGTTTAGGATGTGGACATGGCTTTTTGGAGCCACTATTCAACCCACTATACCTAGTGACTAGGATCCTTTCTAGAAAGTCTCAGTGCCTTCCCTTATGTGGGTTTCAGCCTCTTTCTCTTCCGGTGCTGTCTTGTCTGTCCTCCAAACACATGGCAGAGGCTCTACGAAGCTTGCTCCCTGGAGCAGGGGAGCTAGAGCCCCTGAAAGGACTCTTTGGTTTCCTTTGCTGTGCAAAAGCTTCTAAGTTTGATTAGGTGAGAGATGCCTAATCACTTTCCACGCTCCTCACTCCCTGCACTTTATTTCTGAATGCATCCATTAGTTTTCCAATAATCCCCTTCTGAGTCCAACAAGGCTGAGTGGGTTCCTGCTCTTTGTAACCAATAAACACCCGCAAAACATGTCTGGTTTAAAACCTGTTACCCTGTGAAAACCAGCACCATGGGAAGAGTATCTTATAAGAAAGAGTCATTCAATTAGTTCGTTATTGAAAGAATAAACAGCAAAAAAGAACAAGATCCAATGAGCAAACTCTTTCCAGGCCACAGTAATCAAACAGACTGGCATTATGATTTATAAATTAATTGCCTATGCGTTTTGTCAATACGAGTTATTCTTCCCCTCAAGAACCTGATCCTTTGTGGATGAGTTCACAAAGTTATGCTTTTCAATCTGAAATTTGAGGTGACAGCCACAACAATCACAAGGACTTGATTAAGCATCTTGGCAGCTCGACACATTCTTACTACATCTGCTACCAGAGGCTCCACCAGAGAGCAGA